>NC_049238.1:63850712-64464462 GCF_011100685.1 Canis lupus familiaris
AAGCAAGCATGGGGTTTAACACAGAAGTATCTTTCAGTGCTAAAAATGTGATGCTTCCTTCATTAGACTGTCCAAGTTCAAGACCAAGGAATCACTTTGCCTTATGCTATAAATTTGTCTTGGTATCAATTTGCAAGTTTTCAAAGCAGCATTAGAAGCCATGGGTTTACTTTGGCTTAACTACAATCATTAAAAAAATTTTTTTAAGATTTTTTTTTTCATCTAATTCTACACCCAACATGGGGCTTGAACTCATGACCTGGAGATCAAGAGTCAGTCGCTCCTCGGACTGACCCTGCCAGGGGCCCTTAATTACAACCATTCTGAATGATGACTTTTTTGGGGTATTTGGATAAAATCGATATACTGGAAATATGAAGACCCAACCTGTTTTGTTCCTTCAAGTTACCATCTTAAAATAACCATCTTCCATCTTCCTTACTACAAGTGTGTGCACATGCACGTGTGTGTGTGTGTGTAAGCATGTGAATTAAAGGGGATGTGAATTTGAAAATCTAAGATAGACTTCTATTTTTTTAGCTCCCAACTAAAAAGAAAATCCTCAGTAAAATTTCAAAATAGTCTATATATTCCATTTTAGGATGGAGAAGAGAAAGATAGACTAATTCCTGAATTGGCTATTTTAATTCTTTTTAAAATCATGGCAAGAGTAAAACAGAAAAAAACAGTTATTAGTTGCACTTTAAAAAGGAACAGTGTCAAATAACAGACTCATCAATATTTTCCTTTCGCCAAGAACATCTGTTTCTTTCAGTTGAGGGTGTAAAACCTTGAGATTAACAATCCAGGATTCAATGAAAGTCCTTGTTTGTAGCTATTAATGTCCTAAAGGCAAATCCAGGTTCAGAAAAATGCTTAGTGGGAGCCCAGGTGGCTCAAGGTTTAGCACCGCCTTTAGCCCAGGGCGTGATCCTGGAGACCTGGGATGGAGTCCCAAGTGAGGCTCCCTGCATGGAGCCTGATTCTCCCTCTGCCTGTGTCTCTGCCTCTCTCTCGTCTCTGTGTCTCTCATGAATAAATAAATAAAATCTTTAAAAAAATTAAAATGCTTAGGCAAATGAGGCAAGAGGAAAAAAGACTCTCTGAAAAACATTTTGAAATGCCGCCTTTCTTATCACCTTGCTTATTCATGATTCTCATTTCTGTCTGATGAGCGATGGTAAAGGAAGGATTATTGGTCCTGACTTTGGTGGCAGAGAAAAGGAAACGGAAACCTGAGTATTTCTACAGCCTTCTCCCTTTCAGAGCAACACAGAGGAAGTGTATTGGGGGAGCAGGAGCTAGGAGTATAATTCATGACTGTGACAGATCTGCTGAGATGCTGTCTCTCAGGTTGGAGTATAGTTAACTAATCCTTAAAAACCTGCCTTTTAAAAACCCATGCTGTTATTATCCTGTATAACTGTATAATTATTAAGTATCACTGAGTTACCAGTAATAGATGAAGAGCTTCTTTGGTGAGGTCTCAGACTTCTCTGAGAACAGTTGTTAAGCTGTCTGTTTTCTCCTGAAGTAGTTCACAGTAATTCCATAATCACTTGCATAGTAATTACAAGTTATACAAAATTGGTGGTTTTGCACATAAATGAAAAGAATCTGTGGAATAATCTAAAAAGAGCTCCTTGTCACAAAACAATTCTTTAAGTACATTCTAATAGGGGGCCCAGATATGGGAAAAGTGAATTCAAAGTCTGTATTTATTATAACCAAACACTGGATTGGAAAATGGGAGATGGAATATGGTATTTTTCAACCAATTTTTTTTAAAGATTTTATTTATTATTCATGACACACAGAGAGAGAGAGAGAGAGGAGAGAGAGAGAGAAGACAGAAACACAGGCAGAGGGAGAAGCAGGCTCCATGCAGGGAGCCCGACATGGGATTCAATCCCAGGTCTCCAGGATCACGCCCTGGGCTAAGGCGGCACTAAACTGCTGAGCCACTCAGGCTGCCCCTTTTTCAACCAATTTAATGCCTTGGGTGGATTGTAGGGATGACAGGTTTAACAGAACAAATAATAACAACAACCAAAAATAGATGTTAAGAATTGAATGAAAAGAGCTTTAGGGGAGGTGTGTATTGGTTATCCATTCCTGCATAACAAATCACTCTCAGATTTAACAGTGCAAACAGTAAACCTTTTTTTTTTTTTTTTTTTTTTTTTAAATCTCCCACAGTTTCTGATGGTCAGGAGTCTGGGAGGGGTTGAGCAGGGTGGTTCTGACTCTGTCTCCTGAGGTAGCAGTGGAGCTGTTGGCTAAAGCTGCAGTCATCTGAAGACACAGCGAAGGCTGGTGCATCCAGTTCCTAGCTTACTGGGATGTTGGCACAGGCTTTGGTTCCTTGCATATGCTGGCTTCCCACAGAGCAAGTGACGGGGAGAGAGAGAGAAAAAGAGAGAGAGAGAGAGAGAGGGAGAGAGAGAAAGAAAAAGGGAGGGGGAGGGCGAGAGAAGGGGGAGGGCAGAGAGAGAGACTGCCACTAAGATGGGCCTTCCAATGTCTTCTGTAACAATCTCAGAAGTGACATACCATCACTTGTGATGTATTCCTCTGGTCACAAGGGCGTGACTATCAGCTGCGGGGTGGGGTGGGGTGTCAGTAGAGGCTGTCTTGGCAGCTGGCTACCACAAGGTGGATGACTAGATACGCCACCACTGTTTACATCTTAAAGTAAAATTTAGAGACCAAGTCCCTACGGTCAAGGCTGAGTTTTAAATACTTTAATGGTATTTCAGTATTTTATAAAAATTTTAAATGATATGGATTTGACTTTTTTGGGGAGGAATTCAAGTACTACAGCTAAAATCAATCAATTTTTTGCAATTTCATTATTTTCACTTTACCGACAACATATATTTTAATTGAACAGAAATTTCTACATTGTCAGAAAAACATCATGTTCTTTAATTTCAGACAACGGGAATATAATTGGCTGGTTAGACAGATTCACTGATAAAGGGTATTGTTTACAGCAGACAAAACACAGTAGTCATCTATTACTCATTTTTCCTGTCACAGACTGAATGAAAACACCACCACTACTGAAAGCTTAAAGTAAATTATATAATATCCTCAGAGTCTGCTTTGCTCGCTCTCCAACATTTTCAGCTTTGCTATCACAAACTTCAAAAAATATGAAACAAGTCACCTCCTCTCCCTTCCCCAATATTATTATACTCTTACAATATCACATATAATATATATAAATAGTATAAAACATACTAAGCAGTACAACATATATGGTATAGTAAAATAGTAATACTATTACAGTAAATGTGTATGGGTGTATCTATCTATCTGTGCTTTTTTTTTTTTCCAATCTTAAAAGAGGAAATCAACCCCTTTATTCTTTGGATGATAATCACCAATATGAAAAATGGTTCCAAATCTAAAAGTGTAGATTTTAAACCCACTTAACTGGGGGTTTGCATTCAAGTACACGTTTTATTTTCAAGACTCAGACTGGTACCACAAAGGGATTAGGATACATCTCTGCAATTTATTGCCAATTCTGAAGTGCTACTTTAAAAAGTAATCAGGGAAAGATGGCACAAAGATGGCAAGGAAGACAAAGAAGGAAGCCCCCTGCCCCTCCCAAAGCCGAAGCCAAAGCAAAGGCTTTGAAAGCTAAGAAAGCGGTGCTGAAAGGCGTGCATAGTCACAAAAAAAAGATCCATACGTCGTCAGTCACCTACATTCCGACGACCCAAGACCCTGCGTCTCCGAAGGCAGCCAAATATCCTCGAAAGAGCCTCCAGGAGAAAACAAGCTTGATCACTATGCCATCATCAAGTTCCCCCTGACTACCGAGTAAGCCATGAAGAAAATAGAAGACACAACACACTTGTGTTCATTGTGGATGTCAAGGCCAATAAACCCCAGATCAAACAGGCTGTGAAGAAGCTCTATGACATTGATGTTGCCAAGGTCAACACCTTGATCAGGCCTGATGGAGAGAAGAAAGCATATGTTCGACTGGCTCCTGACAATGATATTTTGGATGTTGCCAACAAAATTAGGATCATGTTAACGGAGTCCAGCCACCTATAAATCTAAATATAAATTTTTTCACCATATTAAAAAAAAAGTAATCAGCAATACAAATTTTGTACCTTAAAAAATATCTAAATATCTCTCTATACCAGAGACCAGAAAGACCAGAGAACACAATTCCAGGATGGTTGTACTTAATGCAGCACCAAAAGCATGTTAAAAAGCTGTCCTTTTCACACACAAGTTGAATCTACTAATCCTCAAATATTTATACTCTGGAGTCCCTGATAAACTATAAGTAGCTACCTGAGTAACTAGAAATAAAGCAACCACCATTCTGGATAAAAGATGACAACAACATTATAAGAAATGTGCCCTCTGTTCTGAAGTTCCTTTTACTTGCTCAAAGAAAACTGAATTTCAATGTTTGACAATATTAATCAGAGAGGATTTAGCCACATTTGAATTCAACTTTAATTTTTGAAAATAGTACAAACTTTGACATGAAAATTTTCATCATTTAAAAAATACTTCTCACATATTATTGAAAATCCAGTTTTCTTTCCACTTAACCATTAATGCTATTTCCTCAAATTTCAGCCTTTTCTATACATTTATTTTCTTTAATAATTTTGGCTTTGGAGCCTACCAGAACTGGGATTGTATCTGGCTCTACGACTTTCTATCTATATACTCTCAGCAATTCCCTTAACTTCTCTGTACCTCAGATCTCTCATCTGTAAAATGAGGGTAACAATCTACCTATAGGTTTGTTGTAAAATTAAATGAGTAATAAATATAACATGGTTCTTATAAGTACCTGGTACGTAGTAAGTACTATAAATAGGAATTAATTTTTCAACAACCGAGTTTAAAGTCTAGGTTTTCCTTCATTTTAGACCCAATGACTAAACCTGCTCCTGGAGATTTAAGATTCTCACCAATCCACAGACAACTCCAAAGTAATACATCACTAAAAACATATCGGGAACCTGTTTAACAGTATTTATTTAGTGATTAATCCTGAACTGCTCTGTAACATTTTCTGTAATATCATTAAGTGGTATTTATCTCCTGCATTATGATTAAACATTTCCCAGTTTTCTGTTTTTTTCTCCTTGCCAGACTGTAATGATGCAAAGGAAAAAGCACTTCTCATACACTTTCTTCTTCCTATGTCCTGTATTTCTACTTATGCTCAAAGCATTGAACAGATGTTCAGTTTCTAGCTCTTTCCTGATGTCTCAGCCTCTCCTAACTCACCATTTTAGTAAGGTCAATATTTTATTTCACTGTTAATAAAATCTATGATTCATTTAGTAAAATCATTTAAGGTAATATTAACCTATACATTTAGCAAACTGACTTTAAGTAGAATGAGCTTCAAAGATTCCTTTTGGAGTCAGTTTGCAGCCACGGATGTTTATAAAATCAATTATTTACATAAAGATAGATAACCATTTATTTTTATTTGACTAAAGTGCACTAAATTCTTTGAAGACTAAAAATGGTAAGTTTAGGACAAATAGCTATAAGTGTTATACTTGCAGCTGGTAGGCTGCTTGTTGATAGAATGAGAATATGGGTATAAAGGAAGCTAGATCCTATTTCCTGTAGAGCTGAAGCGCTGCAGCACTGCATGATCAGCAGCCTTAGAGCCGGGCAGGTATTTGTGCAGGTCTTCTGGGGGAGGGGCCTGTGGTGCTGGTGCCTGTGGACTTGTCCTGGTAGAGATGCACCTGCAGGGCCCGGGAGGGTGGGGCTCGGTGTAAGCAGCTCTGGCCTCTATTACGGAGCACTGAGGGGTGGGATGACAATGGCTCCTGTGGCCCCCAGCTGAAAGTTCACGGCCTCCACTACTCAGGAAGCCCTCACAGGAGAGCAATCAATCACCACTCCTGTGTCCCCTGGCTCCTGTCCAGTCCCTGCCTTAAACCTGCCTGTGTTCAAGCTCTTTTATCTCAGGCACGTGACTGGATTTCAAAACTTCAAATTTTAGGGATTCCTGTGGCACTGACAGAAGAGATAAAGGTGTGGTGTGTACACACACACACACACACACACACACACACAAGAATATTACTCAGCCATCAAAAAGAATTAAATCTTGCCATCTGCAGTGACGTGGATGGAGCTAGAGAGTACTATGCTAAGGGAAATAAGTCAGAGAAAGACAAATACCATGTGATGTCACTCAGATGTGGAATTTAATACACAAAACAAATGAACATATGGGAAGGTGGAAAAAAGGAGAGAGGGAAACAAACCATAAGAGACTCTTAACTATAGAGAACAAACAGGGTTGATGGAGGGAAGTGGGAGGGCGTGGGCAAGATGGGAGATGAGCATGAAGGAGGGCACTTGTGATGAGCATTGGATATGGCATGTAAGTTGTGAATCACTGAATTTTACTCCTAAAACCAATAGTTCACGGTCTGTTAACGAAAATTTAAATAAATAATAAAAAAAAACACTATGGGTTAACAGCTTAATGTAGCTGCTTCAGCATTCAATTCCAAAGTCTTGTGAAGACTTCCAATGAAATTAAAATAAACATATTCAGTTTTGCTGTCTTTGTTCTATTGGGAGGGGTCTACGTATATGGTTGAAACAAATTACACATACATTCTGGGCTAGGGTCTACCTAAATCATTTTTTGAGCTGGGGAAGAAAATGTGCAAAGAGATCCAATAAGTACCGAACAAGTTAATGCTCCTCTGAATATAAATTAAGAATTTTAAAGTATAATTTTAATGGTACATTAGATCCTAATCTCTTCATTCAGGTGATTGTGTAATGAGAGTTGACATTTATCTCATTCTGTACACAAAAAACAAGGATGGATCACAGACCCAAAGATAAAATACCAGTGGCCAAAAAGCACATGAAAAGTAATCAGGGATCCCTGGGTGGCGCAGCGGTTTGGCGCCTGCCTTTGGCCCCCAGGGCGGCGATCCTGGAGGACCCGGGATTTCGAATCCCACATCAGGCTTCCAGGTGCATGGAGCCATGCTTCTCCCTTCCTGCCTGTGTCTCTGCCGTCTCTCTCTCTCTGTGACTATTCATAAATAAATGAAAATTTAAAAAAAAAAAATTTAACAAAAAAAAAAAAGAGACAAAGTAATCAACTCATTAGTGATTCCAAAGAGATGTAGAGATTTGCACTCTCTTCCTTATGACTTTCTTGGACCTCATGTGGAGAAGACCTTCATTGTCCCAGGAAAGAAAGAAGAAAAGAAGACAGCGAAGAAAAGATCAAAGAAAGACAAAGATAGACAGAAGAAATAGAAAGAAAATGAAAGAAAGGAAAGAAAGAACAGGAGAAAAGAAAATGCCTTGTAGAACGAAGAAAAAAAATAAGAAAGAGAAACAAGAAAGAGAAAGAAAGAAAAAAAAAATAGAACGACACCGAAGAAGGAAAAGAAGAAGAAAGAACAGAATGAAAGAAAGAAAGAAAGAAAGAAAGGAAAAGAAAGAAAGAAAGAAATAAAAAGAAGAAAGAAAGAAAACAATAATAAGGCAAGACTAGAAAGCCACTCGAAAGGTTAAAATTAAAGACTGACAATGTCAAATGTTGGAAAGGATTGGAGCAACTAAAACCCTCACTATACTGCTGGTGGGAGTATAAACAGTATAAACTACTTTGGAAATAAATCTGGAAATCAATCATAAAGTTAGAAAAATGCCTTCTTTCAATTAAGTATTTATCCAAAAGAAAAGAAAACATAAATCCACAAAAAGACTTATACACAATTGTCTGAAGCAGCTTTATTCACAACAGCCCCAAACTAAAAATGATTACCTATAATTTATGGTAGAAAATTTATAACAGCAGTTGCCTCTGGATATAGGGGAATAGGTCACCAGGAAGGGCAACACACAAGATGACTTTTTGGTGTGATAGGCATGTTTACATCTTGATGAGGATGTACATCAAATGGATATGTGCACTTGTCAAAACTTATTGATCTGGGCATCAATATTTAAGGTCTGTACATTTCACTATACCTAAATTATACTTCTAAACTTTTTTTTTTTTAATTTTTATTTATTTATGGTAGTCACAGAGAGAGAGAGAGGCAGAGACACAGGCAGAGGGAGAAGCAGGCTCCATGCACCGGGAGCCCGACGTGGGATTCGATCCCGGGTCTCCAGGATCGCGCCCTGGGCCAAAGGCAGGCGCCAAACCGCTGCGCCACCCAGGGGTCCCCTAAATTATACTTCTAGTTCAAAAATATAAAAATAGGGATCCCTGGGTGGCGCAGCGGTTTAGCGCCTGCCTTTGGCCCAGGGCGCGATCCTGGAGACCCGGGATCGAATCCCACGTCGGGCTCCCGGTGCATGGAGCCTGCTTCTCCCTCTGCCTGTGTCTCTGCCTCTCTCTCTCTCTCTGTGACTATCATAAATAAATAAAAATTAAAAAATATATATATATATAAAAATACATAATCAGAATTAAGGGAAAATGAAGTTATATGAAGTATATACTTTATATATAGTGTTTCAGAAACATGGGAAGCTCGAACTAGAGTAATCAAAAAAATTTTTTAGAAGATTTTATTTATTTATTTGACACAGAGAGAGAGCACAAGCAGGGGGAGCGGCAGAGGGAGAGAGAGAGCACAAGCAGGGGGAGTGGCAGAGGGAGAGGGAGAAGCTCCTGATGCAGGAGCGATCCCAGGACCCCGGGATCATGACATGAGTGGAAGGTAAATGCTTAACTGACTGAGCCACCCGGATGCCCCTCAACAAAGTAATTTTAATAACAATAAAACATTGAAGGAGCTGCTAATACTGTAGTGATTATGACCTGCCAGGCAGTGTGCTCAGTGTTTCACATTTCATCTAATCCTCACAGCATAGTTTAAAGGTAGACATCACTTGTGTCTTCATGTTATAGAAGAAATTGAACATTCACATGGGACTTTCCCAAGGTCACAAAGCCAGTTAAGTAGTGGAAGAACTGTAAATGATGTATAAGTACCAAATACGTTAGCTGAATGAGTACTACATATCAGGTATTGCCCAGAACTTTGTAGGCATTAATTTCAATTTAATAAGTCCCCATCAGTAGCTTAAAAATGAAATAGAGCAGAAAACATTGCAGAACACTAAATATTGTGAGTAATGTTTTGAGACCCTTTTCTTCTGACCTAAGAATATAGGGGTGTGTGTGTGTTGTGTGTCCCCTGAGTCACAATACAGTCTATTTTTCATTATGTGTCCCTGTCAAAAAAGTATGAAAAACACTAGAATAGAATGAAGAACACACTTAGTCTGACTCCTGAATCTATGATTTTAAACAGTTTAAGCTATTGTAAATACATAAATTCTAAAAGAAGTGATAAGTAATCAGTATTATTCTTTTATTTTAAAATAATGAATGTTATAAATGTCTACAAACCACAAGATGTTTGGCCTAACATCAAATATACAAAAATGTCAACACACAAAAAAAGAATCTCCATGTTATCAGGGTTAGAGAACCCAAAGCAGCCCTGGAGAAGTCTGGGAGAATTTCCTGGACGCACAGCTGATTCACAAGGGCACATGCTTTGAATGCTTTTATTGACCACTTACTGTTTGCTGGCTGGGACAACTGCTGAGTGATGTGGGGCAATAAAACGGGGATACAGACTTGTCGAAGCAAGATGTAGTCTCCTGCTCTTAAGGAGCTTAAATTTGCCAGACAAGTTCAAGGCCTAACGGCAGAAATAAACAAACTGCCTCAGTTTGTTTAAATGTTTTCTAAACAGTATCATTCATATTTAGAGGAACACCAAGTACAGTTTATTTGATCAGGACTTTCTAAGACTCAGACCTTACACGCAGAAGGAATAGGAAGGAAAAGGCGGGCCCTGGAAGTGGGCGGGTTCTGGCAGAGAAACGGGACTATCAATAATTTAATGAATCACAGGAAACGCCATGAGGTCGAGGGGGGACCTATCATCCAAAAATGTCTCTGAAGTGTGGCCTAAGGGACCCAGACCACAGCCGGTAACCTGCATGTGATCCTTTATGTAAACTGTGACCTTGAAGAGCTTCTGTAAGAGAGGTGTGCTCAGCCTCCTTCAGTCACCCCATATCAGCTGGGCAGAAAACAACTTCCCAGTGCAAAACTGTTTTAAAAGAGCTCAGTGACAAGTCTTTTCGCTGTAGTTAGGGGATTCTACAGAGGGAGGTGTATGATTATGGGATGAGTCTTGACTCTAGAACCTTTTTCAAGGTGAGTCTCTTAAATTACACACACAGTCTGATACTACAAGACAGTGTGGCAAGAACCCAGCTGCTCAGAGAGCTCAGGTCATGGGGAGGGTCCTTATTAGCACAGCTGAAGAGGGGGCAATGTTCACATGGAGAAATGTAGTGAGGAAACGAGACTAAGGAGTTTGTGGGGGCTGAGGAGGGTGGCGGGAGCATAGAGCCTGAGCAGGAGAAACGGGACAGGGGACTCATGGGGTTTGACAGCCACACCTTGGGGAAAGCAAGCAGTCAGGCCGGGCAGGCAGGAGCAGGGGCCTACCTCATAGAACAGAGTATCTGTGATGCCATGATAAGCGACAATAAGCCCTTGTCACAAGTCAGAGGCTGGGAAGGTGGCAACCTCTACTGTCACATGGACTCGTGTAGAGGGAATGTGGTTAGACCAGCGGCCAGACAGGAAGACTGGGGACCCAAAGTAGGGATGGATTGTTCTTCTTTATTTTTTATTTATTTATTTATTTTTTGGATTGTTCTTCTTTAGAGAACAGAAGAGGAAGTGGAGTAAAGCAGCCAAGACTGAGATGGGAAAAGTGGGCTCGAAGTGCATCAGGGGCGTTTCATGATAACTTCTTAAATGTTAACTGGCAATATTCACCACCACAGTCAAGTATTGGGTAAATATACAGTGAAACGCACACTCAAGTCAACCCCTGCTCCTACCAAGTCCAAGTAATCCTCACCAAGCCCGTCTTTATCCTCACCATAAAAGTATAGCAAATGGATTAGAATATGTATGGATGGGAAGAACAGAGATTAGCTTTTGTTTGGACATATGAGAGCACTTCCTTTTGTTGTTTTTTAACAGTATGAAAAATATATACATTTATTTTGTTGAAGAAACAAGGGAATTATGGGATCATCAATTTTCTGTCTATTCATCCCACTGGGATAATTCCGGTTTGTTGTACTCTTTTTTTCTTTTTTTACATTTAAAAAAATTTAAATTCAATTAATTAGCCTATAATGTATTATTAAGTTTCAGAGGTAGAGATCAGTGATTCATCAGTCTTAGAGCACTTCCTTTTTACTCTAAAGGGTGGCAATACCTTTAGGAAACTTTAAATGTCACCAAGGCCAAGGATGGGATACCCGAGAGGTCTTGACCATTTTAATCTCCAAAGGAACAGCACCACTGGCTCCACCCATCCTCTACATCTGTCTCAGCACTCTCTTCCTTAATGACTTCTAGGCCTCATGTGGAGAAGACCTTCATTTGTCCCAGGAAAGAAAGGAAGAAAGGTTTTAAAGGGAAAATAAAATATTTCAAAGGGAAAAGTGATCCGTTTGGAGAGCAACCAGAGAAAGGGGGGATGAGGAAGATGTGGTGGGAGCCCAAAGTAAAACCAAAAACCCACTGGAGAAATGAGAGATCTGAGAGATAAGAGAGAGGCTATGTATAATTTAGAGAGATGCCCATGGAGGCTCTTAGCTCAAGTGTCTGGGCAACAATATTTTTGTAGGTATCTAGATAGATAAAGAAATACAAGCAATACTGTACTGTTTAGAAAAGGATAATATACTATTTTCAACAAGGTTCACAAAGCTCCCACTACTGATCAGTTAGGGAACACAGATGACCACATCTCAGTCCGACAGGCAAGGGCACCGAGGTAAAATGTCATTTGAAAACTAAAGTATGGTCTTTCATTTTTTTTTTTTAGATCAAGACACAGGCATAGTGAACAAGGGTACATATCCCAATTATTTGGTATCCTTTACTGCAAATATGGAAATAAACACAAGTCATGATATCCTGTCTGAAGAACAAATGGTTCCTTCTTAGTTCAGGGTGAAATGTAAATAATATACCGAGTGGGAATTATATTAACAGTAAAAGTTATGAAACTATATTACTACAGTTAAGCCTCTCTTCTCAAAAATATGAATTAATAAGTGACAATCTATTTTGGGCCTTGAATACATTCAAGTTAGATTAAAAGGCCTGAACTTATTCTCTCATATGACAAATATTTCTGCAAGAACTTAGAAGTTCTAGATATCTGGATGCAGTGCTGAATAAGATTAAGTATCCATCCCTCACGGTGCTTACATTTAGTCAAAAGAGAAATATCAGACATAAAGAGAGAGATGAAAATTTCTATCATTTGTGATGCTCATCACATGAATTGATAAATTTCATATTATCACTAATCTAGTACAGACAAAGAAAAAGAAATTACATTAAGAATGATTCAATTCTAGAAAAATTTATTTGGTACAGTAATGTGAAAGGTTTTATGGATCAAGTTTTCAGTCAGTAAGAACAGAAACTTCTGATTTTAATAACACAGTCACATACTCTTTTCTACCAGTGAATTCAGTCTTTTGTCGAACAGACAGCTCACGAATTAGATTAAAATAATTTTTTTGAAGTTATGCATATTTTAGCATTCACTAGGTGGGGTTGGCTTTCGGAAGCAGAAAATACTTTTTTGTTGTTAGGGATCAGTTAGGGAACGCAGGGAACAATGGAATATTATGAACTACAGATATGAAACTGAAGCCAGGAAAAATACTTTGAAGGGTTATAGGTCTCCTGCTATGATAATAGCATTTCTTGAACTTTTAGTCACACAGTTCCTCATACGTACACTGTCAGCTCTATTTAATTTGCGTCCATGACCTGTGAAAGTATCTGCTTTAAATTAAGAACCTTTAGTATTCCTTTACCTTTAAATATTGAACCTTTCTGTTCAAAAGCAGAATTTGAAGAAGATTGGGAAATTTACTCTTTGCTCTTTTTGGGAGAAAATTAAGGATGTGGTGGTAACAAGCTTATGCTTTCCCTAGGCATGCTAGGCTTGTCTCTACCCCCTTAACTATTTTAGAATTAATACAGATTTATGTGAGAGTATAAACTATTTAGAAATGAAGACAGTTAGGAAGTAAATGTTGTTCTTAACTCCTTAATGTTCCAGTTCATAATATATTTCTTTTTTTTTTTATTTTATTTCTTTTTTAAAAAAGATTTTATTTGTTTGAGAGAGAGAGAGAGAGAGCGTGTGCAAGAGAAGAGGGGAAGGACAAATGCAGAGGGAGAAGCAGGCTCCCCACTGAGCACAGAGCCTAATGTGAGGCTCTATCCCTGGACCCCAGGATCATGACCTGAGCTGAAGGCAAATGCTTAACTGACTGAGCCACCCACGTGCCCTTCATACTATATTTCTTAAAATATAATTTTTATCTTAATGTCATCATAAATGAATATTTCTAATAAAAGTTTTAATTTCATAGACAAAGCCAAAGTCCTTCTAAACACAACTCAATTTCTCTTTCCTCCTCAAGAGTTCTTAGTATAATGGGTATCCTCTAAGATTTTCTCCAAGCATATCCAGAAATGTGTATATGTGTACTTTTTAATTTATCGTGTGTCAGAGATCTTTCTAATGAGTCAGTAATTGCTTGTTCTTTTTTTTCATTAAAAAAAGCAATTACATAATATGCCATAGTAAGGATATACCAGTTGATGTTGTTATATCTTATTAATGGACATTTAGGCTGTTTATAGTTTTCTAATACTGCATTAAACAATACTTCAATGAGCAATCTTGTGCATGGATGTAACTAGTTTGGTAGAATAGATACATTTATCTGCTTTTCTAAGGAAATAAATTTCTACATAATAAAATTCCCTGTTTCATTCGATATATGCTCCCTGGCCATAAAGATTTGCAGCAAACATACAAGAAGGTTTCCTCCTGTCTTTCCAATTATTACTATAACTGGCTAAACTGAAATTCTAAATGACAGACCACGGGCTTTAATTTTGCAAGCAACCTCTCTGCCTTCCTTTCTCTTCTCTTTAAGGGGAGCAAACAGAAATAAGAACTGATTAATCCCAAATCACAAGGCTCACACATGTAAGGAAGACACAATAAGAGGAAGTCAAAATAACAGGAATAAGCAGTTTCCCTTTTTTATTTGTTTTAGTTTCAGGCTGAATAAATGCAATGAAATCCCCCACTGCTATATAATCTCGGAAGCCTCTCCCCAGCTGCTAGAGTATTGTGTGTTCTCTAAATAGGCAGTGTTCTACAAGCTGAATTCCCCCTTTCTTGCCTCAAAGGCATATGAAAAACAGACCACAGGAAGATGTCGATTAAGTGAGAAATTTGTTTTTTTTTTTTTTTGAATCTTCACTCTTAAACCCCTAAAGGCCATAATTTCTAACATGAACAATGATGTGATAAAACGCAGTATAGCAAGTAGTTGATATCAGATAATCACTCTTAAGAGTCAGCTGTTTTTTCTGGGGCTCAATGTTTTTCTGAATGCAACAAAGACACTCAATCACTTAAGAATGTAGTCCTCATTTTTATAAATACCCAATTTAGAAATAGTCCATATATATGACCAGCTTTTCCTGCTTCTTTTGGCTCTTTTCTGCCAGAGTACCCACCAGTGAACTGGTACATCCCATTCAGCAATTTCATTCTCTTCTCAGGGTAAAACACTTTTTGGGAGCTCCTATCATTCTCAAAGGAACCAAGCCAAGAGGAAACAAAGAAGAGGTTTTGTGAGATGTATTTCTGGCTTCACCAGCTGCAACTTAATACTGTTTCTTCCTTTTTTTTCCCCTATGCCCACTGCTCCATACCTTATTTTTTCACTTACTATATCTCATAGAGTGTTATACATAAAGACCTATCTCTCATTCTCTTTAATAGCTGCATAGTATTCTATTGTGTAATCATACCATAATTTACTCAACCAGAACCCTAACAGACACATAAATTGTTTCCAGTATTTTGCTGCTATGACCAATATTGCAATAAATATCCTTACACATAAATTTTATCGCATAGGTCTAAGTAACATGTGTAGGATAAATTTCTAAAAGTGGATCATGAAACTAGGTTAGTAGGATCATAATCGGCATTTAATGAAAAATAAAGTACAAAAGAAAAAAATAGTATAGTATGGTATAAATATTATAGTAAAACATAAAATTAGTATATATTTTAGTGAAGTTTTTGTTTTACTTAATACACATATATGTGTAATATGTGTATTGGTGTATATGTGTGTCCTGGGTTGTGGCAGAATGATGGAATATATTTCAAAAATGTTTGAAAGATACCTCTTTAGACTCTGGTATGATAAAGAGGAAGTATCTTTATCATAGCCTTCTTTCTTCTTCCCCTAAGCTCTATGATCTTTTTATTGCGTAGCTTGTGAACTTATGTTGGTTTTCCAGGCAGAGACAGTTGAATTATTTAGGGTGGGTTGGAAAAGAAGAATATTAACAATATCAGGTACAATAAACAGGGAAGAATTTCACTGTAGGTCTAATTAGCTCTAATATCTTTTCCTACAGAGTAATATGTAACTAAATTATCTTCTTAGGGCATGACTGTTAACAAACAGAAATTTGAATAAGAAGCCATTGTATAAGATTATTATATTTAAAAGCAAGTGTTTCTGATTTTAAAGTTTTTACATATAATTCAGAAGTTTTGGAGAAAAAAATTAAAATGTGCTTATGATTCTGTTACCCAGTGACAAGCACTATTAATACAAAATTACAAATTTCAAGGGTGCCTGGATGGTTCAATCAGTCAATCATCTGACTCTTGAATTCAGCTCAGGTCATAATCTCAGGGTTGTAAAACCGAGCCTCCCCTTTGGCTCTGTGCTGGGCATGGAGCCTGCTTAAGATTTCTCTCTCTCTGCCACGCCCCCTCCTCACTTGTACACGTGTGTGCACTGTTTCTCTCTCAAAAAATTAATTAATTAAATAAAACTACAAATTTCAATCTATTTGTTTGAATCCTTTTCCTGTGTATATATACACGCATACATGTTATTTTTATAATCAAGATTAAAGGATCTATTTAATGTTATGACCTGCTTTGCAAATTTAACATTACACTGTAGGTACATTACCATGCCATTAAAACTTCTTCATATGCATCATGTTTTATAAAATAGCTATATAAAATAGCAACATAATAGTCCACCATGTGTATGTATTACCTAATTCATATAGCCATTAGCCAAGGACTGCTTTTTATAAAGAATTAATTGGAACTAGAACAAAATAACTATGCTATCATGAGCTGTTTAGGGGGTAATTGGAAGTAACGTATAGAAAATTTTTATGTAAATACATTTTTACATAAAACTATTTAGACTATAGCAGCTCTCCTCAATAAATAGGAGTCCTGAGATTAGTATATTTAATAAAAGAAACCAACATTGAATTTTTAACTCAAAAGCATAATAGAGAAGTAATCCTATGTCTACTTATTCTGTAATAACTCTCTGGAACAGCATTCAAGTATAGGGATGTTGCCTATAAATAAATCCCCTTTAAAATAAAGTTTCTTAAAAATAAAATAAAGTTTCTTCCTGTGGTCCAAATTAACAATGAAAAAAAAATGCTTTCTAGGAAATAATAAACAGTATATTTTGAAATCTATTTACTGCCCAGTGATATGACATAATAAATACAATTTAAATCACTTAACATGACAAGATAATCTTTAATCTTCAATTAGATAGATTAGTTCTGTTACTTCTAGGAAAGAGGTAATATTCTATCAGAAGGTGAAAAATATAATAGTTTGTTTTTTTTCTCTTTAGAACAATTATTTATCCAAAATAATAAATAAAATTATTTATCAAAAACAAAAAAGAAGATAGAGGGGCACCTGAGTGGCTCACTCGGTTAAATGTCTCTGCATTCTGCTCAGGTTGTCATCTCAGAGTCCTGGGATCAAGCCCTGCATCCAGTTCCCTGCTCAGCAGGAGTCTGATTCTTTCTCTGCCCCTCCCTGCCACTCATTCTGTCTCTCTCTCTCTCCCAAATAAATAAATAAAATCTTTAAAAAAGTAAGAAGATGTAAACTATTAAAGCTAATAGAGACAAAGGATAAAAATTGCTTTAAAGAGAGTTCATTAAAGCAGAAGTAGTTTCTTTTTTTGAGATGTCTCATTTTTACAATTAAGTTTTACCATTGGAAAAATAATTATTGAACTCTCTTTAGCAGAATTTAAAAAAGTAAATTATAGAATTTTAGTTTCTTAAAAGCAGTAGAGCAAAGCTGAAAAAGCTACTCCACATCACTCTATTTGATCTAAGAGAAGGTCAATAAATGTTGCCAGAGGCAAGGGAAACAAAAGCAAAAATGAACTATTGGGACTTCACGAAGATAAAGTTTCTGTACAGTGAAGGAAACAATCAACAAAACTGAAAGGCAACCTATGGAATGGGAGAAGATATCTGCAAATGATATATCTGATAAAGGGTTAGTATCCAAAATCTACAAAGAACTTATTAAACTCAATACCTAAAAAACAAATAATCTAGTTTAGAAATGGGTAGGAGACAAGAACAGACATTTTTCCAAAGAAGATATCCAGATGGCTAACAGACATATGAAAAGATGCTCAACATCACTCATCATCAAGGAAATACAAACCAAAACCACAATGAAATACCACCTCACACCTGTCAGAATGGCTAAAATTAACAACAGAGGAAACCACAGATGTTGGTGAGGATACAAAGAAAGGGGAACCCTTTTACACTGTTGGGAATGCAATTTGATGCAGCCACTCTGGAAAAGAGTATGGATATTCCTCAAAAAATTAAAATTGAACTACTCTATGATCCAGCAGTTGTACTACTTGGTATTTACTCAAAGAATACAAAAATACAGATTTGAAGGGTATATGCACTCTGATATTTATAGCAGCATTATCAACAATACCGAAACTATGGAAAGAGTCCAAATGTCCATTGACTGATGGATGGATAGAGATGTGACACACACACACACACACACACACACACACACACACACACACACAGGAATATTACTCAGCCATCAAAAAAGAATGAAATCGGGACATTTGCAATGACATGGATGGAGGTAGAGTATATTATGCTAAGTTAAAGAAGTCAGTCAGAGAAAGAGAAATAACATGATTTCACTCATATGTGGAATTTAGGAAACAAAACATGAGCATATGGGAAGGGAAGAAAAAAAGAAGGTGGGGAGGCAAATCATAAGAGACTCTTAATGATAGAGAACAAACTGAGGATTGAGGGAGGGAGGTGAGTAGGAAATGGGTTAAATGGATGATGGGTATTTAGGAGGAGACTTGTTATGATGAGCATTGGGTGTTACATGTAATTGATGAATCACTAAACTCTATTCCAGAAACCAACATTTCATTATATATTAACTAACTAGAATTTAAATAAAAATTTGGAAGAAAGAAACAAACTCTAATTCAAAAACATTAACAAAAAAAAAGAAAAAGAAAAAGACAAATGATACCAATAGACTTTCTTAATGCAGGGTTGCTAAAAAATTTCAATTTGTAAAACAACAACTCAGTATCTGTGAAGTGTAATAAAATAGGGTATGCTTGTACTTATATATGGATGATTGAAAGACAATTCTTCATATATTACAAAGAAGATAATTTATAAATTACTCTTTATATAATTTGCAGTCATCAATAAAGATAAGAAAAAAACAAATAAGAGAAGGTCAGTAAGAAAGGGAGGAAGCTCTTTTTCAAACAGTATTTCAGACAAAAAGCTAGGACATAAAAACTAATTATCTTGGGTAGCCCGGGTGGCTCAGCAGTTTAGCGTCGCCTTCAGCCCAGGGCGTGATCCTGGAGACCTGGGAATTGAGTTCCGCATTGGGCTTCCTGCATGGAGCCTGCCTCTCCCTCTGCCTGTGCCTCTGCATCTCTCTCTCTCTCTCTCTCTCTGTCTGTCATGAATAAATAAAATCTTAAAAAAAAGATAATTAGTTGTTTTTTTGTTTTTTAAAAAAATATTTTATTTATTTATTCATGAGAGACACACACACACAGAGGCAGAGACACAGGCAGAGGGAGAAGCAGGCTCCATGCAGGGAACCCGATGGGGGACTCGATCCCAGATCTCCAGGATTACACCTCGGGCTGAAGGCAGCGCTAAACCGCTGGGCCACTGGGGCTGCCCACTAATTATCTTCTCAATTTATACAGCAAAACCACAGGACAAAATCCAATAGTCCCTCCTGATAAAAACTCTGAGCAAATTAGAAGTGGAAGGAAACTGCCTCAACTTGATAAAGAACATTTGTTAAAAAATTACAGTCAACATATTTAATGACGAAAAACTGCGTGTTTCTCCCCTAAGATCAGGAACAAGACAAAGATACCGTCATTATTTTTGACAGTGTACTGGAGATTCTTGCAATAAGGCAAGAAAAATTTTAAAAAATTTAAATCAGAAAAAAATGAATAAACTGTCTTTATTTGCAGACATGATTACTTGTAGAAAATCCAATGGAATTTATAAAAAGGCTATTAGAACTATTAAGTTAGTTTAGCAAGGTTGCAGAATAAAGAATCAATATATAAAATCAATTTTATTTTTGTAGAATAATAAACAGAAACTAACATTTAAAAAACAAGCCTGGGTTGCTTAGTGTTTGAGCGCCTGCCTTTGGCCCAGGGTGTGATCTTGGAGTCCCGGGACTGAGTCCCACATCGGGCTTCCTGCATGGAGCCTGCTTCTCCCTCTGCCTGTGTTTCTGCCTCTCTCTCTGTGTCCCTTGTGAATAAATAAATAAAATCTTTAAAAAAAATTTAAAAATGCCATTTATAATATAAAAAATAGTAAATACTTAGTGATACATCTGACAAAAGATAGGAAAGGCCTATATACACTGAAAACTATAAAGTGCTGCTGAGAGACCTAAATAAATGGAGAGAAATATATGTTCGTGGATTAGAAAAGACAATATTTTTAGATTTCAATTCTCCCCAAATTGATCTATAGACTCAATGCAATCTCAATCAAAATCCCAATAGGATTTTTAGAGAAATTGATGAGGTGATTTTAAGAATCATATGGCTATGCCAAGGAGCACGAATAACCAAAGCAACTTTGGAAAAACCACAAGTTGGAAAATTAACACTACCTGATTTTAAGACTTAGTATAAGGTTACATTATAATCAAGAAAATGTGGGGCACCTGGGTGGCTCAGTGGTTGAGCATCTGCCTTTGGTTCAGGTAGTGATCCTGGGGTCCTGGGATCAAGTCCCGCATCAGGCTCCCTGCACAGAGCCTGCTTCTCTCTCTGCCTATGTCTCTGCCTTTCTCTCTGTGTCTCTCATGAATAGTCTTTAAAAAAAGAAAATGTGGTATTGGCACCAAGATAGATCGACGGAACAAAAAAAGAGTCTAGAAATAAACCCATAAATATATGAAAAACTGATGTGACAAAGGTGTCAAGGCCATTCTACAGAGAAAGGTCAGTCTTTTTGACCAATGGTGCTAGAACAATTGGACAGCCATATGAAAAAAAAAAAGACTTGGATCCACACGTTGTACTATATAACAAATCAATTAAGTGAAGTTGTATCATAGACCTAAGTGTAAAACTTAAACTATAAAATTATAGAAAAAAAACACAGGAGAAAACCTTTCTGACCTTGGTTTAGGCAAAGAAGCAAAATCCATTAAAGAAACATTGAGAAATTAGACTTCATCAAAATGAAAAACTTTTACTCTTCACAAGATACAGTTAAGGGGTACCTGGGTGGCTCAGTCAGTTAAGTGTCTGACGTTGATTCAGGTGATGATCTCATACTCCTGGGATTGAGCCCCTCATTGTGCTTCCTGCTCGCTAGGGAGTCTGCTTGTCCCTCTGTCGTCTCTCCCCCACCTCCCCTCCCCATGCTTTCTCTCTCAAATAAATGAATGAAATCTTAAAAAGATGCAGTGAAGAGAATGAAATGACAAGCCACCAATTGGGAGAAAATAATTGCAAGATCAAGATCTAATAAAGGACTTGCATGTAGATATATAAAAAAATCCTCAAAACCCCAAAATGAGAAAACAATTCAATTTTAAAAACAGTCAAAAAATTTGAATCAGAAAACAATACAGATGGTGAAGAAGCACATGAAAAGGTGCTTAACATCATTAGTCAATAAGGAAATGCAAATTAAAACTACAATGAGATATTACACATCTATTAGAAAGGCTAAGATTAAAAAGACTGGCCATACCAAGTGTTGGTAAGGATGTGGAACAACTAGAACACTTATATATAGCTGGTGGGAATGCAAAGTAGTATAACCACTTTGGAAAAGTTTGGCAGTTTCTTAAAGTAATAACAACAAACATACACCCACCAGGTAATAGAGCCATTCCATTCCTAGGTATTTATCCAAAAGAAATGAAAGCGTAGGTCTATGCAAAGCCTTGTATATGTAGTTTTATTTGCAGCAGTTCAAAACTGGAAACGAAACACTAGTCAGTAATAAAAGGAATGAACTATCAATACAATAACAACATGGATGAGTCTCCAGATAATCATACTTGAATGAAATACCAGACCAAGAAAAAAAATGTACCTTCTTTATGATTCCACTTATATAAAATTCTAGGAAATGCAAACTAATCTCTAGTGGATTAGTGGGTTGGGTGAGTGGGGAAGGTTATTAGGTAAAAGGATTACAGAGGGGCAAGAGGAAGATGGGGGAGGGGTGGATATGTTCCTTTTCTTAATTGTAGTAATATTGCATGAAGGTATACATCTAACAAAACATTAATTTATACACATTAAGTATATGCAGCTTATTGTGTGTCAATTATACCTCAATAAAGCTGTTTAAAAAAAAAAAAATATAACAGTATGCCAAATCAAACAATAGAGAAATACACAATGAAATCAATGTGAAAAAAATAAATTCTAAAAAGGCTTCCACTTTGTCCCTGTATTTCCTGTTTGCATTATGGGTGGGAAGGGGGATATAACATAACATCTGTTTCATGCCCCAGAGCACACCCTTAACCCCTGTCAGCTGTCTCAAAATACATGCTTTTGGTGGTGGGGGCAGGGATGGATCAACTCAAAATCATCAATTCCCTAAGAAAAACAAGCTAAAGTATAAGCCTTATTGACAACAAAGATTTAATCTAAAGATTCATCTTTCTTATGAAGATAGCATATTATCAGTATGTCTTGCTTTATGGAATATGCTTTTATTCAAAATGGATGGGCTGTAAAACTTATGTTTTAATAATAATAACTAAGAGTAAATGAGCACTGAGCACCTCAAATAGCATTTGCTATTTCATTTAATCCTCACAATAATTATATCATTTTACTGATAAAGCTTACAAGGTAAATAACTGGTTGAAGATCACACAATTAAATGGCACTGCTCTAATCTTGATTTGAAACCTCCATGCTTTTAACAGCTGCACTTAATTGAATATTCTAATCGATAGTTTTGTAGAGTGCCTAGCAATTTTCGTTATGCCTCTTTTTTGGAAAGCTGGGATTTCACATATGGACTTCACTCAGAGAGAGCAGGAATAAAAAATATTAGCCTTTCCAACTATAAAAAAATTAAAATATGGCCAAAATGCCCACTGATTAATTCCTTTCTCAAACATGTTTTATAATAAAGGTTATGAATATAAATCTAAAAATCTTAATAAAATCTGATATGACATCAGATCTAAGACTTGCAAATATAATATACCCAATGTGGATGACTCAAAAATAAACGATTTGATCTAACTTTTATAAACAATCAAATTTATTTTTTATTTTTTAAAATGGCCACTAAGGGTCCTCCACCTTTCTCTGGAGTAGTCAGACTTCACAGGGAAGCCATCTCCTAGATCTGCTTAGACTTAATGAGCTGAGGCTCTCTTTTGAACTGTGTGACTCCACCCCAGCCTCCCTGGGACAGTTAGTTCATGAGCAACGTAATTTGTTTTCACTGTGGAAGGGATTCCTATAGTGTTCTCATTCATGAAAATAAACTGGTCAAAGAGAAAGACTTTCACAAAGAATGTTTTACTCTGACGTAATCTCTTGTAAAACAGAAAATCACTTTATATAAAAGTTCAATTAGGACCAAATACAGTATAAATGGCCTCTGTAACAATCAGACTTTAAATATAGAAAAGCTGAATATTACACTATTTTATACTGGCTTTCCTGGTTCTATGCCAAACATGTCTTGGCTGCAATAGAAGAATGAGGAGGCTTTTATATTTTGGGGAGAAAAGTAATTATGGTGGGGGTTCTTCTAGAAGGGTGTAGTTGCAATCTGGCACTTTGCAGAAATTTTAGAAAATGAATGAAGTTCTTTTATAATTATAGCTCTATATGTAGGATCTGGGACCTTTATAATAAATATATCCCTATAAAAGCCCAACCCTTGCCAATGTGACCTGCAATTTATCTAGCAGCAAGAGTGAACCCATATGGTTTTATTCAAAGTTGCAAGGTTGAAGAATAGATTTTATGCCCAGGAAAAAAAAAACCTATTTTGAAAGTGAGGGAAAAAAAGATAAGCTTTTTTCACTTTAACATAAGGAAAAAACAATCATAACTATTAAAACCTTTTTAACCCACTAAGCATGAATTAAGAAAGAATACTAAATGGAAGAAATTAGTAAGCTGCCATATTAGAGAAGTCCAACAGGTGTTTGTTGTTAAGCAAGAATTATAGACATACTAACAATAAAATCTTTATATATTACAGAAACCCAAAGACAAATAAAAAAACTACAAATAAAAAGAGATTTCCTTTTAAGAATCTGGTATGGCAGTTGCTTTTCTCAAAGGACTGAAACAGTTTTGACCCTAGCTGCTGCTTATTTTATCTAACAATAGACTGTTTAAAGACATCTCACTTCTGGCAAAGCTATTCATTTCAACCTAAACTGCATCTAGCTTAAGCCTCAGAAGATAGCTTTATCACCTCCAAGTTGTATGCAGACTAAACACAACACTTGTGCCCAATTCTAAATGATATCTTACATCCAAATGCTTCCTTAATTATAGTTCCTGCTTCTCAAGCTGCTCTTTCAACTTGTCAGAAGCTGCCTAAAATAAATAAAATCAGATTCATGCAGAAAAAAAATGTATTTTAGGAAAACACATGCAACAAGCACCTACGCATCTGTTAACATTAAAACCAGAAGGCAGTATGTTGCAGCCACAAAAGAACAAGCTGTAAAATTTAATAATTCACAACATTCACACTGAAATTTTATGGCAGTCTTTTAATGCAACGCATCACAATGGCACAATTGCTTCATCTGTTCCACAAAGATTTATTGCATGTCTATATGCTAGGCCTGATGCTGGGGGCTGAGGATATATAATGATTAGCAAAATAGACACATAAAGCTTTACAGGTTTGTTTGGTTTCTAAGGCTGAAAAGCAAAGAGAAAATGAGATCGGTCTGGTTTTTCCATTAGAGGTGGCCATCCTCCCATCTCCTACCTCAATTGTGAAGGGGTTGAGGCCCACACGTTTTTGTAAAAGTCAACGGTAATATTTATGGGGAACCGCTTCCCGGAGTCCCAGTGCTAGCAGAGGTAGATCCTTAGCTGAGTCTATTTAACACATGTTGCCAAACCACTGTAGTTTTCTAAAATCTGATTGCTATTTATAATAATATTGCTCTTGGAAAATGCTTTCTGGGTTTTAAAAGGAGTCATCGCCATGAACAAAGTACTTGCCGAGGCAGCTGAGAACTCTTCGGGTTCTAAGCTGATGACGCCTATGGACAGGAGAGCCAGGCTCTCAGATGAAAACCAAGAGAAAGAAGTGAGAAAACAGGCAATAGGAGTGAGGATTAGGAACGAGCTCACACTTCCTCCAATACTTTTTTTTCTTTTCTCTTCATTGAGCAGATAAATATAGGATAAGAAATGGGAGGGTGTCCTCCCATTTAATCAGGTTAAATCAGGTTAGGACTACTGGTAACAATGGGATGGGGTTATGAGAAATAGAATAGTTTCCGGGATGAACAGGGAGAGGAAGAAAATTCACCAATGCTGACAAACAGGGAAGGCCTGTGGAAGTGGCAGAAATGAGTCACCAGCCAGAGTGAATATTTATATATAATGTATGTCAGCAGGGGAGTCACTAAAAAACACCACTGAGGGCACATTAGAGTCATCCATTCACAGTATTAGCGACCACTGACTGTTCCTTGGATGTGGGGTACATGGTAAGCACCGAAAGAATATATACGTAAAGGGGAAAAAATGAATCCTACACTGTTGCAGCATCTGCAATGCTTGGCAAACTGTAGTGTGACACAAATACTAGTTATTAATCATTTATTCTTATTACAGAGAAGGAAGCTTTGCTCCAGACAGATTGAATGACATGACCAAAGTCATACAGTTCTAATTAGGTGATGTGGTAGGCAAAGACTCAGGCAATGAGCTTAAACGTATGTGACTAGGCAGGTGCCAAAGCCATAAACATGTGATCCCCAGGGAAGCCATGCCAACCAAGACTGAAGAAGCCAGGAAAGGAAGAAAATAAGACAGATGCTGTCCCCACCCCTCCCTCCAAATCAGAATGTAATTGCCTCATGCACCCTGGAGAATGAAACCACTGGAAATTACTTATCACACATGACAAAGCTACCAGGGAAAACAACAACATAACAATAGTTTTCAGTGATAAACTAATCAAGACATATTTATTAGACAGAAATGTCAGTCTTTTTCAATCATTCTTGAAAAACAAATCAGCATGTCACTACATACAGCATACAGAAATAATAGGTTTAGATTATATTCTTATCACAATTGTAGTTTTAGAGTAATCCAAGAAAAGACTATCCAGATATGACTAAATGAATACTCTATACTCTTACTCTATATCAGGGCAGGAAGAGAAAAGGTTTTTTCTTTTTTTAAAGATTGATTTTATCTATCTATCTATCTATCTATCTATCTATATCTTTTTTTATAATAAATTTATTTTTTATTGGTGTTCAATTTGCCAACATACAGAATAACACCCAGTGCTCATCCCATCAAGTGCCCCCCTCAGTGCCCGTCACCCATTCACCCCCACCCCCCGCCCTCCTCCCCTTCCACCACCCCTAGTTCGTTTCCGAGAGTTAGGAGTCTTTATGTTCTGTCTCCCTTTCTGATATTTCCCACACATTTCTTCTTCCTTCCCTTATATTCCCTTTCACTATCTATCTATCTTTTTGAGACAGAGAGAAAACATGAGCAGGGAGAGGGGCAGAAGGAGAAACAGACACCCCATCCCCACCCCTGAGCTGCTCCACTGAGCAGGGAGCCCGATGTTGGGCTTGATCCCAGGACCCTGGATCATGACCTGAGCTGAAGGCAGACACCCTACCAACTGAGCCACCCACATGCTCCTTTTAGAGCAGTTTGGCTCAAAGAAAAACTAAGTGGAAAGTAGTTTCCATATATCACATACCTACCTCCCCACCCCTGTTGTCTTAACACATACCAAATATGAAAACAAAATAAGAATTCTTCATCTGGGATCTAGGGAATCCAGAGGTGGTCTTCATGGGGTCCCTGATCTCCCTGATACTATCTCCTGAATTTTAGTATATGGATATACATACATTTTTTTTTTTTAAGGAAGCAGGGCTCATTGGATTCTGAAGCAGTTGGCATTAAAAAATGGTTAAGGCCTCTAAGCTAAAGAATGAAGTTCAAGGTCCAGACATGAGGTAAGGGAACTAAAGGTACTATTTTGGGGTCAGAAAGACTTTATCAGTGTCCCTAACAGCATACCACATAGGTAGCTGCCAGAGCAAATATCACTGTTATACCCAGGCCTCTAAATTGAACAGGGCTATAGAAATACCCAAGTTAAAGAATTTACAACCAATGAAACAGACTTTCAAAACATATGATGATCTCTTTTTTTCTTTTAACATACCTTTAAAGCCTCTATCACAAGGTCTCTTGCTTCAAGCTCTCCTTCAAGAATACTAAACAGCATTAGGAGTTCAGGCTTGCTGAGTTTTTCCAGATTCATCCTGAAAGCCTAAAACACAGATAGCAATCAGACAATCTCCAGTAGACGGAGTGAGTTTGATATTACTAAAGAAAAAATAAAGTGAGTCAGACAAGAAAAGAGTAACAATTACAGTAAAAAACGCTTTCAGAAGGCCAACGGTTATAATTAAGTAGGAAAAAAGAAGAGCTTTCTGATGTTAATCATAAACTGAGCAGTGAGAGAAAATAAAATTCACCTTAATTATGGATTTCATCACCACTCACAAAGATCAATTTTCCATCATTTTTCCTCCAGGCATATTTATGAACATCCTGGGAGGTCTCAGAAAGAGTTAGTCATGAGTTTTGTTCACTAGAAGCATAGGTAAAATCGTGTTACCATGAATACTATTTTACCAGAAAGTTGTGAGACCATGAAAACACTTCCCAGTTTTAGAGAACCAAATAAAACATTCTGGCATCCCTCGGAAGTTGGCTGAAATGAAATTTGGGCAAAGAGAATGTCCAGTGGCAGTATGGGAGAGATTTTTCTTTTAAACCATCTACTTTTGGGGGCAGCCCAGGTGGCTCAGCGGTTTAGTGCCGCCTTCAGCCCAGGGCCTGATCCTGGAGACCTGGGATCAAGTCCCACATAGGGCTCCCTGCATGGAGCCTGCTTCTCCCTCTGCCTGTGTCTCTGCCTCCCTCTCTCTCTCTCTCTCTCTCTCTCTGTGTCTCTCATGAATAAATAAATAAAATCTTTAAAAAATAAAATAAAATAAACCATTTACTTTTGCATAATAAGTATTCTTTGTGAAAGTAGACAGTTTTAAAAAAAGAACATGTATCACGGTATTTATATTTCATACAGTAAAATAAGACTTCAATGCAACCATCATACAAATATGCTTTTAAATAATTTCTTAAAATATACTGTTGTTTAAACTTAATTGGACTACTGCAAATTGAATTTATCTGATTCAGCAAGTTCCCATTTCCATGAAGTCTTAACATCTTTTGAAAAGTGTTTTTTTTTTTTTTTAAGATTTTATTTATTCATGAGAGATGCAGAGAGAGGCAGAGACATAGGCAGAGGGAGAAGCAGGCTCCCCATGGGGAGCCTGATACAGGACTCGATCCCAGGACCCCGGGATCACGACCTGAGCTGATGGCAGATGCTCAACCACTGAGTCACCCAGGCATCCCAGCATCTTTTGAAATATATTAAATGGCAAACTGCAGAGCACAAACTCAATCCTTTTCACAAGACTGATTTCTCAAAAACCACATCTAGACAGAAGTTAGACTGCTACACAATTTTCCAAAGGTCTTCTGACCAGTGGGTAGGATACATTTTATCACTCCAAAGCTGAGCAAATACTACCCTCCTTCTCCCACTCTTTCCTTCCAAATTGTCCCTCTCATATACTTTTCTTTAAAGTGAATTATAACATGACCAGTTCCCACACCCTTTAGTACTTCCCCACTATTACGAGCACATGAAAGTTTAGAAGGCACACAAAAGAGTCATTGATTCCTTCCAGAGCTATTGCCTCTAATTGCAGGAGAGCATGCAGAAAGGCGGACTTTGCTGTGTTGTTAGATTATGTTCCAGAACATGCTGTGCAAATCTTTTGCCACGTGGCAAAATACGTTCCATCTGACTTCAGTTCTGTTAACTTTCGAACTACTGAGTTTTAGCCGCTAGTAAGTGATCCTTACCTCAGGGTTATAGAGACATCTCACAATGGGTATTTTAGAAATAACTAAAAAAACAAAAACAAAACCCCACAAACCTAATAAAGCCACACTTAATTTGAGATGGTATGTTGGAAAGAGCATGTAGCTTTGTATTCAGAGGGATGCCAGGTCTGCATCTTCTCAGTTGCGTGATCTGGGGCAAGTTTTCCGATTCTCAGTTTTCTTATCTGTGAAAGGGGGATGATGATATCTAACCACAGAACTGCTGTAAAGATTGGGTTAATAAATGTGAAACATCTTGCCAAGTTCCTGATACAAGCTGAACAATGCTTTAATTATAAATAACTGCTATCCTCTCTCATTTTCCAAAGAATTCTAAGAAAGGCATTACCAAAATGGGGGACACCCAAGATCAATGACCTCAGAAATACCTTCAAGCTGCTCTTTTGTGGTTGAGAAACACAAATGAAGAGGGGTGATAGCATCCTGGAGTGAACAACAGTGAGGGATTTAAATCATCCATTGAATCACACTGCTTGCTTAGATGAAACCCTTCCCTCTCTCCCTGATGGTTTCATGTTTTAATCTCTCAGAGATTAAAAAGCAGAGGAAGAATCTTATCATTTTCTGCCTTGTCCCCTTCCCTCCCATGATGGCAAGCAGAATAATGGGCACTTGTAAAAGTACCCTGTGAATCCCAACTACACTGAGTAAATCATCTGGACGTAGAAGAACTAAAGTAATAATGATGGTGTTTATACATATTCTTTTTTTCTTCAATATCCTTATTTAGAGACCTAATACTGGGATTTAAGGAAGCAGTGCAAAGTGAGTAAAGCAAAACAGAGTGAGAAGTACTGGGAGTGAGAAGTACAGAATTATAGTGTGAGCTCTGCCACTAAGCAGCTATAGGGCCTTGAGGAAAAAAGTACCCAGTTGCTCTGACACTGAGTCTCCTCACAGGTAAAATCAGACAGACTACATAATCTCCTAAAGTCCTTCTTGTTTCCATTCTAAGCTTTCCAGGGTAAAAATCAAGAATTAATTAAGGAATCCAATGAATTAAGAATAAAATGAATATACAAGAACTAAAACAGACGGTACCTAAATCAAAGTCTTGGGTCTGTGGTGATAATTATACATCCTCACAAAAGAGAAAAATTGAAAACAATCTCCAGAGTCACTTCTTGCCTCAGGCAAGAAAAAATTTCACTCCTTGTCAATGGCATAAAGCAACTATAGTGTCCCACTGTCTACATTTGTAGATCACTTCTGCACACAAATTTTAATATCTGGGACATTCTGCTAATATGTACCCATTCATCCAGCTTAGTGTCTACATGAAGTGAATACAATACACATATGACACAGGAGGGAAAAAAAGGGCTTCAGCTGTGTAACTGAAAAACCAATTGGTCTGTTTTCACATATTCCCATAACCCTTCTTTAGAAATACTAAAATTCAGCAGTTCTTTGCTGTTCCTTATATTTGAATCCAATTTCAATATATATAAGACATTGCAATATGTTTAATATAAATGAAAGACAGTAAAACTGCTGTATGTTTCAGGGTGCTAGTGATATTCCTGAGAGTAGGGGTAGAGGTGGGGATGGGGATGGGGATACTGACCTGATACTGATAATCGGCAGTCACACTTTTGTCCTCGAGTATGAATTCTTAAGGTCTTCTTCAGTTAAAATTTGGGAAAATTGACAAATATATTTAAAATGCCATCAGCATGGTGGAAAAGTGTCCGATGCTGCAAAATAATAAGAAATTTATTGTCTATGTGACCATACTATAAACAATTTGATAAATCCCGTGAATGTCATCAACTGTCATTACAGCTGATAAGGCCTGACAGGTGTGGGTTGACACAGACAAGAAAGAATATAGCCACTTCTTCAAGTGGAATCTGAGTAATATAGGGAAAATACCATTAATCTGACTTCCTTTTGGCAATTACAATTAGGGAAGGTAATGGCTTTCAAAATCTTTTTCATTTTAAGAGATCCACTGCCATTTCAAGGGCGAACTTAAGAATGTCATAGAAGAGAAAAATGGCTTTGTCTCCCTGAATTGACAACACCTATTTGCTTAAATCACCATGACTGATGCACAATACGTTCAGATGGAAAAATCACACAATTACAACCGAACTTTTCAAACTGCTAAATTTAAGGTTCACACTTATCCCCTACCTCTTGCCTCTCAATGAACAAACAAAGCAACCTGTCGCCACCTAGGCTTTGTCTTTAAGGCGAATTACTCATCCCAGCTCCTATATTTTCTTTTCTTTTTTTTCCAAATATTAAGTGCTGGATTATATGCAAATTCTGTGTTTATGGTTTTCTAGTAATATATCAGATCCAGCAATTTTTAAAAAAAATTTTAGGCTTTACATTTTATTTGATGAAATATAATTTTTGAAAAAAAAATATATAATTTTTGTCTCCCACTTTAAGGTACCAACTCTTAAATTTGACTCCAATTTTTGCCCAATATATAAATGATGTGGCCCAAGATATTCAGAAAAAGGCTGTTGCTAACTCCACATTGTCAGAAATATGACTGCCAGATTTTTGGCATGCCATATTGTTGTCTACAGACTCATTCTCTACTTGTTTTCTAAATGAGCTGTTGCTTGTCACTGTCATCATCCATTAAGTAACTTTTAAAGACAAGATCATTTCAACCAGATGCTCAGCTCATTCCTTCCATCTGAATGTCTCCAAGATGCAACTTTCCTTAGAGTTTAGAGGCAGACATGTCTGTTTAAGGAACGCTACAGTCTGTAAATGTGAAATAAAAACCACTCATGGACAAGATGTCTGGATATACTATCATACACTGCGGTACAGCTAACTGTAGCTATACTAAGCTTTTAAGTTTTCTCAATTTAAAAATAAATATAAATACATATAAGAAAAAAGATAAATTATACATATTTTAATACCCTGGAAAAATCAGCTTATTTATGGGATATGGATGAAACTTATTTTTAGGTTATCAACAAATGATTTCAAACATTAGTTTGACCAGCGCACCATTAGGTCTATTCACATGCTACTTCTTATCAAGTCAGGGCCAACAGTAAGGAGCATGTGTCTTCTACACAAACTTTTATGTGCCAACAGTTATAAGGGTTATGGCTATCAAGAAGGGCACCCTCACCCCCCCACTGAACCTCCTAAATGGCAGTGCTGATTTTGCCATGGAGGTATGTTGCTGTGGCTTGGGTTCTGCTCATTTTATTCTGACTTTTCCCCTTCTCTGGATAATATCCAAACTCCATTCATTTTGGTTCTGGTGGTTCCTTTTCATTCTTGAGGAAGGAAGCTTTTGCCTTGGAATGCTGAATTAATTCTACAAGACAGCAGGCGTTGTTGCCTTTTTTTTTTTTTTTTTTTATTTTTTAACCACAGAGAGACTGGTTGGTAGAAAAAGAAACACCCGTTTCTATAGCTATGTAAGCAGCAGGGCAGGGCAGGGTGGAGTCCAAGTAGGATGTTTGTCTATCTAGTATCTGGGTGTGTGTGTCTTTATGTGGAATTGTAGGCTTGATTTCTAAATAGTGGGTAGTATGGGGCATGAAAGAGGGAAAACACATTTTTGGATGAGTTTTAGATATTTCTGGACACAGAAACACTTCAAAAAATCTACAAAGATCTGGTATTTGTTTTGTTTTGTTTTGAAGTCAACTTGGCTAGTATAAAAAACTAATCAGTTGTTTTACCCAGAAAATCATGCTTGCAAAACCAGATAAAAATCACTTCTTTAATATGTACTCAGACATCAAACTTAAAAAATTTATATTTGGGCTACAACTGCCTGGGATTCAGGCCATCTGGTAAAATTTTAATATTAGCAATAATATACAAAGCAAATTTGCTCCAATTATATAAGGATTTTCACATACATATCAGCTAAGCCAAAATATAGGAGGTCAACTAATTCTTAAAATTCAGAGTTAACACTGACATACAAAATGGGTGTTTCTGATAGCTTTCCACTAGATAATGTACTTCCTTAAAAACCCAGAATATGTGAAACTTAAAAAATGAAATAAACATGTCACATTTATAAATACTAAATCTAAATATGGACAAAAATGCACTGCTATTTTTTTTTTTTTTTTGCACTGCTATTTTTAAAAATGCATCCAAAGCAACCTACTAACTAGGGGTGGAAGGCCTTGACACAGTACCTTGACTATCTCAAAAAGATTAAAGTTTCCCCACCCTCTGGCACTTCTAGTTTTTCAGAAGGGTTATTTATGCATTTGGGGGTATGAGAGTGACAACATTCCAAATTATACTTCATATTCCACTTTTGGAACTTTATGGTTAGGTGAGAGAAGAAAAACATGTCAAAATACTATCAGAAAATGATTTTCTGACCAAGAAAGCAGATCTTTTGTACACGTACTAAAGAGGGCTGTTTTTGCTATTATTATTTACAAATGTTCTAAAACCAGGTATAAAAACAAGTATGTTTTATTGAATTCTACAATACTAAACAATATAAGCTTTACTACATATGTTAAATCAATCTTTCAGTTGAAAATAAAAGATATTATTAGACTATTTGGATTCTTATGTGTCTATGTGTTATAATTAAGTGTCTGGACTAGGTGCCTGGGTGGCTCACTCATTTAAGCTCTCTTTATTTCAGCTCAGGTTATGATCTCAGGGTCATAAGATCAAGCCCTGCTGAGTGTGGAGCCTGCTTAACATTCTCCCTCTCCCTCTGCCCCTCACCCCTGTGAGCACTCTCTCTCTTTGGAAAAAAAAAAGTGTTTCGACTAAATTGGGTACCTGCCCCCATTCATATATTGAAGTCTTGATCCCCAGTACCTCAAAATGTGATGCATTTGGAGACAGGGTCTCTAAAGAGGTAATTAAGTTAAAATGTGGTTATTAGAGTGGGCCCTAATCTAATCTGTCTGATATCCTTGACAGAGGAGAAAATTGGGACACAAATATACCACAGGGAAAGTGTGAAGACACAGAGGGAAGATGGTCAACTAGGAGACAGAAAGAGAGGCCTCAGAAGAAACCAATCCTGCGGACATGCTGATTTCTAGCCTCCAGGATTGTGAGAAAATAAATTTTTGTTGTTTAAGCTACCTGGTCTGTTGGTACCTCATTATGGCAACCCTAGCAAACGAATACACCATGCTAACCATTTATTGATTTTAAAGACTATTACAGCAAAAAAAAAAAAAAAAAAAAAAAAAAGGACAATTAGAGCAACTAGATCTAAGCCTTCCCTTACCAGGAGAGTGCTCTAACATTTCTCAGAATGCCTTGCTTTGTCTTACTGCTATCAGTTTTGGTTTTTTGAGCCATAGGATAGATAGTATTTTATATAAAACAGAATGGTTTTGAAACAGTTTCAGAGATTATAAATTTCAGGATCCTGAAATGTATTAATAATGCACTTGGAAAGAAATTGCCACAGTGCTAAGGGATCGAGATGCTTATGTACCCAATACTGTCAATACAGACTTTGAAGTAGGTGACAAGAAACCAGTTCTGTAATGAAGCTAATTAAGGGCAACATTTAAAATACTTCCAGTATTCTGTTCAAACATACTCTTTTCACAGCAGATTCTAGGATACCAGATTTTCGGATTTATGTTTAGTAAAGAAATGAATAATGAAAAAAGTAAAATAAATAAATAATGATATCATTGAGCCTATCAATGTTAATTACCAGGACCTCAGAGCTGTATAGCATAGTTTTCTAAGAAGAACTCAAGCAGGACTAGTAATAACAAAAAAGATAAACATTTATTGAGCTAAATAAAAACAAAACAGAAATGATAAACATTAATGTGTTCCAGGCGGTGTTCCAAGTATTTGACATGAATTAACTCAATCCTCACAACATCCTCAGATGACAGATGCTACAGCCACCATCATGTCCCCATCTTACAGACTGGAAAAGTAAGGCACAGGGGCTAACTGGCTCAAAATCTCAGATCTATTATGTGGCAGAAATGAGGATTTGAACCTAAGTAATTCCAGCAGCTTCCTTAATACCCACTGCTACTTGGTAACCAATATTCACATCTGATTTTCTTATTTTATCAGCTTTAGGAACTGTGTGATAGAAAAGCCTCAGCGGGGCAGCCCGGTGGCTCAGTGGTTTAGCGCTGCCTTCAGCCCAGGGCGTGATCCTGGAGACCCAGAATCGAGTCCCACGTCTGGCTCCCTGCATGGAGCCTGCTTCTCCCTCTGCCTTGTCTCTGCCTCTCTCTCTGTGTGTGTCTCTCATGAATAAATAAATACAATCTTAAAAAAAAAAAAAGAAAAGAAAAACCTCAGCTAAAACGTGATTCACAAAGCTGGAAGGGACCTCAGAAATAATCTAATTCAGCACTCTTCATTTTACAGATGAAAACTGAGGCCAGGGTTGTTCAGTGAATTCCTGAAGATTGCAGTTAAATAGTAAAACTAGGTCTAACATATATCTTTTGAAGATCCAGTCTAATCCACTTTCTGGGACACCATGATGGATATCAGATTTTTGTTTTGTTTAGCTCTGTTCTAAGACTCATGCATCTCTGGTGTACCTCTTCCTGTGTGTGAAGGTCCGACTCTTTCTCTCACTATTGTATATGTCTGTTTCTCTCATTCTCTCTCTCATTTGTTGCCAAAAAGATTTATATGTGTATTGAGGAAAAGAAGGAAGTGGCATCATGCCATTAACAAACATTGAAACATCACTCCCCAAAATGAGGACATTTAGCACAACGCTATTAAAAACAGGTCTGTCTACCTGGATATCTGTTTACACCCTTTCAAGTGTTCTCATCTGAGACAAGACCAAACCAGAAGAACTACATTAGTTAAGCTACAGGAATCTATGTTAATGAAAATGAATAACAGATTTCATATTAATATTTTTCATTTAAAAATGTCTTTTAACATTAGAAAAATACCATAAGTATGAACCATTAAGTATATTTATCAGACGACTTTATTTAGTTTAAATGAAATTATAACATGATTTCCTTGACATAGGTATCTGTCTGTATCATCTATCTGTCCATCATTCCCTTGAACTTTTGTTTTTCTGAAATAATGCCACCATGCGTTGCAAAATGCCACAACAAAGAAAAAAATAATATATAGGTTGATTTTCTTTCCAGTAAAATGATTCATGGGCCACAATTCTAGGAACAGCCTGAAATACAAAACTCCTTCAAATGTCAACATAGAAGGAAGTCATTGACTCCATCAGGATTCCAAACTGGGAAGAAATAGAAAGTACAGTATGGAGGATGAACCATAAAACAGTCGAAGTATCTGCATTGTAGCTATGCCCATAACCTGACCCTCCCTGAACTGCAAAAAACTCCACAACAAATATAATAACTGATAGTGGTTTTACTTTTTAAATTCTCTCTCTCTCTTTTTTTTTTTTTTTTAAGAGAGTGTGTGTGCACTGTGCTCCTACACATGCACACAAGTGGTGGGGGTTGTGGGAGGAGGGAGAGAGAGAATCTTAAGCAGGCTCCATGCTCATGTGGAGCCCACTTCGGGGCCCAATGTGGGGCTTGATCTCAGGACAGAGATCAAGGTGATGATCTCTTCATCACCTACTCTAACAGGATACCGAACAATTAAAACGAGTGACAGGTCAGTTCTCATCCCTGGAGCAGACAGATATGTGGTTTCATCAGGAAGAATAATGGAGTTTTCCTTTTCCGATGAGTTGCCAGTTTCTATCATTCAAATGTCTAATTTAGAAATCAAAACAAGTTTACTCCTTCTGACTTAGCAGGTTGATCTGCTCCAGGAAGGAGAAGAGCTGGCCAGTTTCTGGGAAAGTCAGCTTAAGGACACACACAGCATTTGTTCAGGCCAATGGCTATCTCCATACTTGGGAAGAGAAAAGGACATCCTTCTGCCTACATTAGGCTTTCTGTGACTTTAGGGCTTGGGTAAAAAGCATGCCTTTGCTTCCACACAACTTTTACATCTTTTAATCAAGGCACAGTTTTAACTAAATGCCTGAGAAATAGATTTTCTAAAACATAGCATGGTTATTGTTTACATTATGCTAAATGCACAGTGGGTATGTATCTATATTCATAACCCTGGAGCAGTTACCACCTTTTTTTTTTTAAGATTTTATTTATTTATTCATGAGACAGACACACACACACACACACACACACACACACACAGAAGCATAGACACAGGCAGAAGCAGGCTCCATGCGCAGGACTGATCCCAGGTCTCCAGGATCACACTCTGGGCCGAAGGCGGCGCTAAACCGCTGAGCCACCAGGGCTGCCCAATCACCTTCTGTTTACGTATCTGTCCTCTAAGACTTTGCTCTCCTAGACAAATCCTCTGTGTCACTCAACTTGATTAAACTTAGCACCCAGGGATGCCTGGGTGGCTCAGTGGTTGAGCATCTGCCTTCGGCTCAGGGCATGATTCCGGGGTCCTGGGATGGAGTCCCACATCAGGCTCCCTGCAGGGAGCCTGCTTCTCTCTCTGCCTGTGTCTCTGCCTCTCTCTGTGTGTCCCTCATGAATAAATAAATAAAAATCTAAAAAAAAAAAAAAAAAAAACCCAAAACAACAACAACAACAACAAATTTAGCAGCCAGCAGTGTGGTTCAAAGGGGGTATTCTAAAGATGCTGGTTCGAAAGAAATGTACAGTATAAAACCATGAATTATGGCTAACAAGACTGAACTTTATCTTTTAGGAAACGAGAAGCCACTAAACACTTTTAACCAGGTGAATATCACAACAAAAGCACAGCTTTAGGAGAGAGCTGATCTGACTAAAGAGAAATTAGAAGCAGAAAGAGTAGTTAGCAGAAATCTTTAACAGCGTAGGTATGAGGCAAAAATGTGTGAATGAGGATGGTGACAATCAGGATGGAAGAGAAATGACAGATACGGAAGACTGTGCAGAATTCACAGTAACCTGGCACTGGTTCAGTTCCACGAAGCAAGAGGGGAAGTAATCCCAGATCGGCTGAACTTTTAGACTGATGGACTAGAATGATGACGTCATTAACAGAAACAGGGATGTTAGAAAAGGAACTGGTTTTAGGGGGAAAATGGTTACTAATGTGAGACATGCTGAATGAGAAGTCATCAGACTCCCAAGAACGAATGTGTTAAGAGTCAGTCAGTGTGGGGAAGGCTAAAGATTCAGAAGTAGAGAAGTCTTTGGGGGTGGAGCCTTTTAAGAAAATTTCTTCTGTGCCTCCAACTTAATAAGAGACAATTGGAAGGAGACAATACAGGGGACTAGATCTGATGGTTTTCTGTGTCTTCAACGATCAAGTCACTTAAGAACCAGATTGGTTCTGTCTTTACTCCTGTACCACATGCTCCAACAGAAAGGACTAGTTAGCAGCAACTGAGAGATGGGGCACCCCCTTTGCCAGCATACTGCCCTAAAACAAAGCTAGTGCTTCTCTCTTTTTCCTGGAACTTACCTGTCACTTACCCTTCATTCTTTTCTTCTTTGTAACTTACAGTTCTTATCTCTTGTTAAAACAGTTCATCCCTGCTCACTTCTCAGTGCTTTACTCCTTCTTCTGTCCTGCGCTAAGGCAGACCCACAGCACTCTCCAGCCTCACCTGCCCCAGCAGCCTCCCCTGTACCAAGGACCCAAGCAGATGCTCTTAAGGCTGGGGGTCAGAAGTTTTTTTGTCTGTAAACCCCATCATCCTGTGCTCTCCTATTTTCTTTTCTAGTTTCTCTTGACCTCAGTAACAATTAAGGATAACATTCTTTGTGGCTCCAGAAGTCAGAAAGGCTTCATTTAGCAGCAAAGGATACATTTAGATGGGAAACTCTGGCTTTGGACCTGAAATACAGTTTGGAAATACTTGGCAAGGGAGGAACCGTATTACTGCATTCTTTACTTCAATGCCTGCTTGTATGCCTCTTTTCCTCAACCCACACAACACTATCCTCGACGCCCCTCACCTTCACTCTTAACTCCCGTCTATCGCTTCTTCTCATCTGTTCCCATCAATGCTTACTTCGGGGGCTCTTGGGGGAGTTGTCTTCAAAGGACAAAACCCACTTTTGATCAAAATGACCACTGAAAATCCTTAAATCTAATAGAAGGCATAACCCTATACAGTCATCCCAGTGTCCACAAACCATTTACATGACACTGACAATGCAGGTACTTAAGATGTCGGAGTATGGAGTGTAGCAACTAAGTCAAGGAAGACACCAGATGGTTGAATCCTTTGCCTTTCTCTTTCTCGGGCCAAAACATTTAAGAAAGATAATTTGCATGACAAAATTAAGAAACACACACTTTATGAGGCAGACACGTATGTATACTCTCCTAAAAAAAAAAAATCCCTGTATCAGATGTCTGAGATCATACATATACAGCTTTGTTTCCTTCAACTTAGGAATCTTAGCCATATGTGGAAATATTTAAGACCAACCAAACAATAACTAAAATCATGTACTGATTCTTCACCTTAGCTAAAATGCTAAAGGAGTAAAAGAATATTTAATACCAAATTCTGTAACTCACATGCAAAGTCAAATAGTGACAGCAATAATACCTGCCAGTACTGTGTGCTTCCTACTTGCCAGGGACATTGCTCTGTGATTTATGTATACATTGGTTCATGTATACCTTAAAAAATTATCTCTATGTCACAGCAAAGGAAAATGGGATATGGTGAGATAGAAAACTCTGCCCTTGCCTGGGTCACACAGTAAAAGCGCAGCAGAACTGGGGATTCAAACCCAGGTTTGCCTTTGGAGTTTCTGTCAATTCCCATGCTCTATAGCCTCAAAATAAATAAGCTGTTTTCTCACTGAAATGCTTTGAACTAAAACTTAGAAGATGTGATTTTTAGTTATTACAGCAAACATGCAGGAAGTAGGAAAAAATGGCCTTCAGGAACAGGCTGACAAACCATTCCTAGGGTCAACCACCACAAATTGGGCAAATTTCCTCTAGAAATAAATCTCTGTTTTGCATATCATGCCACTAACACCAGTTCAATGGCAACACACCCCCCCTTTTTTTTTTTTAAAGATTTTATTTATTTATTCATGATAGACATAGAGAGAGAGGCAGAGATACAGGCAGAGGGAGAAGAAGGCTCCATGCAGGGAGCCTGATGTGGGACCGGATCCTGGGACTCCAGGATTATGTCCTGGGCCAAAGGCAGGTGCTAAACTGCTGAGCCACCCAGGGATCCCCAATGGCAACCCCCTTGAAACACAGTTCTGCTACACTCAGAAAAGCCAAGAATTCCAGTCCTGTTCTGCCAATTAACCGGTAGCACTGCAAACCTGATTCTGTCAAGACGCAAATCCATTATAGACTGAGTGCAATGTGCCCGCCATAATCAGTCTGAATGATTCCATTCAGGGGTCTGATAGTATCTGTGTCCCTCTCTATTCATGTATTTAGTGCTAGTTCAGAAAAGCACAAAATCAACTAAAAATCCACTTAAAAAAAATTCCAAGATAGATCAGTAACTTGTCAAAATCAAACACTCAGAAACCATTCTTAAAAACCAGCAATCAGTTCCTAGTGTGCTCTCTTAAATTCACCTCATGCCACTCAGGGCCAGGTTCTTAGAAAAATAAAACCCTATAATGACTAGCAGTGATTACATTAATAAGTCCGCTTCAAATTTCATTACAGCAAAATTATATATAAAAACATCAGATATTTTCTTATAGGAAACTCAGTATTTTGGAGTCATTTAAGATGCTTTCCTAAGACATCAGATAGGGAAAATACAGTTAAATCAAGACAAAAAAGAAATGGAGTGTTTATACTAAGTTGTGCCATATCTTATTAGTAATTTATCTTTCTAGTCTCCCCTAAGGTGACAGCTTCAAACTAAGTTCAACAAACACTTGTTAAGTCAAACTATGTCCCAGGCATTGGGAAACACACAATGATTCATAAAAAATTACTACTACTTGCTCTCCACGAATTTATAACTTAATGACATAGATTAGGCATATACATAAAAATCTTCTGTGTTCAATGCTTTTCTTCATGTAGTATGACCAAACAGCTGTTGAAAAAGTCAGAGGAAAGATTTCCAAGATCCGAACGTGTATCAGACAGGTCTTACTTACTGTACGAAATAATTAAAGAGCATTATTTGCTTTTTCCTCTCTGCTCATTAAGGCTCTGGCAATCACCACTGCTTTGGTTTCCTTAGTCTCGTACCTCAGTTTATTTTCTGTTTTCTGCTCATATAATAATAAGATATATCTTTTGGGGATTTCCTGTTCTGCTTTTAGTTGTTTTTTTTGTTTGTTTGTTTTGTTTTTTCTGCCTCTATTGCTGGGGGCCCATGTATTACCCTCCTATTGCAGTAAGTTTTGTGCTTGCTGGGGAGACCTACCACACAGTTTTTTCTTTGTGCTTTTTTATTGGAGATCTGGAAACAATCACTGAACAGATTTGTGAGTCCTAAGCGTGGCTCTGAAAACTTCGAAGCTAACTATTCAAAAATAATAAACTTCAGGAAGTCTACCTTCAGAAAAATCTAATCACGAAGGTAAAAGACTGTTCACTGTGATTCCAACTCCTTCCATCTCACTGCTATTAGCTTGGCTATAGATAGCAGTAGAGTAAGATGGGCTTCAGATTGAAAGCAAATGAAATGATGTTAAAAAATATGGCAAAATTTAATACATAGAAATGCTACTGATAGGGGATTACTGGCGACTCAATGTTATTAACATTAGGCCAAAATCACCAATATTTCGCACCTGCTGAAATGAAGGTCAACTTGACAAAGCCTTTATGGGCACAATACAAAGGTACAGAGACACTTCTTGGTCTGAGCACAGGTAAGTGAACAGCCGGAGCTGCCCTTGCTTTTATCTATCCTGATCTCTGACATTTAAAACTTGCTCTTACTTTTCATCCCTTAAATTTTGGTAGGCCATACTGGCCTTGTAAGAACAATCAACGACATCAAGTCTGTTTCAGTTTCCCCTGGAGAGAAAAACCCAACATAAAAAGGGAGCCAGAGAGTAACCAAAGGCCACAGGACCAGATTAATCATAAACCTAGACGGCTGAACCTGAATTTGCTTCAAACGCTCCCTGCCTTTTGTTTCAGCAGAACTCCATCTTCAAGGTTAGCTGCAGTCTCCCTGAGCGACGGACCAGCCCACTCTAGACTGGGAGACCTTCACTCCTCATCTGATGCTCTTTCTTTACTTATCCACACTGTTGTATTTGAAAACCTAGGATTTGCTGACGGTCAGACAGTACACACTGCATTCTACCCACGGAAGGCCAATTCTGCAGAGATCCAACACACCCACCTATCTGTGAAACGTAAACGGATGGTTTTTCAAGTTCCCGGCGCAGAAATAGGATTAGAAATGAAAAATGAAACGCAGAAACAACAACAACAAAAAAAAACCCTGAAAGTTGGGAGAGTGAAGGGAAGGTACGAAAGGTGTAGGAGGAGAGGGGAGTGACTATTCCTCCTTCCTCCAGACTCTAAAATACAGTCGCGGAGCAGGTGAGCTCTCGACCTCCGCCACTCCCCCTCCCCCGCCCCGGGGAACCCAGGTTCCGAGGAGCTTGGGGCTGGGGGTGGGGGTGGGGGTGGGGGCGGGGCTGGGGGTGGAGGTGGGGGCGGGGCTGGGGGAACCTAAGTATCCGAGAATGGGGGATGGGAAGAAGTGAAGCGAGGGCAGGCCGCGGCTTCTGTGGAGCTGGCGGTCTAGGTCGGGTCTTGATTTCTGCCTCGCCCATCTCCTTTTGGGAAAAAACGCTGATTTTATCTTACGGGTGAAACTACCTGTGATCCCACTCAAGCGAGCAGGGACAAGTGTAGGGCGGGATGTGTGGCGGCCCGCGATGGAGAATGGGGGTGGGGGCGGGGGCGGCAGCCTAGAGAAAGGGAACCTGTGCGCCCTCCCCAAGGCTGAGGCTCGGGCAAGCGGGGTCCGGCGGCGAGGGGCGTCGGGAGGGAAGAGCCTCCCGCGGAGCCGCGGCTGACGGCGGACCAGGAGTCGCCGCGAGGACCGTCTCGGAGGCTGAGGAGCCGCCTCCTCGGGGAATACCGGGAGGCGGAGGAGACGGCCCCGCCCCCTCAGGGGACGGGCTCACGCGGCGGTCGGGACGCGGCTGCGAGGACGCGGGCGGCGCCACCTCGCTTTTCTCTGGAGGACCCGGCCTCCCAGCCCCCGCCAGACCGCGGCCCCGGCTGTCCCTACCTTTCCCCGGCGCCCCGGACTCCGCTCCCCGCCGCCGCCTCACCGTCCGCATCCACAGCCGCCCGGGGCCCCGCCCCTCACCCGCCAGGCGGGCGCGCTGGCAGCCGCCGGAGCCAATCGCCACCTCGCGTCTGCGGCCGCGGGCCCAATCCGCGCCGGCCGGGGGCGGGGCCTCCCGGGGGCCTCCCGGCTCCTCCCGGCTCCTCCCGGCTCCTCCCGGGGCCGCAGGATCCCTTTTGTTTGGGGAGAGCCGGGCCGGGAGCGAGCTCCGTCACTTCCGGGAGGACGCGCCCTCCCCCGGCTCGGCCCGGCCCCGGCCCCGGCCCCGGCCCCGGCCCGCCTCGCGCCCCTCCCGGCTCGGTGTCCGCGACTTCCCGGCGGCGACGCGGCGAGGGCCTCCTGCCCCGCCCGTCCCGGCCCGGAAAGCCTAGGAATGGCGGGCTTCGGGCGCATTCACGTTTCCTTTCATCCGAAATGTTGTGAAGTGAAATGCCCTTTGGTGTCTGCCCAAGAACCGGTGTTCGAGAACCTGGTAACGTGGCTCTGCTGCTGTCTCTTTCGCTTGGTGCGGCGCTAGAAGCGGGGGCGCCAAGGGGTCACCCCGGCGACGCCTCCCCCCACCCCCCGACCCCCCGACCCCCATCCCCCATCCCTCCATCCCCCCCATCCCCCATCCCCCACCCCTGCTCTCTCCCCTTCACGCCTGGGAGAGAAATACCAGCACTGGAGCCCGTGGCGCGGGGACTCCGGGCAGCACCCGGGAGCGCAAAACCCAGTCCGACCTGCCTTCCGGGGAGAAGTCGAATCATTGCAAGTTAGTCTGTCAAGGTTTTCCACGCTATGCGTGTCCGATGAGGGGATGTTTCTGTGTCCTTGGCCCCATTACACCGCGGGGCAATGGCGCAATGGCGTTTGCGGTGGAGCCGGAGCAAAGGGCAGTGCGGAGGATGCAAGGAAGGTCTGTCCCTTCTCGTGAACGCAGGAATGCAGGGCTTGCTGTCAGCGGCAGGCCCTCCCAGGATCAAACTGTCCAGAGAGGCAAGAGGATGCGTCCCTCGTCGCATCTCCATCTGAGGTCAGGGGTCCTGGATTCCTTTTCCAGAGACTGCACTCCAGTTCACAGATCGATTTAGCTGCTTAAGATAATAATAACCGCATTATTTTAAGTACTTATGGACAATTGAATATAATGTGTAATGATGTATTGCTTTTAATGCATTGCCCCGAATCATAACAATGCTTACTAAGCAAGGTAGTGTTAGGGGCACAGCACTGATCTAGAAAGACGTGTCATCACCGTACCTGGTACTTCCATATGATATCTTATTTAATCTTCACTATTACATGATAAATCTAACCTGTAAGACAGACATCATCCTGCCCATTTTACAGATGAGAAGATAGAAAAGAAATCTAATAAGGTCACAGAGCTAGTAGATGGTAAAGAAAGAACTTCCAACAAGGGTGTATGACTCTAGGGGCACCTGGGTGGCTCAGTCGTTGAGCATCTGCCTCCGGCTTGGGTCATGATTCTGGGGTCTTGGGATGGAGTCCCGTGTTGGGCTCCCTGCAGGGAGCCTGCTTCTCCCTCTGCCTTGTGTCTCTGCCTCTTTCTGTGTCTCTCATGAATGAATAAATAAAATCTTTAAAAAAAAAAAAAAAGGATGTATGACTCTAAACCTGTGCCATGTTCTGCCCTGTGCCATATTCTGCTTCCTGCACATTGACTCTCACAAGGAGGACTTGGTCCAGAGATTGGGCCTGGATGAGAATAAAACCAGCATCAGAGCCAGAAAAAGGCCCCATGTTTGCCTGCTGTTGATTGTAGACCTGAGAGAGTCATACCTATTTAAGGACAGCAAGGCTGTACTCAAGTGCTCTGCAGCAGCCCAAGGTGCTTTTGAAGTCATGAAATAGGAAATTCAGAACTGAAAGACATCACTCCCTGTGTTCAGGAGACTGGACAATCTGCAAGGCAGGATGAAGGCTAGGCACATAATAGGTGCTTCATGAATACTGACTTGACTTGAAACAAAATGTCTGAAATGGTTAAAAACCCAGAGTGTGGGATGCTAGAATAGATCCACAGGTTTGAAAAATCCCATTTCCTCCTCCTCCCTTTTGCCCTGCCTCTATATTTGCAATGAGGAAGTGTCTCATTGCCCGACAGAGAGACGGACATGAGAGAACAGGCTATTTTCTGCTGGCTTCTGAGTCACCCTAAGAGTTGTTCTAGTGAATCAGCTCCTCCCTTCTCCCCCTCCTTTCCTTTGTAGCTATTAGCCCACCACCACCCATTCTACTCCCAGGCTGACTGGTAGGGCAGTGCTCTGTGGTTTACTTCCTTTATGGCAACCGGCAGCTCTCCCTGACTCCCTGGCTCCCTCTGCCCATTCTTGAGTGAGTGTGGGAGGACCTAGCAAAGATGACATCATCCCTGTCTGGGAGGAATCAGAGTCCTAAGGGTGCTCAGATTGCTTTCCTTTTAATTCATCACCTCTGGAGGTAGTCAACAGGCAGGGGTGACCATTAGGCTGCAGTGTGAGAGAGTTCCAAAATTTTGTGAGTCTAATACAGAAAATGTGTAAATAAATTTAGAGTCTGGTACAAAGGTATACACAGTAGAAAGTGGGCTCATGATAATGTCTTTTTTTGGGGGTGGGGGGGACACATGCCTTTTATTGGTCTAAGGAGCATAACTAGTTCATAGGCTTGGGCAGAGCTCCCCTATCTGTATGGCTCCCATCTCCCTCTCCTGGGAGTTTGTAACTCACCCCCAGGGAGAAAAGTGTTCTGGACAGGGGTGGCAGACAGAGCCAGGATAAAAAATACAGAACGGGGTCTGAAAGGGTATCATGGTGAAGTAGAAAACACAGGGTTATGAGATCATCCAAATAAAAAGTGCACCCGGGCAGAAGAGAAGTTTCTCCACATGGGCCCCCCACCTGCCCTTGCCAGGAATGGGAGGGGGCAGGAAGCTTCGGTGGCTGGAGATTTCCTACTGTGCCCTTCGTGCCATCAGCACCTCCCGGATGTTGTCCTCAGCTTCCTTCACACTCCGCTCCAGGTAGGATTTTTTCTGTTCTAGTTCTTTAATTTTTTCTTCTGCTATTTTCTGTTTCTCTAACAGCTGACTGTGAATTACCTCCTTGGACTGAAGAATAAACATTCTTCCTACACCTTCATACATGTTAGTCTCATCTACCAAAGTCATAATCTCTGTATCTGTAAGACGTGCGCGCTTTTTCGTTCTGTTTAGCTGTTCAATCTGTATGTCTGCAAGCTTCACCTTCTGTTGAGTGTCAATAACTGTGGCTTGAAGTTCTGTGAAGGCCTTGTTCAACTCCAGATCCACGGGAGCCGCCATCTTGGTTCCAATGATAATGTCTTAAATTTGTGTAACATTTGTATATTTATTACTTTATCAACTCACCAGTAAATACTTACTAAATGCCTACTGTGTTTCAGGCAACAACCTCATAAGAAGTGGTAAAGATTATAGATTGTGTCCATTTTTCTCCAGATAGGTAAATTTCTTAGGCAGGTGTTCCATACACATTTATTTGTTGGTTTGGGGAGATAATGATGGAGTAGAGTAGAAGAGCTAGACTAGAAGTAAAAAAAAAAATTAGAGCTCTGTTGGAGTTCGCCCTCCACAAACCATATGAGTTTCCTAGGGCTGCCGCAAATTACCACAAACTAGATGGCTTAAAACAACAGAAACTTACTCTCTTTCATTCTAGAGCTTAGAAGTCTGAAATCCAGGTGTTGACAGGTTAGTTCCTTGGGGGAGGGAGCTGTGAGGCAGGATTGATTGCTTGCTTCCCTCCTAGCTATCCTTGGCATTCCTTGGCTTGTAGCTGCATCACCCCAGGCTCTGCCTCTGTCTTCATGGCCTCTAACCCAGGTGTCTTGTGTCCTCTTCTCTTCCTATAAAGATATGTAAGGATAACAGTCCTATTGGATTCAGAGCTCACCCTAATCTAGTATGACCTTGTCTTAACTCATGACATCAGCCAAAGCCTTGTTTCCAAACAAGTTCACATGCTGAGATTCCAGGTGGACATGAATTTTGGAAAGGAGGGAACACCATTCAAACCAGTATGCAAACCTATTTCACAAAGTAACATTCACAGGGCATCTGGGTGGCTCAGTGGTTGAGCGTCTGCCTTTGGCTCAGGGCCTGATCCCAGGGTCCTGGAGATCAAGTCCCGCATCAGGGTCTGCTTGGGGAGCCCACTTCTCCCTCCCCCTCTGCCTGTGTCTCTGCCTCTCTCTGTGTGTCTCTCATGAATAAATAAATACAATCTTAAAAGAAACCAAAAACAAAGTAACATTCCCCACTTAACTCCATTTAAGTTCACAGGTAAATGGCATGAAACTAAGGAACTGTTTCTTAAACATCATTTCAGTTCCATGACTACATGATAATTATATACACCAGATATATTTCTCAAGCCTTTATTGTATGCCATGCACTGTGAAATTGGTTTATAATTCATCTCATTTAACCTATAGAAGGACATAGATGTGAATATTCCCATTTTACAGATAAGAAGCTGAGGCAGGGATCCCTGGGTGGCGCAGCGGTTTGGCGCCTGCCTTTGGCCCAGGGCGCGATCCTGGAGACCCGGGATCGAGTCCCACGTCGGGCTCCCGGTGCATGGAGCCTGCTTCTCCCTCTGCCTGTGTCTCTGCCTCTTTCTCTCTCTCTCTGTGACTATCACAAATAAATAAAAAATTAAAAAAAAAAAAAAAAAAAGAAGCTGAGGCACAAGGAAAGTCCATGGTCCTGGAATTCATAAGGGACAAACATTGGATCTTTACTCAGATCTGACCCCAAAGTGTACCTTCAAAATCACTATGCTCCATCATGTCTCCATCACAATAGATGGGTTAGGAATATGGGGGATGCCGCCAATATTTTAAAATTTGCTTTATGGACCACTTGGAGCTGTGAGCAATCTTCCTGGAGTTATGAGTATAGTTCAGACCTATTTTTATTTTTAAAGATTTTATTTATTTATTTAGTTAGTTAGTTATTTAGTTATTCATTTATTCATTTATCATTTATTCATGAGAGGCACAGAGACACAGGCAGAGGGAGAAGCAGGCTCCCTGCGGAGAACCCGATGTGGGACTTGATCCCGAAACCCTGGGATCACGACCTGAGCTGAAGGCAGACACTCAACCGCCGAGCCACCCAGGTCCCCCCAGTTTGGACCTCTTTTAAAACAAGGGAAAGCAAGAGAGGACGGGCTTGGTAGGGGCCAAGGAAATTTGGCGGGGAAGAGGAGAGCTAAGGGCACTTACCTGGGACGCCTGGATGGCTCAGCGGTTGAGTGTCTGCCTTTGGCTCAGGACATGATCCTGCAGTCCCAGGATTGAGTCCCACATCAGGCCCCCTGCACGGAGCCTGCTTCTCCCTCTGCCTGTGTCTCTGCCTCTCTCTCTATGTGTCTCTCATGAATAAATAAATAAAATCTTAAAAAAAAAGGTGGGGGGGGGGGCACTTACCTGAACCTTCGTTTCCCCATTTGTAAAATGGAATCATAGCTTCCTGACAACACAACCGAGGGGGTGTGGCTATCCAACAGAGACGATGGCCCCAGAGGAAAGTACCTGGGTCCTCTGTGATGTGAGGTATCGTTATCAAGTGCCTGGGAGATCTCGCCCAAGCTCCTGCTCCTCTCTGGGCCCCAGCTCCCCAGCCCTTCGGCTAACACGGTGGGGGGGGGGGGGGCGGCTGAGCCTCTGGGGCTCGATAAGACCTCTTCCCGCTGTGCCCTGGGCCTTGCTGAGACGCTGGGGGGCTAGATGTAGACGCTGGAGTGACTGGCAAGGGCGGCTGCTGCTCCCCACGTCGCTCGTGCCCTCCCCGGCCCTCGGGGCTCCTGGGGGCCAAGGACCGCTCTGTAGGCCGGTGCCGAGCCAAGGCGGGAGGAGCCGCGCGGTTTCTCCCACCATCGGTCTCCACGAAAGCCTCTGGGACGACCCTCTCGGTTGGGTGGGCCCGGGGCGCCCAGGAGCGCGGGGGGCGCGGGGGGCGCGGGGGGCGCGGGGGGCGCGGGGCACCTGGAGGGCTGGGGGCGGGGCGCGCACTGGTTCCCGGGCCGAGTCCTCCCTCTAGCGCCCAGAGGCCGCTCCTGCAGCCGCCGCTCCTGGGAAGGCGGCTCACCGGAGGGTCCTTTGCGGAGGTGCGCTGAGCCAGCAAGCAGGTGTGGGTGTCCGGGGACCACCCTCAGGGGCAGATGCTAAATATTGGGGCCAGCTTGGCCGTGAGGGAGCAGGAACACTCCGGGCCTGGGTTGGGTAGGGGAAGGTTGAGAAGGAAAGGGGAAGCGACGCAGCATCGAGTGCGCACCTGCTACGGCCCTGTGCCCCGTGCTTCACCTGTATTACGTGTGTAATCCCTGTGATCTCTACGTGTGTAATCCTTGCGATCTCTACCCATATCATGCTTTACACATATAATCCTTGTGATCAGCCTAAGAGGTAATTACTAGGACTTCTAGCTTTCAGATACCGACGCAAGTGCAGAGGTTAAAACAACAAGGATGCTAACAGCATCGGCTAATTGTTTAGCGCCGACTGACTTCACAGCAGGAGCGTTATTTCTTTTAATTCTCACCACAAACCTTTAAAATAGTTATTGTAATCTCCATTTTACTCAGGAGGTCAATGAGATGTAGGTAGTTTAAGAAAGGGATCACTGAAAAGGGAAAACAGAGAAGCTTGACTAAGGTCAAAGAGTGATGTCCTCCTGACTCCCATCCCACGGTTTCTTTTGCACCAACTGCCTCAGGGACCCCGCAGGTGGAGGGAGTGGGATGGAGCCCCCGGGTCTGTGCGACTCACTGTTCTTTTCCATTCGCGGGGCTGCCTGGTGGCCCTTCCCCAGGACCAGGAAACTAAGGCCATGTTGGTTTTCTGGATCTCCAAACAGGAGATAGGACAGCAGTGAAAAAGCCGAAGCCCAAGTCTACAGGTTCCTGGGAGAATGTGTCACAGGGCAGCATCCTGGGAATCGCACTACAATATCCTGCTAGGGGCGATGGGGAGAGCACCCAGAGGACCCTGAGTCCTGTCTCCCTCATCATCTGTGGAGCATCCTAGCCGCACACTCCCCCGAGGTTGGTGGGCCGGGATGACGGATGCAAAGCTCAGAGAGGGGCAAAAGAGATAGCAGATGGGGAGCAGTCTAGCCCAGATACAAAATTCCTGAAAGTAGATGAAATAAGCCATGAAATTCCAAAATCACCCAGCCAAGATCCCAAGGATTGGGGTCATTTTTAACTCGCCCCCTCCTTCCCAAAGCACGGATTAGTCACAGGTCTCTGGAAGACTACTCCTTGCCCGTTTGAATGAGTCTCAAATTTGCCTTTTCATTCTAACCTTTGGAATTATTAAACTATTATTGAGAGATGGATACCAGATGATGAGTTGATGTTATGTTTATATTTCCAAATATAAATTTCATAGAGGCAAACAGATGGGAAAGGATTTCAGTTAGCTACTTTTTTTTTTTTTTTGTAAATGGACTTATTTCATTAAAAGTTAACTCTTTCCATCTCTTCCAACCTCTCCCCTTTCTGTCTCTCTTCCTGTCCCTCCTCTGTCACCCCTCTGTCCCAGGGTCCTTCTTTCCCCAGAGTCTGGAGCCAGACCCCCTCCTGGGCAGAGCAGCTTTACCAGAATAGCTGACAGGGACCAAAGGTGGGTCCTCTTTCTCTTTCCCCTTTATTCCCTCTTCTTCCCTACACATGGCCTGACATTAAGCAGAAAGTAATTTCTGTGCTACAGCTGGAGACAGAGTCTCAGCTCAGGTGAGCTGCCCTATGGTTGCCATCTGATGAGAGCCAGTTACACCCTTCTCCTGGCCTGTTTTTTCAGCTGAGGCACCACACAGTGGGTTGAATGGGTCCTTGTTGCTCATGAATGGGAGAAATATTTGTAGGGAAATAATGACTCAGTAACAGCCGTACCATCATTTCTAGGCAATTTCATGGTAAGTGGCCCTTTGGAGTAGGCTGGTGCTAGAAGCTACCATGCCCTCGTTTCCTGCTTCATGGCTCCTGCTGGGTCCCTGCAGGGTCTAGTCCGCTCTGAACAAAGTGACCAGAAGGCCCAAGTTGGACAAAATCTGTGCATTTCTCATCCCATTTTCTTTCCGCCACCTTGGCTTATTTTTATGCTCCTTTTCTTTGTAAAATAACCTTTGTCTGCTTATTATCATTACCACAAGGAATAACACACAGTTCAGGACCTCGGTTGCCTATAGTCTTGAGGGGAGGTGGACTTGTGTGACTTGTTGATCCAGGTCTCCTCCAAATAACATCATTCAACCCACTGTCTTATGTCACAGTCAGGATTCCTCCAGATGTAAGGGACAGAGACTCCATCTAAGCTGGCCAAAGCAAAGATACTCATCATCGCACTGAGAGCATCTAGGACTAGGCTGTCTTCAGAGAAGACTTGATCTGGCTTCTCAAAAATGTTCCTAGGACCAGGTTTCTCTTTCTGTAACTTTCAACTCTACTTCTGTGTTGGTTCTGTTTTCAGACATGCTTCCTTCCTCAGTTGGCAGTAAGCACAGTAGCTCCAGCTTCATACCCAGCCATACTCACCTCCCTCTCTCCAGAAATCTGAGAGAAATCCCACTCTGTTCTCTGGGCTCTACTTGGACCTTATGTTTATCCCTGAACCAATCATTGTGGTCAGGGGGAGGAGTTGCTTTGATTGGCTGGATCTGGGTTATATGCTCTATCTGGAGCTGTGGATTAAGTGTGAGGGGAAAAGCTATAACTTCAAATGAAAATTCATTCATTAGCAAAAAAAGAAGGGGGGGATGGGAAGCAAAAAGTGAGCGCTTACTACATGTTTGAGGGATTGTCTCATATTTGCTCTTGGGTCAATTTGAGCTGCAGCCTACTTCTCTAACCTTGCCCCAACTCTTGACCTGGACCTTCTTTGCTGCTGGTCATTGTCAGAAACTCTAGGATGGCTGGTCTTTGTCCTTTGTTGCCCAAAGCTCTATTGAGTAAAGACTTTTTGTGTGTAGCAGCTTTTCACTGAGGATTTGGGGACCGGGGGATGGTATGCACAGTGTTATAAAAAGCTTTCAGAGATTGCAGATTCTCAGATTTGAGGGTGTATCAGAATAACCTGGAAGTCTTGTTAAATCAGAGATTGCCGGACCCCACTTCCAGAGTGTAAACAAAAATATGTTGAGTTCCTGTGTGTTAGGCACTGAGGCTACAGTGGTGGCCTGCTCCAAAATTTCTCTAGCTTTGCAGTGCAGAGCAATTTGATTCCTTGTTGCCCAAACTTTTCTCATCTCAGTTCTATCCAGGGGGCCCTCACTCTTCATTGCCAGAGAAGCCCAGGAAGTCACTTTCCTCAACAAAAGAATCAATTTGTACTCTCTGGTGGAGGTCAACTGATGCAAACTGCAGCCAGCTTCTGTGATAATATTTTATTTATTTGCCTGTGGCATTGGCAAACAGGAATGTTGGGAAGTACGGTGCTGGAGGTATTCATTAGGCATAGCTTCAGAGGCACGAGAAAGGGAGTAGCGTCTACTAGGAAGGGCTGTCCAACTCCAGTCTAAGCATAGTGGAAAGAGAGTGACTTTACCTCCAGACCTATTAGCTGTGGGACCTGAGAGCATCACTCATCTACCGTGAGTTTCCAATCCCTTATCCACAAAATTGAGAGAATAATACTGTGTTTACTATAGGATTGTAGTGAAGATGAAATGAGACCCCAGAAGATTTATTTATACCTTTTTCTCTCTACCACCAATCTGTCCCCAAGTCCTGTCAGTTTTACCTCCTGAATGCCTCAAATCCTTTTATGTCTACTTCTACCATCACCTCCACTGTGGTTCTGTCCATTGTCCTGTCTCTCCATGACAATAGCTGTCTTCTAAGTGATCTTCCAGCATTCATTTCTGGCCCCTCCAGTCCATTCTCTATAGCAGGCTGAGTAGATTTTAAGATATGCCCCAGACAACTGGTGACAAAGATCAAATATCTACTTGAACAAACTTTAGTCAGGCTACCCTGAGCCCTCGCCCTCCCTCCCAGCCTTGCTGGGCCTGCATGACCAGTTTTAACAATAATTCTGTTGCGTCAGTTTAGGATAATATCATGCAAGATATCTAATCCTGTTCTTCATCCCCTTTCTTTGATGTAAAGGTTCCTTGGCCTACCTTTAGCAAGAATCCTGTTAAGTCATATTAGCAAGAATCCCCCTATCCTCAATGTGTCCTTTTAGAAATTTTCCTTCCACTGACTCTGCTTGTTGGCTACAAATCTCCATTTGTCCATTTGAATTTGGAGTTGAACCTGATCTTTCTCCCCTATTGCTCCAGCCGTCACACTCATGGCAATAGTTCTGAATAAAATCTTCCTTGCTGTTTCAACAAGTATCAGGATAATTTTTTCTTTAATGCTGGCTGCTTTTAGACTCTGTTCCTTGGAGTCTTTGCTGATATTCTTCTGTTTTCTTGGGCTGCTCTTTCTCCCCTCTCTCTAAAGCCTGCGCATCCCTCAGATCTCACCTTCCTTGTCACTTTCTCAGGAGACTTTCCTCAACCCAGTAGAATGCATAGGTTCCAGTATATTGCCTTCTTAGCATTGGTTATGATTTGTAATTATGTGTTTGTGTAATTATGTTGATTAACGTGGCTCTACATAACCCTTTTGTATGCTCCTTGAGGGTAGAGAGATCGTGTCTGTTTTGCTCATGATTCTTATCTCTAGCCCTTTTTTTTTTTTTTTTATCTCTAGCCCTTTAACACAGTATCTGGCACATAGTAGATGTTCCATAAATGTTTGTTATTGAAAGAATGAATGAAAGAATACAAGAAAGTGCACAGTATAAAAAAGGTGCTCTATAAATCATTTTTCCTAGTCTCCAGCCATGGTGATAATTGTGAGCACTGTTTTGGGAGACAGAATCTTCAGTGGCCTATTTCAATCTACTGCAAGCCTTCCTGGGGGGAAACCCTGGGTCATACCCTTGGAGGTGCCAGGGAAGTTGAGAGAGTTTAGGTGGCCCTCCTGAAACCCCCCCTTATGATTTACTCCTCAGTGTCTGGAACAGTGCCTGGACCTGGTGAACTCAGATAAATGATCTTGGAATTGACCCACCTACTGACCTGTTCCGGTAGTTCCCAGAATACTGATAATCCCCTTGGGACAAATGGTCTTTTGGATGGGTGTTCATGGAGCTGGCACTAGTTCTCATTCTGCCCTGGTGGCTGCTGGCCTACCAAAAGATGCCCTGTTGGAGATAAAATTCATGAGGGGCTTTACTAGGTGCCTAGTACTATAAAACAGGGAAATAACAATATAAACTCAGAAAGATTTCCTAACTATTTCTATTACTGCTATCTGTTTTCCTGTAGTATTTCTTGGTAGAACCAGGGGCAGGGGTAGCAGGGAGGGAGAAGATACAGCAAGAAAACAGGGAACTAGGTGTCTGTTCCAGGACCTGAGCCCACTTCTACCTCCTTCCATTTTCTCCCTTCCCTTAGTGTCAAGCTTTTGGAGACTACTTCCTGCCCCCCATCCTTGCCTTCTACCCTCTCCTCATCTCTTTGTGCTTTTATCCCTGCCAGGACTGTGCAACTGCTCTCCTAAGGTTTCCAATGACCGTCTTATTTGTGAATCATGCAGATGTGTCTGGGCCCTAACTTGTGCTCCCTAAATATTTGAACACTGTTCTCCTTTTCTTCCTCTTTCTCTTGGTAGCTATGATGGCACCTTGCTCTTTTGGCTGGTCTCTTGCCTCTCCTCATTCTGTTTTTTTTTACTTGTATCTATGTTTCTCCCAGACAAAAACTCTTTGCCTGCTTCATGGTTGTATACAGTCTGTGACATAGTGTCTGCATGCAGTAGGCATGAATATTTGTTAAATGAAAGAACAAGTGATTTCCTAAAGCTTTGTCATAACTAGACTACCAAAGAGATTAAGAATAAGAACACTGAAGACTGCCTCAGTTCAAATCCTGGCTCAGACACTGACTATCTGTGTGACCTTGTCCAAGGTACTTAACCTCTCTATGCCCTGATTTCATTACAGTATTTAAAAACTGTTTCTTGCCTCATAGGATTGCTTTGAAGGTTAAGTAAGTTAATGTTCATATACCTGACATAAAGCAGGTGAGTAAATGCCATATAAACAGAGTAACTTATTCTACTCCTGTTTTTTCTTTTTAAGATTTTATTTATTTATTTATTTATTTATTTATTTATTTATTTATTTATTTATGAGAGACACAGAGAGAGGCAGAGATATAGGTAGAGGGAGAAGCAGGCTCCCCATGGGGAGGCTGATGCAGGACTTGATCTCAGGGCCCCAGGATCACGCCCTGAGTTGAAGGCAGATGCTCAACCACTGAGCCACTCAGGCGTCCCACTTATTCTACTTTATGACCAAACATAGATAATCGGTCCGTCAAGCATCTAAGTCTTGATTTCATCTCGGGTTGTGATCTCAGGATCATGAGATTAAGCCCTGTGTCTCATTCCACACACAGTGTGGAGTCTGCTTGAGATTCTTTCCCTCTACCCTTCCCTTACTCTCTATCTCAAAAAAAAAAAAAAAAGATTACATCAAGGCAAGAGATGTAAAAGCCTGTCCTTGGCAAACAGGGACATATGGTCACCATACATGTAAGGACTCATTAAGTAAATAGGTAATCTTTACATCTTTGTTGATTTTGTGATTCCTGTTCATTGTTTTTAGAGCAAGAGAGGAGCAGAGGGAGAGGAAAAGAGAGAATCTTAAGTGAGCTCCATGCCCAGCATGGAGCCCCATGCAGGGCATGACCTCACGATCTTGAGACCATGACCTGAACCAAAATCAAGAGTCAGACACTTATCAACTGAGCCACCCAGGTGCCCCTTTCTTGTTCATTTTTTCTAGTGTTTAACAATAAAGTCTTCCAACCGTAAAAGCCTATGTGCTTATCTTTAGGGACAATAGAGAAAAAGGAAGCATAGGGGAGACTGTGTCATAAGGGATACAGTTGGTAGGACAGCATCAAAGACACAGAAATGAATTGGGCTGTGGGTGGGTGTAGGAAAAAAGGGGAGTCTTCCCATATCCCCCTGAAGCAGTGGGCTTGACAGATGGAAGGTGCATGTGGTTTTCTTTCTTTTTTTTTTTTTTTGCATGTGGTTTTCTTATAGGTGGTATGATTTCCAAGGGTCCAGCCTTCCCTGGATCCTTGTCCGTGGGAAGTATGTGTGAGCACAGCCTCTGCGGATCCTCCTTGACATGCAGTTGCTGTCTGCTCATGACATTTGCTGTTTTCTCTCAAATTGTTTCAGAAACATGTGGTTCCATTTGCTTCCCCAACAGGGAGTGTTTTTTCATTACCTTAAAGTAGTTGTTTTTATGAACTGGGATAAATACCTGGTGGGCAGGAGTTTTATCTCATGGTCATTCCAATTTGAATTCCATTATTTCTCTTGCTTACCTGGGGAGGGGAAAAATATACTTTCTAAACACAGTTTTCCTTTTTCTGATTTCCCAGACAGATGTGCCATTGGATAACAGCACCTCTACAGCTGGTTGCATCTGCCTAGAATACCAGTGGCAGGAGGTTCTGGTGGTGACCATGGTGCTCCAGGGGTGGGAGAAGCATCATTCCTTATCTTGAAATACTGAATGAAGCCTGTCAGTCTGGGAAGGTGCCATTCAGAGATGTGTACCATCTCCTTGCTCATGCCCTTTTCTTCTGGGGTGGGAGCAGAGGTGGTAGTGGGGGGAAGGAAAAGATAAGAGAATGAACTAACATTTAGCAGTACTTCCTATGTGCCAGGCAGGTATCCTTTTTCATTTAAGTCTCAGAATAACCTTAGCATATAGATATTTGTCTTTCTAGTTCATAGATAAGAAAGGTAGGATTCAAAGAGTAAAAATAATGCACTAAAGATATATCAGTGGTAGACAGCAATTTGAATCTGCTTCTATATGATTCCAAACCCCATGTCTTTTATATTATGTCTCCGAAGTCCTGAGAGGGGTGAGAATTTGCTCAGTATCACACAGCCAGCCTATGAGCAGGTTATGTCTTTCTAGCCTCCCAAAGCGAGGGAGAAGCAGGGCTAGACAAAACATGTTGGTTATACTCTTAATTAACATAGGAGAGGGAAGGAGATTTGAAGAAGTTTTTGTCATGATTCCATCTTTTGTTCATTCAACAAATATATATATATATAATGCTTACTAAGTGTTAGGCACAGAATAACAACTTATATGAAGAATGTAGTTGAAAAGGCAGGCTTGACATTATGTGCAGGAATTGAGCTCAGTTTTGGATGTGTTGAATTTAAGATAAGGTTTTTCATTAGGCCTTTGTATATATCTGCCTGGGGAAAATGTGGAAGGAATGTAGATATCAGGGGTGCCTGGGTGATTCAGTTGGTTGTGTTCAATTCATGATTTCAGCTCATGTCATGATCTTGGGGTCATGAGATCAAGCCCCGCTGTTGGCTGTGCATTCTGTGTAGAGTCTGTTTGAGATTCCCTCTCTCCGTCTCTGCTTCTTCCTCCACTCTCTTTCTCTAAAAAAAAGAAAAAAAAAAGAAATTTAGATTTGAGATTGATCTTCAAGTAGTTGGTGGTTATACCATTAGCAATGAGTGAAATAATTCAGGTTATATGAAAGAGAAGAACATTAAGAAAAGAATATCAGGTAATCCCTATGTTTCAAAGGGCAAACAAAATGAAGAGTCTATAGTATAGAGAAGGTTAGGAAGGACTGTCCAGGCATATAGACAGAGAAGTGGGAAAGAGTGATGAATTTAGTTAGATTTTTTCCCACTTCTTATTTAAAAATCAACCTATTGTGGTGTAATTTACATACAACTGGCACACCCATTTTGAGTGTCTAGTTTTTAGACAAATGCCACCATCAGATGTTACCACCTCAGCAGCCGGCAGGCAGTTATGGTTAAGTTTTGACAAATATATAAAATACATACAAATATACACAGTCTAGATATAGAACATTTCCATCGTATTAAAGTTCCCTTATGCCCCTCCCCTGTTATACCCATGCACTGCCTGCTCTAGGCCACCACTGACCTTGTTTCTAACCGCATAGATTAGTTTTACTTATTCTAGAATTTCATATCAATGAAATCGCCCAATACATAGTCTTTCGTATTTTGCTTTGTCAATGTCATTGCATGGTTCAGTAGCTTGTTCCTTTTTATTTCTTGGTAAAATTTCACTGAATGAATATACCACAAGTAGTTTATTCACTCATCTGTTGATGGACATATGTGCTATTTCTAGTTTAAGACTATTATGAATGGAGCTTCTGTGAACATTTTGTGTATATGTTTTTTTCATTTTTCTTGGTAAATTTCTAGGAGTGGAATTGGTTGGTCAAATATTAAGTGTATATTTAAGAGAAACTGCCTAACCTCTTTCCAAAGTGGTTATACCATTTTACACTCTCATCAGTAATATATGAGATTTCCAGATACTCTATATTCTCACCATACTTGATATAATTACCATTTTAAAATTTCAGTCATTCTAGTAGGTATGTGGTTGTATCTAATTCTGGTTTTATTTTATTTATTTATTTTTTAAAAAAGATTTTATTTATTCATGAGAGACACACAGAGAGACACAGAGACATAAGCAGAGGGAGAAGCAGGCTCCCTGCAGGGAGCCTGATATGAGACTCCATCCCAGGACCTGGGGATCATGACCTGAGCCAAAGGCAGATGCTCAACCACTGAGCCACGCAGGTGCCCCCTAATTCTAATTTTAATTTGCATATATCTGTTGTATCAATCTGATGATTTTTTAAATAAATTAATTTTTTATTGGTGTTCAATTTACCAACATACAGAATAACACCCAGTGCTCATCCCGTCAAGTGCCCCCTCAGTGCCCGTCACCCATTCACCCCCACCCCCTGCCCTCCTCCCCTTCCACCACTCAATCTGATGATTGAATATATTGTTATATACTTGTTGCCATTCTTTGAGTCTATTTAGTTCCATTTGTGTATATGTCCATCCTTATTGCAATATCATATTGTATTGATTATTGTATTTGTCGTAATCTTGTAATAAATCTTTAAGTTAAGTTACATAAGTTATTTTTTTTTCAAAATGGTTTTGACCATTCAAGGTCCCTTGAAGTTCCACATACATTTTTGTTTTCTTGTCTTTTTTTTTTTTTAAGATTTTATATATTTGAGAGAGAGAGACAGTGTGCTAGCATGAGTGGGGGGAGGAGCAGAGGGAAAGGAGTAGAGGGAGAGGGAGAAGCAGGCTCCTTCCTGAGTGGGGAGGTTGACATCGGGCTCGATTCTAGGACTCCAGGATCATGGCCTGAACTAAAAGCAGATGCTTAACTGACTAAGCCACCCATGCGCACCCCTGTTTTTTTGTTTTTTGTTTTTATTGTAGGCTCCATGCCTAGTGTGGAGCCTAATGTGGGGCTTGAACCTAAGACCCTGAGATCAAGACCTGAGCTGACATCAAGAGTCGTACCTTAACTGACTGAGACGCCCAGGTGTCCCCACATAAATTTTAAGATTTAAGCTTGTCAATGTGTACAAAATAGACTGCTAGGATTTTTGCTATAACTATGCTGGGAAGAGTTACTTTGGGAAGAGTTGACATCTTAATAATATTCTGTATTCCCATCTATTTTTTTAAGGTGTTTAAACATTTCTTTCACCTTGGGGCACCTGGGTGGCTTAGTTGGTTGAGGGGCTGACTCTTTTTTTTTAATAATAAATTTATTTTTTTATTGGTGTTCAATTTGCCAACATACAGAATAATACCCAGTGCTCATCCCGTCAAGTGCCCCCCTCAGTTGGGGCTGACTCTTGATTTCAGCCTGGGTTGTGAACACAAGTGCCAAGTTGAGCTCCACACTGGGCATGGAGCCTACTTAAAAAAAATTCTCTCACTAATGTTTTCTAGTTTTATCACATACGTTTTCCATATTTCGTTAAATTTATTCCTAAGTATTTTATATTTTGATGCACTTTTATTATGTGCCTTTGTTTTTCATGTTTCTTGCTTGGAGTTTCTTCTGTGAACTTAAAATTTTCATAAAATTTGGAAAAATTTTTGTCATTATTTCTTCAAATATTTCTTATGACTTCTCTTCTTTCCTTTAGGATCCACTTGTACATATTATAATAGGTTATTTGAAATTATCTCACAGCTCATTAATGATCTGGTCATTTTTTTTCCCCCAGATGCTCAATCTTTCCTTTACTTTCTTGACTATATAGAATATATATTTTTTAACAAAGATTTATTTATTTTTTAGAGAGAAACAGAGAGCGAGTATGGCAGGAGTAGGGCCAGAGGGAGAGGGAGAGAATCCCAAGCAGATTCCCTGCTGAGTGCAGGGCTTGATCTCATGACCCTGAAATCATGATCTGGACTAAAATCAAGAGTTAGATGCTTAACCAGTTGAGCCACCCAAGTACCCCTGGAATATAGTTTTAATTACTTATCTTTGTTTTTTGATTCTATCATGTCATTTCCAGGTCAGTTTTGATTGATTGTATTTTTTTCTTCATTATAGATTATATTTTACTGCTTATCTGCATGTCTTGTGGTTCTTTTTTTGTCTTGTGATTTTGGCCTGAATTCCAGACATTATTCATTTTACCTTGGATGCTGGATATTTTTATATTCCTATAAATATACTTGAGTATTGTTCTTGGACATAGTTAAGTTACTTGGAAACTGGTCCTTTTGAGGTTTGCTTTCTAAATCATGGCCAGAACTGCTTATTGTTTTAGGCCAATTGCCCCCTACTTGAATATCCTTCTGAATACTCTACCTAATAACCGATAAATTATGAGGTTTTCAAGGTTTGTTGGTAGGCAAACACTGAGGATCTTCCCCTTTACTCCTTTCAGGTATTTTTTTTCCTTCGGCTTTGGATATTTTCCTCACTTCAGTGTGCGATCAGCACTCAAGTTGAAGACTCGAGAGAGAGAGAGAGAGAGAGAGAGAGCCTCTGCAGCTCTCTAGAGTTCTCTCTCTAGAGTGCAACTCTTTCATCTCTAATGCCCTTCCATGTGAACTCTAGCTGACTTGGCCTCTTTGGACTACCAGCATGATCTTCTAAACCAAGGGGGACTTTTTGGCTCTGGCTGGGTTGCCATAGGGCTCCTCTTGCTTGTTTCCTCTCTCTTAGGGATCACTGCTTGTGCTCCCTGATAGCTAAGGTCTGAAAACTATTATTTCATATATTTTGTCTGTTGTTTTAGTTGTTTCAGGTAGGAGAGTAAATTTTGTCCCTGTTATACACAATCATGTCATCTGTAAATACAGAAAGTTTTCTTTCTTACTTTGCATCCTGTATATGTGTTATCTCTTTCCCCCAACACCCCCTCCCCTTACCTTATTGTTGTGTTAGGAGCTCTATTATAATCTTAAGTAGAGCTGGAAAAAGCAAACTGTCTTGCCTTGATCTTGATCTTGAGAAAGGAAAGAATTCAGTCTTTTATCATTAAGTATAATGGTAGCTCTAAGTTTTTTGTAGGTGTTTTTTTGGGCCCCAAATTTTTCTTCTATTCCTAGTTTACTAAGAGCCTCATAATGAATGGATGTTGAATTTTATGAAATGATTTTTCTGCATCAGTTGAGATGATAACTTTTTCTCCTTTATTCTCTTAATGTGGTAAATTACAGTGATCAATTATCACTAAATCAATCTTGCAGTCCTGAGATAAACTCTACTTGATCATGATGTATTATCCCCTTAAAAGTTTCATATATATATATCCCCATAAAAGTTTCAATATATATATTCCATTTACTAATATATTTTTTAAAGATTTTATTTATTTATTCATGAGAGACACACACAGAGAGAGAGAGAGAGAGAGGCAGAGACACAGGCAGGGGGAGAAGCAGGCTCCATGCAGGGAGCCCAACGCCGGACTCAATCCTGGATTCTCTCATGAATAAATAAATAAAATCTTAAAAAACGAAAAATACTCTATCTACTGGGGTGCCTGGGTGGCTCAGTGGTTGAGCATTTGCCTTTGGCTCAGGTCGTGATCCTGGAGTCCTGGGATTGAGTCCTGCATCAGGCTCCCACAGGGAGCCTGCTTCTCCCTTTGCTTATATTTCTGCCTCTGTCTGTGTCTCTCATGAATAAATAAATAAAATCTTTTAAAAAATTCAATGTACTTAATAAAGGGCTATTCAGATTTTCTGTTTCTTATGCGACAGCCTTGGTAATTTGTCTTTCAAGGAATTTGTATACTTCAAATCTCCTCCTCCCCAGCTTTATTGAAGTGTAATTGACAAATAAAATGATAAGATATTTAAATAATCTCTTTTTAATATTAATAGAATTTGCAGTGGTTTCTTCTATTATTCTTGATTCTAGCAATTTGTGCTTTTCTCTTTTTTCTTGTTTTTTTTTTTTTAATTTTTATTTTATTTATTTATGATAGGCACACACAGAGAGAGAGGGGCAGAGACATAGGCAGAGGGAGAAGCAGGCTCCATGCATCGGGAGCCCGATGTGGGATTCGATCCTGGGTCTCCAGGATCACGCCCTGGGCCAAAGGCAGGCGCCAAACCGCTGCGCCACCCAGGGATCCCTTTTTTCTTGTTTTTATCTATGTACAGATTAGTTAGCTTTGGCTGCATTGCCAAGTCCTACAAACTCAATGACTTACACCACTTATTTATTGCATATTTATGGCTTTGTGACCAGGTTCTAACAGCTCAGATCTGGACTGTGGATTGTATTCAGGTCTGCTCCATGTGTTTTTTATTCTGGGGCTTAGGCTGGTAGAGAAGTGGTGACTATGGGCATCCACTTCACATGGCTGAGGGGTGGAGTGCAAAGGGCAGCGAAAAAGTCTTTTTTTTTTTTGGAACTGACCACATTGTTAGTTCAATTTATGTGTCATTGACCAATACAAGTCTTGTAGCCAAGCCCAAAGTAAAGTGGGGAAGAGAAGTATGCTCTGCCCACAGCGACCCATGGCAAGGCAGGAAGAGAAGAAAATTTTGAGCAAATAATATATTCTGCCGAAGGAATGTCACAGAATCCAAGGAAAGAGAGTAATTATCAGGGTAAAGTGCTTAAATGTCAAATAAAAAAGATAAGAATACCAATTATTCTTTGAATTTCATTAATTAGTTTGGTTATAGACATTTTTGTGAATAGTGGTAGAGCCAGGTTAAAAGAGAAACAGAAGTCACAAGAAAATAGAAGAAAGAAAACAATTAGTGAACAATTAGTTTCTACATTTTCTAGAAACTTAGCTTAAAAGGAAATGACGAAAATATTGTCATAACTAGTGAGGAATATAGAACCTGGAGATGTGTGAGGTGTTTAATTGCTAATACTTGCACACGCTTAGAAGCTGAGTGAAAGAGGCTGGTAAAGAAAGGAGAATGGAAGATATCAGTATGTCAGTTATTACTGTATTGCCTCTCTACTCCAAATATACCCTGCACTGCCTGCTCTGTGGTAGTAGAACTAGACCCTGCACAAAATTTCTTTTTTGCCAACCGGCACAATGTTAAACTTTGTTAATAAAGGGTGCTGAAGGGACACTGGGAGAAAAGAGCTTTTCTTCTTGGTTTCCATGTGCTTCTCTTGACAGGCCCCTGCAGCTAAACAACAGCAGTGTATGGTGGCCAGCTGCAAGTGTGGCAACGAGCCACACACGGTGGCCAGCAGCACATGCCCCTCTCTGGGGACAGCTTCTCTCAGCATACCAGACTGTGGCTTCCTTACAGGTGTTTTCCCAGCAAGCACCTGACCGAGGATGCCCTTTGGTACCCCAGATAGCTTTCTGGGCGGTGTGTGGTGGCCTCAGCAAGTTCTGCAGCACAGGCTCTCTATGTAGATGGCTTCTTTGGGTTCCCAGAGGGGGGCTTCTTGCTGAGTTCTATTGGCCCACTATCTCAGTCAGCCCATATGTCATCCCTTTGGAACATAGGTTAGGCCCCTAGGGGCTGGGGCCTTTCCCCGATTTATTTCTTTTCTGGATACTCTGTTTCAGCCACAGAGGTGGAGATTGCTCCCCATATTGGGCAATGTGTCTTTTATAGAGTTCTCTCTTTCCTTTTGGAAGGCAATTCCCTGGCATAATTAATAATTATATTAAAATTTACCTGATCAAATGAGGGTGTGGTTTCTGTCTCCTGAGTAGACTGACTGACACCAATAAAATAAATAAATAAATAATAAAATAAATAAAATAATATAAAATATAAAATAAATAAAATAAAATAAAGTAGATTGACTGACACCAATAAAAGAAGGGAATAGAAATGTCAGAGATGGAGAGGACACAGGTGGAAAGGCTGACTCTGAACAGGGAGTGCAACATCCTTCAAGCCTGGAGACCGTAGGAGGGATTCATGATGGGTAATCTGATTATATTTATGAGAAAAGGGGGGATGAGAAGCTGAGGGAGTTCCTGGCTTCGATTTTCTCAGTGAAGTGGGAGGAAGGCTATCTGATGAGGGGTTGAGGAGAATAAGGCAGGTTTGTAATAGCCCTTGATGAATTGCAAAAGACTAATTTGTGCTGGAGTATACAGTTTTCTCTACCAGGACTCGAAAATCCAGCCTTAAAAGCAGGGCAGGCAACTGTAGAACTGACTCAGGGTCAGAACTTCCCAGAAATTGTGCGTGGAAGGAAAAAGGAGCAAAGGTATTGAGGAGGCTAAAGAGAAATCAACCAAGTTATTGGCCGGAGGTCAAGCTTGGATATAGGAGGATCAAGCCCTGGTGTTGAGGGGGAGGGAAGAGAAACTGTAAGGCCATAACAGGATGAAAGGGCTGGAACTCAATAAGGTCAAGGAGGGAAGAAGTAGGAGGAATAGAAAAGAGTTGGCAAGATTCTGGTCCAAGTGGGATGTTGAAGTTTAATTTGGGAGAGGTGGAGCTGTGCTAGTAATGGTCCAGTTGCAGCCTTGAAAAGTAGAGTACGTTATTTGAAGTGATCAGGACAAAGTTGGGGGAGGCTTGGGTGCCAGATGGTTTGGCCTCAGCAATTTGTTTCAGGATGGTGGTGGGAGTTAATGTAGCGGTGAGTAGGGAGAGACCCCATCTGGTGGGGGCCCGGGTCGATGATAGCAGCAGGTGAGGGCAATGAGGCATGCAGCTTGAGCAGGGCTTTAACTGAGAGTAGAAAAGTGATAGCACGGCCCTGGCAAGGGATGCTGGGAGACTGCTGACTCCAGGTGCACCCTTCTTGGCTGGAAGAAACTGGAACTCGTGGGAGGAAGAGCTGCCTCCCTGCAAGAAGGCTGCAAGGAAAGCAGTGTCCTTGGGGTAAGGCCAAGGTTTAGTTACAGTGAGGAGGAGGATATAGTGAGAGTTCTTGGACGGTGTTGTGAATGTAGCACTTGTTTGTAGTGGAATGAGGGCTACCAAGAGCATAGCGGAAATCTTTCAAAAGGAAAACAGCGGCACGAAGTGGGAGAGGACGAGGGTGTTAAATGGTCCAGGAAAGGGACTCAAAATACAACAACTGAATTGTCATACTTGTATCACAGTACATGGTAGGCACATCAGAAGTGCTCAATTAATATATCTGAGTAATTGAATTAATCAATGAATAAATAAAGTCTCTTTCTTTTTTTTTTTCTTTTTGCATTGTTTACTTTGGTTCTCAGGGACTTGGCTTCTCCACTTGTTTACTGGGAATGCTGCTGCTTTTATTCCCCTAGTTCTGAAGTTTATAGCAGTTCCCTCTCCAAAGCCCCAATCTTTTCCATCTGGCGGAGTGGGTGTCTTATTATTCCATCCCATTTCACCCTAGGAGGGTAGGGAAAGTCAGGGTTGAATCTTCTTCGGGCTGCAACTTGGAAGAAATGAGTTCAGAGAGCAAAGTGTTCATCCACTATTAAAGATTAAAATTTACAGTAAGACAGGGAATGAAATAGCTGTGCTCCCCTCCCCCGCAACCCATTCCAGCCTGTTCCTGCCCCCTCCCCCCAAGCAGCCCCAAAAAGGTGCATGGGGGACCCCTGGAGAGCAGCTGTCCAATGCAGGCTGTGGATGGCCAGGCTCTGCACAAGGCAGCCTCCAGCAGGTGGGGGTGTGGAGTTACAGAAGGCTGGCAGTCTTGCGTGGACCAGGAAGGCAGAGATGCCTTGTGGCTGCAACCTTCTCATTTGGACTCGGGCTGGAGCAGCTCTTCAGAGGAATGAGGGTTTTGGGGTTGCACACACAAGCTTGGGAGATGGCTCTGCTACCCCCTCATTTCCTAGTAATCACTCCATGTTGCCTCGGTAGAGGGGCAGAAAGCAACAGGAGAGAGGTACTCTCTGCCTCTTTTACCTCTTTGTCCTCAAGCTCTGAGTCCTGAGGTCTTGATGGTGGGGATGTAACCTAATGGGGAATGCACAAGGTTTGTGGTTTCTACGTCCCAGTGGCTCCACATTCCAGCTGTGCACATAGGTACTTCCAGACCTCTTTGAGTGGGTGATTAAGGTGTCTGCCCACCTTCTTCTTAAGCTTTTGTCCTGAAATATAGGTGAAAGCCTTGGAAGGCTGAAGGCTGTACAAATACGTATTTATTATTAATGATTAATGGGTAGTTAGGAGCAAAAATATATTCCTTGATCTATTCCAGAGGAGGAAAGAGGAACTCTAGGGAAGGTATGGGCAGAAGACGTTCCTATTTGCAGAAGTGCTGACTTTCTGACTATGTGTTTTAATCTTTGTGAGGTCGTAGAGCCGAGAGGTAAGAATGCCAATTTGCCACAGAACACTGGAGTAGGGTGCAAACACTCGGAAAACAGAGACCACAAAAATAAACTTCCATCTGTTAAGCGTCTACTATATTCCAGACACATTACATGTGTTGTTTGGTTATTTAATTTTAAAAAAAGATTTTATTTACTTATTTGAGAGAGAGAGAGACTGGAAAAGAGAGAAAGAAAGAGGGAAGGAGAGAACATGAGCAGGGGGAGGGGCAGGGGAGACAGAGAGGCAGACTCCTCACTGAGCAGGGAGCCCAGCATAGGGCTGGATTCCCGGACCCTGGGATCCCATGACCTGAGCCGAAGGCAGATGCTCAACCAACTGAGCCACCCAGGTGTCCTATATGTGTTGTTTAATATAATCATCACAACAGTTCGATAGGATAGGTGTAGTTACCTATCTACCTAGAAATGGAACCTTAGAATCTAGGAGGTTAAGTACTAGCAGAGAGTTACCCTGATAAAAAGCAGTGGCAGGACTTGAACCCAGGCCTATTTGGCTCTAAACCCCAGGCCTTTCCTGCTGTAATGTATGGACTTCTCCTTGATTAAACCTCCAAAAACCTTTCTAAGGACCTGTCCTAAGCTAGTTACTTAAGAACCACTCAGGGAACTTGCTGAAATGCATATTCTTTTTTTCTTTTAAGATTTATTTATTTATTTTAGAAAAGAGGGGAGGGGCAGGGGAGAGGGAGAGAGAATCTTAAGCAGACTCTGTGCTGAGCATGGAGCCCAACTTGGGGCTTGATCTCATCACCCTGAGATCACAACCTGAGCCCAAATCAAGAGTTGGCCACATAACTGAATGAACTCTAGGGGGGCAACATTGGTAGCTGAATCCCAAGGCAGCTCTGCATATTTCTTGGACATTTCGCCTGATTCTAGTCCTCATCTATCTACCATGTTGGCTGGGGCAGGGGGGGAACACAAGTGGACTCTAATCCTTTGCCATCAGCCTCTTCTGCTCCTCCTGCCCCTCCCATTCGTACACTGTAATTCCCAATAGTTGCAATCTGATAGTGGTGGCGGACATGGTGGCGGTGGGGATGTTGACTGCATTCGTAGTGTCTGGGTAGGCCAAGCCAAATGCCCCCATTATACCGGAAATGAAGAGATTTCAACTGTACGAACAAAGTGGCAGAGCCATAAATCACTTACTCACTGACTTGCTCACTCATTCTTTTAACCTCTCTTGAACACATTCTCTGTGCCAAGCACCGGGTGAGCCACTGGAGAACTAGAAGTTTTTGAAAAGGTCCCTAAATATATAAACACTGCCTTAGAGGAAACTCTCAAACTAATTACTAACATTTATCAAGCACTTTTGATGGGTCAGACACTGATTTAAGTGCTTTTTATGTATTACCATATTTAATCATTTAAATTAACTCTATTAGGCAGGTACTATTTTACTTGTCATTTCAAAGATGAGGAAATTGAGGCACATGGAGGTTAAGTAACCTGTTCAAGGTCACCCAGCTATGAAATGAAGTGAAATCAGAGCCCAGGCAAATCTAGCTCTAGAGTCTACACGACAGTACTTCTTAGACTAGAGGAGAGATAGCTAAACACATAATTATAATGCAATGTGATGAGTACTCGCTAGAACTACTGGGAGCTTTTGACATTATTGAAGGGCAAGGCCCAAAGCCTTTTCAGATTTCCAATCCTGTTAATGCCACTGTAGTATATAACTTCTCCCCCATAAAATGCTGTAAAGTACAACTAAGATTTTTAAGTGATGCTTCCAGATTCTTAATAAAAGATTAAAGTAATTTATAAAGCTATTTTCTGGCTAAGAACCATCCCTTTCTTGGACTGCTTCACTCACTCAACATTTATATCACAAGCTGATAGCTTTTCTTTGGGCAGTACATTCTTCAAAAAAAAAAAAAAAGTTTTTATAACGAGTAGAGGCCAACCAAGTCAGGTTGCTTTAGGAAGGCTTGGAGGTGCGTGAGGGCTCAGCTCACTCATGGTCTCAGCTACTCTTCTGTGGGTACCTCACAGCAAGCGGAATCAAGTGTATGCTTCAGGAAAATGACAAATCACTGCAAGTTTGTACGTTTGGGATCCTTTGGGAACTGCTGAAACTACCAATCTTACATCCTCGAGTGCTCAGGGGATATTGACTGGAGTCCCAGGAGCTAGCAGAGTTAGTTAGCCTAACTCTGCTTGGAAAAGACAAGGAAAGCCTCAAGGGGTAAATCAGAGTTGAGTGGGGCTTGAGAGATGGATTGACATTCATCAGGCTGGCCAAGGAAGGGTATTCTAGTAAATAAAGGAAGGATTAGTTTCAAGGATCTGGGGGGAAGGGTCAGCTATCTGGGCCTTTGAGGATTTTTCTTGAGGGTAGAATCAAAGTGGGACTTTTCTACTTCGTGGAATATTGTAATAAGAAGTTGTACCTTCTCTCATGAGTGTTTTCTCTCTTTCAAGCTTTATTAAGGTATAATTCGCATACAATAAACCACACATAAAGTTTACAAATTTTATAAGTTTTAAACATATTTGTGAAGCCCTTGCCACAGTCAAGATAGTGAACATATCCATCACTCCTAGAAGTTTCCTTGTGACTCTTTGTACTCCTTCTTTCCCACCCTTTCTTGCCTCTTCTGCTCCCTGCCTTCAGCAACTACTGATCTGCTGTCACTATAGGTCAGTTTGTATTTTCTAGAATTTTCTATAAATGAAATCATACAAAATGTGCTTTTTTTTTTTTTACATGTAGTTCTTTCACTTCTTTCACTTAGCATAATTACTTTGAGATTCATCTATATTATGTGTACAAGACTTCATTCATTTATGTAATACTCCATTGTATGGGGACATCTAGGGGCTCAGATGGTTAAGCATCTGCCTTTGGCTCAGGTCGTGATCCCAGGTCCTGAGATCAAGGCCTGCATTGGGCTCCTTGCTCAGTGGGGAGTCTGCTTCTCCCTCTCCCTCTGCCCCTCCCCTACTTTGTGCTTTCACTCTCTCAAATAAATAAAATCTTTTAAAAAATACTTCATTATACTGATGTCTCACCATTTATTTTTCCATTCTGCTAATAATGGGTGTGTGGGTTGTTTCCAGTTTTTGACTATTACAAGTTAAGTTGCTATAAGCATTCTTATATGAGTCTTTTATGGACTTATTCTGTCTTTTCTTTTGGGCAAATATCTTGTAATATGGTAGGAATATGTTTACTAAAAAAAACCAAAAAAACCCCCCAAAAAACCCACAAAACCCTGCCAGTTTCCTAAATGGTTGAACCATGAAAGTTACACTTGTTCCACATCCTCGCCAACACTTGTATGGCCATCTTTTGAATTTTATAAATTCTAATAGACATGTAGTGGTACCTCATTGTGGTTTTAAAATTGCATTTCTCTAATGACTAATTATGTTGAGATCTTCTCATGTACTATTTATTTTCCATCTGTTTTCTTTGTTGAAATGTCTGCTCAGATCATTAGCCCACTTAAAAAATTGGTTGCTTGCAATGTTAAGTTTTTAGAGTCTGTTATGTATTCTGGACACAAGTCTTCTATCAGATACATGTTTCACAAAGAGTTTCTCCAAGTGTATGGCTTGTTATTTCATTCTCTTAACAGTGTCTTTCATAGAACAAAAACGCTAATTTTGATGAAGTTCAGTTTATCAACTTGTTTTCCTGTATGGATTGTGATTTTAGTGCCATGTCTAAGAAACATTTGCTTGACCCAAGTTCACAAAAGTCTTCTATGTTTTCTTTTAGAAGTCTTAGGTTTTTGTTTTTTTTTTTAATTGAGATATAGCTCGCCTACTCTTTAAAAGTGCACATTTCAGTGTTTTTTAGAATATTCACAGTTATGTAACCATCACCAGTATCTAATTCTGGAACATTTTCATCACCTCCTCAGAAAACCCTGTACCCAGGAGGCAGCCATTCTCCATTTCTCCCTCCTTCCAGACCCTGGCAACCACTGCTCTACTTTCTGTCTCGACGGATTTGTCTATTCTGGATATTTCACATAAAATTGAATCATAGAATATATGGCCTTCTGTGTATAACTTATTCATTTAGCATAATGTTCTCAAAGTTCATCCAGGTGGAAGCATTTATTAGTACTTCAGTCCATTTTGTGGTTGAGTAATATTCCATTCTATGGGTATACTCTATCTGGGTTATCTATTCATCAATTGATGGACTTTGGATTCTTTACATTTTTTGGCTCTTATGAATAATGCTGGTATGAACATTCGAGAATGAGGTGTTGTATGGATATATGTTTTCAAGTCTCTTGGGTATATAGCCTAGGGGGTGGAATTACTGAGTTATATGGTAACTCTATGTTTAAACTTTCTGAGGAACTGCCAGACTGTTTTCCAAGGCAGCTGTGGTATTTTACATTCATACCAGCAATACATGAAAGTTCTAATTTCTCTACATCCTCTCCAATACTTTGTTATTGTTGTTGTTGTTGTTCTTTTTTCTTTTTTAAGTATAATCATCCTAGTGGGTGCAAAGTAGTATGCCATTTTGGCTTTGATTTTTATTTTCTTAATGACTAATGTTTTTGAACATCTTTTCATGTGTATATTGACTATTTTCTTCAGAGAAATGTCTATTCAGATTCTTTGCCCATTTTTAACTGGCTTATTGGTTTTTTAAAAAGATTTTTTAATTTATTTCACAGACAGAAAGCAAGAGAGTACAAGAGGTGGGGGTACGGCAGAGGGAGGGGGAGAGGCAAGCTCTCTGCTGAGCAGGGTTCCCGACATAGGACTCTACCCCAGGAACCTGGGATCATGACCTGATCCAAAGGCAGACATTCAATTGACTGAGCCACCAAGGCACCTGGGTTACTATTATTTTTATTGAGTTATAAGAGTTCTTTATTTTTCTGGATACTGGTCTCTTATGACATATATGATTAGTAAATAGCCCATTTTGTAGATTGTCTTTTCACTTAGTGGGGAAGGTCGAGGTTTTCACCATTAAGTATGACCTTAGCTGTAGGTTGTGTAGATATTCTTTAACAAGTTCCTCTATTCATAGATTACTAAGAATTTTCATTGTGAATTAGTGTTGGATTTTGTCAAATGCTTTTTCTGTGTCTATAGATACGATCATGTGATTTTTCTTTTTCAGCCTATTGATGTAATAGATTACATTAATTGATTTTTAAATGTTGAACCAAGTTTGTATACTTAGGACAAATCCCACTTGGTCATGTGCGTGATTTTTTAAATACACTGTTGGATTTGATTTGCTAATATTTTTTTGAGGATATACTTCAAAGTTTTTAATTTTGATGAATTACAATTTGTGTATTTTTTTCTCTTTTTGTTTGTATTCATTTACTTTTTAAACAAAACACATGAATCATCAAGTATTCTCATTAAGGACAACATATAACAAAACCCTATATCTCAATTTCATGTTATAGCAGTATAACAGGTAGAATTGACATGAGACAATGAGGGCGACTGACTTTGAGCATTGAGCACCTACTACTCCAGGAAAGTAACTCTTCAGGAATTCCTCTAATCCTTGAGTCTTGAGTAGCTTTCCTCCAGAAGGGGTGAAGAGACAGCTGCCAAAAGGAAGTTACTCTCTGGGCAGTAAATGTTGCTTCAAGGGTGAGTGAGAGTGAGGATTAAAGGATCAGGATAAGAAGGAGCTTTGGAGTCAGATTGTTGAGCATCCCAGCTGGGTTTTTGGGACCATATGCTGAATGAAATTAGGAGCACAAAAGGAGATTAATATCTGTGAAAGGAAGAGCAGGAAGCAAGGCTGGCCAGGAGGAGATCTTAACCCACCATACAGACCTGACCAAACCTCTGCTAGTCCCAGACGGTGCTCTGGAGCAAAATTGCTTGTTAGAACAGCTCATGTCAGTGGGAAAGGGCCAGGCCTGTGTCCCACAATCTTGCTCAGCCATTGGCTGGGGTCACTGCCGTGAAGAGCATAACAGCGACTTGAAAGCTGACAGGTCCCTCTGAAGGAATTAATTGCTGGAGGCAACTAGAACCAACACTTTTTGGGGGCAGCAGAGCAAGGAGTCCTATACTGAAGGGGTGACAGTAAGTATCCATGTATGCCATACATACAGATCTGAGGTTCAAATCCCAGCAATGTGTGCCCCCAGGCAAGCACTCTGACTCAATTTCCTCATCACCCTTGCAGGGTTGTGGGAGGTTTAAAGAATATAAGGGTGAACAGAGTGCCTGATGCAGTATGGGCACTTCATAAGTTCTCTCCCTCTCCCCCAGATGGTAACTAGCCAAGGGCACATCCTGTTCCATGGACCTGTTCCCACTCTGCGGTTTATAAACTTTGTTTTTTCTCATTTTCCACTAGGAGATCAAGCCCCTGTGACAGTTTCCTGACTCTCTGGACTCCCTGCCTCTGTGTCCAGGGCCTGACTTATTCCTCTCCTGCCTTTCTCAGGCTGGAAACTCAAAGACCTCCATGGTTGTGGGCTCTGTCATGCGGGGACCCCTGGATGATGTTAGCATGAGGTGGGGGTAATGCTTCCTGGAATGCACCAGAAGCAAGCACTTTGCACCATCTCTTCCAGCTGTCCGCGAGTGCACTTTACTAAGGATTCTGTAAGAGGAAACCATCGTGTTCCTCTTTCTAAGTGCCTCGTTAGAAGCCTGAGGACAGGCTCCCCCTGCCTCACTTAAGGCGTCTACCTGGGAGGTGAGGCCGCGTCTGCATGGGAAAGAGACTTATCCTGGGAGGGCTGCTCCCCTTAATCGGGGTACCCTGACTTTAGGGACACAGGTCTTCCGGGTCCAGTTACTTTCCATGTGTCTGTAACTGGGCCCAGTTTACTGGGGAGTCTCCACTCTTTGGAGGATAAACACAGAGCAGTTTTATGTCTTCCAGTAACTGCCCCCGGCTAAGCTGTGCCAGATCTCTCTTTCCTGCTGGGGAGCAGCTCCCTTAACGACGTCTTGGTCAGCTTCCATAACTTTCCAGCCACTTTCCGTTACTACAACAGTCTCGTTCCGGTAATTAAGGCTCAAGCTTTTACATTTTAAAAACTTCCATTGCACACTTGCTTCAGAGCTCTTCACCCCCCTCCTCTCCAGCTAGTGCTGGGCCCGGGCTGCATGGGATTATCGATGGGAAGGGGCCTGGCTTGAAGGCAGTCCACCCACCTCCTCCTGGAGGACTTAGCATCTCAGCTTGAGGCTGGGAGGTGGGATGGGGAGAAGGGGCCTCTGTGTGTGACTTACGAGGGTACAGGAGGTGTCTCATGTCCTTTACCTCTTCCTGGTTCTTCCAAATTCTGTTAGCTGCCAGCGGGGTCCCCTGGCTCCCTCCAAGGCTGAGGACCGCCCTCCCCTGAGCCTGCCACCTCCCAGCCATACCTCCCTTTGTCCTCACCAGTGGTACAGGTTTCCACTGACTCCATCCTCTGGCCTAGGCACCCAATTTGCATTCAGCAGGAACCTGGGCAGAGCTTCAGCTCCTACCTTTGAGCAGACTTCTGTGCATCTTCACGTGGAGCCACAGGGCCTGCTGGAGTAGCTGCGGCCTTCGAGGGTCGCACAGACCTGAAACAGGAGAGCTGCCCCCGTTTTCCCCACTCGTGCTGTGCCAAGTCCCTTGGAGCCCTGCTGGGTGGGCCACTTCTGTGAGCCTCCCGCTTTCAGAACCTCCAGGCCTGTGGAGGGTACTAGGCTTTCCGTTCAAGTATAATCCCAGACCTCGGGTACAATGTCAAATGCTCTGCTTTTCTCTCCCACTGTGGTGGGTGTGGGGCAGAAACGGGCGCTCAGTGGCTGTCCCAGGCTTCCAGGATCTTTGACAAGGGCTCTGTGCCTGTGAGGCATTGTGGGGTCAGTGTGCCCTCTTTCCCTTGCATCAGGGCAGGTAGGCACCCTGCCTGCCTTCTCCACAGTGGGAGGGAGGCCTAGCCTCTGGTTGATTTGAGGCTCCTTAACTGTGCGTGGAGGAGGTTGGCTCCACCTGCTGGTGGCTTGCTGGTCGCTCTCGGGGGTGATCTGGCTCCTCTCTGGATCTTCAAGTCTAGGTGGGAAGACAGGTGAGGATTTGCCCCATTGTGTACCAGAATATCTTGTCTCTTCTCTAAACTTTGTCAAAGTTGTTCTTTCTCCTGGGAGGATTCCTTGGTTAAATCCCACGCCTCTCCTGGGTCCTCCCTCAGCACTTGGCCAGTTCACACACATGTGAGCCACTGGGGTTTAATTCATGTCTTGACCAGTTTTCATGTGTCACAGGGGTAGTCGGTGTTCACTGAGTTCTTGACATGTGCCATCTCCTGTTCCAGGCATGTTCCAGCCTTTATCTTGTTCAGCCATCAGGCCACCATCCAAGGAGTTTAGTGCTGTTATTGTGCCCACTTTACAGATGAGAAGACTCAACAAACACGTTAAATAGCTTCTCTAAGATTTATGGCCAGAAAGTGATGTCAACAGGCAATCGAAACTCCAAGCTCAAGCCTCTAGATACTCCATTCTGCCTGCTGGGTTTGATACCATTCCACCTTCCTTACCCTTCCTCACCCCCAAAGCCCTAAAATGAGTACTTGCAAACCAGTGTGAAGTAATTCTGGAGTAAGTTGGTTTGGACGAACAGAATCCTCCCAGTGGGGCTGGTTTGAGAGCCGAAGCAGCTGTGGGGAGGCTGTGATTGAGTCGTAAGAAGGCCGAGCTCTGTGTTCCTGCTGAATGGTCAGAAGGTGAAGCATTTCATCACAGTCCTCCTCGAACACTTGTAGATTAATTTGTTCCTGGGGAGGCCTGGGGTCTTGGTCACATATCCAGGAGAGTTCACCTGAGCATTTCTTTCCACCTGGAAAATGAGACTCGCTGTTGTCTGTGGAGCACATTTCCTTCCGTTGTCTCCTGGCTGCTTGTAACCACTCTGAATAGAAAGGTATTATCATCACCCTCATTTTATGGGCAAGAAAACTGGGGCACAGATGTGAGAGGCTTGCCTGAGGTTACACAGCTTCTAGGCACTGAAACTGGGACCCGGAAGTGAATCTCCTGTGTCGGTTCTGTCACACTGCAGGTTGATCCTTGGTGCCCTAAACCCAATGCCCTCGAGCTCCTGCCCCCTTGTTGTAGGCCCTGCTCACCATGGGTCTTTCCTTCCCTCCCCATTAGCCATGTCCATGCCCCTTGCTCCTATCTCTTCTAACCTCCTCTCACTGGCCTCACCCTAACCCTCCCTGCCTCTCCCAGGGCCTGGAAGCACCTCTTTAGGTAGGGGGACCCGGTCCTGAAACCTCTGATTGAGACCCCCAGCCCCTAGAGGGGCTGCTCACTGCCTTTATCGGCCCTGGTTGCAGTGGATGTTATTTATTGTCAGAGAAATGTGTCTCCAAATAAAACAGAAAATGAACAAATAACCACAGTGACAGAGCTGTAAAGAAACCCTGCCGGCTTGCTCACTTGAAGAAAAACCTGCACAACTAATTAACCCGGGCAGGCCTCCGTGGTGTTTGGAAACAAGCTTGGAATTAATACTGCCCTTCTCAGCTGCTGGAGCCAGCCTCTAAATCTTTACTGGGCAGTAGAAAGAGAGAGACACAGAGAGTTCTAGAGACAGACAGAGACCAAGATGGACGTGGGGACAGAAAATCAGAGCAAGATAAATACAGTTATTCATCTGCCTCCATACCCATATAGATCATCTTAGCTAGACTTTGGAGGCTAGTAAGACAGACAGACACACTGCATTTCTTCTTAAAGTATGAGGTAAGAGGAGAAAATAGAGCCTTTGTCTAGCTCAGAGCACATCTTGTTTCTAGACCACCGAAGTCAGAAATCAGAAGCTTCTGGGCTGGATGGGGCTTATGAGCGGTCATCTGATTCAGTGGTTTTAGTTATTTTTAGCAGCAAAACCCTTTTTTGAAATGAAGTCACCCACAGAAGTGCCATTTGTAAAGCCGCTAAAAGCAGAGCAGGCCATTGGAGTTTGTGGCCTCTAGCTGCCCCCGCCCCTACTCTCCACAGGGCCCTCAGGACTCTGGAGAGACCTCTGGGAAACTAAAGCTGCCTTAGCCTCTATGTGGCAGAGCTCTGGAATGTCCCTGGTTCTTCGCTGGATTTAGGTTTAGCCTGATTTGAAGTCACCAGAATGGACAGTATGGCAGGGAAGAGCCACCTGGTGAAGGAGGTGGGTGACGCAATGGGACCTCTACTCTCTTGCCCATGAACCTGTTGGGTTCTTGAACTCTGATGTTTCCTTTCCCCCAGGGACCTTTGTTGCCAGGAGCTGGGGAATTGGCTTGTAGAATTAACTTTGTGAGTCATTACCTGACCCCGATTTGGCCTCAGGGAGGCTCTGTATAACTCCACGTGGAGTTCAGGAAGGGGAACCAAGAGTATGAGACGGATGCCTCCTTTCTCAAGAATACAGATGGCAGCCAGAGGGGACTTCCCAAGAGACCATTCAGGGATGCGCTGTAGGGATGACTGGTGATGTATAGGGAAATTGTACTTCATACATATTTTTTTTTTCCCTCATTGAGGAAGGAGAGGCCATGGCCTTAGGCTGGAAACCATCCATTCAGGTGTCTCTGTGGGGGTTTGTTTGGTTTTCTCTATGGGGTTTGCCACTTGTTTCTGGAGGTCTCAGCATTAAGAGGGGAAAACCCCCACGGCCAGGTGGAAGATGCCTTCCTTGGAGTCAGTAGTGGGTGAGGGAGAAGGATGAGACAGTGAGACTGGGCACTGTGTTTGGAGCCTTCCCATCTCCAATTAACCCTGAGTGCCCTTGGCTCAGGCCTAGACAACAAGGGGGCACAGTAAGGAGGAGAAAACACAAATCAAGAAGTAATGCTTTTTTTGAAGGAGAAATTATAAATTGCAATTTAATCACATAATCACTTTGACACTCTCAAGCAAGCTAATTTCTTCCCTTGCCTCATTTCATCCACTCGGTGAGATGAATCTTAATGAATAATGTCCTATGAATATTTAATTTTTGATCAATTTGAATTTTCTCTAGCATACCTGCTAGAGACATAAATCAGCTCCTATTTTACCCAGCAGAGTGAATTTGGATAGCGGTCTGGGTGGATCTCTGTCCATGGCCACAGAAGTGGTTTGCCTGAAGGCTTGGGGTTCTGGTTTACTACCATCTCAATATCATGATTTGATGTTTCTGGATGCCTTCCCTAAGCTGGGTTCTCTATACCACCCTACTAGCAGATGCCTGAAGCCAGTGACTGTCCAAGCACACAAGATGGATCTGCAAATGACTTTCTACAGGCGCTCCCTCTTGTACTATCCTTTTTCTTCAGACACTTAAAAGAAGCCTCCCTCCTGATACTGACTTTATCCTTCCTGGCCCTCGGGGACAAGTGTTATCATTCAAAAGACAGATATCTAGAGAGGCGACATTAGGAGAAGTTTCATTCTCAGCTGTTTGGGAAGGCTTCTTTCACGAGATAATACTTGATAATTGTATGGTGCTTTATAGTTTGCAAAGTGACTTCGTGTGCATCTTTTCTTTTCATGTGTTAACACATCCCTGTGTTTAACCTCTCTTTTCTAACTGTGAGGTGAGGGAATGGGGCTGGGGAGAGATCTTTCTTATCGGGTCAGAAGGATAAGTACAGGATTCACATCCCGGAAAGACTGCTAAGTTAAAAACCAGAAAAATGGGTCCAAACTGAGCTGTCTACACAAAGGAAAGATTGAGTATTTGGGACTGGGATCTGGAAGAAGCAAGAGGAGTATCCTTAACAGGCAAGCTGGAGGTGGGCTCAATAATGAATCAATGACAGTGATGGCACTTTTTGAGGAAATAAGTGCTCAAGGGGATAAGTAACATGTTTGAAATGTATTTTGAATGTATATCCATATCCTGAAAATTTTGTTTTCCTTAAGCTCTCCACCCAAGAAAGCAATGAGTTTCAGTGCTTCAGGAAGGGCAGGAACCACCTAGAACAAAGAGGTCATTGTTTAGCTTTAAATCTCAGTGACCACTTCCTGTCTTTGAGTCCATTAGGACCAAATAGTCTTAAAAGTAAGGTTTCATATACAAGGAATACAAATTTATCTTTTAATTGTCAATATTTGCTTCTATTGCACTATGAGGTTGTGCTCTCTGGTCCCTCTGAGAAGACCCTGAAGAAGGAGAAGATCCCATGCCTATGATGTGGCCCTTTGTGGTAGTTTAAAAATAGGTCCACAAGGGATCCCTGGGTGGTGCAGCGGTTTGGCACCTGCCTTTGGCCCAGGGCGCGATCCTGGAGACCCGGGATCGAATCCCATGTTGGGCTCCCGGTGCATGGAACCTGCTTCTCCCTCTGCCTGTGTCTCTGCCTCTCCCTCTCTCTCTCTGTGACTATCATAAATAAATAAAAATAAAAAAAAATATGTCCACAAATGCTTTCATACTCTCCTTAGGAAGTAGAGCCTAATTCCTCTCCATGTGAGTGAGGACTGGTCTTGGGGACTTATTTCTAACAAATGGAATAAAGTGAAAATAACGATGTGTGAGTTTTCGGAGAGTAGGTCATAAAAGACATTATGTCTTTCTCCTTGCTCTTCTCTCAGAGCAAGTAATTGCTCTGAGAGAAGCCAGCTTCCATGTTGTGACCATACTCAAGTAGTCTATGGAGAGGTCTATGTTGTGAGGATCTGAAGCCTTCTGCCAATAGTCATGAAAGTGAGCCATCTTGGAAGTAGATCTCCAATTTACAACGTGAAACTGAAGTGCAGTCAAGCCTTCAGTGACTGCAATTCCTGCTGACATCTTGATTGCCATTTCAAAAAAGACCCTTAAGCAGACCACCCAGCTAAGCCATTTTAGCTTTTTGACCTACAGAAACTGTAAGATAATAAATATTTGTTGCTTTAAGCCCCAGTTTTGAAGTAATTTGTTACAAAGCAATACATAAAAATATATCCTTTATCTGAGTCTGGAAAGGGTAAGAGGAATCTTCATAGGTTTTATTGAATCAGATCTGGGCACCAGAGCTGTTGTGGTTCCTACCATGGCAGGCACACTGGAGCATCTGCTGAAGCCCTGACTTTGGAGAAGGCTGAGATAGCTAGCAGTGTTAGGAGATGAGGTAGTGGTAGCAATGGCTGGGACTATCCATTGAGCATTGACTGGGTAGGGGAGGCAAGTAGGGCCAAGCAAATCTGGAGAGACTCATATACTGGGTCTAATACACTGGATTCCTGTTCCTTAGTTCTACACTTCCCAATAGGATAAAGTCTCCAGAAGCACAATTAAGCATATTATATGGAAATAGAGCTACAAATGTTTTGCTTATCTTGATGATAGTGTGAATAGAATGGAGACAATTGTTTTTGTTAAAATAATAAATTCCCATTGCAAAAATATGAAAACAATAAGGAAAATGCACAAAAGACAAAGCAGGCATCACCTAACAATCCTGATCCAGAGAGAAATCTGTTATATAACTTAATTTTTCACACCCATTCCTTATGTTGACATTTTCCCTTGCCAATAAATATAATTATACTTATCTTTCCATCATATATAATGGACTAGATGTTCCATGAAACTCCTTCAGGGACAGTATGCCCCAAGTGATGGAATATATATATTTCCTCCCCCTTTAAAAATGCATGAATCCATGGCTGAATTGGCACAAAATAAAGGGAATTTCTTAGAGATTAAAAATAACAACAAAAAACCCCCACCCCATAAAATCCTAAAAGCCAAACCCCCAAGACCCCTGAGTCTAAAAGAGTGAAGTATAGAACTAGTTTTTGTCTTGAAGCTTATTTGGGATTTAATAGGTAATATGGGCCATATACATGACAGATGGGAGTTGGAGCCCAGAGCCCAAGCAGACTGGATTCTCACACAAAGCTGGGATCCCAGAAGGGTGAAACTCCCAGTAGGTGAAATAAAAACAAAACAAAACAAAACAAAACAAAGCAAAAAACCCCCACATTCCACAGAAAAAGATGGTTGGTGAAGAAATTTGCTTGTCATCCTTGATGCTAATGGAAAGAAAGAAAAAAAATGAAGATAAATGTTTTCTTGGAGAAACCTGAATTCATTCAGAGCCCCGTGTTGAAAATTTGAAGTGTCTTGGATTGGTGAGATACCCAGGGCTTGAAAAGAACATATTTTAAAACTTGGCTTCAGAGAATTCCACAGAAAAAGTTACAAGGGGGATGGAATTCACAATCAACATTCAATAGACACATGAGGAAATAAACTATCCTGAATGAGACTCAGTATAAACAACAAATTCCTTGAAGACTATAATGACCTGTATATATTCAATTTAGAGTATGAAGTACATATATTTAATATTTTATGAAATAAGAGTATTGGAAGTATAATGAGGGACCAAAAGGCTATCAGGATAACCTAATCAATGTAAAAGAGAACAAACTACAACTTTTAGAAAATAAAAATATGTAATCATTAAAACGAACAACTCAATGGATGTGATAAATTAGATACAGCTGGAGCAAGAATTAGTGATCTGGAAGTTTCTCTGAAGAATGACCTAGAATATAATAGACAAAGAGATGAAAGAGATAGGAGATATAAAGGACAGAGTGAGGAAATACAACATGCATTTAATTGAAATCCCAAAGGATGGGCCGAGAGAATGGAAGTATTAAAAAAGATAATGACCAAAAAATTTCCAGTACTGATGAGACACACCACTTCTTAGTTTCAACAAGCTCAGTGAGTCCAAAACAGGATAAAGGCCAAGAAGCCCCCATTTTGTAGAAAAATAGGAGAACACTGGTGACAAAGAGAGAATCCTAAAAATAGAGAGAAAGGATAGATTACCTACAAAGTAATGAGCATTTGACCCATGGCTTATTTTTCAACAGCGTCTACAGAAGCCAGAAGACTATGGAATGATAACTTTGAAGGGCTAAGTGGAAATATGCTATAGTTCTACCCCCAATGAAATGATCTCTTAAACCTGAAGGCAAAATAAAGACAATTAAAAAATTGTCTTAAGAACAAAAGTGATACAACTGACTACCAAGACACACTTACTGAAGGAACTTCCACAGATATATATCAGGAAGAAGAAAAATGATCCCTGTAGGTTTGAAGCACAAGAATGAATGGTGGAAACATAAAATGGAAAATGCATAAATAAATATTGATTACATACAATAATAATAGCAATCTAACTTGTTGGGTGAAAAATCAAGTTAGAACTAAAATCATGGACAGAAGAGTGCAAATTGATCATATGTGGATAGAAATTGAAAGTAGGAAAAATGCAACTTTCCCTTTGTTTAAGGGATACATACATGTGTGATAAAATGACGAAAGAAAGGAAAGGAAAGGAATAATTAGCACAAAATTTGGGATAGTGGGTTACTGAAGGTGGATTAGATAGGGCATGTAGGAGGCTCTGAAGATGTTGTGAATATCTTACTGCCTTTTTTCCCTTTTTTTTTTGGAGGCAGTTAAGAATACTATGTACATTTATTTCAACAAACTTTTTTCTTTGAGTATTGTTGACATGTGGTGTTACAGTGGTTTCAGGCATATTACATGACTTTCATTTCTTAAGATAGGTGTTGGATATTTGGCAGTATATTTTTTGTTATCATTCTTTATTTTTTTATTTTTATTTTTATTTTTTTTAAATTTTTATTTATTTATTTATGATAGTCACAGAGAGAGAGAGAGAGAGAGAGAGAGAGAGAGAGAGAGAGAGAGGCAGAGACACAGGCACAGGGAGAAGAAGCAGGCCCCATGCACCAGGAGCCCGACGTGGGATTCGACCCCGGGTCTCCAGGATCGCGCCCTGGGCCAAAGGCAGGTGCTAAACCGCTGCACCACCCAGGGATCCCCTTTATTTTTTTTTTAAAGATTTTATTTATTTATTTATGAGAGACACGGAGAGAGAAAGGCAGAGACACAGGCTGAGGGAGAAGCAGGCTCCCCGCAAGGACCCCAATGTGAGACTTGATCCTGGATCCCAGGATCATGCCCTGATGCTTAACCGCTGACCACCCAGGCCCCTTATCATAATTCTTTAAATGTAAATATCTATTATACATAAGTTTTGGAATAATTGTAAATTATGTTGTGATGACCATTGTTCTAATATGTCTCTTTTCATGCACCTTAAGGCAAATTCCTGGAAAGGAGGTTTTGAGGAAAAAGGTGAGTACAGCAAGTTTTCTTTGAAACTTCTTGCCAATTACTCCTCCTGACTCCCCTGCAAAAGGGTGCACCAACTTATACTTCTACCAGCCTTTGCATAAAGGGCCCATTTCCCCACACCCTAGGGTCACCACTTTCTGTGCCCTTTTTAAAAAATACACTCTTATCATCTATGTCAGCATGGTGATCTGAGTGTCTCTAATGAGATCGGATTGGGATGAAGAGTTTATGAAGTCGGTGGAAACGTAATCCCATTTTATAGATAATGCAATTGAGAATCAGTGAGGTTGAGCGACTTGTGCAGGCTCATGCTGTGAGCCAGGCTCCAGACTGCATGCTCAGTTCAGCGATCCTTTTACTACCTCTCACTGGCAGTCCAACTCCATGGAGCAGTCTGGTGCTTTGCACAAAAGTATTCCCGAGTTCAATCAAGCTAGGAGAGAAGGCAGGAAGAATGTGTGCTTTGTGGGGTGCTCATGGAGACAGCAGAGTAGGGCTAGGGGAGAGGAATTGTCAGCATTCCTTTTTTTTTTTTTTTTTTTTTTTAAGATTTTACTTATTTGAGAGAGAGAGTGCGTGCATGTGCACAAGCAGGCAGACAGGCAAAAGGAGAGGGAGGAGCAGGCTCCCCAAGCGGGAAGCCCAACATGGGGCTCCATCCCAGGACCCCAGGATTCTGACCTGAGCCGAAAGCAGATGCTTAACCGACTGAGCCATCCAGGCGCCCCAATTGTCAGCATTTCTAGCTTCAAATTGGAGGCCCACTGCCCTCCTTGATCCTTGCTCCTTAAGCCCCTGATTATAAACTTTGGAGACAGAGGGCTGGAGGCCTATTTAATCAGCCCAGTGTCTGGCACATGGAAAATGCTCACTAAATATTTGCTGGCTCTTGAATAAACTGTGGTTGATATTTTTGTCACAAAATGTGGAGAGAGGCCTGTCCCTTTGGCTCAACCAAGCTTTCTTTCTCGCATGAGGTGAGTCTGAGCCAGGGCAGAAAAAGGGACGAGTTGACCTTCCAAGGTCCCTTCCTGCTGGAAAGACTCGGATTGGCAGCCAGCAGTGCTGCAGTGAGCCGTCCCCACCCCCAGCTCCCTCCAAGGTGCCTTGGCTCCAAGTGATTAGCAGGGAGATTGGCAGGCGGTAGTGGCAACGGGAGTTTAATGTTCTGGAAACCCTGTCTTTTTCTCTTTCTCGGAGGTTTTCCCTGGTGAGACAGGGAAAGGTTTTGCAGCTTAACAGGCAGTTAGGGATGGGGCCTGGGAGTTTTGCCATCGGAGACTGGAATTTATCACCGTGACCCCAAGCCCAGGCAAGGCTGCATTTGTGGGGGAGAAGTGGCAGACTTGGGGTAGGGGACTGCTGTCCTGCTCTGGGGGCATTGTCCTGTTATAGCATTGAGACCTGCCATGACCCTGAGATCTGACCAGCTCTCCATCCCTGGGGCCCACTCAGCCCAAGGCAGGCCAGGGTACTTTTGGCTCATGGCTTCTGGTTACAGCAAATGGGATCACTTGGTCCTGCTGCTCTAAGCTGGTAGCTAACATCCCCTGGTGGGGCCTAAGTCCTTGTGGCCATTAAAGAGGACTTGGTGTAAATCCAAGAGCCGACAGGCCTGTGTCAACACCCTGCCTCAGTTCTTTCATACAAGCTGGTTGATACTGGGGAAGCATATCTTCCTAGGACCCTCCCTGGTTTTCATCTGAAAATAGGAGCAACAATAACTGTCCTTAATAATAAAATGAAAATGAAATGGGGATGCCTGGGTGGCTCAGTGATTGAGCGCCTGCTTTTGGCTCAGGGCATGGAGTCCTGGGATCGAGTCCCGCATTGGGCTTCCTGCATGGAGCCTGCTTCTCCCTCTGCCTGTGTCTCTGCTTCTCTCTGTGTGTCTCTCATGAATAAATAAAATAAAAAAAAATCTTTAAAAAATAATAAAATGAAATGAAGTGGCATATACACGTGGCGAGCACGCTTCCTGCACCCTAGAGAGGCGGGCGAGAGGAGTGGTAAAGATCACAGCTTGGAATCCGATTTTCTGGGGTCAAAGCTGACCGACAACTCCTAGCTGTGGGAACTAGATCAAGTACCTTAGGCTCTCTCTGCCTCAGTTCCTTGCCCTGTAAGAGGGGGATGATGATGACACACCCTTCTAGGATCCCTGTGATAATTAGATGAGTGGACAGACACAAGACATTAAGTTCTCCTGGCATGTAGTAAGCACAATACAAATTGTCTATTTTGACCAAGTCCCCTTCTCCTCCCCCCTCCCCCTTCCTTCCTGTCCCCATGTTGTTTGCTAGGCTATAAGATCTGATTAGTGTCTTGGTTTTCTGATCTCTAATGGGTGCTTCTTGGAGTCACCCTTCTTGTCTGGGGCCCAAGCAGCTGACCCAGTCTCACCATATCCTTCTATTCAGGATTGGAGGCTGTTCCTGGTTTCCTTTCATTCTTTCCTAGCCAGTGCTGCCAGGCTCCCAGCAGGCCCCAAGGCTAAGTCCATCCAGGAGACAGTGGGGTCTCCCTGAGTTGGCTTTTGTCTCTCACGGCGCAGGGGCAGGCAAGGACCAAGAGCTTTCTGGTCTTCAGTCCATCTTTCCATCCATACACTTGTCCTTGCTAAGTATAGGAATCATCTCCAGGGACCTCATGTTTTTGCAAGGCAGCCCACCTCATTGCTGAAGAGCTCTAATGAATAACAACAAAACACATAATAATAATAGCAACTTTCATCTATTGAGTCTTACTATGAGTCTTACCATATGTCAGGTTGCTATACATACATCATCTCTAATTTTTACAGAAACCCGGAAGATTAGGCTTTATTATCTGCATTTTACAGATGTGGAAAATGAGGCCTAGAGCAGTGATTTGCTATGAGGTGCAGCCTGGAGGTAAACGTGGTTTGCTTACATTCAAAGTCAGCGCTGCGCCACCTGCACGGAACTGCTGTAATGGGCTGGATCTGCCTGTCTCTTTTGTCGCTGGAGGAGGCAATACACAATCTGTCTTTCCTCTTGCACATGTTTGCCTTTAATATATTTGAGAAAGCTGTCATTTCATTTTTAAGTTTCATCTTCAGGCTCAATATCTTCGACTATTTGTTAGATCATATGGCATTGTTTCTGGGCATCTCAACATCTTGGCTTTCCTCTTGTGGACATGCTTGGTTGTCAACGTCTTCATGATGTGTTGTATTCTATGTCCCAGACTCAGAGCTTTAGGTATTATGAGTCTCTTTTTGGCAAGGTACTGCTTTGATTTAAGAGCACAGGCTTTGCAGTCAGGCTGCCCCAGGTTCAAACACTGGCTCTGCCCCATTTCTCAGCTGTGGGATTGTGGCAGATTGTAGTTTCCAAAGGTGGTTGCCACGACATGTGGTGCTTGTTGTGCCATACGCATGTTCATCTGGCAATGCAACAACACTCTTCTCATTGAGTGGTGGTGTCCATGCTCCTTCCCCTTGAAACTGGGCAGAACTCTGTGACCGCCATGACCAGTACAACATGGTAGAAAGGCACTGTGTGGCTTGGGAGGCTAGGTCATTAAAATGCCACGCACTTTCATCTGTTCTCTTTGGAACTCAGTCCATTCTCTGAAGAAGCTCCAACTGACCCAAGTGGAAAGACCACATGGAGAGGCCACATGCAAGTATTTTGGCTAATAGCCCAGTTGAAGTCCCAGCCTATATATAGCCAGCATCAACCACTGGACATGTACCTGTTGGGAAGAGACTTTAGGATGACTCTATCCATCCCTAGCCACCATCTGCCTGCAGCCTCATGAGTGTCCTCAAGCAAGTGTCACCCAGGTGAGCCCTGTCAACCCCCAGAATAAAATTACTGTTGGAAGACACTAAGTTTAGGGGTGACTCATTATGTGGCAACAAGCAGAATGGTGATCTTTAGCTTCATTCAATCTCCCTCGGCTTTAGTTTCTTCTATTTGTGAAATGAGGACCATGAAATCGACCTTAGGGGATTAGCATGAGAATTGAAAGACAATGGATTTAAAATATTTAGCACGTGCTTGCCGCATAATAACTGGGCAACAAATAATTACTTATGATTAATGATGTCATGAGTGAGACAGAAAAAGGGGACCTGACTGAAATCTGAGAACCAGGGAGAGAGAGAAGATTGGGGAACTTGCAATGGGGCAACCTCGAGAGAAGAAGGGAGTCAAGGTTCCGAATGACCAGTGAGTGGTGACAAGATACAGGCAGCATGTGGCGTGGAGGAGACCAGCTCAGTGTGGGAGGCTTTCCTCCTGGGCATGCACAGTATGTGTGAAACAGCAGCATTAAGACTGGAGGTGAGAGGCAAGACCTTGGTGGCACCTGGAGCTGGTTGCTGGGAGGATGTGGGCAGGACGCAGAAACCTTTCCCTGAATGACTGAGCAGAGTTGGGGATTTGCCCCACAGCAAACCTCAACGGGGACAAAGGCTTATGGGAGTATCTCAGACATTTGAGGTCACAGATGGCAAAGTCAATAGGCTGACAAGGTGGGGCGCCAGGGAGGATGCTGGTTAAAGTCATGTGCACAGTGTTTTTGCAGCTTGGGCCCCCTGCATCAGAGGGGCGGACAGGTACAGCCTGCTAGAGCAAGTGTCTGAAAGATTCAGGCAGCCGCAAACTCTTAAATCTTAAAAAGCAAAACTAACCTCCAACCCCTGGAAAGCCCACCACTGCAAAACCCCATACTCTACCCCCACAAAGAGTACATATGCTAGTTGAAAAATTATATAAGAAGCAAAAAGAGCAAAATAAAAATTGCCCACATTCTTACAGCCCAGAGATGACCTCGGTTCGCATATTGGTGTGCACGTCGCCTCCCAGTCGGTGTACCAAAGTAGAACCATACTGTGCATTGGTTGGCAACTTGTTTTTATCACCTGATGATGTGCCCTGGACAGCTTTCCACGTCAAGAAATATGCATCCGCAGTTTTGAGCTTCTCAAATTGGGGACATGTAGCAGTCTGCTGGGGGTTCTAGGAAGCCGCAGGAAAACTGTGGTTCATCACTCTAGGGCATCGCTTTTACTCAGTGATACATCACTTAAATATTATTTTTACATTAAAACAAACCCAGATACAGCATGGAGGAGAGTACAACATTTGCATGGATTTTTAGAAGCTACAAGACTTCAAAGAATTATCCTGCTTGCCTCATTTTTCTGCACCACCGTTTTTATGGCAGATGGCATTAATTTATGAGGATCAGTTGAATGAGCTGAGGAAGGGGAGGGAGAAGTGATGTGACAAATTCAGGGGCAATAGGGCTCCCAAGGCCCTTCCTCGAGGCACTTGCCTGATAGGCAGTGAGATGATCGTAGCCATGTGGGTATCTTCATCTCATGGCTTGGACTCTAGAGCCTGGGTCTGAGTGGATGGCCTAATTTCAATCTATATGACCCCTAACCTCCCCTTCCCGACCTGATGAGAAGTTGAAAGCTGGGGTACATCAGGGTAGGGATAATGTGGCTATATGTGACATGGTCCTCAGAACCAACCCAACAACTTCAGATGGGGTCTGAACTGTGTGCAACTCTGCTATTTCTGTCTCAGCTTTGCTATTAACAAATTAATGCGATCATAGACAATTTCTTTAACCTCTCTCTGCTTCAGTTTTGTTGTCATCCATAAACTAGTGATAAAAGTAGCATCTCATAGGGTTGTTCAGGGCATTAAATGAGTAAAGCACGATACTTGGAATATCACTTGGGACATAGTAAGTGCTCAATATATGCTCATCATTATTATTATGTAATCTATGATTGCATAAGCTTCTCATGGTAAATGTGTCCCACTCTGGTTTCAGAGTGAGCTTGTGCCTAATTAAAACTCTTGGGTCTTTTTCACTGGACTTGTTTTTTTTTTTTTTTTTTTTTAAAGATTTTATTTATTTATTCATGATAGTCACAGAGAGAGAGAGAGGCAGAGACACAGGCAGAGGGAGAAGCAGGCTCCATGCACCGGGAGCCCGACGTGGGATTCGATCCCGGGTCTCCAGGATCGCGCCCTGGGCCAAAGGCAGGCGCCAAACCGCTGCGCCACCCAGGGATCCCTCACTGGACTTGTTATCAAGCTTGTATTCTCGGCACCATTATTAGTTTTTAATTACACAGCTTATTGATGTTCATTTTCTTGATTCTGGCCTATTGTTGTCTCCCCTGGTAGTTACCTAACAACTAAGTCATCCTTTCCAAAAGCCTGGCTTTTGGGTTCTAATGACATTTATAATTTTATCATCCCCATTTTACAGATGACAAAATTGAGGGAAGATAATTCTTTTTTTTTTTTTTTTTTTTTTTTTGAGGGAAGATAATTCTTATCGAGTGTGTCCTTTGTGCCAGACATTGGGATAGCTGCTTTGCATAGAGCATCTCAGTTAATCTCCAGAACAATCTACAGATGTGGAATTTATTATTCATTTTAACAGATGCAGAAAATGCAGCTCAGAATGGTTAGGCAGGTTGCCCAACGTTACCCGGTTGGTTCAGGTTTTTCCCCTAGATCATCAGTGTTTTGGGTCCTCTGTAAATTTGAACAATATGCTTCTATTCAAGCTGTTGAAGTTTATAGGACAAAGCTAAGGACAGAGACAAATCACTGGAGAATCTCTTCTAGGTAGATCTATAACTCTCATGTCAATTCCTGAATCAATACTCTTTGTTTAGGATCCTTCAATCACTGAAATTGGAATCAGTTACTGCTATTGGAAACTGAGGTCTAGAGCTTCTTAAGAAGTCATAAGGAAACCTCCTTCCATCACATCTTTAAAGGAAGGGCCCTCATTGTCTTGGCAATTTCCTTGTCCTCTCTCAGCTGGAGTCTGGATGCTTATTATAGAGTCACGTGTCCCAAATCAATCCCAGAACATGTTCCTTTTCAAGCTTAGTGTGAGCAGCTTTCTGGAGCATCCTGGAAACAGTATCTACCTGTATTTACCCTTGCTGTGATTAAAGCTGACAGCTGGAACACCAGGAGCCAGATTGTAGGCATAGGATGGCTGACGAGAGGGAAGAGGATCAATAGCAGTTACTCAACCCAAAGAAACCAGCTCCTTCTTCCCTACTCTCAGTGTAGACTTTTTTTTAAAATAATAAATTTATTTTTTATTGGTGTTCAATTTGCCAACATACAGAATAACACCCAGTGCTCATCCTGTCAAGTGCCCCCCTCAGTGCCCGTCACCCATTCACCCCCACCCCCCTCCCTCCTCCCCTTCCACCACCCCTAGTTCATTTCCCAGAGTTAGGAGTCTTCATATTCTGTCTCCCTTTCTGATATTTCCTACCCATTTCTTCTCCCTTCCCTTCTATTCCCTCTCACTATTATTTATATTCCCCAAATGAATGAGACCATATAATGTTTGTCCTTCTCCGATTGACTTATTTCACTCAGCATAATACCTTCCAGTTCCATCCACGTTGAAGCAAATGGTGGGGATTTGTTGTTTCTAATGGCTAAGGAATATTCCATTGTATACATAAACCACATCTTCTTTATCCATTCATCTTTCGAGGGACACCGAGGCTCCTTCCACAGTTTGGCTATTGTGGACATTGCTGCTAGAAACATTGGGGTGCAGGTGTCCTGGCGTTTCATTGCATCTGCATCTTTGGGGTAAATCCCCCAGTGCAATTGCTGGGTCATAGGCAGGTCTATTTTTAGCTCTTTGAACCTCCACGCAGTTTTCCAGAGTGGCTGTACCAGTTCACATTCCCACCAACAGTGTAAGAGGGTTCCCTTTTCTCCGCATCCTCTCCAACATTTGTGGTTTCCTGCCTTGTTAATTTTCCCCATTCGCACTGGTGTGAGGTGGGATCTCATTGTGGTTTGGATTTGTATTTCCTTGATGGCAAGTGATGCAGAGCATTTTCCCATGTGCATGTTGGCCATGTCTATGTCTTCCTCTGTGAGATTTCTCTTCATGTCTTTTGCCCATTTCATGATTGGATTGTTTGTTTCTTTGCTGTTGAGTTTAATAAGTTCTTTATAGATCTTGGAAACCAGCCCTTTATCTGATACGTCATTTGCAAATATCTTCTCCCATCCTGTAGGGTGTCTTTCAGTTTTGTTGACTGTATCCTTTGCTGTGCAAAAGCTTCTTATCTTGATGAAGTCCCAATAGTTCATTTTTGCTTTTGTTTCTTTTGCCTTCGTGGATGTATCTTGCAAGAAGTTACTGTGGCCGAGTTCAAAAAGGGTGTTGCCTGTGTTCTCCTCTAGGATTTTGATGGAATTTTGTCTCACATTTAGATCTTTCATCCATTTTGAGTTTATCTTTGTGTATGGTGAAAGAGAGTGGTCTAGTTTAATTCTTCTGCATGTGGATGTCCAATTTCCCCAGCACCATTTATTGAAGAGACTGTCTTTCTTCCAGTGGATAGTCTTTCCTTCTTTATCGAATATTAGTTGACCATAAAGTTCAGGGTCCACTTCTGGGTTCTCTATTCTGTTCCATTGATGTATGTGTCTTTTTTTGTGCCAGTACCACATTGTCTTGATGACCACAGCTTTGTAGTACAACCTGAAATCTGGCATTGTGATGCCCCCAGATATGGTTTTCTTTTTTAAAATTCCCCTGGCTATTCGGGGTCTTTTCTGATTCCACACAAATCTTAAAATAATTTGTTCTAACTCTCTGAAGAAAGTCCATAGTATTTTGATAGGGATTGCATTAAACATGTAAATTGCCCTGGGTAACATTGACATTTTCACAATATTAATTCTGCCAATCCATGAGCATGGAATATTTTTCCATCTCTTTGTGTCTTCCTCAATTTCTTTCAGAAGTGTTCTGTAGTTTTTAGGGTATAGATCCTTTACCTCTTTAGTTAGGTTTATTCCCAGGTATCTTATGCTTTTGGGTGCAATTGTAAATGGGATTGACTCCTTAATTTCTCTTTCTTCAGTCTCATTGTTAGTGTATAGAAATGCTACTGACTTCTGGGCATTGATTTTGTATCCTGCCACACTGCCAAATTGCTGTATGAGTTCTAGCAATCTTGGGGTGGAGGGTTTTGGGTTTTCTATGTACAGTATCATGTCATCGGCGAAGAGGGAGAGTTTGGCTTCTTCTTTGCCAATTTGAATGCCTTTAATGTCTTTTTGTTGTCTGATTGCTGAGGCTAGGACTTCCAGTACTATCTTGAATAGCAGTGGTGAGAGTGGACATCCCTGTCTTGTTCCTGATCTTAGGGGAAAGGCTCCCAGTGCTTCCCCATTGAGAATTATATTTGCTGTGGGTTTTTCGTAGATGGCTTTTTTTTTTTTTTTTTTTTTTTAAGGTAGATGGCTTTTAAGATGTTGAGGAATGTTCCGTCTATCCCTACACTCTGAAGAGTTTTGATCAGGAATGGATGCTGTATTTTGTCAAATGCTTTCTCTGCATCTATTGAGAGGATCCTATGGTTCTTGGTTTTTCTCTTGCTGATATGATGAATCACATTGATTGTTTTACGAGTGTTGAACCAGCCTTGTGTCCCGGGAATACATCTACTTGGTCATGGTGAATAATTTTCTTAATGTACTGTTGGATCCTATTGGCTAGTATCTTGTTGAGAATTTTGCATCCACGTTCATCAGGGATATTGGTCTATAATTCTCCTTTTTGGTGGGATCTTTGGTTTTGGATTTAAGGTGATGCTGGCCTCATAGAACGAATTTGGAAGTACTCCATCTCTTTCTATCTTTCCAAACAGCTTTAGTAGAATAGGTATGGTTTCTTCTTTAAACGTTTGATAGAATTCCCCAGGGAAGCCATCTGGCCCTGGACTTTTGTGTCTTGGGAGGTTTTTGACGACTGCTTCAATTTCCTCCCTGGTTATTGGCCTGTTCAGGTTTTCTATTTCTTCCTGATCCAGTTTTGGTAATTTGTGGCTTTCCAGAAATGTGTCCATTTCTTCTAGATTGCCTAATTTATTGGCGTATAGCTGTTCATAATATGCTTTTAAAATCGTTTGTATTTCCTTGGTGTTGGTAGTGATCTTTCCTTTCTCATTCATGATTTTATTAATTTGAGTCTTCTCTCTCTTCTTTTTAATAAGGCTGGCTAATGGTTTATCTATCTTATTAATTCTTTCAAAGAACCAACTCCTGGTTTTGTTGATCTGTTCCACAGTTCTTTTGGTCTCGATTTCGTTGAGTTCTGCTCGAATCTTTATTAACTCTCTTCTTCTGCTGGGTGTAGGATATATTTGCTGTTTTTTCTCTAGCTCCTTTAGGTGTAAGGTTAGCTTTTGTATTTGAGTTCTTTCCAGTGTTTGGAGGGATGCTTGTATTGTGATGTATTTCCCCCTCAGGACTGCTTTTGCTGCATCCCAAAGATTTTGAACAGTTGTATCTTCATTCTCATTAGTTTCCATGAATCTTTTTAATTCTTCCTTAATTTCCTGGTTGACCCTTTCATCTTTTAGCAAGATGGTCCTTAACCTCCATGTGTTTGAGGTCCTTCCAAACTTCTTGTTGTGATTTAGTTCTAATTTCAAGGCATTATGGCCTGAGAATATGCAGGGCACAATCCCAATCTTTTGGTATTGGTTAAGACCTGATTTGTGGCCCAGTGTATGGTCTATTCTGGAGAAAGTTCCATGTGCACTTGAGAAGAATGTGTATTCAGTTGAGTTTGGATGTAAAGTTCTGTAGATATCTGTGAAATCCATCTGGTCCAGGGTATCATTTAAGCTCTTGTTTCTTTGGAGATGTTGTGTTTAGAAGACCTATCGAGTGTAGAAAGTGCTAGATTGAAGTCACCAAGTATAAGTGCATTATTATCTAAGTATGTCTTAACTTTGGTTATTAATTGATATATTTGGCAGCTCCCACATTTGGGGCATATGTATTGATGATTGTTAAGTCCTCCTGTTGGATAGATCATTTAAGTATGATATAGTGTCCCTCTTCATCTCTCACGACAGTCTTCGGGGTAAATTTTAGCTTATCTGATATAAGGATGGCTACCCCTGCTTTCTTTTGAGGACCATTTGAATGGTAAATGGTTCTCCAACCTTTTATTTTCAGGCTGTAGCTGTCCTTCTCTCTAAAATGAGTCTCTTGTAGACAGCAAATTGATGGGTCCTGCTTTTTTTTTTTTTTTCTGCTTTTTTATCCAGTCTGACACCCTGTGCCTTTTGATGGGGTCATTAAGCCCATTCACGTTCAGAGTTGAAACTATTGAAAGATATGAGTTTAGTGTCATCATGATATGTATTCAGTCCCTGTTTTTGTGGATTGTTCCATTGGACTTCTTCTTAAAGGGGAATTTTGAGAGTCCCCCTTAAAATTTCTTGAAGAGCTGGTTTGGAGGTCACATATTCTTTCAGTTCCTGCCTGTCTTGGAAGCTCTTTATCTCTCCTTCCATTTTGAATGAGAGCCTTGCTGGATAAAGTATTCTTGGTTGCATGTTCTTCTCATTTAGAACCCTGAATATATCCTGCCGGCCCTTTCTGGCCTGCCAGGTCTCTGTGGAGATGTCTGCTGTTACCCTAATACTCCTCCCCATAAAAGTCAGGGATTTCTTGTCTCTTGCTGTTTTAAGGATCTTCTCTTTATCTTTGGAATTTGCAAGCTTAACTATTAAATGTCGAGGTGTTGAATGGTTTTTATTGATTTTAGGGGGGATCTCTCTATTTCCTGGATCTGAATACTTATTTCCCTTCCCAGATTAGGAAAGTTTTCAGCTATGATTTGTTCAAATACATATTCTGGACCTCTGTCCCTTTTGGCGCCCTTGGGAACCCCAATTAAATGTATGTTTTTCTTCCTCAGACTGTCATTTATTTCCCTTAATCTATCCTTATGGTCTTTTAATTGTTTGTATCTTTTTTCCTCAGTTTCCCTCTTTGCCATCAACTTGTCTTCTATGTCACTCACTCGTTCTTCCACCTCGCTAACCCTCATCGTTAGGACTTCTAGTTTGGATTGCATCTCATTCAATTGATTTTTAATTTCTGCCTGATTGGATCTAAATTCTGCAGTCATGAAGTCTCTTGAGTCCTTTATGCTTTTTTCTAGAGCCACCAGTAGCTGTATAATAGTGCTTCTGAATTGGCTTTCTGACATTGAATTGTAATCCAAATTTTGTAACTCTGTGGGAGAGAGGACTGTTTCTGATTCTTTCTTTTGAGGTGAGGTTTTCCTTCTAGTCATTTTGCTCAGTGCAGAGTGGCCAAAAACAAGTTGTATTGGGAAAAGGAGAAAAAGAGAGGAGAGAAAGAAGGAAAGAAAAGAGAAAAAGAAAAAAGAAAAAAGGAAGAAAAAAAAGAGAGAAGAGAAAGAGAAAGAAAAAGAAAAAGAAAAAGAAAGAAAGGAAAAAAGGGGTGGGGGAAGCAAACAGAAATAAAAACAAAAAACAAACAAACAAAACACACACACACACACACACACACACACACACAAAAACACGGGGGAGTATCCTCAGATTCTGTATACTGTAAGTCCCTGGACTTCCCCTGGAACTTTCCAGTGCTGCTTGGTCAATAACTTGTTTTTCCCCTGTCCGTCTAGCTGGTCTTCTGGGGGAGGGGCCTGCTGTGCTGATATTCAGGTGTTAGCAGTGGGGGGAGCTGCTCTGCCCCCTGCCTGGTGCAGGGCTCAGTGGGGGTTGTTTACCCCGTGAGGCCCCAGAAGGAACAACCACGGTGGCGGCGGCAGCTCTGCAGCCCTGGAGTCAGCTCCCGCAGTGACTATGGAGCTCTCCGTCTGTAGGGGCCTGGATGCTCTGGGGGCGGGGCCGCTGATCTGCTCAGCTCGGGGCAGGAGCGTCCTTGCTGTCCTGGGCCCTCCCGGCCTCTGCCTGTCCCAGGGTGAGGCTGGATCCTGGGCTGTGTCCCAGCGCCCTGTGCTCCCGGCCTGCGCTGGTGGATTCGCGCTCCCGCCACTCAGCCCCCTCCGCAGAGCCGCCACCCGAGCCCCTCCGAGCTCCTACGGGTCCCGCCGTGCGGGCTGCAGCCCTTTAGGAAGCTCGGCCGTGAGGTGTAGCGCACTCTCCCCAGGGTGCAGGTCCCTGTTAGTGTCCCCGGGAGCCTGAGGGCATCCCCGCCCTCCTGGGTCCTGCTCTAACTCCCTGCGAGCCCCTTTCCGCCCGGGAAGGTTGGTGCAGCTCCTGCTTCTCCAGGACCGGGCTCTCCTGTCCTGGGGGCACTTGCCCCGGCCTTAGCCTGGCTCCTCGCGGGGCCCCTCCCCCTTGGATGCCTTTTGTTTCTTTATTTCTTCCCCGCCCCCCCCCCCCACCTTCCTACCTTGATAGAAGCATGAACTCTTCTCACTGTAGCATTCCAGCTGGTCTCTCTCTCTTTTTTTTTTAAATATTTTATTTTTATTTTATTTTATTTTTTTATTGGTGTTCAATTTACTAACATATAGAATAACCCCCAGTGCCCGTCACCCATTCACTCCCACCCCCCCCCCCCCCCCCCCCGCCCTCCTCGCCTTCTACCACCTCTAGTTCTTTTCCCAGAGTTAGCAGTCTTTACGTTCTGTCGCCCTTTCTGATATTTCCCACACATTTCTTCTCCCTTCCCTTATATTCCCTTTCACTATTATTTATATTCCCCAATGAATGAGAACATATAATGTTTGTCCTTCTCCGACTGACTTACTTCACTCACCAGCTGGTCTCTCTTTAAATCTCAGGCCGAATTCATAGATTTTCAGGATGGTTTGAAGGTTATCTAGGTAATTTGGTGGGGACAGGTGATTTGGGGACCCTACTTTTCTGCAATCTTGCCCCTCCCTCCACCCTCAGTGTAGACTTGACAGGAGAATAGTTAAGTCAAAAGAAGAGGAGGGGGATTTGTCCAGTGAAAATTTCTTCCAGGATGGTCTCTGCTCCATTTTGAGTAGAAAGAAGCAGTGGGGTAGGTGGTGGCATGGAGGCTGTGCCCATGGGTTCTGGGGCTCTGCCTGGGGGCCCAGGGGCCGTGGCATGAATTGTGCTTTTCTCTAGGCACTAGTGATGAGGAAATAGCATGGTCTACATCCTGGATACCCTGATGAACCCTCTGGTCCACATCCATTGGAGAAACCTCGAGAAGAATGAGGGAAGGGGAGTTGGGAGGGTACCCCTAATCCCTGCCCAGAGAATGAGGGGTCCCCAAACTCCCCCATTCCCATCTCGGTGGCTTCACTGAGGCAGACACAGTACAGAGGAACGTTTGGACCTGGAATAACCTTGATCTTTGACCTCTTCCATTTGAACCTCCTGGATGTGGGACAAGTAGGGTAGCAACCCTGTGTTTTCCGTTTCTGTCCTTCGCATAGCTGCTCAAATCCCTCCAGGTCTCCTCTTCCACTGAGAAGAAAATCTAAAGTGCCTGCCATGAACCCTAGGACCCTGCATACTTTGGCCTCTGCCTTGCTCCAGCCTTCCTGCCCACAGCAGCCTCCATGCTGTGCTGTGAACATGCTCCTGCCTCAGGGTCTTCACACTTTCTGTTCCCTCTCTCTTAGGATTACCAGATTTAGCAACTGAGAATGCAGGGTGCCCTGTTAACATTGAATTTCAGATAAACAATGAATCATTTTTAGTTAAGTATGCCCTGCATGAAATTTGTTTATCTGAATTTCAAATGTGGCGGGGCATCTTGTACTTTATTGGGCAATCCTAGGAGCTCTCTGGAATGCTGTGCCATCAGATACTTCCTTCAGGCCTGCTCACGTTCCCAGAGACCTTGCCTTTCTGTTCCATGTAACTGTAGCATCCCCATCAATCCATTCTTGTGTCCCACTTCATCTCCCCCAAAGCTCTGACCATTATCTGGTGTGATGTTGTTTATTTATTCATTTGTCTGTTGACTTTGCATCTCCCAGGCACAGGCAAGCTCCATAAAAGCAGGAATGTATGTCTTCACCCTAGTCTCTTCAGTCTCTTGGCTCAATGGAGCTCCATAATCACTTGCTGAGTGATTCAGTGATGTCTTATCTTGGCTCACCCTTTGTGGCCCTGTTGACCTTTCTGATCTCATTTTAGGCCACTCTCCTCCCCGTGGGGCACTGGCCACACCGGCCTTCTCTTTGGTCCTCAGACTTGCCAAGCCCATTCCTGCCTCAGGCCTTGGGACCTGCTCCTGGACTCAAGCCTTCTCTGCTGTCTGGATGGCTGTTCCTTCTCTACTCGAGGACTCAGAGAGGACTTCCCTGACTTCTCCTTGCAAAGTAGCCCTCTGATCCTACACTTTCATTCCCACGACTATGCTTTATTTCCTTTAAAACTCTTTTTTTTTTTAAATATTTTATTTATTTATTCATGAGAATACACAGAGAGGAGAGAGAGAGGCAGAGACACAGGCAGAGAGAAGCAGGCTCCATGCAGGGAGCCTGATGTGGGACTCGATCCCGGGTCTCCAGGATCACGCCCTGAGCTGTAGGCGGCGCTAAACCGCTGAGCCACTGGGGCTGCCCCCCTTTAAAACTCTTATTGTTCTAGGAAATTGTGTGTTGAGTGATCGGTTGGTTTCTGTCTTGTGTCTCCAGCACACAAGAAGGTCAGCTCTGTAGAGACGTCAGCTATGTGTGACTCATCTATCCCTGTGTCCCCAGCACCCAGCCTCATGCCTGGCATATAACATGGACCATAAATATATATTGACTGGGTGAGTGAAGAAGTGACTTTGGAGAGGGCAATATACCCTGCCTTGCAGGAGCGTTGGGAACTGCAGTGATGGGTAGGACGAGACCAGGAACCAGCCTGAGAGGGTTTCCTCCAGGAACCTGGAGTGTGCTTCCTGCCACCATGACTGCTTGTGTTTGGCTGGCCCAACTGATCAGGGGTAAGGAAGTCTAAAGGGAGTCTATTTAGCTTTCTGCTTGTTGGTGGTTGCTGGTTCTCTCAGCCTTGGTGGCAATTAGAAGAGACCATATCCTTCCCACTGGAAGGTCTCTTTCAGGCTCAGAGAAGAGAGTGTCTCCTCCGGGCATTTTCCTTTCTTCCTTTGCCACTTGCTGTAGATGGTGACCAGGCCCAAGGGGATGGTGATATCCTGGTGACCTTGGAGGCTGCTGTGGAAGCTGGCAGCCTGGGTCCCTGAATGGTGGAGGAGGACCCTAACATCCTCCCTGGGCTGTCACATGAGAAGGAAGCTGGCTCCTTGTGTTTTCAATCACTGAACTTTGGGGGTTGTTACCAAAGCGTAGCCTAGCTAATTAATACATGGTTGTAGCCACTGTGTCTACTGTATACAAAGTGCTTGATGCATCTATTGTTGTTGAGCTCCCTGGTGAGGGAGATGTTTATTCCTGCAAGTGGAACAGAATTGTATTAATTAACTAAACAGAACCAGCTGTCTTCCCTGATTTGCGTGGATAGTGCTCCTGTCTGCAAGGTCATCAAATTCCCTCTGTCTGGGTTTAGCAGGGACAAACATGTCAAGTGTTGTCCCTTGAGGCACAAGCAAAAAAGAATTGGCGGAAAAAAATTTGCAAGTGTCCCTGTAGTCATGCAAAGGCAGCTTATAATGGTCTCCCACTCCCTCTGCATTGCCCTGAAGACACCTCGGAGGTGGATGCTATGGCTGCACCTATAAAAAAAAGATCCCCATGTCAAAGCCGAGGACTCTTGATGAAAATTCTCAGCATGTTTGTTGCTGGATCTTCCTGGATGAACTGTTTTCTTTTTTGATGGGTGCCTCCACTTTCAGACTGGTTTTCCAGCTCTTCTGTGTTGAATGACCCTTGGAATTTCTTTAGCCTGAGGTTTAGATGCACACTCTTAACTCAGTTTTCTTGAAGAGTTTTTGCATAAGGCTTGACAGTTTTCTTCATGTAGAGCTTTCATCTCCCCTTACAATGGACCTTGATCTTGCCTCTACTGCTATTACTACATGCAGGTGTAGACAAATCCTTCTTTCTGTAGTTCAACCCAGAATGATTGTGGGTTTTTTTCTCCGAGAAATTTTGCTTTGACATTAAGGAAACAAGTAAATTTAAGAACATAGACCATAACAAGTTTAGAGACTATTGGTTTCCTGGTGGGCACAACTTACAGTCTCCCAGTTCAGAGATGAATCACCCAACATCTATTTATTGGGCTCCTATGAGGCATTGCACAGGGCACAGGGCATTCAATGAAGAGTGTGCAGATTTTGGCCTCAAAGAACTCTTGGTACATACAAGCACCAAATGTTTTATAATGTAACATGATAAATGCAATATTGGAGAGACATAGCAGGTGGGATTTTTCAACACAATTAAAGAAGCCCCAAATTCCTTCCTCTACTAGTGCCATCTGGGGAGAACTGCCCCCAAATCTCCCTTTCCAGTTTTGGGGCACCACATTTTCTTTGCCATGCATTGCAGGAGAGAAGAGATTGCAGAAGGAGTTATTGTCTCTTGTACCAAAGGCAGCCTTACATGTTAGATTTTAGGGACAGTCCTTCATTTATGTATTATTATCTTTTCAAATAAATATGATTTGGCCAATGCATAACTCCATGTGACTTAATCTGCATACCTTTATAGGGCTTTGCTTATAAACAAATATAATAAATCAGAAAAAAATCCCTTGAGTAGACTATAGCCTCCTTTCCAATTTGGAAAATATGGCTGCTTCTTTAAGGGAACAACGGGTGGAAAGTAGCCCCTACCCTGGATATCAGCTTGCTTCTGAGGAATCTGTGCCTCGTGCTGTATCTAGCAGTTCCCAAAGTGCTTGGACTTCAGGTCCCCTTGGGAAGAGCACCGGGTGTTCTCATTCATCAATGTTCCTCCTACAGGAGCAGGAAGGAGCCCTAGTCAACTCCAGAAGGCACACTTCCCTTCAGAGAACCTTACTGAAAACACCAGTCTTTGCTTTCTTGATCCAACTCTGGGCCAAAGGAAAGATCAGAGAAAGAGAAACAAAAGGCCCTGGGGATGGAGGAAGGGAGGAGGTGAAGGTGGGGTGACACTGTGGGGTGACACCGCAGAGGATGGCTGCTGCCCTTGTGTTTTCGTGTGGGCAAGTGGGTTCATGAAAGTCACAGAGCAAAAGAAGTGGTGTTCCCCTCTGTGTTGGCTTCTGGCATTATCTGTCTCTGATTCTGCTACTGAGTCTGTCTTCTTCTTTCTTTTTTTAAAGATTTTATTTCTGAGAAAGAGAGAGAGAGAGAGAGAGAGATAATGAGCATGTGCATGAGTCAGGGGAGGAGCAGAGGGAGAGGGAGAGGTAAACTCCTTGCTGAACGGGGAACCTGACTCTGGTCTTGATCCTAGGACCCTGAGATCATGACCTGAGCAGAAGTCTGATGCTTAACCAACTGAGCCACCCAGGCAGCCCCCCCCCACCCCTTATTCTGGCTCCCAGTAGCTTCTTGGAGGGAACTATAGATGATTTGTGCTGGGGAAGGTAGATGCTCCCCATGGATCTCCTTTATTCCTGAACTAGAGTCCCCTAGGAATAGATTCTAAAAATTTGCTCTCAACCACATGTGAGGATGGGAAGGAAAAAGAATCGGCAGTAAGTTATCCCCCCCTATTCTATTCTGATAGGGACACTGAGAAGGCCTCTCCCCCTGGTACCCCTCCCCCATCTACAGACACAAGCCCCAGTGGAAACACCTGGGTTTAGAGCATAGGCTCTGGACTTGCATTTTAAGCCTGCTGCTTAACAGTGAAGGGCTTCACTTTTCAGATATCTGTTTTCCTCCTCTGTGTAATGAAAATGTGTAAACCATGTCTCTGAATAGCAGAGTGTTGTGTCAAGTGGTGGCTCATGAAGTGAGGTAGGTGACAGAGTGAGTAAAAATCTGGGGATCCTCTCCAGACCAGGCCAGTCTTCCGGGTCTCCCATCTTCCCTGGGGCCCTAGAAGTAAACCAGGTATGGGGAGACCTTCTGCACCCCTTATGGGATTCTCCCTCTCTTCTATGGGAGTCTTGCCTCCAAATCTCCATTCCCTGTTCACATCTATGCAGACACTCCTCTCTGACTTTGGTGCATTGTCCACCTGGTCTGTTAGGATATTCCTGACTTGTGGCCCACTATGGCCACTGCTTATGCTTTGTGACTTGCTCTGAGTGTCTGAGAAAAGCAATCTCCTGCTACTCTGTGTTCCTATAGTGCTTTGTAGGGACCTCTGCTGTTGTCTGATCAAGTCTAGTTCCAGCTGTTTCCTGCATTCCTGTCTTTCTCATTAGACTGTGAGCTCTTACAAGTCAAGGGCCATATTTTCTGACTCAGAGCCAAAAACATAGGTTTGCTTCAGTGTCTTCATTTTCATGGTTGAGTTTTAAAGGGCTCAGAGAGGAGGGCTTGATGCCACTCCCGTGGTACAGAGGAAGGGTGGGTTGGGAGTGAGTGGGAAGGAGATAGCAGTAATGTCTCTCTGGCTTTTCAAATACCTGGAGGTAAGGAGAGGAAGTGGCATGGGAGCCCCCTGGGTCACGCTTAAGGCTCTGTAACTTGCTCAGCAACATGCATCCACAGGAGGGAGGGATTCTCCGTGAGATGAATAATGGACTGGAGCTAGAAGACTTGGATTCAGATTCCACTTCTGTTCATTTACTGATGGTGGCATTGGCCATGTCAGCCATTCTGAGCCTTTGTGTCCTGCTCTGGGGAAAAAAAATCTACTTGCATCATGGTTTCATAGCAAAAATGGTGCGCTGTTTACCAAATCCTGTCTCCTTTCCTCCTTAGCTTCTTTCCTCCCTTGGAAGTATATGGGGCCATGTTGACTGAGTTCTGACCCTGGGTGTGGGTGGAACCAATATTTCCACATGCAGGCCAGACTCACAGAAACTTCTTGCATGATCATGCATACTCCTTTTCCCTGTCTGAGCTCCAGAAGTGAAGGGCTTGGAGGTTTGAGGGCCTAGCAATCCACAGGATGAAAGAGGTCTGGGCCCCCAATGTCTATGCAGGAGGGAGTTTCCCCTCCTCTCTGCCATCTGCATGGAACAGTAATGAGAATGAGAAATACTTTCATTATGTTGAAGCCACTGAAATTTTGGGATCATGCATTATGGCGGTTAGTGTACTTTTTGACAAGGTGTAAACTGACCAAAGTTCTGCAGAAACCTAATGTTATCATGGCTTTTATTCTAGAAAGGCTTTTGAAAACATGGCTTGGGACATCCCCCCAGGCTTTATATGGTCCTTGTCTCTTCTGAAGGATAGAGAGGGACCAAGGGAGACTCTTGGAAAATATCGAATGGTCTAACTGCATGTTGGTGTGCATGCCTGGGTGCCCAGACTCTGTCCTGGAAGGGGAGTCCTGATTGACTATCACCCTTGGAGGAGCAGGTCCATCTCAGAATAGACTCTGGGCTGCAGTGGCCAGCACAAGGGCTGTCATGTGAGCCTGGGGCCAGCTGGCTGAGTGTTAGCTGCCTGAGGGCTGAGCACTCCAGAGCTAAAAAAAGGAGGTGAATTGAGTCCATTGTCAACAAGCTCCTGAAGACCTTGTTGACCTCGTGAGCCACCCAGAACCCTGTTCCCTTCCTACGTGACTACTCCCACTGGATTCTTAACCATGGTCTTCTAATCTGGCCCAGGAGAGGCCTGATAGAAGACACAGAACACTCTGTAGACGTTGACTTGTCCTATAATCTAGGCAGGTGTAGTGAGGTGTAATATGGATGGGAGCAGACAGTCTCCAGAGCTATTTCTGCAAGAAAGACATGAATAATCAAGGAGCCACACTCCTGACTTACAGAAAGGAGAAGGAAGGGAAAAGGATGGGACTCGCTTTATTGATTACTAGTCTTGGGACAGATACTTTATCTGCATTACCTCTTTGAATCCTTACAGTAGCTCTGAGATAGGGATCATTTTTCCCTCTGTTACAGATGGAGAAACTGAGGCACAGGGAAGTAGAGTAAGCTTCCCAGGATCGTACAGCTAGTAATTATTAGAGGCAGCATTCAAACACCAGTCTCTCTGACAGAGCTGTGCCCTTGACACTGCTCCCTGCAGCCTTCCCAGCAGGGTTGAGTACAGTCCTGTCTTCCAGGTCGGGCTGAGACAAGGGACCCATGGTTCTGTTCTGGGTTTCCTCATGATGTTGGCCCTTCTCACTAGCACGTCTGCCTCCTGAGATTGGGAGAAACTCCTTTCTGTGAGCTTGTGAGGCTTCTGATCAATGGGTAGAAGCTGCCAGGAAAAGGGAATGGGGTGGGGGACGATGGGTGTTGGGGAGGAAGAAGGGGAGAAAGGGTGAGGGGAGAGGAAGAAAAGGAGGGGAGGAAGAAGCTGAGAAAGGCAACCATGGAAAGGAAGGGAAGGGCAAAGGGAAGGAGGTAGAGATGGCCTCCCTGCAGGTTTTCATCTTGGGTTGGGTGTTCTTATCATGGGGGGAGGGTGGCAGACTGCCCGGGGGTGTCTGGATGTCTTTCAGTGCCTGACAGTCTATGAGGACTTGGTCCTTCTTCAGTACGGATCTGGTTCTCAGGTTGGCCTGCCCCAGGCATTGAGAACAGTTTCAACTATTTTCAGTTGAGCAATTGATCATTGAAAACCTAGCCCCCAGTGAGTCCCCTCTGGGAGCTGCACGAGCCATGCGTTCGACTCCAACCTATTTCTTGGGGTGTGTGCAGGATGTGTCAAGGAGAACACACTAGATGCACCTGACCTGGGAGACTGGTTACGGATGGAAACTACCACGTGGTTTCTGGCATCTCTGCTGGGCCATTTAGACCGCTGCCCTGAGCGACGCCCTGCATAAAGCTCTATTTGTCTTTTTCCACCTGTCATTCCATTAACACTTGCATCTAACACCCCAGACTCTCATCAGCAGCCAGCACCACTTCTTTGGTCCTGACTGGGAGGTAACAATGCATCAATGCATTCAAAAGCAGGTTGCTTCTCCAGTGGCAGGCCTTTGGCTTGGGGGAGCTCTGGGCTGGGTGGGGGAACAGCTGGAGTCCTCCCCAGCTCCCCATGCAGCAGCCTCTCTGCCAGCTTTCCCAGAGTCTATCCATGGGGCTGAGTTCCAGGGAAGGCAGTGAGGGCTCTGACTAGTGGCTGGTGGAGAAGATGCACTTTCTTTCTTTATTAAAAATATTATTTATTTATTTATTTATTTATTTATTTATTTATTTATGAGAGACACAGAGAGAGGCAGAGACAGAAGCAGGCTCCCTGCAGGGAGCCCAATGCAGGACTCGATCCCAGGACCCAGGGATCATGACCTGAGCCCAAGGCAGACGCTCAGCCACTGAGCCCCCTGGGTGTCCTGAAGATGCACTGTCTGTATTTTCCTCAGACTCAGAGTGAAGTAAGAGTGAGCAGTGGCTGAGTCTCAGGTGGTGACCTGAAGATGAGCTTGGGTGCTGACATCAGAGAGGGAAAAAATCCTCAGGCAGAGTCTCATTAAGCCTTCTTACATGAGAATTCCCCTGTTGTGGAAAATTGAGATTCTTCATGGTGTTTTGAAGTTAATCTGTTAGAACCACTTGTTTATTTTACTTTCAAAATACCATCCCCTCCCTTTTTGAACAGAAAGTAATGGCTTTAATTCTGTCCCTAATTTTGAGAGGCTCTGCTGAGTCTTTTTCACCGGTTGAATTATAACAAGACCAGTGAGGTCATAGTCCGTGGATTAATTATAGTGAGGCTGGTGAGAAAATTTTACCTCCTTTGATAAACCCAGCTCAGCGACTTTAAGTGAACAATTTTCTACAGCAAACGTTGCAACACACGTTGTGTCCTTTAGCATACTTTAACAGGCTCCTGATTATAAGCCAACCGTCCTTAGAACTCTTACATGGTTCAATATTATAGGAAAGTTCTTCACCTTTTTTCATAGAGAGACTGAGATGGAGATTCAATTTTGTGATGACAAGATACACAGAAAGTATGAATTTAACCTACATTTTGTATCTGATATGTAAACACCTTCTAATCTTTTTCACATAAGCCCAGGCTCATGCTAACCCTAGTTTTGCATCCACAAAGCACTCGAGTCAATAGCTTCTGGACTTGATGTTTTTTTTTCATTAGGTGCCATTTAATCAAAGCTGAATAAAAGGCTTTGGGCTTATTTGTTTTATATATATATAACAAATATATATAATCTATATATGTAAATATATATTTATATAATATATATTTATATAATATATAAATATATATATATTTGTTGTATGTATTTGGTAAGCAAGCTACTCTGGCATGGAATGGGGTACAATTGGAAAAAAACTGGAAGGAAGACAAGTAGTGAGGCAGCTGTCTTCAGATTTGATCCTCTCCTGTGTACCCCCTGAGACCTTATGAATACAGAGGCCCCCCTTGCAAGGGAGCAAAGCCTGGAGACCATGGAAGTGTAGCATCCTAGAACAAGAAGGGGCAGTATGGTGGTCTTTGCTTGATCCTTGTCTGGTATGTGATTTTGTCTGAACCGTATTCTAGTGGAGCTCCCTATGAGTATAGCACCCACCCTGGGGCCTGGTACACAGTAGGTACTAAATAAATATCAAACGATTAGATGGATCAGTAGTAGGCAGTCCCTCTGGGTAGAGGCAGAACCACTATATCCCACACTGCCTGTGTTGTCTGGGCCCTAGAGAATGGATCTCTTCCCTCCTTTTATGTGGATTTTCTACTTGTAACCAGCTATTACACTTGCCAATTGGTGCCCTCCCTGTGTGCTCTGGGCCCAGAACATGGATCCACAGTGGGACAAGTAGGAGCAGGCTGCTCCCAAATCCTCCAGGCTGATTATTCTGAAGGTGGAGCAGTAGCTGGATGACAGGCTGGATAGACTCTAGCTGTGATCTGTTGGCCATTTCTTAGACTGAAGAGCTCAAAGCATTGTCCTCTACCGTTGCTTCCATGTGTCCTCCTGATGGCCCAGGGAAAGGCAAGAAAGTTCGATTTCCTGAGACCAAGAGTTGGCAAACTTTTCCTGTAAAGAACCATATAGCAAACATTTTAAGTTGTGTGGGCCGTGATGTGTGTCACGACCGCTCAATTCTGCCATTGTAGTGCCATTGCAGCATGAAAGCAGATGTGATTGGTAAACAGATGAGTGTGGTTGTGTTCTCATAAAGCTTTATTCAGATTTATCCATGGGCCATATCTCACTCTAGACTGCAAGGTCCACAAAGCAGGGAGTGTATCTGTTTTGTCTTGAGAGGGACTGTACTGTCGTGCTTAAGAGCATCGTCTGGGATCAGACAGTCTGGGTTCAAATTCTGTTCTGCTACCTCCTAGCTGAATGACCATGGGCAAGTTGCTTAATTTCTCTGTACCTCAGTGTCTCATCTGTAAAACGAGGCTAATAAGAGTGTCTACCTCACTCTACCTCACTGGGCTATTGTGAGAATGAAATGAGATGACGTATGCAAAGTGCTTAGAATAGTGCCCCCACACAAGCAGCCATTATCAGTGGGGTCTCCGATGCTTATCCCAGTGTCTGGCACAGTGAAGTTGCTCAATACATATTTAGGTCATGAACCTGAGGCTCAGAAGGGAAAAACATCTTGTGTGATGTCTCAGAGTGACGTGGGAGTGGCACCACGTCATGAAGCCCCATGGCTGACTCCCAGATTTCCATCCTGTTTTCTGGAAGTCTTCAGTGGCATGACACATTCTTGTCACGAAGACTTCGGATTAGTTACAGTCTCACCATTCTCTCTGGGACATTTTTTTTATAGGCTCATTACCTTCACTCTCCTAACCCTGTAAACCATCTTCCCTGAGTGACGAGGGCTAGGGAGAAAACTTCCACTTCTAGGGTGTTCTGTGTGGTATATGTGTGTCTCTGCTTTCCCAAGGTCTGACACAGTAGCGGCGACAGGGAGGTAGGATGAGGTCTGGGTGATGGCATGGTAAAGAGAACAGAGAGGTGCGTGGTACAAGAAGGGGAAGCCTCACACTACGCTGAGGGCTTGCTGTCTCACCCGTTTTGCCTCCCAAATTGTCTGGACTGGGGGTTCTGGGTGAGGACTTCCACTTGTGAAATGATGGATTTCGCACCCTAGTTAGCATTCAGGGGCTCACCAGCTTCACACCTTAGTAGCTGGTGATGGTCTCCCCACCCCCTGCCATCTCAGTTGCTGTCTGTTCAATACCCCCATCCCTCTCCTCAGCCATCACAGCCAGAGGGAGGAAAAGTGAGGTGGAGGCCCCTCTCTTCCCCTAGAGGCTGGCCTTTCCTGGGCCTGAGTACACTGGGGAAGCCTCAGGCAGCTGACAGATCAAGGAAGGGTGAGGCAAGGGAAGCTGCCAAGGGAAGAACTCAGTTTTGCAGGGCAGTGGGATCTATTTCTAGAGGTGAAAATGTGTGAACGCTCAGCACCCAAGGGAGGGGCTTGGGTGAGCTCATGGAGGCTGCATGAGAATGTCGCTGGGAGAAACTCTCCCAGGGAGGACTCCCCAGTATGCGGCGCAGGCCCCTGTGCCCACTCTTGGCACCCATGAAGGCACAGGCCCTCCGTCTCTCCACTGTAGACGTGCCTGCTCACTCGCCCCAGGTAGGGGCTCAGAGAAACACCCTGTCCTTGCAGTCCCCTGCATCAGGTGTTAACAAGGTTCCCTGCTCTCTCTTCTCTGCAGGGAGCTGACCCACCCTCACTCTCAGAGGTCACCAAAAATGGGCCAGGGAGCAAACTGACTCATTATAGTTGGGCCGTAGTTTGTCCATTCTCCTGGCAGCCGAATGTTTCCACATACAGGGAGGCCTACTGGCCAAATGTCTCCCTTGTGATCTTCTTAAAAACTTTGTACCCTTGGGATCCCTGGGTGGCGCAGCGGTTTGGCGCCTGCCTTTGGCCCAGGGCGCGATCCTGGAGACCCGGGATCGAATCCCACATCAGGCTCCTGGTGCATGGAGCCTGCTTCTCCCTCTGCCTGTGTCTCTGCCTCTCTCTCTCTCTCTCTCTATGTGACTATCATAAATAAATAAAAATTAAAAAAAAAAAAAAAAAAAAAAAACTTTGTACCCTTAATGTGTCACTTGCCTCACCCTGGTCCCAGGCCTCCTCCTGCGTAAACCTGCGTAATGAAGGTGCCATGCAGCAAAATGCCAGCTGAGCAGCTGGAAGGCCATGGGGACGTGTGGAGCAGGACTGCCACAAGGGGGGAGGGCGGACAGCTCTTTTGCTTTGGTTTGGGGTTGCATGAGGTCAGTGTGACCAGGGCCAGCTGACCTCCCCAAGATCTGGCCACTATTACTTCTTTGATTCTTCCCTAGATCTCAAAAGAGCAATGCATTGGCAAAGGAAGAGCCTGTAGTGGGGAGTGGGGCTTTGAAGATAGGGACTATGAATTTGGGGTTTGCTGGAAAAAGAAAATGACTTTATTTTGCTCCTGGGTGCCCTGACAGCTTGACTGTTAGCTCTTTAGGTCTCTCTGTTCTCCGCTGCCAGCAGAGCCTCTCAGTAGGAGGTCACTAGACGTCATATGGGCTTCAGAAGTCAGTGAACTCCTGGGCACATAGCATGTGCTTCTGGGTGTTTGTGTATTTTCTGGGGGAGAGGCCTGAGCTGTGGTCAGATTTTCAGAGACATTAGTGGTATTAATGGAGTTAAGAAGCACTGATTATTTGTCCATTGAAGCAGAGAATTGTTCTGGGGAAGTTTTCTGGGGGAGTTCCTTATCTAAGGACACAGTGTTGTCATTGAAGATGAGTGGACATAAGGGACAGAAGCCAGGGGACTCGTTCGAGCCATCTGGCTTATATCCCTGGGCCTCAGGAGAACTTTCACTGTGGGGTATCTGAGAGTTCTTGTGACACTCACCTTTCCCTAAATGTATATTAGTTTTATCCTTTGTCTCTTTGTTGCAAAAACAAAACAAAAAAACATCAGTCCACGTCAAGAGAATGAGAAAAGAAGCCACAGACTGGGAGAAAAACACTGGCCAAAGACACATTTGATAAGGACTGTTACTCAAAATATACACAGAACTTGGAAAATTCAATGATCAGAAAATGAACAACCTGATTAAAAAAACAGGTAAAAGACCTGAACAGATAAATTACCAAAGACATACAGAGGCAAACAGGCATACGAAAGATGCTCCTCACCACACGTCATCAGGGAAGTGCAAGTGAAAACAACTGCGAGATAGGACTTCACGCCCATTAGAGTGGCCAAAACTCAGGACACCGACAGCACCAAATGCTGGCGAGGACGAAGAGCAGCGGGAGCTCCCATTCATTGCTGGTGAGAAGGCGAAATGCCACAGACACTTTGGAAGACACTTTGACAGTTTCTTACAGAATTAAACATGCTCTTGCTATTCAGGCCGGCAATCGTGCTCCTTGGTCTTTGCCCAAAAGAACCGAAAACTCGTGTCCACACGGAAACCTGCTCACAGGTGTTTATAGCAGCTCTATGAACAGCTGCCGGAAGCTTGGAAGCAACCGAGCTGTCCTCCCTGAGGTGAGTGGGTACATAGGCCGGGGCACATCCAGGCAACGGAATGTCGTTCGGGGCTAAGGAGAAGCGAGCTACCAGGCCATGGGAGGGCATGGAGGAAACTAGAGTGCTTGTTACTAAGTGAAAGAGCCAATTTGAAAAGGCTGCATACTGTGGGATTCCAACTCTATGACATTCTGGAAGAGGCGAAGCTGTAGAGACAGTGAAAAGATCAGTGGTCGCCAGGAATTAGGGGAGCAGCTTTTCAAGGCTGCATATTTTCCTAAGGGATGGGATGCGTGGGGTGGAAGCAGAGGTTCTGTGCTGTCCTCAGGTGGGTTGGGGTCCCCAGGGGGAGATCTGTGACCACAGGTAGCGAGCGGTGGGCCTTTTCTTCCCTGCAGAGGGAGAGTGGAAAGACAGGAAGGGGGACTGGCCCAGGACAGCGCTGTATGAGATTGCAGAGACTAGCAAGGGGCCCCTAGAATAACAGCAGGGTGCCTTGCTACCAATCGAGGGCTTTCCTCACGACAGGTGCTTTGCTACATGCCATATAGATATTGCGTATCTGGGACTTACAGCCTTGTGGTAGTCAGCGCTGATACAAAAGATATTCAAAAACTGGTATGACATGGGCATTGCCCCAACGGAATAGAAGTGGCTGGAACGGCGACAGGAGGCCCCTGTGTGCTAGACACTGAGCCTTTAGTTGCTGGATTGGGAGGAGGTCTGGGCCATCCTGGGAAGGGGCCAAGATCATGGTGGGGAGAACACTTGGACAGTTTTGGGGGAGGCTCGACCAGGGGTTCCTAACTTTAGCCTGCTTTGGAATCACCTGGAAGGCTTGTGAAAACGTAGATTACCAGGGCCCATCTCTGGATTTTCTGATTCAGTAGGCCTGCAGGGGAGCCCGGGACATGTGTTTCTCATAAGTGCCCAGGCGACACGGATGCTGCTCGTCTAGAAACTGCACTTTTAAGAACCACTGCTCTTTACCAAATATTTCAGTTTTTTTTTGTTTATTTATTTTTATTTTTTAAATTTTTAAAAATTATTTATTTATTTATTTATTATTTATTTATTTATTTAAAAAAGATTTTATTTATTTATGCATGAGAGACACATTGAGAGGCAGAGGGAGAAGAAGGCTCCCTGTGGGGAGCCTGATGTGGGACTCGAGCCCAGATCCCAGGATCATGCCTTCTGCTGAAGGCTGACACTCAACCATTGAGCCCCCCAGGCGCCCCCCAAATATTTCAGTATTTTAATACCTAGCACAGCTATAGCTAACTACCAGGCCTGGGGAGGGGGGTGGCAGGGATGAGAATTAGTCTCACCTCCCTTTACAGATGGGCAGACAAAGGCTTGGAGGTGTGATCCTATGACCTGTGGATGACGTGGCAGCCCTGACTCCAGGGTGCCCCACTCCAAAGAGTGGGCTCCCTCCCCAATTCTGCAGGGTCAGCATCCTCAGGGCAAGCAGCAGGCCGGGCAAGAGGCAGGCTGGAGCTGGAGCCAGAAGCTTGTCGGGCCCACCCTCCAGGGGCCTGGGCATGCCCTCCACCAGCCCCGGGCAGCCTGGTGCTCTCTTCCCCAGGGCCCCAGCTTCCCTGGCAGCAGCTGTGGAGTCAAGGAATTACACTAAGCTGTGATGCCTCCTTGCAAGCCTGTTCCAGGACGGCTGTGACGGCCTCCAGAGAAGGCAACAGGCACGTGGTGTGCAGGCAACAGCCTCCCGAGCCCCTGCTCAGCACAGCAGCTGCTCAGAGGTAGCGTGGGCTGTAGCGGCTCCGGGAGAGCCCATTAGGAGCCACAACACTGTGAAAAGCACAGCAGAAATGCCCCATTAAATCTGATGGGGGACTGCTTAACAATGGGACCTGCCCCAGGACTCCTAGCTCTGCTCCAGCTGACCCAGTCTCCAGCCTGGCTCTCCCTCGCCACACCTGCAGTGCCTTCCCAAAGGAGCTTTGGGCCTGAGCACCTGGGGGACTCCGGCTACAGCTGGCAGGAGTATGGCTGGGAGGCAGTGGTGAGAGTCCGGGGAGTGGGGAGCAGGGGAACCAGGTGTGCTGTTTGATGTGGGTCATGATGTTGATGGTGATGCAGGGTCCTCTGAGCAAGATAGGCCTTGGCTCCAGATCTGGCACTTCAGAGGGTCCCACTCTGGCCCTCTTCTAGTGGTAACCCTTCCCAAAGGGCAAGGAGTCCTGTGTGATTCCTGGGATCTGGGAACCTGGAATTCCTGTCCGAACGGCCCCAAGCTGACTTTCAGGGCTGGTGGCCATGCCAGGATACCCTTTGAAGATGGCCTGTGTCATTGCGGGTGTGGACAGGGCTTGGACATGTGGGCTGGTGGTCCGTGTGTGTATGTGTGTGTGTGTGTGTGTGTGTGTGAGGCCCCTGAGGGGTGAGACAGGACCCAGTGTGGGCCGAGGTAGAACCAGCCTGGGGCCAGAAGTCACCCCTCCCCATAGCTCCGTGGCCAGAGCAGAACTCCAAGGAGACTGAGAATTTGAGTGGTAACTTTCCAGGCTCACGATGGTGCCATTGTCAAGGATGGAGTATGTTGTCTCTCACAGTTGTCAGCTTGGTTCCTAATGTTTAAGTCTTGCTCTCGGCCCTGGGAATGTGAGGGGGGCCCAAGCCAAGGTGGCGATGGGAGCAGGCTCCGGAGGCCTCCCTGAAGTAGGATGAGCACTGCTTTCAGCCACTAGACATAGCATGAGGGATGGGGCGGATGTGGACAGCACTCTGAGCTCATCATCTCATGAGTGTGATGAAGACAAGGGTGCTGGCAGGCTGCCAGGAGCCCAGGGAAGGGCTGAGTGGATGACCCCCATCCCTGGACCTTCGACTGTGGCCTTGACCTCGCTCTTGACTCACTAGTCTCCTCCCTTATAATCTGGTACTTTTGTGTCCTCCTCATTCTCCCCTGTGTGGCCCCCACACCCACCCCGCGCACTGGTACCATAAGTAGCATGGTGATGTTCAGAGGGAACAGGCCACCATCCTGAGGGTCCCCTGCCATCACGGAGACCTCTGTTGGACTTGGTGGGCTTAAGAGTCGTGCTGCTGGAGGATTTATTTAGGAGATGAGGGAGGCAGGAGAGTCCACATCTGTGATTTCCAAAGGGGCTCGCAGTGGGCAAACAGGGAAGGAGAGCAGGGAGCACAACAAGGCCTTTCTGCTTCTGTCAGAGACCAGATGTTCCTTTAGAGGACTTCTCTGGATGGCGATCTCTCTCTGCATCTCTCCTGTCTATCTCTCTATGGCTCTCTGTCTCTGTCTCACCTCTCTGTCTCTCTTTGGAGCCAGATATGGAGTTTTAACATATTTAAATACACATTTAATATATTTAAAAGGTAATACATGGCCTACTGTATTCTAGGCTGCATGCCGTGCTAGCACCTTATTTATTCCTCCTGAGAGCCCCGTGAAGCCCTATCCCCATCTTATCAGTGGGGAAAACCGAGACTTTCCAAATTGAAGCAGCCAGCAGAAGGTCACATACACATAGCTCACAAACTGTGGAGTTGGGCCCTATGTCCATGCACTTGATTTTGAGTTTTCTGTGTCTGTGCTGTTTCCACTGAAGGAGGATTATCCCTAGGTGCTTTCTTATTTTTTATTTTTTTCCATCAGAAACTTGGTGCTTTTTTTTTTTTTATTCTTCTTCTCAATCAGGAAAGAGAAATGCTGCCTCAAGTGTTTGCTTATCTCTCTCCAGCAGCGCTCCCAGGGGTCCTGGGCCTGGCTCCGACAGCGGTGGGAGCCACACACCGCTCTTGCCCCGCCGCCTGCACACGCGGGGGCCCATCTGCTCCAGCGTCTCGGGCCCCCCCCCCCCCCCCCCCCAGGCTGCTGTCTGCCGCCTGGGTGTGCCCGGCAGTCAGGCTGCACAGGCCTCCTTTGACAAAGTGACAGAAGCTGTAAAAACAGCTGTTTGACATCCCCTGCTGCTTTTTCAAACCAAACAACCAACAAAGAGATTGAATGAAATGCAGAAAATACCCTGTTTTCATGTGGATGAAGATATTTTTACTTGGAGAACATTTGTTTTTCCTCTGCCTTGCTCTCTTCCCTATTTATCCACAGGCTCATTTCCCTTCTTCCCTACTCCTTGCCTCTATCCTTTCCTTCTTCCTTCCCTCCCTACCTTCTCCCTTCCTTTTTTCCTTCCATTAAAAAAACAAATCTAACTGCTTCTATTTCTGTGTCTTTTTTTTTTTCCATCTAATTTTTCTTCTCTCCAAGGACAGTCTTTAACTATTTCTCTTTGTTCTTCATTTTTCACATTGCCTGTGACTTGTCTGTTAATCCACCTCTCAGCTTTGGGTACACAGCTTCTCCACATGTACTGTCATATGAATTTCAGTGTTAGTTTTATGCCATCCCAGGTGTCTTTAGTTAATCCAAGGTGAAGGAAGGGGACTCTAGAACAAAATGAACCCACCTCTTTCACCCCCACACCATCTTTTAACTTAGATAAATGAAAGTATGCGTAAAAGCACAGGGGGTCCAGCAGCAAGGGGCAGCCCCCTCCTGCCACTTCCAGGGTCTCCACCTCCAGGAAGCAGGCGAGTGACTCTCATTGTTAGTCTTTACCTTTGGGACCGTGGTCCCCACTATGGGTCCCTCATGTTTCAAATGTACAAGTCCTGTCCAACCAGCTGCTCTTTTGCACAAACTCTCTTTCCTTCCAGTGAGAGGAATTCCAGATTTCAAGGTACCTGCAAGCAGAAATAAGTAAACCACAAGCACTCAGCTGAGGCCTCAAATGTAGCTTGACCACGCTTTAACTGAAGAGACAAACCTTTACACCCTGTGGCCAACCTTGGTCCTTGGAATCACTGGGCCCTTCTTCTGGATTCCAGGTCTTTCCTCGTAAGCAGGTTTTCTGCCCTTCTGGAGTCCTTTCAGATTCCCTTGGACATTTTCTCCTATGTCCATGGTGTCTGTTAAATTCCCCCAGGGCCATGTTCCCCAACCCTGGTCCCCCTTGTTCTCTTCAGTTGTTAGCTTCCTGGTGGCCCATTGTAATGTATTCTCTGTGCCTCCTCATCCATTGTTCTAGATTTCTAAGAAATTTCCTTTCTCCTCTCCTTTTTTACTCCTTATTATCCTAACCATGAAGCTCCCATGGTTCATCTCAGAATTGGCATTCTGGAGTTACCTAGGTCACTGTGTGCATAAGATGGCTTTGAGTCTGCAATGGAGCATAGATACCCAGAGTTGTCTAGAAGGATGGTCGTAGACACCTGGTGGGCATGCATCTTAGTCCTGTGGATTCCTTACCCTGTGGGGATGGGCATCACCAGGAGGAGAAGTGGGCGTCAGGGAGCTCTAAACTGGCCAATGGCAGAGGCCTGGTTATCCTGGTTTAGGGCTGGGACTGTATATACCTCCTACTGAACCCAGAAATTTGATTTACCCTACATCTATCACTCTGGGATTTGCTGACTTCCTATTCCGGGAGACGTGCCTGTCGGGAGAAGTCAGGGGCAGAACCTTGACCAAAGTGGGATGGAAGACCTGCAAACTTTCTTTTATCACCTTTCTGATTCCAGCCAAGAATGTGTCATGTTTCCAAAACACACTCAGCAACAATGTGTTAGGTCTATTCTAGTTTCTGCATTGATTCACAGTGAATAAAAATTAAGTTGGTACTAAATTTTATGGACTCTTAAAAAAAAAGTTTCTCCTTTTTGAGCTTTAACTAGACAGTGCCTGTGGGAGCCAAAGGCCACTTTTAATTAGCATCTTACTACTGCAGAGAGAGGAACCCTGATAATTGCCCAGCACCCCACATCGCGACCTTCCCTTACCCTGCAACATGCCTCCAAGTATCCATCTTTTAGGGCTCCCTTCAAGATTCATTTTCATTATAAAGCCATCCCTAGCCTCACTTCTCTGACTTTCCCGTTGTGTGCCCAAATATGACGTCACCCACCTGCACCCCTATCCCTGGTTGCCTGGTGTTTAGTGATGACCTTTCCATGAATACATTCTTTCTTGCTGGTAGGTTCTCCAGATCAGTAACTTGAGGGTAGGCAAAATGTCTCAAGTGGTTCTCACCAATCATGTGACTTTCCTACTATTTTAATGGGCTCCCAGGTATGAACGAAGGAGACGTGGGAGGTAGAGAGCTAAGAAGTGGTTACTCATATCACTTCCATGGTGTGGAGGGAGACGGTCTCTGGGGTGATGGTTCTCAAGCTTTAGTGATCCTCAGACTCACGGAGTAGCTTGTAGAAAGTGCAGATGCCCAGCTGTATTGCTCCAGGGTCCCTCAACTCCACCCCCGGGGGATTCTGATACAGCCCAAGATTGCAGCCAACTCTCCCAGGCCATGACTTGGAGAACCGAGTCCAGAGACAGGAAATACCACATAAGTTTTTAAAAATTGTTTCTCTTTTCTTTTCTTTTCTAAGAAAAAGAAGTTTCCAAATGAACGTTGAGAAAATAAAAATGAATTACGTTCTGAGAACATAGCCAGAGACACACACGTACCAATAACAGTTGTAACTAACAAAAATACTTGTAAATGTCAGATGCAAAATTGGCTATTTAATTCGAGCTGGTAGGCTTGATTCATTAATAATTAATCCTAGGTTTATCTTCAGCTCTGGCCTGTTTGCATTTGACCTTCCTACGTGTCTTCCAGATCTCTATTGTTTCTATAGCTTTGCTCATTAACTTGGATTTTTACAGTCTTGAGGAAGGCACTCTGACTCCCTGGGTCAGGCTTCCTCACTTTGGGCTTCCGGCACCCTGTCCTGCTTTCCTCCTGCTGTCTGAGTGCCTGTCTTGACATGTAGGACTATCCTCTCACTCTTACTGCTTTATTCAGGGCATAAGAGGCAGAATTAAACATTTTAAATGGTATCATAATTCTTACAGTTATTTAAAAATCCAAAGTATAACGTAAACCAATACTGTATGGCTTATTCCGCCTCCCAATTGACTTAAAATAGCCTTTAAATGTTGGAGATAAGATTAGAAAGCCATCCTCTGAAAGGGGAAAAAAAGAGGATGAGTTCAGAATACACATAACTAACCTGCTCTGAGTTTGTCAATGTATTTCCAGCCAGTTTAGACAAATTTGAAAATCTCAAGAAACAAGGATGTCTCCCACGTCTTCCCAAATTAAAATGTGATGTGAAGAAAAGTCATATAATTAATTGTAACATGTTTAAGATGGTGTTGTCAAACAGGAGGTTGGGTACTGTCTTGAGTCCAGATAAAAAGGAAGGAACCCCAAATAAAACTTTTCTCAGCACCTGCACCTGCACCTGCTATCCCATCTCCTTTGTAGGCATGTTCTTAGAATAGAGAAGGGATATATTCAAATAGAGCATATATTCCAGAATAGGACAACATTTCTAATAGAAAATTTCAAATTTCAGTTCTAACCTTGGCTTCTTAGCCTGGCCCGGTGGGACTTAATCGGTTTATATTTTGTCTCAGATTTCCTGTTCCTTACTAGTAACTTCTTTTCTGAGACTGGCCTTTGAAACTAGTCTCAACTTAAAAAGTTGAATTCATAGAAATAGGGAGTAGAGGAGTGGTGGTTGCCAGGGGCTGGGAAGTGGGGAAAACAGGGAGAGGTTGGTCAAAGGGTATCAACTTCCAGTTGGAAGATGAATACATTCTGAGGATCTAAGGTAGAGCGTGGTGACTACAGCTGTATCCTTGAAATTTGCTGTGTGAATAGATCTTTAGCATTCTCACCAGGAAAGAGGGAAAAAAGGAACTATGGGAGGTGGTGGATGTGTTCATTAACTTGGTCGTGAGAATCATTTCACGACGTATACACATCAATCATTGTGGTATACATTTTATTTATTCATTTATTTATTTATTTAATAATAAATTTATTTTTTATTGGTGTTCAATTTACCAACATACAGAATAACACCCAGTGCTCATCCCGTCAAGTGCCCCCCTCAGTGCCCGTTACCCATTCACCCCCACCCCCCGCCCTCTTCCCCTTCCACCACCCCTAGTTCGTTTCCCAGAGTTAGGAGTCTTTACGTTCTGTCTCCCTTTTTGATATTTTGTGTTATACATTTTAAATACATTACAACTTTATTTGTTAATGGCACCTCACTGAAGTTTGTGCCCTCAGAAGTAGAACTTCAGTATCTCCTAAGATCTTCAGCTGCCTTCTCTCTGTTCCTCACTCACCATGTGAAGATGCCTTCCTTGGAGTCTCTCTCTCTCTTTTTTTTTTTAAGATTTATTTATTTATTTATGACAGACATAGAGGCAGAGACACAGGAGGATGGAGAAGCAGGCTCCATGCTGGGAGCCCGACGTGGGACTCGATCCCGGGACTCCAGAATCACGCTCTGGGCCAAAGGCAGGCACTAAACCGCTGAGCCACCCAGGGATTCCCATCCTTGGAGTCTCTTGACAAGAAGGCAGGGTGGGCAGCTTCTTTTTTTTTTTTTTCAGTTCCAGAAATGCAAACGTATTGAGAGCTGAAAATGTCCTTGTGCCCCCCAAGCAGGGTTACTTGAAGACCCCCATTTGGAAGCAGGTGTTGACCACAGCTCAGCACGAACAGCCATCTACTGATCTCTGTACCATCAGTCATTACCGGTTTACAGACACTGAGGAACTTGTATGTCTAATCAGAAGAAGAGAAGCAAAGGGGACACTGCCAGACAGATAATAAAATAATAGCAAGTAGCATGTCTAAGGTCACACAGCTAGTAAATAGCATAACTGAGATTCTAACTCTGTCTGATTTTTGACCAGTATGTTGTACTCTCTTCTGTGTAGTGCAGAGCAGAGAAGCCGACTTCAGGTTGTGACAAGCCAGGGATTAACCGCTCTGGACGCTGGGTTTAGGACACCGTGACCAATCTAGGCCCTGAGGGACGCTGGGCTGCTGCTGCTGCTGCTGCTGCTGCAGCACTCCTTGTCTGGCCAGCTTGGGTCCTAAAACCCAAGGAGGCTTGAGGCCACAGCTGGAGGACAGTGCCTGGGGCCAATCTAGGAAGGATACGAGCTGGCAGCCTCTTCATTCCTTCACTTCGCTTTAACTTTGTCCATAGCAGTTGCTTCTTCCATGTGCGTAATTTGATTGACTAAAATGAGAGTTCGAAATCCCAGGACAGTGCGGAAATGTCTATAAAGCAGGGTCTGAGGGATGACAGTAGAAGAGGAGGAGGCACACTAGGGGACTCGTCTTGAAGCTATTTTTGTGCAGCAAGTCCTGGCTTTACTTCAAGATGGTCTGTCTGGGGTAGCTTGAGGGTTGATGGACATTAGGGGAGACTAAATTTCTTCCCTTGAGCCATTCCCTGGTGGGACACTGGTGTGAGCTGGAAGCGGTTGTTTTGAACGTGTTAGCAAGTTCAGCTATATCCGTGAGTGAACAGTGTGATGGTGTCCTTGTGTCCTGAGAAACACAGAACAATCAGAGTCCTGGTGCTTGCCTTCTGAGAAGGGCACGGCTAGCATGTCTGAAATCTCTACCCAGCTGGAGAACCAAACAGGGGGAGCTTGGGAATCTGCACTCAGGGATGGGAATGTGCTTAGTGATCAAGAGTGGATAAAATTCCATTAGAGGTAAATGTTGTCAGACAGCAGGCTGGAAAGATATATTTTAAGCTGAGAAATTACTTAATAAATTCAGACCAACACTCTGTGACATTTCCCACAAGACTTTAATGCTGTTTACAAATTCCAGAGAACACCCTGAGTCGTTTCTGGCATGGGCTTATGATTTATTTCAAAGGAAAATGGGACCAGAGTGTGTGGGTTTGTGTTTAATGTGAAAAGGGATTTGGAGATGAAAAGTCAACTGGCATGAAAGATTGCAGGGCAAATGCAAAGTAGCAGAGCAAGTGGGTGGCCTTGGAGCATGTAATAGGGTATTGAGAAAGGAAGGGGCCTCTCACCATTCCAGCGCTAACCAAATAGTTCCATTCGCACAGGCCAATAATGCATTTAAAGAGGATGAGTTAGGAGGCGATGCTAGATCCAGGGTTTCAGAAGCACTTCAGTCCAAAGACGTTCACATCAAGCACAGGCAGAGCTTCTGCCCCAGGGAGGAGGCCAGTTACGGTTCAGTATCCACAAAAGTCAACATTTAGAGGACATGCCCTTCATCTGCAGTAAGATGGGTTTCAGTGAGACCGAAGGAAGGTGTTCCTAGAGAAAACACAACCTTAGTCTTATAGACTAAGAGCATGAAGGGAGATCTGGGGGCAAAATTTTCACATCTGATACTCTGTGTCTCTTGGAAACAGAGGGATGGATTAGGTGACCTTGTGGTTGAATCTTCATGTGGTACAGAGACCACATGGGGGTTGGGGAAGGGGACATATCCCCAGTGAACCATGGGAGTGGTTCAGGGAATAGTGAGTTCAAGAGCTAGGGGATGAGGGAGGCAGCAATGTGGGGCCAGATTGGCAGGATGGGACAAAGTGAAGAAGGATCTTCTCTTTTCCTTTCTGCCTCTCCCCATTTCCCCAGGAAGCTCCCAGTCCCATTCATCTTGCTTGCCATGGTGTATGTGGTTTGAATGGGAAACGAGGACAATGACATTCCCCATCTCTCTTGAAAAAAAAAATGACATTCCATTTGGTTTTGGAAAATACACAATATTCCACTTATAAAATATTCAATCACTGTCATTAATCCTCCTGGTTGGGCTGGCCCTGGCCCACTTCGTCTTGTGCTGTAGACTTTGGCTGTGGCCACAGGCCCAGGAACCTCTCAGGTTTCTCTTGTGTGGAAAATATAATTAGAGGAGTGAGTGTCCTCTGTTCCTTTGAGCCTGAGCTCTCTAGAGTAGGGGTCTGGGTCTGCTGGGGCTTGTAGAGCAATCTCTAGGTTTATAGGCAAAGGGCTCCCATTGACCCTCAGCCTCCGTGATAGGCTGAAAATTTATAGAGAAGTTCTAGGCCTCCACAAGTTAATTCCTCTTAATGCAACCAAGGGCACCAGCTCCAAAAGTTCTAGCCCACTGTCCAAAGCTCAAATGCCATAAGAGGTTGGCAATTCTCTTCCCTGTCCTGTGCTGGCCTGACTGTTCTTTTTTCTTCCTATTCAAGCTTATCTCTCTCCCCTTCCTCTTCTCCTGTCTTTTCCTATTGTTTCAGTTTTATGTGTTTATTTATTAAATCACAGAATCCCAAAATGTCAGAACTAGAAGAAGCTTTGGGAACCACCTTGTCCTGTCCCTTTCTTTGGTGGGGGAGAAAACTCAGGCCCAGAAAGGGGACGTTAGCAGATGTTTTCCCCAAAGTGGTGAAGCACCCACTGCCTCTGGGCTCATGGGCTGTGAAGCCCTGCTCGCCATGCTGCCCATGGCCTGGTTTCCCGAGGATTCTCCTGACAGGCTCACACTCAGATGACAAACCGAAGCCCCAGGATGGGGGCCAGGTGGCAGAGGGTCATTCAGTTCTAGCTCCCATGACAATGTTTTCTATGTATCACTGTGCTCTCTGCTAAAGGAATCTTCTTGCCCAAGCCTCATTTTCCTGCCCAGACTCTTAGATCTCTGCGTGTTAGTTTCTTGTGCTTCCAGGGTTCTCCTGGCTTCAGATCTCTGGCTGTCCTAGGATACAACCTCTAAGATCTCCTCTAGGATCCTACTTTCTACTCTGGGCTGAGGGCTCTGTGCTCTTGCCCCTCCCAGCCCCTGGGACACCCTCTTCTCTCCCCACTTACTCTACCTGCCTGAGACATTGCTCAAACTCTGCCAGAGTTCCAGATTGACCTGGATTTGGTGTTTGGCGAATGTTCCTTGCAAGTTTTTTTGGGAGGGAGCTTCAAGCTTTGAAGAGTAGGAAGATTCATCTCTGGGGGGGAAACCAGTTGCCAGGTAAGGGTGGCACTTTGGTCTACCTGACTGTCCTCTGAGCCTAAGCCCTGAGCCCAAGGGAAAAAAACATGGCAATTTCTTGCTGCTGGAATGTTCCATTTGCTGCTGGAGAGACTGTCTGGCCCAGATTGGGAGGAATCTGTGGGTAACTGTCTTTAGTACTCAGCTGCTGGCACCAGACTCCAGCTAAGGATGGGGATGTGTCCCTTGGGGCAGGCTAGACAGATATCCTGGTGCTCACCCTCTCCCTACTCTTTCAACATCAGGTCCCTCCAAAGTCTACCCAGGCCCAGGGATTGGGGCCAGCCCAGAATCACAGAGTTGGGAGGCCTTACACCTTATCAATTCCTTCATGGCTAGATAAGGAAACTGAAGTCACCCCAAGTCCTGCAATTCGTTGGCGATACAGCCAGAGAACAAGTGAGGGCCTCTGCTCTCCAGGATATAAGGGGTCATTGGCAGCATTACATCCATATTGTTTCCCAACATCTCCCAGATGTCAGTGGAAATCACCTCATCATCCGGGGTGAAGAGGTTCCTGTACAGTGCTCTGAGACCAGACATCTACTTGGTTGTGGTATTGCTTGGAGGGGTGCTGAAGGACTGGACAGATACTGGCCTCAGTGATCTGGGCTCCGGACCTGCACTGCCATGACCTTTCTGGGGTAGCTCTTTCCCTTTCTGTATTTCTGGATCTCCATTACCACAAGGGTATGAATAAGAAATGGTCAGTTATACCACAGTGGCTAGAAATTACAAAGTTTTTTCAGTTATGAAAAGGAGAGTTGCTTTTTCTTTTGCCTGCCTATAAAGTTGCTTGGGGATGAGGAAGGGGAGGGGGTGGCTTGGAGGGGTGAAGGGCCTGCCCCCAGTGCTCCTGATATTTGTCTGGTTCTGTTTTTCTTCTGTTCCTTTTGGCATTGTAATTCCATGATTCTAAAATGAAACATTCTGTTTGCCAATAACCTTTCTAATGAAGGGGTTGACCTAGTGGCCCCAAGCAAAAAATAAATCATAGAAGCTGTTTGACTCTGCATCTGTTGGAGGAGAGTGGCTGGAATCCATGATCCACTTGGGTTTCTTCAACTGAAGTGGCCCACCTGCCAGCAGGCCTCCCTCAAGGCCTGGTCAGCCAGCCCCTGGAGAGTCACATGTCATTTCAAAACATTCCAACAGGAATAAAGCTAAAGCTAAATAAGCCATAGCAGCTGGGACATAGCTTTTCTCTTCTCACAGAAAGATGATAGTCTGTCCTGGCTTTGTACTCATATAGTGGGCAGCAGCCTCTTAAAACATCCCTCCATCTCCAAGATTTCCCTAAATGATGAAGGGGACAATCCATGTGATCTTGCTAACAAGGGCTATGGATTGGTAGAATGAGGGCAGAGCCAGACCTTCCACGACAAACATTTTCCTTCTGGAAGCAGCCCTTGTCCTAACATTGGCTCTGGGCTTCCTGTGATGCCTGTTCATAAATGATTCAGGCCCCACTTTTTGCAGAGCATTAAAGATCTCTCTCTCCTACCATCGCTAAGGAGCAAAAACAGCAGCCCGATGCTGGGATTTAATACCCAGTAGAGCTTTCAGGTTCAAGAATAATAAGCCAGCACCGTAAACAGCCACACAAATCCCACACGCAGCCAGTGATGGTTGCCTGCTTGGCCAGGGCTTGGGGGAGGTGGAGGAGAGGAGAGAAAGTGGGGCTCTGGACCCATTTGGGGGCTTCTTGGGGAAGGGTATCATGCTCTTTTCAGGGGTGCAGTGGAGAGGGTGGCCTTGCTAGGCTCCTGAGAAGCAGTTATCTTGTTCTCTGAGAAACTAGGACCTGCTGATCTGATCACTTCTCTGGAAGGCCAGATACTTCCCCAGGACTGGTGGCCCCAAGGCCAGGCCACTGAGGACCTTTGTTACTATTCCACTTCTCCCTGTTTGAGGGGGAAGCAGTGTGAGTTCTTCTAGGCCTGGACAGATGCTCCCACTGCCCACAAGGAGGCCCAAATCCTGTCTCCCTGGCTCCTGCTAGTCTGCAGGGCTGGCTCGGAACTTGCTGACTGAGCTCAAGTCACATAGCTTTTGAATACCACAGCTGGACATAGAAGATGGGTGTCCCGCATCTTTTATAGTCCAGTGGCTGAATGCAGAGTCCGGCCACCATTTAGCAGGTGGGAGACAGGCTCTTAGCCTTCCTGCACTTCAGTCTCATCATCCAAGCAGGGATAGGTGGAAGTACTCACTTCTAAAGTTGTGGTGAGGATTGCAGGAGACGAATGTGTGTTGGGAGCTTAGAACAGGGTTCCTGGCACACAGTAAGCACCCAATAAGTTCTGAGTGTTGTTATCATGGCTCAATGCAATGCAATGCAGCAGATGTTTAATGAGCACACCTATGATGTGTCTCTGGACCAGACATTGTATTAGGTGCTTCCCTGTGTATTCCTCTTCTGCACCCCCACGGTGCCTTGAAAGGTATTAGGCATAAAGCAGCTGAACAGTAAATGCTTTCTGATTGATTTCTGCCATATGGGTTGGGGGCGGGTCCCCAAAGAGCTCTTCTGTCTGTCATTGAGAATGTCCTATTCGCCAGTCTTTCTTTTCCTCTCTGCTGCACTTGATTTTGGAAGAACCAACGGGTACATGATGGGACAGAAACTTGGTTCTGAGACCCAGGTGACCTGGGGGGGGGGTGGGGTCTGTGTTAGGTTCTACATGAACTTTGATCTGATTAGGTTACTTCCATCTTTGGGCCTCAGAAGGTTGGCTTTGAGGACATCTCAGGTCCCTTACATGCTTTGATTCCTAGGGAGGGTGAGTGGCAAGAGAGGGGAGACCTTGCCATCCTGCTGAACTTCTAGCACTTGGATCTCACTTTGGAGCTTGGCTTCTGTTTTAATATATTTTCAGCTGGAAGGTAGTGGAAGTGGATATAGGAAACTATTTGTTGTATGGGTAATGTCTCTACTCCTAACCAGGGCTGAGCCTGTGCTGGCTGCACTCAGCAATGACCCCTTTCCTTTTGTAACCCCAGCCCAAGTCAAGGAAGGATTCTGTGAATATATGTGTGTATTTGTGTGTGAACTTATGGAAAAGTCTGTTTCTGAGTTGGCCATTGACCTTTGGCTACAACTATTGGAAGGGAAGACACTACCAGTTTGTTCAGGGCTTCTAATTTAAACTTTACTGAAGTTTTAAAATTGATCAGTTTGTTGGATTGCCTTGCTGGGACCCTGCTATGTGTGTGTGTGTGGGGGTAGTGGTGGAGGGAGCAGTCAAACTATATGCTTTGTCTTGGCAAATCGAGGGATGCAGCCTAGCTCAGTCCTGGAAGTTGGGTGGAAAAATCAGGGCAGAAAGGGATGTTGCTGAGGTGAGAGGGGTGGAGGGGACTCTTCATCCTAGACTTTCCCTTCAGATGTGTTGCCGTAGAGAGAAGAAGCAGAGCCAAAGCAAAGCTCTCCAGGAATTAGTTGTGAGACCCTTCAGGGGCAATCTTTACCCAGAAGACAGGTGTTGGAATCACATGACAGGACAGGGAGGGCATTCCAAGTCTTTCTTGGAATTTGGGATACACTGTGTGACCTAATTTCTCCTCCAGCTCCTTTGGGAATTAGTGATTTTCAGTTCTCCTGGAGATACTTCTTACAGAAAAGAGATCTGCTCTGACTCTTTGAATTAGCTGCTACTAAATCTGAGGTTGAAAAGAGAGTGGAATACTCTGGCCAAGAGTCAGAGAAGAACATGGAAAGAGAAGGGGTGGGGGGAACCCTCCTACTTTTCTCTGAGGGGAGGAGTAGCTGGAGGTGGGGGCAGCTGGGCCCTCTTACCTCCTCAGCCTGGATGTGCACTTCCTTCTAAGACCATATATCCCAAAGGGTGCATAGAAAGACACTGCTTTTAAGAGGTGCCTTGCACTTGCCGTAAACATGCTAAGGAGTTGGCAGGGCAAAGTCCCACAGGGGAGGTCTGTGAGGGGGGCTCTCATTGGGATCCTGATGTTCTGTCACATGTCTGGAGTCCACCTTGTCCCAGCAGGTGGGGCCTGGGATGCGAGCCTTCCTTTTGCCCTTTGCAGGGACTCTAGGACTGCAAAAGTTAGACGGAGGACAGTGAAATCCGAGAAATTTGTGAGTAGGCGAAGGGAGCTGGGGCTGGAGCATTTAGAGCAGCTGACCCAGGGTGCATTCTGAGCCAACCAGAGGAACGGTCAGCTCCAAGGCTAGGCTGTAGCCCCAGAGAAGCTTCTCTTCTCTGGGAAGCCTTCCAGAGGCCCTTAGCTTGTCTCCCTCTCGCCCCGCCTTGTACAGCCACACATCCCCCATCTCAGTCCTTACCATGTTATATGGAAATGACTTGTTGGCACCTTGTCTCCCTGTCTAGGTGGTGGTGTCCTTGAGGAGCCCTGTCTCCCTTCTGTGCTTCTGTGCCTGGCAGGTCTCAGGGGTGCAATAAATGTTGCTTAGTTAATCAGACTAAGAGTACCGGCATGTAGCAGGCACAGCACAAACCCGGCTTCCTTCCATTCTGCACATTGGCATGGTTGGCTTTTGACCTTGAGCACAAACATTGCTCATGTGAAGATGTGAGCCCTTCCAGCCCATGCCAGCTTCCACCTGCTCCTGCCAGCCCACGCAATCCCCCAGCCTGTGCTCAGGGACTGGGTGCTGCCATGGGATGGCCTAGCAGCCGAGCATACCTATGATCCAAGTATAAAATCTAAGGCCTAGAGAGACGGTTGGGGGCCATCCACTCTGGGATGCTGTCCCTGCAGCCGTGCCCCCTCATTACCATGCATCGCAGAGAGTTGGCCGTGGAGTCCCGCTCTCCAGCACCCTTCCTCTTGCAAACCCGGGCTTACATGGAGCAAGGCAGAGCTACTAGGCTAAGAAATTATCTCTGCTTCCTGCCAAGGAAGGAAGGCAGGAGCAGGAGTTCTTCCTTGGGGGCAAATTATTTAATCACTCCCCTTTCCCCTTGAATCAATGCAACTAATGAACATCTTTGCCTCTTCCTCCTTTCCTGTCTGCCCTCCCCTTCTCCCATCAGCCTCTTATTATTCACATTCATTTCTTCTTCTTGCTTTTGCCTGCATCCTCAGTGACCTCACCTAGGGAGGGCTGGTCCACATGGCAAGCCTGCGCTTCTTTTCCTCTGCTCCACTTCTGTCCCCGACCCTTGCCTCTTCCCACTCTGCACCATCAGCCTGTTCTGGGCTGATCTCAGCTTCTGAGTGGTGGAAAGGCCAAGGACCTGTGAGTGTCACCTGAGGAAAGGCCCTTGCACTGCCTCTGAGAGGGAGCAGTCAGAACCAGGAGGCAGGGCCGGGCGGAGGGAGAGGGGAACAGCAGAGTCATTTGTCATGGCTAAATGGGAATTTATTGCTATAATCCCAGGGCTAGAGAAAAGCTTCAGCAAGGCTGGCAAAGGGAACAGGAGCTTCAACAATTGCTCGAAAAATAAGCTACATCCCCAGTCAACCTATTGGCTGATGGTTCTTACTTCCAAGGTATAGTAACGCTGGGTCCCCTGGCAGCTCTGGGGCTTGGGTACCCTGAGGTCAGACGGCATGAAGAACCCGGGTGCCCCTGCAACCGCTGTTCTTTGACAGCCCTGCAGATTTTTGCTCTGGGTGGTTGCCGGCCAGGGGTCCAAATAGGAGTTCTTCTGCTTGCCGACAGCCCTGCAGATTTTTGCTCTGGGTGGTTGCCGGCCAGGGGTCCAAATAGGAGTTCTTCTGCTTGCTTTCTTCCCGTCCTGTGAGACTGGGGCGAACCCTCCCTTGATACTGTGCTTACTGACAGCTCAATCCACAAACCTGGCTTACTAAGCACCTTGCTCTTCCTTTGGTACTGTAGGTGATGCAAAAGAGGATGGTGTGTCCCCACTCCTCAAACTGCTTGTCATCTAGTTGAGGAGAGAAGTCTAGCACAAGGACTAGGGCTATGTGCTGAGTATGCACAAACAGGGATTTGGAGAAGAGAGAGCTCTGGGTGAGCAAGCAGTCAACCAGTCAACTCGCTTTCCTTAAGTAGGTACAACAATTTACAAAGTATACAAAAATTCACCTCATTTTCGCATTTTAACTCTTTTTAAAAAAATTTAAAAAAATTTTATTTGAGAGAGAGAGAGAGAGATCACAGAGAGAGAGGGGGAAGGAGAAGCAAACTCACTGCTGAGTGGAGATCCCGATGCAGGACTTGACCCCAGGACCCCGAGATCATGACTTGAACTAAGGGCAGATGCTTAATCGACTGAGCCACCCAGGCACCCCCGGCATTTTTAAGTTTACGCCATCAATCATTATTTCACCATATGAAAGGTGGGGCCAATCACGGCTGAGAAAATTTAAGCTATGGGGATCCCTGGGTGGCGCAGCGGTTTGGCGCCTGCCTTTGGCCCAGGGCGCGATCCTGGAGACCCGGGATCGAATCCCACGTCAGGCTCCCGGTGCATGGAGCCTGCTTCTCCCTCTGCCTGTGTCTCTGCCTCATTCTCTCTCTCTCTCTCTGTGACTATCACAAATAAATAAAAATTAAAAAAAAAAAAAAAAGAAAATTTAAGCTATGAAGTGACTTGAACACCACTCTTCTGGCTTCGGGTTCTCTACTCCTCTCATTACACTCTGTCAAGGATTTAGAGACGGGGGAGAAGGCTCAAGGTAAATAGGATCTAGCTTAGTGAAGAGTAAAGGAAATGAAAATTCAAGGAGGAGAAATAATGCGAGCAGGAAGTACGCTTGGCATGTAGCAGAGGCTTTAGGGTGTCACATGAATGAATAAACATACAAATGAATTCAAGAATGCCCCACAAGTGGGGACAGCGAGGCGATGGAGAGGGGAGCAGCAAAGTCAGTTGTCATGGCCAAGTGGAAATCTATTGCTGCAATGCCAGGACTAGAGAAAGTTTCACTAGGGTGCAACATGTGTGCGGGTGGCAGGACAGTGAGGGAGCAGGGTGGGTGAGCTGGTGTGGAGTGGTTAGGTCATGGACGGAGGGCTGGGGGTCAGGCGGAGGAGTTTGGCTTGATGTGAGAGGCCCAGAGAAAGCCACTGCATTCTGGAAGAAGGGCATCTCCCCTGGAGGCAAGAGAGCTGTGCTCTGTATATTCCACGCCCAGCAGCGCAGCCCACCCAAGTGTGCAGCAGCACGGAGGGCAGAGTCCCTCACCGAATTACAGGATGATGGCCTGGGCCCAGGTCTGTAGCTTCTGGACCTTGGGCAGTTCTAACAACTGCTCTAAACTTCAGCTTCTCTGCTCCTTCAGAGCTCAGCTGACACATTACTTCCCTGATATTCTGATTAAGTCAGGCCTTCTGTCACAGATTTTCAGGGCAACCTCTATTTGTCCCTTGTGGCACCTGTCACCACTCTAATTAGTTGTCTAATGTCTGTGGGTCCAGGACAGGGGCTGTGCCTGTCGTGTTCAGTGTTGAATCCCTAGCTCCGAGCATGGAACTGGGAATGGTTCTGAAGAAATACTGGCTTAATGAATGAATGGATTTGTCAGATGGGGGTAGTAACATGAACTCGCAGAGCAATTAGGGGGTCAGAGGTCGTCTCATAAATTCTTTGTAAAGCAGGAGATAAACGGGAGAGATGATTGTCATTTGGGACCTGGATAAAGATCATGCCGTGAGTCAGGCGCAGGGGTGGGGACAGGGGTGAGGCTCAGTGCCAGCCATCCAGGGTGATGTCGGGGAGAGGGGTACAGAATGCCAGGGATATTTGGAAGAGAGAGGGACAAAGCTCAGGGCTCGGCTCTCCAGACATAGAATGAAGGAGAGGAAAGAACTCTTGAAGTTTCCAGCCAGAGAGATTCAGGGAATGAAAACTGTCCCTTAAGGCAATGGCGAGGCAAGCCAGGCGAGGCCCCCCCACCGCACTTTCTCTAGGGCCCTGTTGGCTTCCCGCAGCATCTCTCCAGAGTCTTGTCTGTCTTCCCTTCCTGCCCTATCTCTGGTTCTTTATAACTGGGTGTTTCTGTGTCTCCATTCACAGTTTTAGTCTTTGGCTCCTCCCTGCCTCTGACCCCAGCCAGCACCTTCTCTTCTTGATTTTTCTTCCTCTGCCTTTAGATCCCTTTGGCCCTCCCTGTCTTCACTGCTATTCTCTACTTACTGCCTTTCTCCACCATCCTGGATGCTGCCTGGGACCTTCCAGGTGGGTCAAGAGTGACATTGTGGATTTCTCAGATTTCTTGTGGTTGCTCCCTCAGCCTGTCCAGCCACCTGATTCAGTCTCCCCTCAGTTCTTCCTGCCTGAATTCCGAGACGAGGCAGGCACCTGCTGATGGGTGAAACAGGCCCCAACACGGACAAGCTCTTGGTCTCTTGTATCCTTTTCAAAGTTTTCCCTTTCCACATGGAGCAAGCCCAAGGATCTCCCACCGCTGGGACTCAGCCCGTCCCTCCTCCCCTTAGAATGCCCTGTGTCCCCTTATCTGCTCTTGCCTCCCTCCTTCCTCCTAACCTGATAATGAGGCAAATATCTCACTTTCTCTTTGTGCCTTCATTTAACGCCCTGTACATTTGTCCTCATATCAAATGCCTGTCTAGAGAACTGTCAGGAGACTTGGCCCCAGCTGGTGTCACCCTCTGTTGGTCCAACCCAGTGTCATACAAAAGTAGGCTCCTCATAAACACTTTTTTCCCCCTTAGGATTAAGAATCTTTCTCTCTTTAAAATTTTTTTTTTATTGGACTTCAATTTGCCAACATATAGCATAACACCCAGTGCTCATCCCGCCAAGCGCCCCCCCTCAGTGCCCATCACCCAGTCACCCCAACCCCCTGCTCACCTCCCCTTCCACTACCCCTTGTTCATTTCCTGGAGTTAGGTGTCTCTCATGTTTTGTCACCCTCACTGATATTTTCACTTATTTTCTCTCCTTTCCCCTTTATTCCCTCTCACTATTTTTTATATTCCCCAAATGAATGAGACCATATAATGTGTGTCCTTCTCCGACTGACTCATTTCACTCAGCATAATACCCTCCAGTTCCACCCACGTTGAAGCAAATGGTGGGTATTTGTCGTTTCTAATGGCTGAGGAATATTCCATTGTATACATAGACCACAGCTTCTTTATCCATCCGTCTTTCGATGGACACCGAGGCTCCTTCCACAGTTTGGCTATTGTGGACATTGCTGCTGGAAACATCGGGGCGCAGGTGTCCCGGCGTTTCACTGCATCTGTATCTTTGGGGTAAATCCCCAGCAGTGCAAACACTTTTTTCATGATGTTGCTGATGTGGGTGATGATAAGTAAGATGAGTCCTGGCAATGTTTCCGGAACCATGCCTGGCACATAATAGGTATTCAATAACCATTAGTAGATTCTTAATCTGAATGATAATGTTAATTGCTTCTCTAGACTCCTTTTGTGAATACAAATAATGGAAACCGACTCAGAGGAGCTTAAGGTAGAAGGAGACTGGTTCTTTCTTTCTTTTTTTTTTTTTTAAAGATTTTATTTATTTATTAATGAGAGACAGAGAGAGAGAGAGAGGCAGAGACACAGGCAGAGGGAGAAGCAGGCTCCACGCAGGGAGCCTGACGTGGGACTCGATCCTGGGTCTCCAGGCCCTGGGGTGAAGGCAGTGCTAAACCTCTGAGCCACCTGGGCTGCCCAGGAGACTGGTTCTACGGGGTGTAGATGATCCTAGACCCTTGCAAGGGTGAGACATGTACCTGGGCTTCGTTGGAGCCAAGGAGGCAGGAGCTGAAGAACTGTGAAGGTCATCCAGCTAGATGGTCTCATCTCTCCCTGGGCCACTATTCTCTTCTCTTTCCCTGAGATGAGTTTCCTCCGCCCTTCTGCACAGATGGCAGGATAGGGCCACCCTGTCTTGGCATTAGTCATCTCTCTAAGCTCCAGGGCCACCAACCTGTGGTCCAGTCCTTCATGCTCATGTTTGTAGAAGAGGAATGTGATCATCCCAGTGAGGTTAAGCCCCCCTGACCCCTTGGCTGTGGACGGAAGCAGGATCACATTCCACAAACAGGCACAGAAATGCTTCCGTCCAGAGTGACAGGAGCGCTTCTCAAAGGGATGGTATGTGTTGGTGAGGGGTGATGGTGGTGAAGGAGATAGGGCCCAAACATCTCTTGCATGAAAGAGAGAAAGAATGAAGTCAGATCTGATATACCCATGTCTATCAACCTGAGCTCTCACAGCCAACTACCTCGGACTTGTGTGTCTCAGTTGGGGGCCACTCCATGAAGCTGAGCCCCCAAATGGTTGCCGGATGCGGCTCATCCAAAGTGAGAAAGGCAGCACCAGAGCATACCTGGATGCTTTACTCCGGAGGACCTTTAGGTCCGGTCTGCTGTGTCTGCCCTCCACTCATTTCCTGTCTACTCCCAGGAAGGGAGATTTATAAACCTAGCCAAGCCTGAGTGGCAGCCCCTTCACAGAAGCTGATTACACAGGCTAAAGCTCTTCAGCTCCTGGAGAAGATAAAGAGAGGCATCGTCCCACCCTGGCTGTGGCGATGGATGAGTTTGACCTTCTGCAAATGATTACTTTGGTTCAGATAAGGAGCCCAAGTGGCTGGCAGACCAGCAGATTCCTATAATCTTTTTCCTAAGATTTGAGCTTAAACAACTTCAATCACCCTCTGCATCACCCCCCACCTCTTGCAATATCTACTTTGTGATCTCCTCTGAGAAGAGACAAATGTTTGGGCTTTTTGGCAGGTTCCGGATGCTCTGGAAGCACTGGATGCTGGGAAAAAGCAAAGTCCACCTAGCAATGGAGTTTTGTGGTTAAGAATTCAGGCCTGGGATCCCTGAGTGGCTCAGCAGTTTAGTGCTTGCCTTCGGCCCAGGACATAATCCTGGAGTCCCAGGATCGAGTCCTGCATCAGATTCCCTGTATGGAGCCTACTTCTCCCTCTGTGTGTGCCTCTGCCTCTCTCTCTCTCTCTCATGAATAAATAAATAAAATCTTAAAAAAAAAAAAGAATTCAGGCCTGGCATAGACAGAGCAGGGTTGGCATCCTGGTTGGTTGCCCAATTGTTAGTATTTTCATGATTATCTTTTAAATTTATATTTAAAAAAGTCACGGGCAATCTAAGGACCATGTGGATCTCTTTACATTTATTTTATAGTCTAGTTTTTTTAAAAAAACATTTTATTTATTTATTCATGAGAGACACACAGAGAGAGGAAGAGACATAGGCAGAGGGGGAAGCAGGCTCTATGCAGGAAGCCTTATGTGGGACTTGATCCCAGGACCCAGGATCACGCCGAGCTGAAAGCAGATGCTCAACCACTGAGCCATCCAGGTGCCTCTGGTTTTGTTTTTCTTCTGAATTATATTTTGAGGGAATGTCATAATCTTTTCAGTGCCTTGGGCCTTTAAATTCTGGCTCCTTCATTTATTAAATGTTACCTGCATCAAATAAGTAAATAGACTACTTGTATATCAATCCCATGGGGTTATTTCTGAGGATAAAATAGAATAATCCATGAGTCCCTAGCCCAGCTCCTGGAACATAATAAGCACCCTTTAAATTATAGCTATTGTATGATATATATGTATATATTTACATATATATGTGTATATATATCATGTAATATATATATATATATATATATATATCCAACAGCAACGACATGGGTGGAGCTAGAGAGTACAATGCTAAGTGAAATAAGTCAGTCACAGAAAGACAAATACCATATGATTTCACTCATATGTGGAACTTAAGAAACAAAACAAATGAACAAAGGGAAAAGAGAGAGAGAGAGAGAGGTAAACCACAGAACAGACTCTTAACCATTGAGAACAAGCTGATGGTTATCAGGAGTGAGGGGGGTGGAGGGTAGGTGAGATAGGCCATGAAGATTAAAGAGGGCACTTGTGATGAGCACCAGGTGACGTATGGACGTATGGAATCACCATACTGTACTCCTGAAACTAATATAACACAGTATGTCAATTAACTGCAATTCAAATAAAAACTTAAAAACAAATACAAATAAATTGTGATTATTATCACTGTTTCATAAAGTGACCATCAGCTCTGAGAAGAGAAGTGTTTTTAAAAATATGGGCTTGAAGTTGGCGGTATCCTGATGAGAATGACTGTGGGTGTGGCCCATGCGGGCCGTGCCCCAGGCTCGTCCTGAAGAACTGTTGCTTGGTAGAGAGTACCAGACATTTGGGGGGTGGGGAGTCAGGCTGGGGCAGTAGAAGCAGGGATGGGGGGCCATCCTGCTTTTTATTTTCTTTATTGCTTTTTATTTATTACATATCCTGCTGAAGTATTTTCCCAATACTTCAACATCTAGAAAAGTATGCTGACAATCAAGCCCTAACATCTTATATCCCCCTTGGACTGAACCTTTCCTACTCAACTTCTCTCATCGTTTTAGGATTCAGATGGTACATGTCATTCCATCTATTCCCCTGTGGTCCTCTGGACCTGGCTTGAGATTTAGGAATCTCTTTGTTGGAGTTGGAATTTCCTCCCTCATTCGTCATCATTTGGTTCTTGTTTTACTCTGTCAAGGAAGTTATTTCTCAAATCTACCCTAAGGACTGGGGTTCTCTGTGTGTCTCCTGAGATTATAGGGTATTGGAAAGCATTCTAGATTCTTTGCTACCTCTTGATAAGGGAATTGTTTGATTGACTGATTCATCCATCTATTTATTCATTCACTCATTCATTCATTCAGCTATTTTTGAGCATTTACAAGATCTGGGCTCTGTGCCAGGTAATGGGCTTTCATGAGACACCTAATCTACCCTGACCCATTGAGCAGCTGCCAGGAAAGGAGGTCTGACACTGAAATCTTTCCTCCCTAGGTGGGAACGTTGGTGTTCCCGTTCCTCTTCATTCTTGTTCCTAAAGTCACTGGCTGACTCTTTAATTGAATAGTTTGCGCACAGAGTAAATTTTCTTAATATTTTCAGTGCCTGCCTGGCTTTTCCGGCAGAGGATAGTATCCGTTTGTGTGCTAATCGGCTTTCCAGGATCATCCACATTCTCCAGCTTCTCAAATGAAACTTGACCTGGACCCTCTTGGGTAAATAGGATCCTGGAATTTGCATAAATGATTAAATCTGGCCTTTTAAATTGGGCCAGGGTGCTTCCCTCTGGCTCTGTGCCCCCTCCTTGTGGGGAGTGGCGCTATGACCCAGGGAAGGGTCGGGTCTTTGCCCCCAGGCTGGTGGGAGCGGGCACAGGGTGGTCAGAAGTTAGCTGGTGTAGAGCTCTGACTTTAGAGCTCAGTCCCAGCTCTGCCATTGTGAGCTATAAAGCCGGGGCGGGTTTCCAGAATTCATGCTCACTCATCTCGTCCATAAGATGGGGCTTGTAGCTTTAAATTGTGTAAGAATGAAAGCAGGGAATGCAGGTAAAGCAATGAAAACGGTGTTTGAGCCAGAGAAGAGAGCACTTGGTAAGTGAAGACGACAGCCACAGCAGTTGCTACTTTCGCGGAGGAGGAGGCAGGGGCGGCCTGGAAACTGCACTAGGGTCTTGGGGTTTGTTGGCAGGTCCAGGGAGGTAGCCACCTCCCGCTGCAGGAAGGAAGGAAGGAAGGAAGGAAGGAAGGAAGGAAGGAAGGAAGGAAGGAAAAGCTGCGTTTATTAAGACAGCCACAGGCCTGGGTGTGTTCTGCGCTTTCTCACCTGACTTGCACACCTCCCCGAGGCCTTAGGCATTGCAGTCTCCCCTGAGCCAGAAGGAGCCTGCCCTGGACCGGACCCTGTAGCTTGCTCCAGGGCCACACGGCCAGGAAGCAGGGGGCGGCAGTGACCAGCTGCTTATACGCCAGCAGAAGAAACAAGAAGGGTAGCTACATTGGTGGCCTCTTTGGGTTTTGGCCCCACACACGTATCATCTGCCTCCACTGCCCAAGGTGTTAGTCCCCAAGTTTACAGGTAAGGACAAAAGGCTCTGGAAAGCAGAGGGCCTGGTGGATGGCAGGACAGGAGCGAGGTTGGATCTGCCTGCTAGGCTGCAGCTCCCTCCCGAGTGGCTGGAATTGCGCTGCTCTGCTGCGAGTGGCCTCTGTGACCTTGGGCAGGTCACTTGACTCATGTACACTGCAGCCTCCTTTCCTGTACAAGACGACAGCCACCCTGCTGTCTCTTAGAGCTGCCGGGAGGCTCAAACGATGTAAAGGATGTGAGAGGTCTTTATAAACTGGAAAGCTCTAGACTTGGAGGGGTTATTACCCTCACTCCACAGAACCTCCCACAGGCCGCCTTTCATCCGCCCCCCCCGCCCCCCACTGCCTCGTGCTGTCGCCTGGCTTCGGTGCTTCCCAAGCCTGCAGGATCGGCTTGCTGCCTCCTGGTACCAGAGGGGAAGGTCCTCCTACCCCTACAGTCCCAGCACCTCCCCTCAGGCTCTCAGAGCACCTGGGACGGCTGAGGCTTGAGCAGGTGTCTCCAGCCCTCGGGGGCCGTGCTCGAGCAGCCTCTGCCCTCTCGGGCCTGTGAACCCCTTCCCAGGCTGGGGATCTGCTGTGCTCCCCAGAGGTCCTCGTCCCCAGTGGACAACAGACTTCCATCTAGTAGCTTCCCCGCCTGAGGCTCTCAGACTTTCCATTTTCAATTGCTTTCAATTGAAGGCTCAGAGGAAACAATCTCCCACGGGTTAGAGACTCCTTTTAACTGGGTTCCTGCAGCCTCCTCTCTCAATCTCTCTCTCTCTCTCTTTCTCTCCTCTTGCCACCCTTGCCCTTCTTAATCTGAGAAATAGGCCTCTCCCCGCTCGTCCTCAATGTGACTGCATCCAGTAGCTGGGGGTTCACTTAACCCTTCTTTTTTTTTTTTTTTTTTTATTGGAGTTCAATTTGCCAACATATAGCATAACACCCAGTGCTCATCCCACCGAGTGCCCCCCTCAGTGCCCGTCACCCAGTCACCCCAACCCCCTGCCCACCTCCCTTTCCATCACCCCTTGTTCGTTTCTCAGAGTTAGGAGTCTCTCATGTTCTGTCTTAATCCTTCTAATTGGACTGTCTCCCTTGGGACACCTGACGGCACAGCCGTGAAAGCCTGTCACCATGACCTTGTCCACCCTGTCATCCCTCAGATGGAACATGGAGGGCAGAGTGGTAGCGTTTACTCAGGGGCTCTTGGTGGGTCAGCCCCTTCCATCCCTGGGGGATCTCAGTGGGATGTGGTGGCAAGGGTAGGGAGGTGGAGCAGCAGAGGTGGTCAGATTTTTCTCGTTTGATAAGATCCGATTCACTGAGTGCAAGCCTCATTCCAAAGTGACCAAAGGGAGAAATGGGACACTTGGCCACACTCCTCTCATTCTGGAATATTCTATGTACGATGACTATCCGGAGGCACGAGCCTGGGATAAAATGATCCTGGGAGTTTACCTTCCCCTGAAACTGTTTTGTGCTTGTCTGAGTCCAGTTTCTAAGCTGGGGAGAGGTTCCTAGGTACCTCGCAGGTTTTTGGCACTCGGGATACGTTAAACACCTGCTTTGTCAGCTGGAGCACAAAGCTGCATGACATTCCACTCTCCTACCTGCGCCCGTGATCAAAAAGATGAAGCAAAAAAAAAAAAAAAAAAAAAGATGAAGCAAATGAGATGCTCTTCCCCTTGCCCAGGGATGACCTCGTGGCCACGAGCGGTGTCATCGCCATCTCTCTAAAACGGATGGGAGACCAATTTTACTGGAGGAGTGAAGAGTTTGCTGTTCAGGCTCAGTTGCAAATGTGACAGTGAGACATTTCCAGAACCGAAGCCTTCTTTCTCGCTGCCTCCAGGGTGGGAGGCTGATTCCCTACCCAGGGTGGGGAAGGCAGAAGAAGTTTCCTTCAGCTTTTTGAAAAAAAGGATCGGGCTCTGCCATGGCCCCTGCTCCTCCAGACCACGAGTGGGTCAGTGGGGCGAGCACAGAGGAAGCTCCCGCCCGCCCTGGGGCTGTAGGGGCACAGCCTGCTGCAGGACCTCATTCCAGTTGGCTCACTTATTTATACGTAAAGCAGAGCTTTGGGGGGTGGGACTGTTGGTGGCAGGTTTGCCTCTCCCCTTGTCTCCAGTAACCGAGGGCTGGGTATACACTTGCCTACCCGACATCGTGAGATAAAAGCCCGCAGTTAAGGAGGATGGTCTGGTGAGTATGCCCTGCCTCAGCCTCCTTTACCCCTGAGCACATAAATTGTCCCCCCTCCCCACCCCCGCCCAACGAGGCCAGTGAAATATTCCAGCAGCCCCTACAGTCCTCTCCCTTGGGGAGTTCTGGCCAACACATCCTCCCTACCTTCTTATACCTCCAGAGATGTTTTAATTCTCTTTATGGTCAGTGTCTGGGGGGCGGGGAGGGGGGCGCCTGGCCAACCCGCCCTTGATTCTGCTCAGACCACAGATTTCTCACCTGGCTGGGTCTGCTCAGGAATTCTAACCTCTGTATTGTAGGCCCTGACTCCCGTCTTCCCTCCCAAGACTAGTGCCAACCTGTTTGTAGCCCTGGTTTGTTCTGACCCTCCTCTTCCATGCCCTGAACCCAAGAAGAGCCATCCTTGTCCTGCTCTCTTGGCCCTGGCCTCCCAGGTTCCCAGGAAGGTTTAAGCTTTGTTGTCCTATTCAGATTGCTCTTCTTCCTGCCACTGAGGACCCCGTGTAGCCAGGGTGCGCTGCGGGCCTTGATGGAGTGGGGCTGGGCTGGGCGGGGGTGGGGTGGGTGGGCGCTGCCTTCCCAAGGGCTGGTGCTCTGCTGCCCCCTGGGGGCGTGCACGCCACAGGCTAACCCGTGAGACCTGGAGTTTCCACATCCAGGGTAAACCAAAGGCGGGCTCTGCAGTCAACGTTATTCTTTACACACGTCCCTAGCCTCCCCCCACACCCCCTTCTGCTGCTGCTGCTTCTGAGCCCACAGATGTTTCCTCCAGCAGAGCCCCTGCAGAAGCCAGGTGAGACAGTCGTGGCTCTCCTTCCAGCTCAGAGGTGGGGTCTAGGGACACAAGGCTGGTTCCTTCCGACCTGCCAGATCCTTTTGTCTAGGGAGAAAGCAATCGCTGTAGATTTGCTCCAGGCTGGGCTCCGCTAGAACAAACACACATGTGCATATTAACACCCACATGCCAAAAATTCGATTTCGGCAAACAACCAGACCCTGCTAATTAAAATGTCTAATCCATTTAAATGAATGCAACAATTAACTAACCAGACCGTAATTGTGTGATTTGAATACTCGTCCTTTTCATTCCCATCTAGCTGGCAGGAAGACTTATTTCCTGGGTGGGGTCCAAACCCCATGATCTTTGAAATGAATTTCATTTCTGGGCTTCCCTCTACAGAGCACCTCACCCCTCACGCCTCACCCGTCACCTCACCTAGCGACGCTGGCCCCTACTGTCAGGAAGCTTGGGCCTAGTGGCTTACTTCTGTGTTAAACCCTGCTGATGGAGAGACATCTCGGGTCAGATTTATCCTTTCCCTGGAATGCTCCCTGTCTGCAAGTGCCTCTCCTGGAATTTCTGCTGGGGATGGGAAGATTTGGGGCTGTGATAGTCTCTGCAGTTTCCAGTTTCCTGTTAGCATCAGGGCCAGAGAGAAAAAGAGAGAGAGAGAATCAAAGAGACAAAAAGAGACTTAGCGGCCGAGGCACAGGAAAAGAGAGAAGGACATCCTTTGCCCACACAATTTGAGGATACAAAAGATAAACATCAGAGACATATTGTGCCATCACCTGCATGTAGACCTAAGGGCTCCCACCTGCCATGTGTCCCTGGTCTGCTCTTCACTTCCTGACTTGCATCTTGAAACATTTATTGAGTGTGTACATGTAAGGCCCCTAGGTGGTCGCTGGAAAGAGATAAAACAGGAACATAAATAAGTATAAATAAACAGAGGAGGTACCATGAGAGAGGTAGGCAGCAACACTGCAGCCGTGGCCCAGAATGGCCACCTGGAAGGGCATGGAGGGTTGTGGTGCACACCTGGACGGAAGCAGGGGCCAGGGCACCTGAAGAGGTATTTGTATAGCACGAGTGCTGTTTTTACTGCGATTCCGGGGACAGACCTAGATTTTTAGGGGCTTGAAGCCTTTAGTGATGGAAAGGTTATTTAAGGAAAACAAAACAAAACAAAACAAAATTGTGAATAAGGAATTAGTCATAAAATCAAATATTTATTTCAAATAAGAAAATAGATCATAGTAAATTGTATATTTTAAAAGCTGACAATACCACAAACACCACAAGCCCCAGAAAAATAACGGAGTCAAAAAAATGGATTAGCTGCCTGGCATACCTCTTACAGTACTTTCTCCATGCATTTTTTTTTTTTTTTTTTGGTTGCATAGTCTTTGATGCTCCTTCATATGACAACAGTTTTCAAGTGTGGTTTTTTAAAAGAGAGAATAAAGAGAGGATCCTGTCTTTCTTCTGACCCAGAGGATCAAAATTTGTCATAAATGCTAGTTGGGATTCATAACACGAGGCCACACACACACGTGTGCTTGTTTCTGGGTTAATGCTACAGGTCAGTGCAGCACAACTTTGGAATTGGGATAAATTCAGTGTGAGGAGGCACGAGCACATTTACCACACCTTGGCCATCTGGCTCTGCCCCCATGTCATGGCGCTGTGACTTGGCGCAGTGGCTGGAAAGCGTACTCCCTGACTCTTTTCTAAGCAGTAACTTAATTAAATGTAAGACTGTGAACTAGTCAAATGTAACTAACCCAACTGAAAGCTTTCCCAGTTCAATGCGGCCCGAGCTGGATGCCATGGCCACTCTGGCACCATTGCGGTGAAGGGCTGTGTAATGAAGGGAGGCTGGAATGGAAAGAGATAACGCGTTTGACATTTGAGTTAAAATATATTACTTTAGAAAGTTTCATCAAAACATAAGATCATGTAAATACATTGCCAGGGTCTCTCCTGGAGCCTCTAGGGGTCTAAGAAGTGAAGGGCCTTGATACGTAAGGCTGCATTGTTTTATCATAAAGTTATCCCTGCTTAGATTACTAACTTATTTAGGAAAGTGATGGAAATTGCTAGAAATATTCATCGTTCCCTGCTTACCTGTCAGGGCTGAAGAGAGAAAGTGTTGCACAGTCATGAAGGGTACACATTTTGGAGTTGGTGGTTCTGGGTTCAAGTTCTGATCCTGCAGTTGAGGAGTTCTGTGACCTCGGGCAAACCACCTACACCCCAGCTTTCTCATTTGGAAAAAAGAGGTAAGAGTAGAATTGACATGCTGGATAAATGTGACAAGGCCTGTAAAGCATGGGATAGCCATTGGTCACACTGGCTGGTTTTTATTTTTCAGAAGGAGGAGAGGTACCTTCCAGCTTCTGGGATGGCAGAGTGAGGGTGCATGGGAGAGTTCCCTAAAGGAGGGACATCTGAGTGGAGCCTTAAAGTTCTGGGACCAAAACATTTGAAATGGGGATGCACATTACCCTGGAAACGTGTCCAGTTTGGCTGGAGTACAGGTGAGTTTTACAATGGGGGCTGAGAGGGGCCAGAGATGCTAGACTTTATTTCCCACAGTTTGACACGATCAGATCTATGATTCTGAAACACAACTGCATGCGGAGAATGAGACCTGTGGAAATTGTTGAGACAGTCCAAGCAGGACGTGGAGGACTGAACCGGGTGGTGTTGGAGGTTCCCACGCGCAGATACACAGCTGCATGGACCCATGAACACATCAAGCATAGCAGGCCCCGTGATGATGGCAGGGTGAGCCCAAACATCTCCGAATCATTTATCCTGCTCTCTGCTGGGGCTCAACAAAGAGGAGACCAGACTGGCAGGGCTGTTGCTGGTGCTAGATGGAAGCTGTGCCCTTTCAGGCATGCGCCACACCCTTGCATGACAGAAGCCTGCTCTCTGGGCCTGGAGGGTCACTGCTAGCGCTGGCTGCAGCTGGCTGACTTGTCTTCACATCTGAGTAGGCTCTTTCTGGGAGCTGGTGGGAGCTGCCAGTGAGCGCTGCCTTCCAGCAGGCTGATGGGCAGTGCAATTTATTTTATGCTGAAATGACATCCTGACAACAACACCTCTCGCAGAGGACAATTTGGTCTCTGTAATTGCTAGCCTGGAGGCAGGGAGAGCGGTCCCTCTCACCTCTCAACACCTGCCAGAGGAGCACGGATAGCATCAATAGGTCCTTTTGGAAAAGGAGACTCAGAGCCCCCTCTCTTATCCACCAGCCTGGAGCCTCAACCAGCAATCTTGTGTGGTGGCTCTTCCATACAGGCAAGCAGTCAGGGGCCCAAGCATTAGCCAGCCCGGAAGTGGCATTTTGCCCAAAGGTTTCTACCTCATTTGGATCTAGCACTGTTCTGGAAGTCTTTGCCCATTGATTCAGAAGAATGTTGCAAACCCGATAAATCATTAATGGTCATTCTTACACATCCATTTGCAAGATCCAGAAAATGGAGGCACAGCTTGCTTCAGATCAGGCAAAATGGAATTTATTTATTTATTAATTTTTTTTTATTTATTTGATTTTTATTTTTTTATAATAAATTTATTATTTATTGGTGTTCAATTTACCAACATACAGAATAACACCCAGTGCTCATCCCGTCAAGTGCCCCCCTCAGTGCCCGTCACCCAGTCACCCCCACCCCCTGCCCTCCTGCCCTTCCACCACCCCTAGTTTGTTTCCCAGAGTTAGGAGTCTTTATGTTCTGTCTCCCTTTCTGATATTTCCCACACATTTCTTCTCCCTTCCCTTATATTCCCTTTCACTATTATTTATATTCCCCAAATGAATGAGAACATATAATGTTTGTCCTTCTCTGATTGACTTACTTCACTCAGCATAATACCCTCGAGTTCCATCCACATTGAAGCAAATGGTGGGTATTTGTCATTTCTAATGGCTGAGGAATATTCCATTGTATACATAGACCACATCTTCGTTATCCATTCATCTTTTGATGGGCACCAAGGCTCCTTCCACAGTTTGACTATTGTGGACATTGCTGCTAGAAATATCGGGGTGCAGGTGTCCCGGCATTTCATTGCATCTGTATCTTTGGGGTAAATCCCCAGCAGTGCAATTGCTGGGTCGTAAGGCAGGTCTATTTTTTTAACTCTTTGAGGAACCTCCACACAGTTTTCCAGAGTGGCTGTACCAGTTCACATTCCCACCTGTTGGTGCAGGAGGGTTCCCCTTTCTCCACATCCTCTCCAACATTTGTGGTTTCCTGCCTTGCTAATTTTCCCCATTCTCACTGGTGTGAGGTGGTATCTCATTGTGGTTTGGATTTGTATTTCCCTGATGGCAAGTGATGCAGAGCATTTTCTCATGTGCGTGTTGGCCATGTCTATGTCTTCCTCTGTGAGATTTCTCTTCATGTCTTTTGCCCATTTCATGATTGGATTGTTTGTTTCTTTGCTGTTGAGTTTAATAAGTTCTTTATAGATCTTGGAAACTAACCCTTTATCTGATATGTCATTTGCAAGTATCTTCTCCCATTCTGTAGGTTGTCTTTGAGTTTTGTTGACTGTATCCTTTGCTGTGCAGAAGCTTCTTATCTTGATGAAGTCCCAATAGTTCATTTTTGCTTTTGTTTCTTTTGTCTTCGTGGATGTATCTTGCAAGAAGTTACTGTGGCTGAGTTCAAAAAGGGTGTTGCCTGTGTTCTCCTCTAGGATTTTGATGGAATCTTGTCTCACATTTAGATCTTTCATCCACAAAATGGAATTTAGATTATAGATTACACTTCTCACAAGAAACCCGCCTCCTCTCATTTGCCTATATTTGTATCTTTATCCCAGTTGCCTGCCACCTAATATAGTTTTTGGCATATCGGTTAGTATTAATTTGCTGACTGATTGCATTCTGAGATGAATAATAATTTGGACCAGGTAATTTAATTTCTATTATTTTATTATGGGAAGGAGGAGAGAAGGCTAGGATATGTCTTCATTCATCCCACAGATATTTACTGAGTGCTCACCGTGTTCTAGGCACCATACTATGTACAGGACATAGAACAGCAAACAGGCAACAGCTCCTGCCTCAAGGAGCTATGGTTTCATGGAAGATATATAAGTACTTAACACACCACTTTTGGGGAAGTAACTTGTGCTATGGGAACACATTCTGTGAGCACTTAACCCAGACAAAGGGTGCAGGGTGTGGTGGTCAGGGAAGGCTTAGCAGAGATCTTGATGTCTCTCTCACTTGGGACCTGAGGGAAGTGTGGGAGTCAGTCAGTCAGGTGAACAGGTAGTAGAGAGATGCAGATGCGACAAGTCCATGGTCCATGGCACTATGGAGCAGATCCTGGTCTAGAAGAAAAGTTGGCCAAAGAGAAGAGGTAATTGTAATAGTGTGTAAATCTTGGGATTGGGAGAAAGACAGTATTTAAGGAAGCTTTCATCACGTAAGTGTTTCTGGAGCAAACAACTGAACTGACTCCACGTAGCTCAAGATGAAGACCATCATGGTTTCTCACAGAATCAAAGGAAAACCTGTACAACCAGGGTGGTTCCAGGGTGCTCACTAGCAGAGCCTCCTCGATCTTGTTGGCATGACAATGAATGCTACAAGCTCCAAACCCCAGGTCTCCACGTGCTGCTCTTCAACTTCAGGGGAGGGAAACTCTGATTGGCCAGATTGGGTCAGGTGTCTCTACCTTTGGACCAATCAGGCATGGGCAGGGAAGGGGAGGATGGGTAGACATGGTCAATTTTACCTTGACCCTGCGATGCCTACATTCAGTTCTGTTTTTTGTTTTGTTTTGTTTACTGCAAATAGGGATGGAGGACATTTCACTAAGAGAAGGTGCAGCAGCAAAGTAGGAAAGTTAGGAAGGTTTCCTAATGTATCCACTTTACTGGGATGGGAAAGGTCTGGTATTTATTTGCACAGGCCATGGGTTTCTTTTTTTCCACGCCTGCTATCTCCACTCATGAATGGATCTCACACAACCAGCTCTAGGACCTTTAGACTCTGGTATGTCCTTCAGTGTCTCTGACAAATTCGAGGAATCTGGAGTCCCGAGAATTTTCCAAGGCTATGACTTAAGGGCTTGGGGTAGGGCGTTCAGGGACAGAAAGGTATTTTGGAAGTGTGGGGCCGTAGAGAAACTCTGTAGACAACTGGGAGACGGGTTATAGAGAAATGTGCTTCTTTCCTAAGTCTAATTTGGGTTTATCCAAGTGAATAATTTCTCAGGCAGCCAGGAGGAGCCACAGGTCCCATGAGACCAGGGCTGCTCAGAATTCAAGCTGTAGTTCTGACAGCTTCAACTTGGAATCAAGCTCAGCATTCCGGCCTATGAGATCCTTCACTTGCTTCACTCTCTCCTCTAGGTCCAGGGCAGGATTCCCAGAGGCTGAGAACATTGCTCTGCTGTGTCTTTGCAGACTCGTGTAAGGGGCAGATGAGTATTTAGCCACTTATACCCTCTTTACCTGCTTACCAGGCAAATTGCTGAATACACCCTGGCCAGGGAGTAAGAAGGAGTCAGACTCTGAACAAACATCTTTGCTTGGAGAGGACTCCATCCAGCCCCTTCCTCCTGGTGTCCTGGGCTATGGACCAGTCTCATCTAATCCTCTTCTCACCTCTTCACCTGGCTAACTGCCTTACTTCCCAAGAGCACTTGGCCAGTTGGGTGGACAATTGTTCTCAGCCTCATAGACAACCGACCTAGAAGGCTTCTCCAATATCTGTTAGTGCATCCTTTAATTTTATAGAAAAGGAAGTTGTGCCCAGAGAGGGGATGAGACTTGCCCAAGGTCAATCAGATATTATGTAACAGAACTGGGGCCAGAACTAAGACCTCTCAAAGCCATTTGAGCTATCACTTATGTTGCTTCTCACACCTCACCCTTCTGAATGTGCTGAGACCCCAGAGCCAGATTTCCCTCTTGCTGTCAATTTCCCTAAGGGTCAGAGTTGTTCTCAAGTCAACTCCAGGGGTAAGGAATAACTCTTGAACTTACCTCTCTTCCATAAAGCATTTGTCCTTGGATAAGGACATCTTGGGTCCAAGAGTCAGACCCAGGCTTTGGTAAGAAAGGATCACTTGATCCAAGGACATGCATGCTTCTTAGAGATTTATCACCAATTTACAAAGCCCCTAGTTCCAGGCTCTGATTGGCCCTGAGAACAAGTATCCTGTTAGCAGAAGACCCCTCATCATCTCTAAACTACAGGAGAGAGCAAAAGGAACTGAACTGGGTGACAGGGTGGTAGTGGTGGTGGGGGTGGTTAGACCACTTGTCAGCTTGCAGACTCTGTGCTCTGGACAATTTTATATGGACAGGGTGATGACAGCAGTGGTCCAGACCCCTAGAGATCTTCTAGTCATCCAGGGATGTTGTGATATATTCAAGGCCAGAAGTTTTGCCTGCCTATCAGAGCCAACAGCCCTTTCAGATGAGAGAAGATGTGAGCCGATCAACTTTTTCCCTTTTCTTTCAGGTACAGCTTCTTCAGGACTTGAAATGCCAATGTCACAGCTCAAGAAATAATGATTTTATTACTTCTTTGGAGAGTGGTATGATATTTTTCTCTTTTTTTGGTAGAGGGGGAAGGAGGAATGATCAAAAGGAGAGAGAAAAGACTTTTGGAACTATTTTAGAATAAAAATCTTAAAAAAAAAAAAAAAAAAAAGGGATGCCTGGGTGGCTTAGCGGGTTTAGCACCTGCCTTCGCCCCAGGGTGTGATCTTGGAGTCCTAGAATCGAGTCCCATGTTGGGAGCCTGCTTCTCCCTCTGCCTGTGTCTCTGCGCCTCTTTCTCTCTCTCTCTCTCTCTCTCTCTCTGTGTGTTTCTTATGAATAAATAAATGAAAACCTTAAAAAAAAAGAAACTATTTTAGTTGGTGCATTTTGTGTGTGTGTGCATGCATGTGTCTGTGTGTGGCCATGTGTGTGTGCTTACTCGAAGGCAGCTCAGGATGAACAGCAACCTTCAATATCCAGAGCTATACCTTGTTTAATCTTCACTGGTAGATTCTGGGTATTTGGTAAATATAGAGCATCTCTCAGGCATGGTGTTAAGCCCCACTTGAGGGCCAAACTGGGTATCTCTTTACTGTAGTAACAAATATGACAATGATTTACTAGAGGGAAAAATGACAAAATCCAATCCTTCCTGAAAAAGATTATAGCTCACAGGTACTGGGCAAGTACTCAATGGTACATATTCTTATAAGCCCTACACACACCAGGGATTCACTCATTTAATCCTTCTATTGATTCTGGGTAGGTAATTTTGTTTTCTTCATTGTATGAATCATGAAGAAACCAAGGCACTGAGGGGTTAGGTAACTTGTCCAAGTCACACTGGTGGCAAGAGGTGGAACCAGGAATTAAACTCTGCTGTTTGGTTCCAGGTCCTTCCTAGCTCTTAGCTGTCATATGATATTACTACTACTACTACTACTACTACTACTACTACTACTACTACTTTTCTTTCTCGTTCTTCTTTTCTTTCTTCTTTTTTTGATACTTCTCCTTAAGGCCCATGTCTGAATAATTGTTCTGATACTTACTGCTATAGAATCTGAAATCTGTGCGGTTAACTCAATATCTATTTGGGGATGACTGTCAGGGAGAAGACTGCCCTAGATACATCCTCAAACCACCACCCAACTATGCTGTTTCTAGGAGATTTGACCACTACTACTAGCCACCCACTTGCCTCCCCCAAAGTCTATAAAATACAGGTCATTCTCACTTGCAGATAGGTCATGACTAATTCAGTGCTAGTTTCCCTCCACACCAGTCCACACTGTGCAGTGGCCCTGGCAAAGCTGAACAGTCTCCGGTGATGGGGACCTTACTGTCTCACATAGCTGCTCTTTGCATCTTTGGATAATTGTGATCCAATTGTGTGTTGAGGATGGGGGCTGGCATCTGCCTTACTGAGGCTCCTGTCCACTGGTGGAACACATCTGGGCCCTCAACCACAAGCAACCTTTTAAAAATTTGAAGAAAGCACTACCTATACCCAGAATCTTCTCTTTCCCACATGACACCTTCTCATTTTCTCCTATGACAGAGCTTCAGGACCAACCTAGCCTCTCAATAGCTTGTCCACATTCCTGTTAATGAATCACTGAGATGCAGCCTGGTAAGAACAAAGCATAGCAGGGTAGTCCCTCCCCTCCTTGCAGAGATTCAATTAAAGAAGCTTCAGGTGAGAGTCACTTCATCCCAGGCTACTTAAAGGGCTTATGACTGATAATCTCAGGCATCAGAGGAAGTATTCGCAGTTTCACACTGGATTCATTTGAAGATCTTTAAAAAATACTAGAAACTCTTATTTAATTGGTCTGATAATGCTGCTTAGGTATTAGGATTTTTAAAAGTCTCCAGATATTCTAGTGTATGGCCAAGATTGAAAACCTGGTCTTACTAAGGCCATGCTGGAATGTAATTTTTATGAGAACAAGGACTTGGTCTCTCTGGTTTCCTGCTATGTTCCCAGCAACAACAAAGGTGTCTGGCACATAGAAGATCTTGTTCAGGAAGCATTTGTTGATGAATGAGTGAATCCTTTGCACGTTGCTGAATGTTTGCTTATCATTTCATCAATTGTCCCCGATAAAGTGATGATTGAAGAGCATTGAGAGAACTATCTCTGCCTTGGACAGTGAGGGATGGAGTTCGCTGTGTCTGGTTCCCAGCCAACACACAGTTAAAATTGTCTAAGTAGGACAGAACAAAGCTTGCTGGCACATGGAAAGGGCTCTTGGGTCAGTGAGCTCTTGTGAAGGAGGCTGGGTTGAGAATATGGTGACAACTCAGTGTTTAATTAACATGGCTCTAGAGGGATCTGGAGCAGGATTTAATGGAGACTAATATTACCCATAGACTGGGGAAAGCATCAGCTCAGATCAAAGGGAGCATCTGGAGACATGGAATAAGGCCTTATTGAGAAGTAGTAGGCAAGAGATCTTGTTTCACTGGCTGGGGATTTTGTGAAGCATTTGAGACAACTGAACTCTGAAAGACACGGCGAGTGCCTGCTGTCAGGTTGCCACTGTGCCGAAGGGTCTGGGGCTCTCCCTGCATACAGGATGCTGCCTCCTTGGAGACATGAGGGAGCTCATCCCCACCCTCCCCTTCCAACTTATGTTCAGGGTGAGCATATGGAGGTTCCCAGGAGGAAGAACCCATGTAGAGGGAAGGACACTGAATACAAGAAGAAGGAGGCTAAACTGAGAACATGAGTGTGATAGGGGCACTGAGTTCAGGAGTCATGGAGTAGGAAGGATCTGGTAAGGAGGAGCTTTCTGATGGGCAGGAATTGTGTGAATATTATAAAGAAAGGAAGGGATGTGTATAGATAGAGAGGACTTGAATGTGTGTTTAAGGTGGGCAAGATGGAAGGTTCAGAGCTTTTTTTTGGTAACAGGGAGGTAAACTGATAAAGTGTACCTTATCTCATTTAATCCTCACAATTCCCCTAAAAGGTAGAGAGTTTCAACCCTACTTTATAGATGAGCATGCTGAGTCTCACAGAGAATAAGTGACTTGCCAATAGTCACCAAACCAAGTAAGTGGAGACTTGGATTGCCTGTCTCTGAAGCTTGAGTTTGCAGAGGAAAAACATAGATGGATGGAGAGGGCTCAAAATTCAAATCTCAATGTTTAAAGAAGCTAGTTTATATTGATATAAGTAATATAGTATAATTGATGTAATATGAGTAATATCTTCCTTCTAATTTCCCAATCTATGTAGAAAAAACAGACTATCAGGAGGCTGTGAATTATATGCAGGTATGAATCACCTTCTAAGTTCTTGCCTTCCAGGCTCCCTTAAGATGGGACACTCCTCTCAACAGTTAGGACAAATCCTCCCAAAGCTGAAGGACTGGGACAGAGATTCCAGGGTATTAGTATCCCAGTCCCCTTCCTCTCCTTCCATCTGGAATGTGAAGCATTATAGGCAATTATTATAGTAGAGAGAGCCCAGGTCCAGGAGACATGACATCTAAACTCAAGGCTCGCCTCTGCCATTGTCTCTGCTGCACTTTTCCCTCTCTCTTCTGGTTGAGAGAGTCCCTCTTTCCTGTAGGGTACTCATACTAAGTGGTTTTTATGGAGCTGTGCCATGGCCATTGTCTGTAAGGGTCCCTATAATTCGGAGCTGCTGCTGACTGTCTTTCCAATCAAGTGTAGAGAAGAAGAGAGAATTCTGACAGGGGCACCTGAGTGGCTCAGTTGGTTGGGTATCTGCTTTGGGCTCAGGTCATGATCCTGGAATCCTGGGACTGAGTCCCATGTCGGGCTCCCTGCTCAATGGAGAGTCTGCTTCTCCCTATCCCTCTGCCCCTCCTATCTGCTTGAGCTCTCTCTCTCTTTCTCTCAAATAAATAAATATTCTTAAAAAAAAAAAAAAAGAATTCTGACAATCATGCTTGAGCACCTGGATCCTGCTGTGCTGGATTCTGTAAATTTCTGTCATGAGATTCCATGAACACCAGATTTTCTGCAAAGATAGCCCCAGCAACCTCTTCCGTCTCTGTGTGCATGTTTCTTTGCAGCGTAATGTTGTCTCCTGTTATAGACAGAGTCTATTTGCCCTCTCTTTGAGTCTGGGTTGGCTTTGTAGCTTGTTTGGGCCAATGGAATGTGGCAGAGTGCTTTCCAAGCTTTGGTCTTAAGTGGCCCTGCACCTTCAGCTCTCAACCTTCTCAAACCTTGAGACTATTGTGCTGTGAATAAGCCTGGTCTAGCTCCTAGAGTATGAGAAAACGCACAGAGAGGCCCAGCCAACCCAGCCATCTCAGCAGAGCCCAGGCCAGCCTGCCAGCTGAATGAAGCTGCAGTGAGTGGCGGAAGAACCACCTACTAACTCACAGAATTATGAGAAATGATGAATTGTTATTGTTTTAAGTCACTACATTGGGGAGTGGTTTGTTATGCAAAAATAGATATCTGATTCATGAAAATACAGTCACCAGCTCGTTATGTGACTTGTGCATCAATTGTAGTTTTTTATTTCATGTAAAGCAAAATTAGCTTTTGCTAATTTGATCTGTATAATAATTTATCTAAAAGATATTGGGCCATCAGGAGGGCTGAAGTATCAAGATCAAAGCTACTCAGCCAGAAATGTACTCTTAAATTAGATACCCTCCATCAGGATCCCTGACATGGCTGTGCCAGGAGGTCAATTGTACCAGTAATACCAGAGGGAACATCCCTTACTACCTGCTGGTTTCTTTGTATCATTAGCTCCTGATTCAAAGTCCAGAGTGGGTGCTTCTGATAGATCAACTCTAGGTCACGCATCTATATCCAGGCTATGGGGAGTCTGGGAAACTAAGTGTCTGTTATTTCCGCTGTTACAATGGGAGGCAGACTCATAAGAAGGTGGATTTTTCCAAATGTAGGAAGTGGTCCAAAAAGAATGACCTATGTCCTTTACAGTTCACCTCTTTTCCAGATCAATGTACACTCTTCTTTCTATATTTGTACTTCTAAAAGAAAAAGACCCTAAGGTAATTCCGGTATTGCTTTACCCCAAACAGCTTATTTCCTCCCCAAATTCTCATCAGATAGTATGCCCAGCTTCAAGCTAAGGATCCCTATAAAGAAGATATGGTCCATATATACAATGGAATATTTCTCACCCATCAGAAAGGATAAATATCGACCATTTACATTGATGTGGATGGAACTGGAGGGTATTATGCTGAGTGAAGTAAGTCAATCAAAGAAAAACATAGGATTTCACTCATACATGGAATATAAAAACATACTTTAGTTTTGCTTGATATCTATTGCTCCACTAGCACTGGCATGAATTTGCATTAATATTATGTAATTTACAGAATAAATTGTGAACCTGATCACAACAAACATACACTATATGAAAAAGTGGGGGGGAAGGGTGAAGAAAAGAAAGTCACATGAGTTAAAATGTATAAATATGTGCATAATACAACATAGAAGATGATTCACATAGATACTTCTAGCCTTGCTTGTACTATAGTTGAAATTCAGTTTCTTTATGGATTGTATTTAAATTTTCCTCCTGCATTAACTTGCCCATGTTTCTTTTTGTTTTCATTCAGTACTCAGTCCAAGTTCTTAAATATTGGTAGGGGATGCAAATATTCATTTTTTTGAGAGATTTTATCCTTAAGTGGTTTTTTAAGTGGTTTTTATATGCACTGAGTTGCAACGATTTGTCCAGCAATCTATATTACTATTGCAAATAGAAGTACCGTAAGTTGCCTTATGGTATCTCTTGTGTTCAATTCATACTTCTTCCAGACTCAATGTGTTACAGCAATATTATTTCCCTTTGATGATCTAGAGCAAGTACTCTAAGCAACATAGTAATCCCATTTTTTTAGCCTGTTCATTCAGAGGGATTAAGAACCACAAATGGCTAAGTTAGAGCCTCAAATTTCAATTCAGTGAGCTATTTGTAGTTTCCTGGTAGGCATGTTCTTCTTTGGATGCTAAAATTTATTTCTTTTTCTTTTTTAAATTTAAATTCAGTTTGTCAACATATAACACCCAGTGCTCATCATATCACGTGCCCTCCTTAATGCCTGTCACCCCATGCCCCCCATCTCCCCTTCAGCAACCCTCAGTTTGTTTCCCAGAATTAAGAATCTCTCATGGTTTGCTTTCTCTTGATTTTTCCCCATTAAGTTTCCCTTCCTTTCCTTATGATCCTTTCCCTATTTTTTATATTCCACCTAGGAGTGAAACCATATGTCTCTCTTTGATTGACTTACTTCACTCAGCATAATACCCTCCAGTTCCATCCACATCAATGTAAATGGTCGATATTTATCCTTTCTGATGGCTGAGGAATATTCCATTGTATATATATGGACCATATCTTCTTTATCCAGTCATCTGTTGAAGGGCATCTCAGCTCCCTCCACAGTCTGGCTATTGTGGACATTGCTGCTGTGAACATTGGGGTGTGCCACTGTTTTCCAGAGTGGCTACACCCACTTGTATTCCCACCAACATTATAAGAGGGTTCCCCTTTCTCCACATCCTTGCTAGCATTTGCTGTTTCCTGTCTTGTTAACCTTAGCCATTCTCACCAGTGTAAAGTGGCATCTCATGTGGTTTTGATTTGTATTTCCCTGATGGCAAGTGATGCAGAGCATTTTCTCATGTGTCTGTTGGCCATGTGTATGTCTTCTTTGGAGAAATGCCTGTTCATGTCTCCTTCCCATTTCTTGACTGGACTGTTTGTTTTTCTGGATGTTGAGTTTGATAAATTCTTTATAGATCTTGGGTACCAGCCCTTTATCTGATATGTCATTTGCAAATATCTTCTCCCATCTGTAGGTTGCTTTTAGTTTTCTTGACTATTTACTTTGCTGTGCAGAAGTTTGCTTTTTTTTTCATCTTGATAAAGTCCCAAGAGTTCATTTTTGCTTTTGTTTCTCTTGCCTTTAGAGATGTGTCTTGCAAGAAGTTGCTGCAGCTGAGGTAAAAAAGGCTGCTGCCTGTGTTCTCCTCTAGGATTTTTTTTTTTAAGATTTTTATTTTATTTATTCATGAGAGACAGAGAGAGAGAGAGAGAGAGAGAGAGAGAGGCAGAAACACAGGCAGAGGGAAAAGTAGGCTCCATGCAAGGAACCCGATGCGGGACTCGATCCCGGGACTCCAGCATCACACCCTGGGCCGAAGGCAGACACTAAACCGCTGAGCCACCCAGGGATCCCCTCCTCTAGGATTTTGATGGATTCCTGTCTCACATTTAGGTCTTTCATCCATTTTGAGTGTATCTTTGTGTCTGGTGTAAGAGAATGGTCTAGTGTCATTCTTTTGCATGTGGCTGTCTGATTTTCCCAATGACATTTATTAAAGAGACTGTCCTTTTTCCTGTGGATATTCTTTCCTACTTTGTTGAAGATTAGTTGACCATAGAGTTGAGGGTCCATTTCTGGGTTCTCTATTCTGTTCCATTGATCTGTGTGTCTGTTTTTGTGCCAATACCATACTGTCTTGATGATCACTGCCTTGTAATATAGTTTGAAGTCAGGCATTGTGTTGCCCCCAACTTTGTTTCCCCCTCCAACATTTGCCTGGCTATTTGGGGTCTTTTCTGGTTCTGCTCAAATCTTAGGATTATTTGTTCCAACTCTGAAAATTGTTTATAGTATTTTGATAGGTATTGCATTGAATGTGTAGATTGCTCTAAGTAACAGAGACATTTTCACAATATTTGTTCTTCTAATCCATGAGCATGGAATGTTTTTCCATCTCTTCATGTCTTCCTCAATTTCTTTCATGAGTGTTCTATAGTTTTTAGATCACAGATCCTTTACCTCTTTGGTTAGGTTTATTCCTAGGTATCTTATAGTTTTTTGGTACAATTGTAAATGGGATTGCTTCCTTAATTTCTCTTTCTTCAATCTCATTGTTAGTGTATAGGAATGCCATTGATTTCTGGGCATTGATTTTGTATCCTGCCACATTGCTGAATTGCTATATTAGTTTTAGCAATTTTGGGGTGGAGTCTTTTGGGTTTTCTAGGATGCTAAAATTTCTAAGTATGCAATACCTGGAGTCATAACGATTGGAAGCATAAACTTAGCTAACATATTTAGTGTGATAGTGCCATCCCCACATCCACCCCCTTGGTTTTTAGACTTATGATTTCTAGGCATGTAAGAAGTATGTTGCCTCATCCTGTATACTTCATGGCACCTCAGCTATGCAAGTGAGTTGAGTGAGGAGTAGCATATATTAGGAACAGGCATATTAGGAATATAACTTCACAAAACTCACTTGTACCATTAAGACTTTTTTGAGCCTGGTCATGCTTATATCATTTCCATAGATAACAGTGTGTTGGTGGGCCTGCCTGATTTATAGTTGGGTGGTTTAGGTAACATCCAGTCCAGTTCAGGGTTGGTAGCTCAGGTTGCATGATTATCTGGTGTCTAGTGGCCATGCATTCAACGAAGGCCTAGTAGCAAGCTAAGAGATGTTTCTTAAAAGGATAATAGTAACTTTACAAAGTTCCTAATAGGACCTTGCTTTCTCCAAAACCTCAAGGACCTATTCCATAATTCTAGCCCTGCTTCAAATGCCATACAACATCTTGATCTTCCAAAGACACCTCAAGTAGCATTAAATCTTGCAAATGATAGGGACCAACTAAAGAGATGCTTACATTGCAACCTGAACTAATTAGAGAACGTTTTCTTCCTCTGAACTCTATTAGAAGCTTGTAGCCTTCTGGTCTCCTGGCAAATGAACTGGAGCAGTAGTCAAAATGTAATATATGTTGCTTCTAAAATGCAAAGAGACATTTGAAATATTATGCCAGTTTTCTTGATTTTAAGAGGAACATGGTAGGAAAACTTGTCTTCTTTTATTTTAGAGGAAATAACTGTAGTCCACCTTTGGCCTTCTCCCCTATAATAGAAGTCACCTATAATTTCACATTTTTCCCCTCATATCTCTGGTATATATGTATCTCACTAGGGCATCTAGTGAACCATTACTTCTTGCTGTTCATATCCTGTCATGTCAACATTCCTGTGGATGTATGATGATCAAGTTCTCAGGAAACTAATTTGTGGTACATGTCTGAGGGTCAGCAAACTCCTACAGCCAGATTGTGTTGAGGCTTGTCCTGACCAGGTGAACTTCAGGTGTTCTATGCTTAAGAAGAGAGAAAAAAAATATTTGCTGGATAGTATGTTGTTTTGTTTCAGTAGAAAGACTACATCTGAAGGTCTGATTATAACTAGAACTACCATTTGATTGTTTATAATTATTCATGGCCATTTGTGAAGGTCCAGCTGTCTTCTGAATTGGCCAAACTGGCCAGTTAAATTGGAATGTAAGAGAAATCACTACCTCTGCATCTTTCAGATATTTAAGGGTAATACTAAATCTCTGTGAATATTTTATCGAGGAAAGCTTGCATTTTATTTACCATTTGGCAGTGGGAGGAAACTCCAGGTGATTCTATTTGACTCTTCTCAACCAGGAGCCTTCATTCCCTTGCCTCTAGTAAAAGAACCTGTGTGAGGGTGCTGCTGGTCACTCAATATGTCTATTCTAGCCATCTGCTCAGGAACTGGGTAAATGATCAAGGGTTTGGGCTTGAGGTCCCAGTAGGCCTACCATGAGGTAGACTTAGGTAAAACTCCATTTATTGTCTGTCACCCATTGGTACCTGCTCTGACACCACAATAGTGTTGTGGTGAATAGTGAATCTTCAGATTTTGCTATTCTCATAGAGCCAAGCCAGTGTCTAGTAATCTTGGAAGGAATTCTAGGTATTTCCCTTTCCCTAGTATACAGATCCTCTGGTAACTGGTTGCAGGGCAGTTTGGGATCTTTTCTGGGGAAAAGATTTATAGTTATTATAACTGCAGGTTTCTTACTCAAGGGTACTTAGCTTCCCCTTCATACATGGAAAACTGAATCTGTGAACTGACTTAGGTATGAGGATTGGGTGAGGGACCACATAGCATTAGGATATTAGGTTTCAGTAATGGAAAATCTTGACTGGCTTAAACAATAAGAAGATACATCTCATATAATGAGAAGTCTGAAGGCATGGTTGGTTAATTCAACAGCTCAAAATGTCATTAAGGACTTGGATTCTTTACATTTCTTTGCTCTGCCCTTCTCAGCATATTGGTTTATTTCCCTTCATGGCTGCAAGTTGTCTGCCACCCTGGCTGCCAGAACCATATACATCAGGTAATGTTTAAGAGAAGAGGGACCCTTCCTTATAATTTGTTTTTTGGAGTAAGGAATCTGCTTTCAGGAACCTCAGACTTCTGTTAGAAAGGAGGAAGCAGGGTGATTCATAAAAGGGTGTTGGGTGAGATATTAACAAGTTTTGCTATAGAGTGCAACTCTCATCATGATGGCATAAGTCAAGCCTCCATTTATTAAGTCTGTCAAATCAAAATAAGGACCTTATTGGTGTGTCCATCTCTGTTTCTTTTGGGATACCATAAGCTGCCATATAATGATCCCTATGGGTCAGACTATTCTGATTATTGGGCTGACCAGCTGCCTATTGTGATAGCCAAACTCACTATGGCTGGCAATTAGTGCTGTTCCCAAGCCTGTGTTGCTTATGACATCCAATCCAATTGAAATTGTGCATCTCATTTCCAACTACAGCTTTTCTCCATCAGTATCCTTAGCTGACATAACAACTGCTCTGGCTTTTCATAAAGATGCTGGCACTCCCTTAACAATGTATTTACCATTGTCTTGACAAAAGAAGAGTGTTTTCAGTTCTCTTGGGAGGCATAGTTAGGAGATGAGTAAACAATCATAATAAATATACTCCAACATTCCTATCTTCCTTGGTCTTCAAATTTACTCCAAGTTATACCTTGTAATTTCTGGCATCTCAACTACATTTAGTATGGAACACAAATGAGTCCAGGTTTCTGTCAACCTACCCAGCAAACAGTTAAACTGACTTCTAGATGCTGAAGCTAGTACATCAAATGCAGAGTCACTGGCAGATGCCACCATATCAGTAAACTCAGCTGACCTAAAATTATAGTTTTCCCTTGTTGGTGTAGCACTTTTAGAATCTACTCTCCAGGTTTCTGCTAATATCAATGATCAAAGACACATACTTTTGTCTGTAGTGTTTTCCCTTCATATATTAGATGTGGACTTCATCCCCTTTCCCTGCCTTCCCCCTACCCTGTCCCAGGGACATGTTGAGATCTAACTATAGTTGTTGGTGTGGAGACAATGAGGGGAAGAGGGGGTTGAGGATAGAGAGAACTAACTGGGTTCCCCTTGCAAAGTAACACCCTCATGTTAGATCATTGGGATTTTTAAATAAGGAAGAAGTAGATAGATGAGAAGAAAAGGAGGGGCTGCTTTGGCTGACAAGAGAGATAAGAATCAATGAAGTTTAGAAATTCAATGCTCTCTGAGTTATCTGAATCTTCCCATAAATCTCTGTTTCAATTCCCAAGTCTACCTGCTTTCTGATCAATGTTCTAATTTTCACCAAAGCAATAATGCAAGGCTGCAAATTCAATTAATCTTGTAATTCAACAACCTGCAGGATAAAACTTTGAGCTTGATTTTTGTCTATTTCAATATTGTGGCTGTGAACAAAAGAGATTATTCTAGTATAGTCATAGAAAATCCTTGGTTTTCATTTTTTTTGTCTTGGACTGAGAACTTAGGAATTTTGGGTTTTTTTTTTGTTGTTCTTTCTTTTAAAAAAATTCACCTAACACTATTAGAAGTAAGCATTTCATCTTCAGATCTTGAATTTCTCATGCTTTTGATTTTTAATTTTATTTATTTATTTATTTATTTAGAGGTTTGCAGTTTTATTAAGAAAACAAAAACATAACCCATACAAAAAGGAGAGTTCTGTTCCTATGATGGCACGCAGTGTGGGCATGGGGGGGAGGGGCTCTGAGTCCTCCAACAGCCCTGCCCGAGTCTCTGCGCCAGCTAGGAGTCCTGCTGCTGGATGAAGGGGTTGGGGATGGCCACCATGCCGTCCTGTGGGCAGATGAGCAGCACGGATGTGTCTGAACCGAGACCAAAAGATTGGGATCGTCCCCTGCGTATTCTCAGACCATATGCCTTGAAATTAGAACTAAATCACAACAAGAAGTTTGGAAGGACTTCAAACACGTGGAGGTTAAGGACCATCTTGCTAATTTTATTTTTTTTTAAAGATTTTATTTATTCATGAGAGACACAGAGAGAGGGAGAGGCAGAGACATAGGCAGAGGGAGAAGCAGGCTCCATGCAGGGAGCCCGATGTGGGCCTTGATTCCAGGACCTCGGGAATCACGACCTGAGCCAAAGGTAGACGCTGAAACACAGAGCCACTCAGGTGCCCTTCTCATGCTCCTTATATTGTTCTTTTTATATCCTAAACCTTGACTTCAATAGGTATAGGTGACTACAGAAAAAAACATAATAGTTTTCTCTATTGTTTACCATGTTTTGGGAGAGTCACACCTCTTAATCCTAGCTAAATTTTCACTACAATCAATCCTGAGCATGCCCCAGACCATCCCTGATTCCTGCTAATTTCTGAAGGGTCTGTTTCTACCCAACTCTTGGTACCATTTTTGATATTAGCCAAGGTTTTTACTTGCAAACAACAGAAAGAGACCATGGCTAAGTCAGGGAGGAAAAAAAAGGTTGATGAAAAGGATATTGGATAGTTCACTGAATCATTATAATCATTGTTATAAAACAATGTCCAAAATCATGTCTTTAGGGCTAAAATCTTTTTCTGTCCCCTTTCCATTGAATCACTATCCCACAATCATTATATCATGATATGGAGCAGGAGAGTCTGGTTGGCAAAAGATTAGGTCAAGTGCCTATGCCCTTGGCTACAAAAGAAGCATAGGGAGTAATAATCTGGCATTTTAACTTCTATAGTGGGAGATGGGCTCTACACCCTGCCTAGACTCTGAGGGCCAGAAATTCCCCCAATAAAAGAAGGAACTGGATTGCTAAACAGCCCGAGCAAATGGTAAATGTCAGTTAGCTCCCACTGAGTCACTCTTTTCTGTGTGTGTCAGTTTCTTCATCTGTAGAAGAAAGGATTTGGCATAGATGGTCCTAAAGGTTGCTCCAGGATCTATCATTCTGTGGCGTGGACATTCCCCTTTGTCCTCTGTGGAGTAGGAAATCCCAGATCAGACTGTTCCAGTGAAAGGCAATGAGTCCTTGTACTACTCTAGTCACAGGTGGGAGGGGGTGGGGACAGAGGGTTGTTGGCTTGAGACGGGCTGTCTGAGGAGGTGAAGGCCATGTTATGCCCAAGATTGTGAATCTGAGAAACCATCAAGGAGCCGACACCGATGCAAGCTCGAGTTTGGGTCCAAGTATACAGGACACAGCGGAACAGGGACTTGGATCCCGAAGTGGGTTACAGCTGGGTTTTTTATGGGCTGGTCTAGGGGATTTTCAGAAGGGATGGAAGAATTTCTCAAGTTCTGTTTACATTCTGATATGGGGCTTAAGAGCATTGAGCTCTGTTCTCATTCTAATATGGGACTTTCTACCATGGGCCTGGGCTCTGTTGTCTTTCTGATATGGGATTACCTGCCCGAGGACATTGAGGACATTCTGCAGTTTTTCCCCCGTAAAGTTCAGCTCTTATTCACAGGGGCCTATCTTAAGATGGCTATACTTGTGCTAATGCTAAACTTGAGGTGGAATGGCCTTGATTTTTCTCAGCCTCCACAGGCCCCACTCCCAGGCTCCTGGCAGCTGTGAGGCTGAGCCCTCTTGCAGCTGTGTTTGCAGCAGGTTTACACTGGTGCAGAAAATAGAAGCAGTGTCAGGCCAGGACTGTGAGTGATCCAGAGAACAAAGTCATTTTTCAAGACACTGCCCTGTTTGAACACTGGGTGTTGAGGTGACAGATTTTGTAGACACAGTATAGGAAAAAAATCCACTACCTTGAGTGATTTTGAAGCCTCTAGGAATATTTGGCGAGGGTGAACAGTTGGTTTCCTGCATTTTCTCTTTAATCAATTGCTTCTTTAAGAAGTGGCTGTGTGAAGGCAGAGTGCTGTGTATTTCCTACCCCCTCCCTTTGGCTCCCTTTCCAGCGCGCTGATTTTTCAATACGAAAAGGCAAAACTTTCTCCACAATCCCCGAAATGGTGCCTGCATATTAAAAATACACCAGCGTTCTTTGCTGTTTGCCTGCGGATTTGTTTCATTTCATACCTCACTGAAGGCTTCTCTCTGTTCAGAACGCGCTGTACCCAGTTGGGGGGGTGGGACTTGAGAGAGCATCCCTTGTTTTCTTAGCAAACTCTGAGAAGTGTTGAAATTGAAGTTTGAGCTTTGAGTGAACAGAAACCTGAGGACTTGAGGAGGAATTTTAATTGCCTGGAGCTTTGATTCTGGCCTAGCCTACACCTGAGGGTGGAATCCATGAGTCGCTTCCCAAAAGCTGGGCACTGGGGTACAGGGGCTGAATGACCACCACCTTCGTGCCCATGTCCAGCTGGGGTGCAGATGCACATCTGGGCCACCTAAACACGTGGGGCAGAGATCTGCATAATTGAATATGAGGCCCCACAGCAGAAACCACACCATTTCCCATTACATCTGTTTATCACCTCTAGTAAGTTAAACTGTGTTCCCACCCCCACCCGCCCCTAAAATTTATATTCACCCAGAACTTCATAATGTGACCTTACTTGGAAATAGAATCTTCGCAGATATAATTAGGGATTAAGGATCCAATCATTTCAGATGAAATCATGCTGGAGTTAGGGTGGGCATGAAATCCAGTGACTGGTGTCCTTACTAGAAGAGGGGGGATGCAGAGAGACAGAAAACGGCTGTGTCAAGTTGGAAGCAGAGATTGTAGTGATGAGCCTGCAAGTCAGGGGATGTCGAGGATTGCTGGCAGCCATCCATGTCTGGAAGAGAGGCACAGAACAGTCCTCCCTTGAAGCCTCCAGGAGGAACCAAACCTGCTTGCATCTCAATTTTTGGATCTCAGGCTTCCCATACTGTGAGTGAAGAAATTTCTGCTATTTTAAGCGCCTTGTTGGAGGTGATTTGTGATGGTGGCCCTAAGAAGTCCATGTTTAACCTATTGAATGTCCCTTGCCATTTGCCCTTGGCGCATAATATCCTGCAAAACTTTCTTCTCTCTCAGTTTCAGTTCCCATGTCATATCCTTAGTGAGCTTCCCTGAATTTTTTTTTTAATTTTATTTATTTATTCATGAGAGACACACACAGAGAGAGGCAGAGACACAGGCAGAGGGAGAAGCGGGCTCCCTGCGGGGAGCCCGATGCGGGACTGGATCCCGGGACCGCGGGATTGTGTCCTTAGCTGAGGGCAGATGGTCGACCGCTGAGCCACCCAGCCCCCCCACCCAAATCTTCATTAAAAATTCCCCACTTCCTTCTGTGCTTCCACAGCCCCAGCACTGCCTTCGTTCCCTCTCGAGGTTCAGCGATTGTACCAGCCAGCCTGTCCCCCCAGCCTTGACCATGGGCGGGTCTCCCCATCTCCATCTCCATAATGCCCGGCAGGGTGACATCGTGAACACTTGCAGGTGCGCATGGAGGCCAGATGGACGGGAGCGGTGGGGGCGTCCTCTGAGGGAGGGCGGCGGTGCTCCCACTGCTGCTAGCCTTCTGGAGAGGGGCAGCTCATCCCTGTGATCCTTCTCTCCCTCCCCTGTGTGCTCTCCTGCCCTTCCGATGTCACCTTTGTCCTCCCCGGAGGGCAGGACACTTAGCTGCCTGCCCGGAACACCTTGCTGCCTGTGTGTTAGTGGCTAACCTTGCTGCCCCCTCCTCCTGGTTTGAGGCCAGGCTCTTTCCAGGGTCATCCATACTCATGAGGGACACAAGCCTCACGCTGAGGGAGTGTGTGTGTGTGTGTGTGTGTGTGTATTGGGGGTAGGTGGAAGCATGACCTACTGGCTCAACCAAGAACAGAGAGATGGAAGGTAGGAAGGACGACATAGGCCACCCCTGGGGAGGGGGCGGTCTAGGTTGGCTGTCTCTCCCTCTGTATTATGCCCCCGCTTCCTCCCCCATCTCAACTCCATTCCTACCAATCACCAACTGATCTGGATCATTGGGTAGAAGGAAAACTCTTTGTCCTCGTTGGGTTATTGTGTTTTATTGTTGTTGTTACTGCAAGACAAAATCCCGGGAATTTGGCAGAATTAAGCCAGTGTCTCTTCTTTACATTTTTAAACAAAACAAAGAAAGGGAAGGAGAGGTTGTGTTCAGAAAGTGAGATGGTGAGAGCAGTGGCACCTGTGTGAGCCGAACTGCTCCGGGTGCCCCCGGGATGCTGTGGTCTCCCCTGCAGTGGTGACCTGAGGCCTCGGGTGGGCCCACGAAGAGTTTGGCCAGAGTGGCTGAGCACATGACAGGGCCGGGGAGAGCCAGCGGTCCTCTCCAGTGCTGGAGACTGTGTATCCTCACAGAATGCTCTCCACCAGCGTACCCCAGGGACCTCGCCACCCGCGGATGCTGGGGAAGTGGCTGAGGGTGGCAGTGACCCACCAGGACCATGCGGATTCCAGCTCTGAGGCCACACAGTCTGAGGCTGAGGATGTTTTATGAGGGAGGCTTTAATTCCCTGACTCCAGCTCCCTCTGGACTCTCTGGAAGGTTCTGGTCATTTTATTTCATTTCTAAATCACCAGATTGTCCTTCTCCTTGAGCAAATGGTCCTGGGACTTAAAGGGAGCCACTTTGGTGGAGCCATTAATCACTGAAGCCTGGCGGGGTCTTGCGGGGAGCTCTTCTCGCCTTGCCTCTTCCGCCTCATGCATGTTCTCTTGCCCTTGACCTGTCCTGTTCCATCATGAGAGACACAAAGAGGATTTCACTCTGAGAGGGGACCAGGACTCATGTGGACAAGGCTTTTGGGGGGAGGGACAGACTGAGGGAAAGACTGGCTCGACCAGTCCTGCATTCATTTGTTTACTCATTCTCTATTGAGTACATGCCTCGGACCCGGCTCTGTCTATGTGGGAATAGCCCTGAACAACATACACATGAATCTGCCCTCAAGGTGCTTGTGTTCTCGTTTCAGCCAGATCCAGACAGTTGTGCTGAACAGAGGCAGAGAGTGAGGCAGGGGGTTGCACGCCGGGTGGCCACACATAGGAGTCTTCATCACTGGACACCCCTGCCTCTCCGAGGGGTGGCCTGGGGCTTGGAGGATGTTGCTAAACGTCTATCACTTTACCTCTACTTTTTCCTCTACTCGAAGTCAGTTGGGTGAGGATGAGGCTGGAAGGCAGCATGAGCAATTACACCTGTCTGTGTCGGCAGGTCACAGGGAAAGGGGACCCAGGGCTGGAGGGAAATGTGAGTGTGCGTGTTTTATCTGTGTGACAGGGACAGATCCTTCAGAGCAATGGGAAGCCTTTTTATTTTAGCATTTGTTTTCTCTGGTCTGAGGTTCCCACTAGATGTGGAAGATTCTGGTTGGATTAGAGAGGTGGAATCCTCTGCCAAGTGAGCTCTGAGACCAAGTTCCTGGATAAGGGTGACTGCATTTGCCTTATCTGTTAGAGAGGGCCAGGGACCAGTCTCACCCAGCCTCGAGGGGGCAGACTGGGAGAGCTGCCCAGAAATGGGAGGAGACGAAGGGAGGTCAGGAGGGTGGGCCTGGGGGCAGGGGGTTTCGCCTATCCCTGGGGTGGGAGGAGGCTGATGGAGCCACGGATATGGAGTCAGAAAGGACTCATCCCTAAGTGGGCTTAGGGGTCTGGCTCCCCCGCATCCACCTTCTCGGGGGGGCCGGTGTGCCCAGCCCCTCACCATCAAGCAGCAGCCCAATGAGGTGTCATTGGGACTGGCGGGGGGAGTCTCAGGCCAAGGGGATGAAGCAGGAGCTGCCAGGCTGTGGGGCCTGAGGGACCACCCCAGAGCGACCACTGGAGTGGCAAGGCTACAGGTCAGGGGTCTTTAGGGAGACTGCACCCCTTGTCTGAACCCCAGGGACCCCTGCCTGGCAATCTGACGATGGCAGCATCTGCTGGAGCTGCTGCATGGCCGTCTCAGATCTGGGCGGGAGCCCCTCTGCAAACAAGCTCCTGGACTCCTCGTCTCCGAAAAAAGGGCCTGGATATGATCTGTGATCTGCAGCCTTAAAAAGAAAAAAAAGGGGAGAGGGATCCCTGGGTGGCTCAGCAGTTTAGCGTCTGCCTTTGGCCCAGGGCGTGTTCCTGGAGTCCCCAGATCCAGTCCTGCATCGGGCTCCCTGCATGGAGCCTGCTTCTCCCTCTGCCTGTGTCTCTGCCTCTCTCTCTCTCTCTCTCTGCCTCTCATGAGTAAATAAATAAATAAAATCTTAAAAAAAATTGGAGAACGAGTTACTTTTTAAACAAAATTGTATAAGGAACCTCAGTCTTAAAAACAACTTTAAGGGGGCAGCTGGGTGGCTCAGCTGTTGAGCGTCTGCCTTCAGCCCAGGGTGTGACCCTGGGGTCCTGGGATGGAGTCCCACACGGGGCTCCCCGCATGGAGCCTGCTTCTCCCTCCTCTACCTGTGTCTCTCTCTTTGTGTCTCTCATGAATAAATAAATACAATTTTTTTGAAAAACAAGCAAACCCAAGTTTAAGGAGCAGAGCTGTTTTGTTTTGCCTTTCTTCCCCTGCAGGTGGGGAAGCCTGGGCTCCTCAGCCTGGAGAACCTCTGTGCACACACTGTGTGAGCCTCCTCGGCCTGTGACAGCCTGTGACGTTTAGGGCTGTGAAGCTGGCCTTCTTAGGCACTGGCGGGCAAGCCACGGTTCCAGGGAGCCGACGACATGGGCCTGAAACACTGGCTCCTTCCAGCAGGGTCTGGTCATACCATGTTCTTCCTTCACACTTTCAGTTTGTTTGTAGTTAATTTTTGTCTTTTGCTTTTAATCTCTGTTTTGCGCTTCCAAGGCTCTTGTCAGATGTCTGCTGTGCCGGGGACAGGGACAGGGATGGGGACGGGGATGGCCGCGGTGGCCCCGGGTTGGAGGAGTGTAAGTGCCATTGCGGGTACCTGCTGCAGTGCGCGTCCTGGGGGCAGCCGGCGCGGGCATGGGCACCACCCAGGTGCCCGGGGTGGGGGTGCTCCAGAAGCTGTGGCTGCTCGGGCAGCCCGGGGGGCTCAGCGCTTAGTGCTGCCTTTGGCCCAGGGCCTGATCCTGGAGACCCGGGATGGAGTCTCTTGTCCGGCTCCCTGCATGGAGCCTGCTTCTCCCTCTGCCTGTGTCTCTGCCTCTCTCTCTGTCTCTGTGTCTCTCATGAATAAATAAATAAAAAATCTTAAAAAAAAAAAAAAAAAGAAGCTGTGGCCACTCACACCTGCTGTCTTCCTTCTCTCTTATTTTAGCCACCCCCAAATCCCCAGTACTGCCGATTCTGGGGCATTTTGAAGCTCCTGTGGTATAAATCAGGTTGGTTTTCAGCTTCCCTCACGACGCGCAGTAAGCTGGATGTCTCGAGTCTGTCAAGTTCATTATCCTTTGCCCATCCACTTTGCCGCTTCCAAAATTTTATTGCTGTTTTCTCCTTTCCCATTCTGCCTTGCCCTTGTGGGTTTATGCCTCTGTAAACAATCCCGTTGTGGTACTTCAGTGGAGTGTGGGGAGAAAGTGAAATTAGATGTGTGCACTCAGTTTACCACTTTTGCCAGGAAAATCAGGCCATTTACTTTTATAATTTAAAGAAACACCTTTTCAGTTTCCTGTGGTGGCAAGGCTTCAGTTGCGTGGTGCAGGCTGCGTGCTAGCAGAGAAGAGCTGCTCGTGGCCCTGTCTTGATGGTCCATTGGTCACTGTCCCGGGCCCAGCATCTTCTCCCCGTCCTGATACTGCCCCCGTCAATCACTTTCCTTCCACTTGTCGTACTTCATCATTTTCCCTAGTCCTCTGTGTCACTTTTTCCACTTAAATGGCCTTGGGCCCTCGTCAAGATACTTCCAATCCATCAAGAAAAGAGAAAAAAGAAAAAACATTGTTTTTTTTTTTTTTTTTTTAACTTGGCACCTAGGTAGGCTCTATGGGTATGGGAATAGGATTTTCTGAATCCCAAATTGGGATTTTTTTTGTTATGGTCCCACATGAAAAAGATTGTTTGGCTGATATAGTTTAAACATGAAAGTTTTCGAAATTCAAGGGTCACCAGGACAGAATGCTTGAAATCTGATTTGTCCCAGACATTCTGGGATGTTGTCATTGCATCTTGGGGGAAAAGTGAGGAAACCTTTATTTCTCCAGGGGCATTTGGTCCAATTACATTGGGAAGATGGAAATACTTCCAAAAACAATACCAGGTACTTTGACCATGGCCAACTAAGTAATAGGAAGTGCCCCCAGAAACTTGAGGAAAGGGAAATTCTGGATGTGTGGGGCTGGTCAAAAAGGGGAAGGCTTCCAGAAGACATGTTTTAAGGATGGGCCTGAAAAACTGCCCAGAGATGTCCCAAGCCGGTTCTGTGGTGAAGAACTTGGGAGTTGGCTTGAGGAAAGCATGGTCTTGTTGTCAACTCTTCCTCTATCACCTTTCCCCTCCATCAGTCACCTCTGCCATCAGACTGTGTGGGCCTAAGGGTAATTCCTCCTCAACCTTAAAACTTTGTCTCATTTGGGATTAGGCTTAGCTATAAGTAGCAGAGATTCAAAATAACTATGGTTAAAAAATGAGAGTTATTTCTTTCTTACTTAGCAAGAGTCCATAGGGATATAGTTTAGGTCTGGTAGGGAGATTCTCTTCTATGAAATCCTCAGTGATGTGGGTTCTTTCCAGCCCTCTGTGGTTCTCATCCCAGTGGACCAAGATGGAGGTTAGTGCTTCAGCCATCACATCCGCATTCCAGGCAGGAGTAGAATAGAGAAGGATAGAATAAAGAAGAACGAGGAACAAAGGAGGATTACAAGCCATCTTGTAAGGGAGGTTCCCCGAAGCTGCTACATGTCACTTTTGTTTCTGTCTGTTAGGCAGAATCTAGTCAAGTGCAAAATACATTGGTATCTACAGCCTTTATTCTTCGTAGCCAGTTGTCACTATGGAAGAGGGGATACTGGAACAACTAGGGATCACTGTCATCACCCATTGCTCTCAGTCCGCATTTGGCCACTTCGTCCATTTGTCATTCTGTCTTTAGTGCTTTCCTCCATCCATTCATCTTTTTCTACATGGCCACCATCACTCAGAACCGATGGGGGGTCAGAGCTGCAAGAAAACGAAAAGTCTGGTCTCCTTGTAGAGTTGAAGAAATGAAGGTCAGGGAAGGACCATGACTTTGTCTAAGGTCAGTCACACTGCTGAGCAGTTGCAGAATCGTCCTCAGATCACCAACATAAACATATTTCCAGATGGAACTGCAGGAGCAAGATGGAAATAAAATGCTCCAAGCCAATCAGTTAGCCAGGGATGCCTTCCGGGCGGGGTGAGGACTGGAATGATTGTGGAGAATGAGAAAGTGACCCAGAAGGGAGGAGAACATTCATGAGAGGAAATGGCCTAGACAAAGCCAGAGTCAAGTTAGAGCACTTGTTGGAGCCTGTGAGCTTGAACAAAATGGGGGGTATGTTGTCAGCTACCACGAAAAATTAAATGGTGACTTGAGATATGGGGTAGTTGAACATTGGCTGGCTGGATTTTGAACTGTACCCAAGAGCTTGGAATCACTAAAGAAATAATGACCATCTCAGGCTTTTAGGCTTAGCGGAACCTGGTTCAGTACCATCTCCATCCACCTGTCTCTGCCCTGTCACAGTTTCCTTCTCCCCGTTTTTATGTCTTGTTTGTTTCCTCTCTCGCCTCTGGCAGCAGCTTTAATGCCTACAAAGTATTTCCTGTAATCCTCTTAATAACTACTGATGGGTTTCCAACTCTGAACCCGAACACATCTCCAATCTCCACACCTCTGAGATTCATGTTCTCTTAGCCTCCTTCCTGTACTTTAGGGAAACAGAGTCCAGGCTGGTTTTTCCCTGGCCCGGGTACCCAAGATGGTGGTGGACATGGAGGAAGCTGGATAGTTGCCCAGTCCTCTACGAAGGGGCTCGAGACACGTGCTCACGCCAAAGCTCCTGTGGACCAAGAGCCTGTCCTGCTCCCTTGAAATCCACCAGCTCTGAAGTTTATGATGAATTCCCTGTCCCTACTCCCAAAGGTAGCTGCCACGGAGACAGGTTAAAAGCCTGTATTTATGGCAAGTGACACTTTCTGAACAAGATGTTGATTAAGGAGCACGTTGGGTTCTTACTGTTCCACAAGCTCCAGAGGCTGAGCAGTGAATGTGAAGACTGTGCATGGGTCAGGGCACCAACTGTTGCCTAAGCCTGGAAGCTGTTGGGGTGGCTGGGGTCAAGGGGACCTTACAGGGCTGTGCCGAAGTTTGCTCATACTGGCGGATGGTTAAATGTCCAGGAATATTACAAGCTGCTGGTTACATTGTTGGTTGCTTGAAACTGGCCACAGTGGGAGTATTTGCACCTCCAAAATGGGCAGACACTATGAATTGGGGTTGTAGGTCCTCCTCCTCTGTGAGAGAACTGGTTTACTGGCACTCCACTGGGTTACCCTTGCTTGGGGCACTTTGTAGGGAGGGTGGCAGCTGTGTGAGATCCTTGAGGCTTTGCCAGGGTTCTGGCCAGACTGGAGAGATTTCTGATCTGGTTGGGAAGAATTGTTCCACCTGGGGGTGGGAGGCTGATATTGGAAGAGGAGCAGAAAAGTGAATTAATTTTTTTCTTTTTAAAAAATTTTTTGCTTTTTTTTATTTTTAATATATTTTTATGGAAGTTCAATTTGCCAACATATAGTATGACACCCAGTGCTCATCCTGTCAAGTGCCCTCATCAGTGCCCGTCACCCAGTCAGGAAAAGTAAATTAAAATAAACTTCATTGTGCCAAGTGAGGCAGAGCTGTGGCTGAGTTTCTTACCTAGTTCAGAACCCGGACAGTGGGCAAATGCATCACAGTGACTTTGTTTCTTCACCGTGAAAAAAATTAGTTTGCATATTCTTCGCAGTCAGCACATTCCTCTCTTGGTTATCTAATCTACTAACATCTTTGCTTCCTTAATGCTCATTTTCTTTGCAAACTCAAAGAGTAGCTTTGTAATCACAAACCCCAATATATATATGTCTAAACATGTTTTGACTACTGTTTAACAGCAGGCTGACAGCTGTGTAGCTCCTGCCAACATGCACAGTGCTGCAAAGGGCTGAATCATGTCCAGTTATCAGTGTGAACCAGAAGAAGAAAATATCTAATGCGTGGAGCAAATACTCAAATGCATCTGGTCAGCCTCGCCTTTTGCTGGCTGAAGCCCCTTCTTTTTTTATTATTTATTTATTTATTATTATATTTTTTATTTTTAAAGATTTTATTTATTTATTCATGAGGGACACACAGAGAGAGGCGGAGACAGAAGCAGGCTCCTTGCGGGGAGCCCAGTGCAGGACTCAATCCCAGGACTCCAGGATCACTCCCTGAGCCGAATGAAGCCCCTCCTTATGAGCATGAGGTGAAAGTCACTTCTGCACCCTCAAGTGAATGTCTTGGCTTTAATTGAACATTAAGTCATAGGGGGACCTCTTGAGTTAACACAGGGCATTAAGATCAAGCACTGCAGACTATTTTCGATGTATAGCTATTACAGTGCACACTCAAACACACAGAGAGAACATAGATCCTCACAGACACGTGGAGGGAAGCCCTGGAGAGTCAGTATAGGAGAGAACCACCCAGAGCTATGAGTCTAACTGCTGAAAACAGACCCAAGGAAAGTAATGTAATTGCCATTAACCAGAGAGAATGGCCCAGCTGATGGATGCCAGTGACGTGTGAAGGCTTGATAATCGCCTGTTCATCCTGGGATGAATGTGATGCTCTCGTTCCTCTGCAAAGTATTTATTTGCACGAGATTAGATTTGACTGGGGAATGCTTCTCCCTTTTTTAAATTATTAACGTCTAATAAAAGGTTATAGCCAAATTCCCTGACAACCTCACATGTGAAAATAAAACCATCATTTTAATGCAGCTGCCATGCATTTTCCCTTCACAATTGAGGGATTCAGAAAAAGGGAAAAAAGAATAGGGGGTATAGTCAGCTCACAGAGGGTGTTTCTCTCTGCATTGGCATCCTCCCCCTTGGGGGTTTGTTCTTTTTTTGGCAGGGGGCTTTCTACTTTCCAGCCTTTCTCCATTTATAAACACAGGATTATGGCTCTTTCCCATCGTGTTCATCTCAGAGCTTGTCCCCACGTTCAGTCAGGGCTGCCATTGTGGTTAATTCTGAAGGAGGGGCCTTTGGATGGAGATGGGTTTGTGGTTTGGAGGCAGTGTGTCAATCAGCCAGTCTGTCAGTCAGTCAACAAGTCTTTATTTATCTCAGTGGGTGCAGAGCTGCCTATTAGGTGGTTGGGACATGTGGTCTCCTTGCCTGCAGTTTCTCCCCCTCACACCATCCTACGCACAACTGTCTCATTAACTCTTTCTCAGACACAGTTCTGATCCTGTTGAACTCTTGCTCAAACACTCTTGGTGGCTCCCCGTTTCCTTCAGGGAAAAATAAATCCATGCAGCTTAGCCTACCATTCTGGGGTACCCATTGTCAGAGCTTTAACTTGCCTCTGGTAAGCTTCTTCCACCCCGACACTCTGACAGTACTTTATTCATACCTCCTTTCTGGCATGTCCATTTTTACCTTGTCATTCAGCAATTCATGAGGCAGAAGGGAAGTGAGGAGCATAGAATCCCAGCTTTGCTCCTTACCACTTATGTCAACTCTCTGAGTCTCAATTCCTTCACACCTAAAATGGAGAGAATTTTAATACCTATTTTGTGGATAACTGCAAAGATTAAATGGCTTAATTTAGATCAAGTACCTGAAATATGGTCCGGTACATAGTAAGTACCACGGAAATGTTAACTGTTATTATTTGAAAAAAATATATATACATGTATATTATTTTGCAATGGCTTGGAATTCAGTAAAATTTATCTACACATGAGGTGAGACTGTTTCTAACTCTAAAAGTCTGTAATAACAAGGCAGACATATAGAATTTAATATTTACGCGGTATTCCTTCATCCATGATTCGATTTCACCAATATTCACTGAGAGAACCTCATATAACAAGCAGTGTCTCATTTTAATTCTTGACATAACTATTATGTTCTCCATCTTCAAACATGAAATACTGAAATACAGAGAGGTTCAAGGATATTCTCAGGGAAACTCAGCTTGGATGGACTGGAACCAGAGTCTTCCGACTTCAACCACATCTAGTTTTTACTGCTGCTCTCAGTCTCTGATTCATTAAGAAGACCTATGTTTCTAATTCTGAGACATCTGGATCCCCAAGGAAGGATCCTCTTCCTTGCCACAGTGGTCAGCAAGGACCTGGTGCATCCTGAGAACCTTAATCACTTTCCATAAACACAGACCCATGATCTCAGATCTTACAGAGTGAAAATTTAGACTTAGACTAAAGTCTATAAGGAACTATGGTGGGCTGTGTATGGCCAATTTGCTCTTCAACTCATTGCCAGGAACATTGTAGGCCAGATTTTTCTGTTTCTTCCTCCCAGGTGGCAAAAGAACGCATAAACTCCAGGAACACTCTCAGTCTTCTCTAGGAGTCTAATGAAAATTAATTAGGGAGGCATATCTACTGCAGAAATCCCCAAACAAAACAATGATGTATTGTCTAATCATGCATGTCAAAGCCAAATAGAAATGTTTTGGAATCATTAGCAATTTTGAATGATCTGACCCATTCCTCTCCTCCACTTAGTTTGGAAATAGAGCATGTGGTTTTCTAGGTGTTCAGCCCTCAACTCCCAAATGCATTTACTTTTGCCTTATAGGATACCCTTCCCCCACCATTGTCTGTCCAGGTGTTGGTTTGGGATGTCTCTGCCTGATGCATGTACTCCACAGTGTGGCTTATGTCAGTGTGCTTGATGCAACATGGAAGTTCCTGGAAGGCAGAGCCTGTATTCCTGTAATTCTTTCTGTAAGTGGCCCAGCACAGTGCCAACTGAAGTATGGGACTTAAAGCTTTGATGGTGATGGCAATTAGCATGTCTTTGTCTGGAGCAAATTAAATTTTCTCAATTATTCAGGCCTGGACTCCTAAGGTTTTGATGATCTGGGTTCTTGTTCAGATCCCAAACTCATTAGTTGTGTGTCTCAGTCAGGGTCCTGGCAAGAAACAGTAGGCACATTCAAAAGTCAATGAACAAGGTTTAAAGAAAGAGTATGTACAGGTTTAAGGTAAAACAACCAGAGAGGATGAAGCACTGCGAGGCCAGCAACAGCAGGAAAACTGCTACCTGCCTCAGAACCTGGAGAGGACTGTAACTATTACTGGGGAGAGGGCCACCGGGTAGCGCCAATGGCTGTAAGACAGAGGAATATAGCCACTGCCAAACCATGAACAGAATATGGTTTGCTCATAAAATCCCAGTTTCTTTCTTCTCCCACCCTCTGTTTTCTTACCATTTCTTCTCATTGGCCCAAACTAATAGAAAGCCAGAGGGTAGGGAGCCTACTGATGCAGTCCCCAGGTGAAGAGTGGATCTGGGGTGAGTGGGGAAAAAAACTGACACTATCCAGTCCACCGTGCAACCTTAGATAAGTTCCTTAAAGATTCTTTGACTCTCAGTTTTTAATTTGTAAAATAAGGATAATTATCTTACCTAGCCATAGGGCTGTTGAATGTAAGAACCATGAGGCATTATACAAATGGTTGGGGTTGTGATCATTTTTTAAACTTGCTTAGCTGGCTTTTATTTCATTGGTATGCATCCATTTGACCAAAGACAGGCCATGGGGGATACACATCCAAAGAAAAGAGAAGGCTCTAGCTGGCCCACCCAGCGGGCCAGGGGTCGTGGAAGTACCCAGGCCTTTCCATGCTGTTGTCTCCATAGAGTAGGACAGAAATCTCAAATTTGTTCTTGATTCATAGTGAAGTGATCTTTTTTTCTGACTGCAATTTTTTCAGGTTTATGGAGCACATAAAGACCTACAAAGGCAGCCTTTTGATGTAGTTATGCAGCTATAAACTTATACAGCTGTAATAATTGCATTTTAATGATTTCTTTATATTGCCAAAATTGGTAGAGTTAATGATCATGTCAACTGGATGAAGAAAAGAATGCTCTTTGCAGCCAATTCCCTTTTTATCCTCTCAGGCTCTCTTGAGCATATAGAAAGTTTACCACTCAGTCAGGATGTTTCCTGACTCCCCTCTATCCACAGCTAATGGACCCTCAATTGATAACCACGGAACCTCCCAAGTTCTTCTTGGAAAGGCGTCCATTTGATACATATATTTAGTTTGCCCTTGTTTCGTGAGCAAACTTCCTCACCTCTCTCTCCAAAAGGAGCCAGGCTGGCACATTGTCTATTCCTCTTCCTCTGGCTGCTATAGTTTCTCTGCACAGTAGTTTTCCACTTCAGGCTTCATTACTGGAGAAAGATCTGGGAAATAAAAGGGTTTGGGGCTGCTGTGTGCACGTGTGCCTTTTATTTAATCATGTCCCAAGTGCTGAGAAAAAAGTCCCTCTGAGATCAGAGCTGGATGAAAGATCCTGATTTTAGCTGGAGGGGAAAGGGGGAGCTAAAAATCAGCTTCACTGAAAATTCTCATAAAATGTGCAAAATCCTGAAACTGAAAGTTCTGCAGTGCAGAGGCACTCCCATGCAATGTAAACAGGGTCAGTTAGAGCCTCTTGGAGCTGGGCTGAGGTGGGGGCCACTGTCAGTCAAGCTAATGTTGGGCTTGGGATGGGGGTGGAGGGAACTGACCCTCAAAATAGAGATCGCTTTGGGCAAGACTAGAAAATAAATAATCCCCTTCCTCCCACCTTTCCCATCTGCTTCTGGCAAAGAGGAAAAGGAAGCCAGTTAACCGCCTCCTTGGTTTGACGTGTAGTGCTGAAATTCTGGACAGCTCCCCTGGGGCGGGTTGTTGGGGGGTGGCTGTCGACTTGATTATTCGTGAAAGTGATGGTGGTGGTGGTGGGGTCAGTAAGTGGGGTCACAAAAGAGGCTGTGAGGAGGAAGTGAGGGGTGAGTATTTTGAACAGAGCATAACCAAAGCTGGTTGATGGTCAATAAATAACTATTGACCGACTTGATCATTTAAATTGGTTTTGCAATGAGTCAGTGCCAACAGACTTCCTCATTGCCTTATGTTTTGTTGAGGCTGATCTGAAAAGGAGATTTCATGCCCTGAACACTCACCAACAAATGGTGCAGAGAAGAATCAAGGGAGCAGTCAGTGTGGCAGGGGAGGCCAGCCTGGTATGAAACATTTGCCAGAGCAGTTTTATAAAATGGTAAGTCCTTGAGAATACCTGAGAGTTGGCTGCAAAATGGCTCTGGATAGGGAGAGAATCTCTCCCATTCCAAGAGCTATCCACACAAAGACCTTATTTCTGTATCCTCCCCTCTCCCCTACCTCCTCCTGCAGAGATATGAAGGGATAAAAATCCTCCAGGCAGATTTGCCTCTGGCCTCCAACTTTGAATTGGGCTGTGAGGAAGAAGAATAGAATGAAGGAAAGACTCTTGTCATGAGCATTTTGGCCTTAGTTTGAGTCTGAATAATTTATTCCTAGAAGTATAACTTAGGAAGACTTCTATTTCCACCCTAGAAATAGCTCTTCCTTTATTCCACCTGAAATAACATCTGAAAACAGCAGGGTCAATGTGCAGCTTTAGGAAGTTAGCACTTCATGACTAGAGGTTTACCAGGTGATATTGTACCTTGGTGTGAATTGATCCAATTTTTAAATTCTGACAATAACGTGAGATCAGCAACATTGGAAGAGGAAGAAGCTGATACAGAGAAATGGTAAGGATGGACAAAATTTGGTAGCCTTGGAGCACTTGTTTTTGGAGGAAATCTTAGAGGAGGATTTCTTTTTTTCTTGAGGATAAGGATAAGAGTGCCAGGAGGTGAAGGAACTAAAGAGATGCTTCATCTATCTACTTTGGCAATTTTCTTTTTTTTTTTTTTAAGATTTATTTATTCATTCAGAGAGAGCGAGAGAGAGGCAGAGACACAGGCAGAGGAAGAAGCAGGCCCCATGCCGGAAGCCCGACGTGGGACTCAATCCCGGGTCTTCAGGATCTCACACCCCAAGCCGCAGGCGGTGCTAAACCTCTGCGCCACCAGGGCTGCCCCTACTTTGGCAATTTTCATCATTCCAGGTCAGTGATAGCCCCCTTTCCTCAAGTGAACTCTGGTTACTCTGTTACTCTTCATATGACATATTGCATTCTGATTTGTCAGTAAGCAGGTTCATCCCATATGTTACAGCAATATGACCAAGGGTTAGGGTACAGTTAGAGGGTTTTAGGTTACAGATGTGGACAACTGATTGACCATAAAACAAATAACATTGTGGTATTGAGCTTCATGGTTTTCACAAAAATCTGTGAAGAAGACAGGAGAGGACCAGGAATCTAAGGCTCATGGAAGGGTGCCAACTCTCCTGTGGACACTCAGTGCTTAAGTGGTGGAGCCAAGAATTTGGATGCTCAGTACTCTCCTATACCACAGTGTCAATAGTTGAGATGGAAATACCTCTCTTATTGAACATCTTTCAGTATAATCTTGCTTATCAGGGGAATGAACAAAGTGGCTTTGGAAGTACTCTGTCTCTGTGTTGTTAATTATTCAAGGCAATATACTCAGAAGTATGCAGAATTCTGAGAATGTAATTGTTGAAAATCCCCAAGAACCCCACACACTGTAGTTGTTTGGCCACTCAGGTTCTTTCCAGTTCAGAACTGTAGCCATTAGGCTACTTCTTCAAGTATACATGACTGAGAATCAATGGTGATGAGGTCCCTTCCATTATATTTCCCTCACTTTGCAGAGCCTCAGGCATAATAAATGTGGTGAAAATGCATGCCAGATGAAAATTAGGACTATCTCTACTAATACACCTTCTTCCCTTAACCTCTGCCAATATAGGAAGAGGTCTAAAAATAAAGTGAAGGAATGGGTGACTTAATTCAGATATAAACTTGAGAAAGTCTCCCTCTCTTTGTGTGCTTTTCTAGCTGCTGGTTCTTTTTTGGCTTGCCTTGTGGCCATACAGCTATTCTAAACCCCTGGTCATTCTTATGAGTCTCTTGGAAGTAGTTTTCTTGAAATGTACTTCTTGATTTTCACAAAATTAGAAAGTCCTCATTAAGTTATACCAACATTCATCTATCCAGTCAGGCATCTATCTTTCTGTCCATCCAACAGATACTCAGTACTCACTCAGAAAATCAGTGTGTCAGGTGCAGTGAGAGACCCAAAGGCATATAAAATACAGTCTTTGTATTAGTTAGGGTCCAAGCCGAAAAATAGAAAGACCACCTTAAATATTTACAATAGAGAGAGTTTAGTATAAGAAACTGATGACAGTAGAATTGAAAAGCCAAACAGGAGATGGTATGACAACACAGAAATTAGTAACACTTAGAAGATACTACTGGTTCTAGGCTGGAGAGACAAAGGTGTATGATATGTTACCAGAGCCCAGGTATTGGGTCACCCTAGAAGGAAGCTGGAACCATGGTGAATATGTTCAGTAGGAGCTTGAACCAGGGTGGATGTGTCTAGTGGGAGCTAGAGTCATGGAAGAGTCACAGTTATGGCAGAGGTACTACTGAAAGCAAAGAGGAAAAGGGAGAGATCCTTTGGCTTCTCCCTTCCTATTGTCCTCCACTCTCAATTGGCTGAACCCAGCCAGAAGTCTAGAAGATGCAAGCTTAAGGGGCCAATTTTCCTTTCCTATACAGAATAGAGCAAAAGAAGGGTGAGGAATGAATCTAAGGTGAGGGGAGGAAGGGTGAGGAAGTGTGAGAAATGGGTAAATGGATGTAGTACCAGCACAGCCTCAGGACTGAGGTGTGGGGAAGGAGAGTCCAGGATCTATTTCACTTAGACTCTAGTTAAATGTCTGATTTTAGAATGAATTTAAGAAGGAAACTAGAACTTTGGTAAAATATCCTAGTGATTCTTTTAGGAATCTAGTAAAAGACGGAATACTTTTCCCAAAATTACTGCTTTGTAGAAGGACTAACTGTGATTAGGGACATTTGGGTCAAATGTAAATACATCATCCTGGTGCCTCTTTGACCAGCAAATGGTTGTTTATGATGCCAAATCATCAGTTAGTGTTCCAAGCTCCATGCATTCCCCATTCCAGTCAAACCAAATAAGTCATGCTCTTTCACATCATCTTGCCTTGGCTAGAGCTGTTCCCTCTGCCTGAAGAGTTCTTGTCTCTCTTTTCTACTTGGAGAATTCTTACACCTCCTTTGGTAACCAGCTGAAATGTCACATCTTTTGTGAAGATACCTTGTATCCTACCTCTCCGTTCCCTGCCCCCAGCGTTTTCTTCATATCTCCGTTATTGCACCTGAAATAATAATGTGTATTGGTGGTTAAGTTGTTTGTATGTCTGTCTCTTCCATTAGTCAATAATTCATGGGGTACAGGGGCAAAATCTTAATTATTGCCCATCCACACACAAGTAAAGCACAACATCTGGCACAAAATCATCAATAAATATTAGTTGAGAGATTGAGTGTATTATTGCATATGTCCAAAAGCATATAGATAGATAAATAAAACATCTGTTCTCTGAAAGCCTCAACCTCCTGCTCCTCCCCCCAGGGGTGATAGTTATCAATTATTGAAGTGACTGGAATGGTTGACTAACTGTATCTCCAGCCCTGGCTTTCCCCTGCATGAGAACATAGATATCCCTTTGCAAAGAAGTCCCTAGAGGAGTTGAGTCTGAGGACTGTGAACAGCTATTGGAGCTTTTATTTTTTGATGTTTTATAAATGTGTCTTCTCAGCCCAGCCCAGCCCAACACGACAAGGGAGAGCTCTTGTCTGTTTTGAACAACTCAGACAGCTTTTATAGCTTGATCATTTGAGTGAATTTCTAGATATAGAAAACAGGATCTTTTCTCCCTTCCTCCTTCATATTTTATCCTTTATTTTTGTCTGCCAAGTGAAAGGCCTCTGCCCTGCACCTAGCCATGTCTAGACCTTTGAGGTCTTGGCCTGGTCTAGGGAAAAAACACTATCAGGTTGTTTCTATCAGGGCACCTGACCCTCTTTCTTAGCTTACTTTCCTTTTTTTTTTTTTTTTTTTTTTTTTTTTAGCTTATTGACTGACTCTCAGGCTACTCCATGGCTCCCATGACTGAGGGGGCAGTGGGTCTGGTTAGGAACTTCCTGTTGTTCAGGTAAAATGATAATATCAACAAGGGCTAATATTTTTCCTCTTATATGTACCAATCTTTTCCTTTTTCATCTTTGATATTTCCTCAGGTATTTCTGTAGAACTAAAAGGTAACCATCAGCTCCTTTATGGTGAATAAAGTGAGGCCAGGACATAGTTGGAGGTAGTAGGGCAAAACCTGAAGTTGAGCTGGGGGTCCTGAGTCCCAGCCCTCAATGTCACCTGAGTCTATGGAGAAGATAAAAATATATACAGGGTGGTCTCAGGTACTATCAGGTGAGAAACTGGGTTCTTGACACGAGACTGTTGAGGGCACCTTATGTCAGCTGGTGACAGTTGGGGGGCTGGGGTCCCTCTGAGGTTTCTGCTAAGCTCCCCCAATCCCCTGTACTTCCTCTTGCCTGCCAGTGAGAGAAGAAGATGAGCAGTGAAGTGAATATTTTCCTTGGGACCAACAGCAGAATTTCAATGAATTTTGGTCTCATTTGCTTTTGTGGCCTCAAGCAAATTACTTAATCTATCTAAAAGTTGGATTTCTTACCTGTAAAGGAAGAAAATTTCTGCCTAAAGGCTGTCTTGAGGGTTAAATGAGGTGGGGAGTTTCGCCATGTGCTTGGCACATAGTAGATACCCAACTGAAAGTATTTATGACTATAAAGAATTTTTAAAAGATTTTTTATTTATTTATTCATGACAGACACACACACACAGAGAGGCAGAGACACAGGCAGAGGGAGAAGCAGGCTCCACACAGGGAGCCTGACGTGGGACTCAATCCCAGGTCTCCAGGATCACACCCCGGGTGGAAGGCGGTGCTAAACTGCTGGGCCACCGGGGCTGCCCTATAAAGATTTTTATTACACAGGCCGACTCTACTCCCTCTTACTTGTCCCTTGCCTGGCCCTCAGATTTAGGGCTGGGCTGTCCTCTTGGCCATCCTAGGCCTCTCAAGGGAAGGGAAGGCCTCTTCTGAGCCCAAATCCACAGATTTCTTCCTGTGTTTTCACTCTCAGCTCCTCTCTTATGTATTCCTCAGTTCCCACATGCAGGGAGATACCCTTCTAAAGAGGTTAGAAGGAGAAGGTCTCAGGGATGAAGAGGGGGAGGGGGGGACAGATGAGCTCTGTGAACAATGGCAAGTGAGGGGCAAGGGCTGATCTAATCCAAAGGAAGGAGAAGCCCAGGATCCACCCTTTGGAAATCACTGTGTGTATGGGGTAGGGAGTGAGGGGAGCAGTAGTTAGGATGCTACATGGTATTTTCCAGTTAACTCGAATCCAGCAATTGCACTACTAGGTATTTAGTCAAAGAATACAAAAATACTAATTTGAAGGGATGCATGTACCTGATGTTTATAGCCTCATTATCAACATTAGCCAATTATGGAAATAACCCAAGTGTCCATCAACTAGTGAATGGGTAAAGATGATGTGGTATATATTCAATGGAATATTACTCAGCCATAAAAAAGAATGAAATCTTGCCTCTGCAGCAACTTGAATGGAACTAGAGAGTATAATGCTAAGTGAAACAAGTTAGTAAAAAGACCAATACCTATTATTTCACTCATGGTGGAATTTTATTTTTTATTTTTTATTTTTTTTTAATTTATTTTTTATTGGTGTTCAATTTACTAACATACAGAATAACCCCCAGTGCCCGTCACCCATTCACTCCCACCCCCCGCCCTCCTCCCCTTCTACCACCCCTAGTTCGTTTCCCAGAGTTAGCAGTCTTTACGTTCTGTCTCCCTTTCTGATATTTCCCACACATTTCTTCTCCCTTCCCTTATATTCCCTTTCACTATTATTTATGTTCCCCAAATGAATGAGAACATATAATGTTTGTCCTTCTCCAACTGACTTACTTCACTCAGCATAATACCCTCCAGTTCCATCCACGTTGAAGCAAATGGTGGGTATTTGTCATTTCTAATAGCTGAGTAATATTCCATTGTATACATAAACCACATCTTCTTTATCCATTCATCTTTCGTTGGACACCGAGGCTCCTTCCACAGTTTGGCTATCGTGGCCATTGCTGCTAGAAACATCGGGGTGCAGGTGTCCCGGCGTTTCATTGCATTTGTATCTTTGGGGTAAATCCCCAACAGTGCAATTGCTGGGTCGTAGGGCAGGTCTATTTTTAACTGTTTGAGGAACCTCCACACAGTTTTCCAGAGTGGCTGCACCAGTTCACATTCCCACCAACAGTGTAAGAGGGTTCCCTTTTCTCCGCATCCCCTCCAACATTTGTTGTTTCCTGCCTTGTCATGGTGGAATTTAATAGACAAACCAAATGAGCAAAGGGAGAAAAAAATAGAGAGAGGCAAACCAAGAAACAGATTCTTAACTATGGAGAATAAACTGATGGTTTCCAGAGGGGTGGTAGGTGGGGGTGGGTGAAATGGGTGATGAAGATTAAGGAGGGCACTTACTTGGCACCTTGGTGATGCACACCAGGTGATGTAAAAAAGTACTGAATCACTAAATTGTACACCTGAAGCTGATATTACACTGTATCTTAACTATACTGGAATTTAAATAAAAACTTGGTCGTATCCTGTCTTTCTGCCCAGCATGAAGCATTGGGCCTGACATCAGAGCCTCTTCTCCCTATGTCACCCTAGCCCCAGCATGTGCCAATCAGTTCTGCTTCTCATGTCACGAATTCGCCTCACTTATGCCTTATTAGAAATCTACCTCACACTCTAATATTTTCAAGAGTACTTGCCCTGCCTAGTATCTGGCTCGTCGTAGGAGCCCAGGCACTGGCTCATTGTTGTTCTCTCACACTGGGGGCTTCAAGGTGGTAGTGGTTGCCCTCCCTTCATGCAATTTCCTGGGCAGGACTCCCAGATTTAGGACTCACTCCTTTGTCCCAATACCCCTCTTTGCTTTTATTCCTGGGGTGGTTGGAGCTGATCTTTGCTTCTGAGTAGGGCTGACTTTCGCCACTGTCAGGGAAGATTGGATATGTTTGCTTACAGACGTTTTCAGGCCATTTAATGAATGGGTCCATGTAAATATGGGTGGCAAATGGCTGGTGGGGAAGTGGGGAGGAGACAGAGGGCCATTTCCTCACCCTCACTGAAAGGTTTGGAGATTCCTGCAGACATGAATTCTCCTCCTTTTTCTATTTTGGTCCTCAACTTCCCTTTGTCACAGTCATTTCCTCTTTCCTCCTCTACTTCCTGCAATGACTGGGTGGCTCTCAAAATATCAGTTGTCTTCAGGGATGTCTGCAGCTGGAGGAGACTTGCTTCTTATGAGCTCTGGACTGTGCTCTTGCAGGTTACTACAGATGTAGTAACCAGGATACCCCTGATCTATTGTTTTGACCCAGGTGCCAGCCAGGGTCAGGGGAAATGGCAGGGTTGCCCCTTGAAGGGCTGGGTGGAGCCACATATTTGCAAGCTGAAGGCTCATGTTCCAGGGAGCTGGTGCACTGGTCCTCTGGGAATGACTGAAGACAGAGGTGTCAGGTTTGGGGCTGTATTTATGTTGGCAATGGATATGGTTGGGGTAAGTCACAGGCTGACCCATTACATGGCAGTGTCCACAGTTCCCCAATGTCATGCTGCTCAAGATACACTAACATCCTTTGTCTTTTTATAATGCTGCATATTTCACTGCAAGAGATATTCAGCAAGTGATGAGAACTCACCTGTCAGTCCATCCCACTCTAGAAAGATCCAAGTTATCAGTCTATTTCTAAATATATTGGACCCCTCTCTTCATCATGCCCTCAAAATTTGTGTTAATCTAACTAGAGCCATGGCCCATAGGAAGCTTCCACTAAAATTTAATTTGAAATTCAACTCAAATCCATCCAGGATTAAAAATCTGAGTCTGTGAGCAAGACCCTGCAGTGAACTTGCATCTTGTCTGGGCCCATGAAGGAAGGCAGATTACAATAGAACAAAAGAGTGGATCCCACTGGGCCCAGACACTCTTTGGTCTGGGATACTCTTAATAGTTCAGGACTTGAGCCACATCTTGGGACCCAGGGTGACCCTGCAGTCTTGGATAGACCCTGGGTTAGACCTATCCACCAGATAGGGCTGGTCCGAAGGAAAGAGTTGCTGTGACTAAGTACCTGAGTAGTAAGTAGGGAGTCATGGCCCAAGGGAGCAGTTAGCATGAGTAAGGGTATAGGACCAGGGAGGAGGCAGGTCTGATGAGGGGCATCCTGACAGGTGAGCTTAGCAGTCAAGCAAGGAATCTAGCTCATGTGATTCTTGGAGGTCAGATAAGCGTGCTGTTGTCATTAAGTACATTTTCTCCATACTGTTTTTTAATGGCATTTATTTATAATATTCTTCTCTCGAAGTCGATCTCATATGGCTTTATTGTATGGATGCTACTAAAATAATTCTTGAGCTTTCAGTCATTGATGTAAAATGAACAATATAAAGTAAGGCTGCAAAACTCCTGTAAATAGATACGCCGAACCAGAATTCTACGTTCCTGCAATCTTAATTTTGATACAATTTCACACTTACAGAAAAGTTGTTATCTTTTTGCCCCATTTGCTCTATTTTGCAATCAGGTACTTTTGAAAGCAGGAGGCAACACTGTAGCCATCCGGCTTGGGGAAGGGGTGCCAGTCTTAAGAGGACGTGCAACCACAGGTGTGGTGGCCCTGGAGAGATAGGGGACAGACCCAGTCAACAGAGCTTCAGAAAATATGCTCAAGTGGCCCCTGAAGCAATCTTCCAGAGGAACTGGGCTGCATAAAGCCCAGTTTGGCCACTTCTGTTGTGTCATTCTGGGTCAGCTGCTGAGCCTCTAGGAACCACCCTTCCCTCCTTGGCAAATGGGGAAATTCATGTCTACTTCAGATTTCCTGTGAGGATGGAATGAGCTTTTGTGTGGAAAGTATTTTACAGGGTTTGACATATAGTTAGTGCCCCATAAGTGGCAGATTTTAGTAATCATGATGATGATGATGATGATGATGATGATTACAGTAAGAGGAATATCTCCTGAGGTTGAAGTTTGGAGTCAGAGGCCTAGTCCAGCTGGACTCCACGGGTGAGGCCAGCTGTGGGGCCTGCAGTGGCAGGGAGGGAGTGCATGGACCTACATCCCAGGCAGGACTCATGCTTCCCTGGGCATCATCGGGGGACTGCTAGCCTGGAGAGGACCGAGTGAGGGATTCTTCTGCATGAGAAACTGAGTTCCTCTGGTAAAACTCCGGGGGTTGGGCATCTTGGGTAAGGAGAGATGAGAACTGACAGCAGAGGATGCCCCTCCCTTGACCTGAGGAAGTATGAATGGAATCTTTGAGATGCCGGAAGCCCTCCTACATGGTAAGTTCAAAGAACAGAAAGTGTCTCACTTCTCTGAGGATTCCAAACAGACTTTGCAAAAATGTAATTAAGTTCCAAGTCCCTGGAAATCAATCATGCTCCCAGGAACTAATACCTTGGCTTGTTGATTAGAAGTGAGGGGAGCCAGGGGCAATTACTCTCTGATGAGGGAATTTCTTCACTCAGAGATCCAAGGGCTCAGAAAGCCAAGGTCAGGGAGCTGGGGGCTTGGGAGGGGTAGAGGTGACAGGCAGCTACTGGGTTACACATGACCTGTTTCTTTGGGCTGAAGTTCTCCATTGGCTGTAAAGTCCACCTCCTGATCTGCACTTGAGTCTCAGGAGCTTCTCTTCATACTGGGGGAAGCTGAGCAGAAAACATGACTGGGTCCCAGGGCTCAAGGAGGCCATCAGTCATGGCTTAGGCCATTCTCCTACTGCCAGGCAGAGTGAGGTCAAGTGGGAAGATGGGGCACCTGCTGGTTAGCCACCCTTGCACGGAGGATTCCAAGATTCTCAGCTCTGCTCTGGGCACTGGGCCTGGTGCTTTCTCCCAAGTGTTGATGAGCTTCCTCCTGGAAGGAAGTAACACTGACCAGGATGTCAGGAACCCTGGGGCCCGGCTAGAGTTATACCTCTCACCAGCTCCGTGACTGGAGCAGCGAGCCCTCTGGTCTGAGTTCAGCCCCTGTGGAATCAGACCACGCAATCTATAAGGTCCCCCCAGCTTGTACCCCCATCTCCCAGACTCCCTGTTGCAAGAGAGGCAATGAAGTGCAGCCTGGTGGGTGAGAGGCAGGGTGGATACAGGGAGGAAAGGAGGAGAGGGAGCATAGGGAGATAGTTTAGACACAGAAGGGATGATGGATGAGAGGTGGAGGATGGTGCACAGCTTTGTCTGCTGACAAAGCAACACTGGCTCTGCTCCTGAGAAGTGTGGAGGGCTTCGAGGACCGTGGTGGGGGGCCTGATTCAGCCCAGCTGGGTTTCTCCCAAACTAGACAACCAGGCCCAGTTGGCAGTCCAGTCTCAGTTCTCCAATACCCTGGCCAGCTTAGCGGATGGTCCTGGGCACACATAGGGGCTGAGGATGGAGGAGGCTGGGGGCAGCCAGAAAGTCTTTCAGAAGTACCCGTCTCAGTGTCTTTCCCTCCATGTGTGCTCCAGACTCACAGACTCCCAGCCCAGTGAGTGACAGCAGCCAGGCAGCCCAAGGCAGGGAGGGGCTGAGGGTCGGAGGTGACACCGGACCCCGGTGTCATTGAAGCCTCTGCCTATGAGCCGAAGGCCTGCTCTCCGGGCCCGGGACCTGGAGGGGAGGGCACGGCCCTGAGCTCCTGTGAGAAAGCAACTGGAGACACTTTCGAGTCCTTGTTATAAAAATGTAGAAAGAAAAATAATTCCTTCTACCTTGATGGCTGTCATTTCCAGCTTGGCCTTCACCAGGCAGGATGCAGAGACAGCAGCCCCCACGTCTGATAGTTCTCTTTCAGGGGCTTCCCACAAAACCATAGGCTAGAAATTCCCCCCCCTCACAGGCCAAGTAGCTGGACGTGTCCTGCTGGAATGGCTGGCCCAGAGGAGCAACTTTGGAATAATATGGACTTGGGTGCAAATTCCAGATCATCTCCTTATTAGCAGAGTGACTTAAAGCTGGAGACTCATTTTCTTCCTCTGTTAAATGGGGGCAAAAAGAAATCTTCCTCATAAAGCCTGTGAGGATTAAAGGGATCATCCACGGAAGGAGCTTTGCACAGCACCTAGTTCATGCTGCTGTTACTACTACTACTACATTGTTATGGTTATTAAAGTTCCTGTCAGAGCCAGGCCTAAAATCCAGTTCACCTTTACTGTAGGACAGGTGTCATCTGGAAACTTCATCTTGACCGGATTGAGTTGCTCCGGGTTCCCTGGCCTGGTTGGGGTCCTCCAGAGGCAGGGCATTGGCTAACATGAATGTTGCGGTTTCAAGCTCCAGAACAGCTCTGCTGGTGTCTGTCCTCACACCATCTACCAGTAGATGGTAGACAGTGTCTGCCCCCGCTGCTTCCATTTCCCTTCTTCTCAGACCCTTACCTAAGAGGCCTAAAGGTCTTCTGACCGCCTTTGCCTCAAAGGGCAGCTCCAGGAATGGAGTCCCTGGGCCTTGAGCTTCCCTCTCCACACCCAGGGCTTCTCTCCTGCCCTGGTGTTTGGACTGCACCATCAGGGGCTGTTTGCTTTCCCAAACCCAGCTGCTAATGGCTAATTTTCCATGAATCATAATCGCTTTACCCCATTAGGCAGGATAATTAAGATTGGATGGGGGCCTGTTTGCTCAGCATACAGAGAGGTGCCGGTGGCTGTCCCGGGCTCTCCCCCAGTGCCACCCGCAGCTTCAGCTGCCTCCTGCCCTGACACCTGGGTCATCCAGACTCTGGGATGGGCTGCACGTCCACAGCCCCTGGGCGGGGCCTTCAGGTAATTCCGCTGGACGTCACCGAGCCCTGGTTGCAGGAGACGAGCTGCCTGTGCGCCAGGGTCTGCGCTATGCACATGACATTTAGTCCTCCCAACAGCCTGACAGTGTCACTGCTCTTATGAATCCCAATTTGCAGATGAGAAAGCCAAGGCCGTAGGAGGTTAATAAAGTGCTCAAAGTCACACTGAGGAGGAACCAGAGCCAGGATTTGAATTCTGGCAGCCTGCTCCAGAGCCTAGGTTCTTCCCTGCCTCTCCCTGGTCCGTGTGTGGAAAGGACACACGGTTTTCCTTCTTTCCCACTTTCTTCTCCATTCTCCCGCATTGTATTTTTATTTAGAGACCCAGGCAGAGGAAGCCCGGGTGGCTCAGCAGTTTAGCGCCGCCTTGAGCCCAGGGCGTGATCCTGGAGACCCGGGATTGAGTCCTACGTCGGGCTCCCTGCATGGAGCCTGCTTCTCCCTCTGCCTGTGTCTCTGCCTCGCTCTCTCTGTATCTCATGAATAAATAAATAAAATCTTAAAAATAAAAAAAGAAACACCCAGGCAGCTCCCGCATTGCAGGCCATGGCGCTGGAATCTTGGTTGGCAATGAGCAGAAGGTTACAGATCCCCTGGCTTTCTGGCTACAGATCCCCTGAAGACAATTAAGTGCAGAGAACTCAAAATGTGGAAGGAAAAAGAATCCTGCATCATGAAACCAAATAGAAATCATTCAAGGTGTCTGTTGTTTTTGGATTATCCAGGAGTGTGGATAATCAAGAGTTGGTTGTATTTTTATGCACAATTTAATCTGCAGCTTCCAAACAACTACTGCAGTACAATTTTGGACAACAAATTAGTTTCAGATGAAGGACTCTTGCTCCTGCTTGAAAAACATTCTTCATTTCAAATTATTCTAGCTGCCAGCCATGGGGGCTGACAAGAAAGTAGAGAATTAAGCTGTTGATCCAAATCTGGGCTCTCCATTGTCAGTCATTTGCTCATCACAGATCTTCCCCTTCAGAGGACGTCCTGAAGGAGGTGGGAGAGGAGCTGGCCCAGCATTATGGCGGGCTTCAAAGCTCTGTGAGAGCCTTCCTTGCACCCTGCTGGAGGTCTTTTGCTTCTTTGACAAGCCCTCAGCCGATCCTAGGAATGGGGCCAGCTCCAAGGGGCCTGTGAGCGGCTGGGATGGAGCCGTAGCTTGTCCTCAGGGCCAAGCTCCCTGGCAGGAGACCACACTGGGAGGGCACGGCTGCCTGCTGCAGTCTCCTCATCCCCCTGGCAGCCGGCCTGCAACCAGTGGAAGGTGTGCAGCTACACTTGTGAACACAGCCTAACATACAGAGATGAGTCACTATGCTGCACACCTGGAGATCACGTAACAGTGTTTATCAACCACAATAATAAAAAAATTAAAACCATGAAACAATAGAAAAAAAGAAAGCGGAAGGTACAGTGGCATACCCTGCAAGGCAGGCTGGGTGCCAGGGTTCTGTGGACCTGGTCTGATTTAAGTATCTCTGTTACATTACCAGAAGAGGGTACACCTGCCTTACAGGTGGGGAGACTGAGGTGTGCAGAGGTTGCCACTTTTCTGGGGCCCCATGACTCACAAGTGATCTTCTAGGGATTGGAACTCTGACCCTGTGCCAGAATCAGTGTTCTTTCACTTGTTCTGGGCTACCACTTGCTGTTTAGACCTGCCATTTGGTCTCCATTTGGAAGGGAAGGGCTTCCTTTAGATGTAGCTCCAGGCAAAATTGGAATTCCTCCTTTCCTGAATTGGACTTCCACATGAAGTCCCACATCACAGGTGCCCCTTAGCTTCCTAGAAGGGAAGGAAATCACATCAGAAATGTTACAGAACCATCTTCAAAAGAAGATGAAATCGGCCGTGTGACTTTGAAGTGTGGAGTTATGGTTCTATTGTTTTGCGGTAGTACAAAAAAAAATCTCAAAACTTCCATCAAATTAGAAAATCCAAAGAAGAAAGAGTGTTTTGGTGTTAGTTGGCAGATCACCTTCAATACTAGCACATCTACCCAGTTGGCACTCTGCCCTTCTGCCCATGGGGACTTATTCTTTCACAATAGCAAACATCATAATAGCAAACACATGTAGCACTCACAGTGTGTCAGGAACTCTTCTAGGCGCCTTTGCTTCAGAGCTTACTTGGCCTCTACAAGAAGCATACGAGGTAAGCATATCATCCCCACTTTATAGATGAGGAACGTCAAACACAGAGCGGCCAGGTAGCTTGTTCAAGGACATGCAGGAAGTAAGAGGCAAAAGTGGGATTTGAACTTGGGAGGGCTGGTTCCAGAAATTGCTCTTAATCATGCCCATATAGACTCTTCCACAGTTTTGCATCGCTCAGTGCACACATTCCTTACTCTTCCTTTGGCAGTGTGCTCTGCTGCATGCGGTACTTCTGCTGTGATCTCTTGCTTGGTTCTCTGGGCCCCTAGGAGTCATGCGAGGTCTGCCCTCAGTGTCTTTCCCCGGAGACAGCTCGTGCATTGATGGAGCTCCATAGCACTGGAGGCCTTGGTTTTTCCTTCTCGCTGCATGGGGCCCAGTGCTGCATTTTGCAAGAATCTTGCATATTTGCTTCTCCACTCAGGAGGAACATTTGCTTATTTGATAAATGCATATTGGCTGTACACTCTGTGCTGGCACCAGCCTAAGTGCTGAGAAGTGTGGGAGCAACAGAAAGCCCACTGGGGAACTCTCCCTCTGTTCCACCCTCCACCCAACTCCATCCTTACCCACGAGGCAAGGACAACTGAAGATTCCAAGAAGCCTTGGATGGAAAACCCATCACACCAGGGCTGCCAAGAAGGGGTGTGGGAAGGGGAGAGCAGTGGGACAGTCCAGATAATGACCCTCAGGCCTTTTGATGAAAAGAGCCCCAGCTCTGGTCAGATACTGTGCTCCTAGAGGGTGGGCTCCAAATCGAAATCATTTCTGGCTCCCCCTCTTGTGTCTGACGCAAAGTAGATCTTGAGGAAATGCATTTTGGTGGTGGTGGTGGTGGTGGTTTTTAGCTTTATTTGGAGTACAATCGACATATGATATTTCATTAGTTTTAGTGTACAACATGGTGATTTGACAATTCTATACATTATGAAATGCTTGCCCAGATGTGGTTGGCATCTGTCGCCACGCAGAGTAGTAATTCCAGTTTGGATGGGCAAAGCCGCACCATGGCCATTGTTTGGTGCTGGTTACAGGGAGGGGTGTCCAGGATTTCTCAGTGAGGCTGGGGCTTGTATCAGCGAGAGTCCCCAAGAGAAAACGAATTTATTCCAGGTGGCTCTAAAGGGGACGTTTTACAGAGGTGTGGGCAGGGCGAAGGGAAGAAACAGAATGGTGAGGCCGCCTAAGGCTGGAGAGACCAGGTGGACGGAGCCGTGCCCCCTGGGAAACTGTGTGAAGGGGACCACCCTGGTGGAGCCATAGTCAGGCCAGGGTTTGGAGCTAGACCCTCGGCCCTCGGGCCAGCAGGGAGCCGGGAGGACACGCCCCCCACATCTCTCAGCTCTCAGTTCCCTCTTTCCTTCCAAAGTCCGCCAGCACCTCCCATGGGCACACCTGCTGGGAGCAGGGAGGGAGCTTGGGCGACGCAGTCCCGGGGCCAGCCTTCTGGGGCCCAGCAGAGCAGAAAACCATGTGGAGCAGAGCATGGTCCTTCCTGTCCCTGCCCACTAGCTTCTTTCTCCCTTGCAGGAGCCAGATGCTTGTGCGGGAGGAGCAGCCAAGCACCTGATGAGGGGCAGCTGTGCTCTGGCTCTCGCTCGCTCCCCCTCCTTTCCTCCACCTCTCCTATCTCACTCCTTTTCTCTCTTTCTCCATGTAGAGGCCCCGCTTGTCCTTGGCTGCTTTTAGGCATCCGGACTGCTTGCCTTCTCCTCCCTGCCCTCCACTCCATCCTTCCTCCCGCCGGAAGAACCTTAGCAGCTGGGTGGGCCGCCCAGAGCCAGTGGCTGCCCCTGAGCCCAGGTGGGAGGCCGCTGCAGGGAGGCAGTGTAACTGCATGCTCAGGCCCTGTGGCTTCGCGTCCCATTCCCCCATAGCAAGTCCCCAGAGCTTCTCTGGGAAGCAGGTAGCCCGCAGTGCAGCCCTGCCCCCTGGATCCTGGCCCTGCCTGTCCCCTGCGAGAAGCAGGAAAACTGACAGTCCTGTGTGTCTACACTTTGCTCCGAGATTTTTTTAAGGATGGAGTCAGGGTAAGGACTGTGGCCCTGAGGCTGGTGTGGCTGGCCCCGGCTCTAACAGCAGACTGGGAGCAGAAGACCCCTGCGCTCCTGCGGCCAGCTCAGCGGGCTCACAAATGCCTTGCTTCTTGCTCATTCAGTGAATGCTCTTCGGGGGCCCAGCTACATGCCTGGCCTGGGCTAGGAGTCAGAGATGGCTGGTGCTCGTGACCGTCAGGGTCGCTGGCTGGCTCCTATGGTGCAGTCTGCCCACCTGGCTCCAGTCCTATGCGATCCAGGCAAGCTCTTCCATTGTCAGGTGAGGGCCACGTGGGCCACCTGCCACATTTTGTGATGTGGACAAATAGGGGGAGGGGCGTATTTCCTGGAACTCTTGTTACTGTGGACGAGCCACCTCGTGTCTCCCTCAAATTTCTCTATCTGGGTGGAAGGCACACCCAGCAACCTTTCCTCTGAGGGGTCACGGCTGTCACAGCCCACGTGCTCCTAATGCAGCTGGCAGGGGTGATGCCCCGCCTCCCTGCAGGCACGTGACCTTAGTTGACCAATCGGGGCGCCCCATCCCTCCAGCACGATTCGTCTACAGGTGGGCCGGGAACCCCACGATGATCAGTGGGTCCCCCCCAACCTGCCCTCCTTAGTTTTCTCCATTTCAGTGACAATTCCATCTTTCCGGCTGCTCCGAGAAGGGATTTGGGGTCCTTTTTGACACTCTCTGTCAGTCCACGTACACCAAGGCCTTTCAACACACCTCCCACATCCTACCGGCGCCTCCAGTGTAGCCCAAGCCCCCGTGGTCTCGCCCAGGTGTTAACCGCAGTTTCCTCATTGGTAGCATCGTGGCAGTTCTCGCCTCCTGCAGTCAGGCCTCAGCACAGCAGCCAGAATTAGGCTCTTAAGGTGTAAGTCAGAGAGTGTCATTTCTCTGTCCCAAGCCTTTCGGTGACAGCCTATTTCTCTCTATAAAGCCATACATTAAGTGTCCCTCCAACCCTTCAGTGACAACCGATTTCTCTCTCTCCGAGGCCATCCATGAAATGTCCCTTCCTCTTGTTATTTATCAGACCCAGGCCTCACTACTGTCCTCTTGGTCACTCTGCCCTAGTGATTCTGGCCCCTTTCCTGTTTCTCCACTGTGCCAGGCACCCCTCTTCTCTGGACCTCAGCTGACATGCTCTCCCTTCAGGCATTTGCCTTGCTCACTGTCCTGCCTCCTTCAGATCAAGGGCCACATTCTCAGTGAGGCCACCTCTGGCCCTCCCTCCAGCTTGATGACAAACCACCCGGTGCTCCTAGTCTCCTCCCATTTCCTCTGCAATTATCACCATATACTTCACCTACTTATCTTGTCATTTTTTATTTCTCCCCACCCTCCTTCCAAAAGAGTATCTATTCCAAAGGGCATGAGATTTACATTTGTTTTATTTGTGGCCATGCCCCTGAGCCTGATGGTAATAGGCATTGACTAAATCCCTGTTAAATGAGTACATAGACTTGATATATTGGTCCTGGGAGGAGGGTGTCTCCCCCTCTGCATGGTTGGCCCTTAGAATACAGGCTTGGTGCTGTTCCCTCTCCCACCACATGGAGAGAGCCTCCCTGGGAGTGTGGCCCACATGCACAAAGGGCAGAGGTGAAGACACCAAGTCCTGAAGACACTATTTGAGTCCTTGGATGCAGCCATGTCTCCACCAGATGCAGCCCACTCCTCCTGGGCTTCCCAGTTCCCTGGAACCTCCTCTTTGGCTTGGCTAGTTTGAGAGAGGGTTGATCATTTGCAACAGAACAAACCCTGAACAAGAAAGTCTGGCTCCTGGGGACTGTGCTGACTTGGCCAAGTGGAATGGCGAGCTGGTCATAGAGGTGAGTACTGGTGTTTGTTCTACTGAGTTCCCTCTGCCAGATAGGCAAGGCACAGTATTCCAACTAGGAGAGAAATCTGAGCATAGGAGCTGTGTTTCCCCTGCTCTGCCCCTTGCAGACCTACTGAAGCAGACCTTGTCTACCTGGGACTCAGGGCCATATGGGAAAGATGATTCAGACTGGTAGTCCCCACCTGATTCCAGACCTCCTCAGATCACTGTAAGTGGCATCAGGAAAGGGGTGACCTAGGCACTTGAAATGGATTTGACCATGGTATCTGAAACCCTAGGCCAGAATCTTGGCTCTGCCGTTTACCTTGGGCAAGTCTCCATGTCCCTGTGGCCTCCATTTCCATCTGTAAAGTGAGAAGGTTGAAATAAATTCCTCTTAAAGTTCCTTTCAGCATGACCCTCAGTGGGGGCAGTAGAACATTATGGTTAAGTATGCAGATTCTGGGGTCAGACCGCCTGAGGTCAGTAGAGCTGAGTTCTACTTACTAGTTCTATTTACTAGTAGAACTCAGTTCTACTTACTGTAACGCCTCACCTCTGAGCCTCATATTAAAATGGGAATAGGGATACCTGGGTGGACTCTTGATTTTGGCTTAAGTCATGGTGTCAAGGGCATGGGATCAAGCCCTGTGTCAGGTTCCATACTCAGCTCGGAGTCTGCTTGAGATTCTCTCTCCTTCTATCTCTACCACGCCCCCCTCCCCGCCCTGCTTGTATGTGCAGGTGTGCACTCTCTCTCCCTCTCTCTCTAAATAAATAAATAAAATCTTAATAAAAATAAAAACAAAAATGGGAATCATCATAGTACCTACCTCATGGGGTGAAGAACTAAATGAGTAGAACATATAGTTCTAGGTACATACTAAGTCTTCAGAAATATTCGCTGCTATATTATTATTATTTACCATTTTGCTATTCTTGGAAAGATTTTGCCTGAATCCTGAAGTGATTTCTGCTCTCATCTTTAAGGTTGACCCCCTCCAAAGGCAGGGCCCTCCCCCCAGGTTTGTAGCTGCCATGCTTGTTCGTGAGCAAGGACCATGCTCTCTCTCCTTCTGCAGAGACCAGAGGCAGCAAAAGTGCCTCAAGGGCCAGGAGTCAGCTTCCCCTTCTAACTGGAGGCTGGGGCTGACATCACTCACTTAATTTGGAGAATTTCCACAGCACTTTTAGCATATTTTGCTTGGGCTAGCTTATTTACGCCAACCGTATATCTTATCATTGTCATAAATTTTTATTCCTATGGACGTGTCTAAACTTATCGGTTGAAATAACATAATTTACATGCTGCTTAGTATGCAGATTAGGTTAATATGTTTCTGTAAATTCACCACCAGGCCTGTGCCTCACCCTCTCCCTCCAGGACTTCAACCTGATTTGAATATTGCACTTGATTGTGAGGGGGGCAGTGGGGTGACACACCTGAGTCACAAGCCACCCCTAGACAGCTGAGCACCTCACAGCCTGTGCCCACAGCTCGCATGGCATATAGCTTCTCCCAGCGGAGGCCTCCCTCCTTGTGTATTGCTCTTGCAGACACTCCATGTGAAAGTTTAGGAGCCACCAGGAACCAGGTGCACTCTTTTCTATCTTAGGCTGCATCCTGAGACAAGAATGTCAGTGCCAGTGAGACCAAGGGGTGATGAGCCTAGGAAGCACTGGCAGGTACAGAGGAAAGAAGCTGATGCCAGGTGTTATTGGGCAGGTTACCACTGTAGGCAAGCAGGCTCAGTCCGCTGAGACTGTTGGAGATGGTTTTGAACATGTCTCAGACTTGTCCCACAAAAGGGAGAGGGAGCAGCGGTACTGGCCTTGGCTGACAGCTGTTTCCAGAGGCAATGATTCCAGTGCAGCTGGCCTGCTCTATGTGCAGGTCAAGAGAAGCTTTCAGGGAGAGTGGTAGGTACCCACCGAAGAACACTATTGGCTTTTACCTGAATAATGAGGGTCAGTGAGGGGTACAGTTTTGTTCAGTTTCGTGCTCAATAAGTGCCTGTTGAGTGGATGACTGTAAGACTGGTCAAGTTTCTCCCATGAGCCTCTAATAGCCTTCTGGATCTCACTACTTTCCATGGTCTAGAGAGATCATCCCCAGCAGGTGATGGGGAGTCAGAGTCTCTGCTTTAGAACAAGGACCCATCAAGCTGTTTGCCATGATGCTTTGGCTACTTCTCTGACTTAGTAGAATCTGTGATTCTCTCTGGCTTTGCTATTGTCTGGAGACCTTTAAAGACATTCTGTTGCTCTACTCCCAGATTCTGATTCAATTGGTGTAGGGTGTGCCTATGACATGGGTAGTTTTAAAGATCATTGGAGGATTCTAAAGCATACCTGGAGGTTGAGAACTATAATTCTATGCTCCTGCTTTAACTAACTCTTGTTTACTGGGACTTAAAGTCAGCTCTTTTGTCAAACCCCAAAGAAAATTATTTTTTTTTCCAAAGAAAATTCTTAAGTCATATGCAGATGTTTGAAAAATACCACCAATTAGAAGAGAATATTTGGCATAGTATTATATTTAATAGAAGCAACCAAATGGAATATCATGCAGCCAGAATAAATGATTTTGTAGCTAGTATAGTAACCCAGAAAAAGGCCTCTGAGAGACAATTCGGTTAAAAAAAGCAGAATGCCAACTTGTGTCTACATTATAAGTGGAACTATGTAGAATTATGCATGCATATAAATAAAGCACCACAGGGCACCAAAGAAAAATGAGAGCACTTGCTGTATTAGTTTAATAGGATAGTAGATGATGCTTCTTTTTGAATCTTTTCTTGTAGTAAGCGACAGAAACAAAAAAAATTGGCAGTGTTGCTCCAAGCACACAGCCAGATCCCCTGACTCTCTGGGAGGGTTCCTTAGGCTTTTTTTTTTTTTTTTTTTTACCATCTCTGTGATGCTGGAATCAACCTCTGGACTTGTTGGAGAACCTCTTCTTTGCCTATTAAGTGCTTACCATATGCCTGAACGATGCTACTGCAGGCTGGGGGATATATAAATCAGCCATTGCTCTGCAGGCACTCACTGTAAAGAGGGAGAAACTGACATAAGAACAAACATTCCAACAATTGTAAGACAATGTCAAGAGTATGATAATAGCGGTATGAACAAAGTTCTGCATAAGCTCAGATAAATTTGCTTCAAAGCAACCTAGGAAGGTAGAAAAGAGGGAATGACATTTGATCTTGGTCTTGAAGTATAAGTAGGAGTTTGCCAGGTGGACAACAGATGGGTGTAGGGTGGGGTGGGGAGGAACAGGAATTCCAAACAATGTATAGGGAGGGGCAAAGACTTACAAAAGCATAGAATGTTTAGCAAATGCAAATAGCTAGGTTTAAGGTGGAACCTATTCATTTATCAATTTATTCAACAAGTAATAATTGAATATTTTTTGTTTCAAACATTGGGCCAGGTAGACATTGGGGGCACCAAGATTATCAGTGTTAGCTCTGCCTCAAATACTGATCATAATAACAGCAGATATTTTTTGAATGCTTATTATGCATTAACTTACATATTCCTCCTAACAGTTGTATGAGTGGGCACCACTCTTATTTCCTTTACAAATGATGAAATTGAAACTGAGAGAGTTTCAAGGACTTGTCCATGGCCACACATTTATCACACAGTGGAGCTCCTGGCACTTACAGTCCAGCAGAAGAAACAAAGAGGCATGATTACAAAGCAGGGTGATGAGTCTAGGATGGAAACAGAGGGGGGCCTGGAAGAGGTCAAGGAAGGACTTTTGGGAGAAGGGAACTGCTGAGCCCTGGCGGATGTGGCAGACGTGGAATGTGGAGGTGTGGGGAAGAAAGAAATAGGCCTTATGACAACAGATGATAGAGCTGGTAAGGTTGGTTGGGGTCACTTTATGAAAAGTGCTTGAACACCCTGCTAGGGAGCTGAGACTTCATTCTATAAGCAATGGCGACCTAATAAGCCTCTTTGTTCTCTTGTTAATCAGGAGGCTGAGTCACTTCAGGAATGATTCAGCCACACCAACCATGAACTCTCAATGACTTGGGCTAATGAGGAGAAAAATGGCATGGATGATCTAAAAATAATGGACAACAGCATGAACCTCAGCCTGCTATGGAGGGCGCCAGGTCACGATTTGCTGCCCTGGGGGAAGCAGCTGATTTGCTTCATTCCTTAAAGCCCTTATGATGGCTTATGTTAAATCTGCTCATTCTGGAGAGCACCTGTGGCCATTATGCCAGTCTCAGTATCACAGGGGGCTGAGAGAAGAAACTCCCTCTAGCTAACAGTAGATAGAGCCCTGCATATGCTGGTGTTCGCCACTACCTCATTGCTAGGACATCCATGGGGATCTGGAAGGGTGGAAGTGAGTTCACTGTCCCTCCAGGGGTTGAGATTGCTGGGATGGCTGGATCAGAGAGAAGCTTAGAAAAGCTCTGGCTTTGGAAGGGAGGGTGCTGAGTGATTTAATGCTGCAAGCTGCCTGGAACAGCCAATTGAAAAAGCTATAAAAGTCAGAGCAGCACAGGAAGCATTGACCCTGAGACCACATACCTGGAGGGGAGGATTTTTTCCACACTTTGTATTGTGATAATGCAGAGGTATTCTGTGAGTAGAATCCAGGGGGCCATCAAGTCTATGTTCAGGTGGCTGTAAAGGAAGGGGTTTTGATCCTGCCCTGAGAAAGCTGCCTTGGGGCCCAGGCAGAGAGCACATTACTGCATTAGAACCTTCAGTAGTTAAGAGAAAGTTCTTGGTTGAATTGAGAAAGGGACCTATAAATATTGTAAGCATCCTGACTAGCTGTGCTTCCTTTTGTGCTAGATACAGGCCTGGAAGCATAGGCCCAGACCACGTGAGGTGGAGACCTAGCTCTGCTGCTAACTTAGGGAGTCACATCATCTCTGCACCATTTCCTTCACTGTGAAGTGAGAGGGTCACGTTGAATGACATCTCAGCCTCCCCCACTCTCAATGGTCTCTCCCTTGAGGATGCCATTTTGTGGATAGAGAAATGAGAGACTATTAATATAGGCCACAAAAGTGCAAATTTGCTCACAACAGAGAGTTTCAGAGAGCTGGGGTGCCCAGGAAGGTTGGAATGGTCTTCCCTGGGTGGGAGGAATAAGGAGCTATATTGTCTACAGAGGATTTTAAGGCAATTAACGAGAACAAGGAGAAGTTAATCTGAGTTTTGTGGTTGCCATGCACCGACAATTCCAAGTAATGTCAGTGATAAAGTACTCCTCCTCACCGGGGTGGACCAGTCCCACCACATACCCCTCTTTCGTATGCCACTGGTTAGCTGTAGAGTTCTCTGTGTTCTTTCAATTTCTCTGACCGCAGAAGGAGAGAATCTTGCCAAGGTGTTAACTCTTCTGTTCCTACCTAGTAGCACTGATCTGTGTCTGGTAAAGAAGAGTGATGAGTTACTCTGGCTCACCCTTTTAGCAAGGTGGGTGTGCTCCATACAGTAGTGGCATTTGTCTACAGGGCTGGCATGGTACCAAGGAAGCGGGGACAATGAAAATGGAGAGACCGGAACACGGAGTGAGCTGTGGAATGGGTTGGGTGTATGGCTTAGGAAGACAAGTCCTGAATATGTGGGCTGTGGACAGTGTGGGGACAGCTCCTTGAAGGACAGGTCAGGCTGGACTTGTGGTGCCTGAGAACAGAGCCCAGGTGCATCTCCATTTTGGTCTCTTAGATCCTTGGCACTTAGGCCCTTTCCTGGAGATTTTTCTTTGGTACGTTTCAGATGGATTTCCTAGAAATGACCTGTTCTGCATTCCTCAGGTCACACCACCCACCATCTTTCTTTGGATTGGATTTCCTCCCCACCCCATCCTGGTGTCTGGAACATGAAAGGACTCTGGCCAAGGTGGGGACTTGCATGTCGTGCATGATGCCCACCCTTCTGCAGGTGTGGTCCTCATGGTGCTCGACCTTCTGCATGATGGCGTTGCTTCGGGATGTGTCCACACTTTAGAAGGAGACCTTCTTGAGAACAGTAGAATGATCTGTATATATTCTCTGGGAGCTGAATGGTCTTCTCTGGAGAGGACCAGAGGGGTCCCCAGAAAACTCTCAGTGTGGTAGGGAGTGGGGGCTGGAGAAGGGATGTGGAACCTAAAGGGAGAGATCTTTGCCACATGAAATAAGAAGTTGTTGCTTTGTTTTTGTTTTGTTTGTTTGCAAAGGGAGAGCCCAGTTAGAAGCAACTACATTTACAACCAACCCAACCCAATCCAAACCAATCCATGAGGATCAAGTTCTGGTTTCTCACAGATTTGCAATTTTCTAAATTTTGTCTTTTACCTACCTACTGGACATGTGTTCCCACTTGCTAATTGTTATCCCAAGATGGTTCCTTTATTCTGGCAGGAACAGAAAAAGGAAGGGACAGCTTCCACTGTCCCTTTGTTTTATTTCTTTGGCCCTTTCTTTCCTGGTGATGAAAGCCACATGTGCTTACTATAGACAGTTTAGGAAATGAATATTCCAGATAGAAATAACCACTTCCAAGGCGGGATAAGATGGCAGAAGAGTAGGGTCCCCAAGTCACCTGTCCCCACCAACTTACCTAGATAACTTTCAAATCATCCTGAAAACCTACGAATTCGGCCTGAGATTTAAAGAGAGAACAGCTGGAATGCTACAGTGAGAAGAGTTCGCGCTTCTATCAAGGTAGGAAGACGGAAAAAGATAAAGGAAATAAAAAAGCATCCAGTGGGGAGGGGCCCCCGCAAGGAGCCGGGCTAAGGGGGGGGGGGTGAGAGCCCCCAGGACAGGAAAGCCCAGGCCCGGAGAAGCAGGAGCTTCACCAACCTTCACGGAGGCGCTGCAGGGAGCTCGGGCAGGATCCCAGGAGGGGCGGGCATGCCCTCAGGCTCCCAGGGGCACTAACAGAGGAAGTGCGCCCCGGGGGAGAGCGCTCCACACCCCGCAGTCCAGCTCCCTAAAGGGCTTCAGCGGATGTCCTGCAGGGCCTGGGAGCAGCTCCGCGGCAGCTCCGCGCGGAGGGGGCTGCGCGGCCCGAGAGCGGGATTCCAGAGGCGCATGCCCCAGAGCCCAGGGTGCTGGGGGGACACAGCCCGGGATCCTGGTGCTCCCCCCGGGACAGGCGGAGGCTGGGAGGACATAGGGCAGCGAGGATGCTCCTGCCGCCGGGCAGCCCCGAGCTGTGCAGATCTGCGCCTCCCTCCCCGAAGCATCCAGGCACTTGCAGACTGGGAGCTGCGGTAGTTACTGCGGGAGCTGACTCCAGGGCTGGAGAGCTGGCTGCCGCCACTGTTGTTCCTCCTTGTGTCACCTTGTACCTGGGAATGAACAGGGGCCTCACAGGATAAACAGCTCCCACTGAGCCCTGCACCTGGTAGGGGGCTGGGCAGCTCCGCCAGGTGCACACACCTGAGAATCAGCACAGCAGGCCCCTCCCCCAGAAGACCAGCTAGAAGGACAGGGGGAAAAGCAAGTTATTGACCAAGCAGCACTGGAAAGTTCCAGGGGAAGTCCAGGGATTTACAGTATATAGAATCAGAGGATGCTCCCCCTTGTTTTTTGTTTTCTGTTTGTTCCCCGACCTCTTCCCCACCCTCCCCTTTTTTTCTCTTTTATTCCTTTTTCCAGTACAACTTGTTTTTGGCCACTCTGCACTGAGCAAAATGACTAGAAGGAAAGCTCACCACAAAAGAAAGAATCAGAAACAGTCCTCTCTCCCACAGAGTTACAAAATTTGGATTACAATTCAATGTCAGAAAGCCAATTCAGAAGCACAATTATAAAGCCTACTGGTGGCTCTAGAAAAAAGCATAAAGGATTCAAGAGACTTCATGACTGCAGAATTTAGATCTAATCAGGCCGAAATTAAAAATCAATTAAATGAGATGCTATCCAAACTGGATGTCCTAATGACGGGGGTTAATGAGGTAGAAGAACGAGTGAGTGACATGGAAGACAAGTTGATGGCAAGGAAGGAAACTGAGGGAAAAAGAGAAAAACAATGAAAAGATCATGAGGATAGGTTAAGGGAAATAAATGACAGCCTCAGAAGGAAAAATCTACGTTTAATTGGGGTTCCTGAGGGCGCCGAAAGGGTCAGAGGTCCAGAAAGTGTATTTGAACAAATCATAGCTGAGAACTTCCCTAACTTGGGGAGGGAAACAGGCATTCAGATCCAGGAGATAGAGAGATCTCCCCCTAAAATCACTAAAAACCTCTAAACACCTTGACATTTAATAGTGAAACTTGCAAATTCCAAAGATAAAGAGAAGATCCTTAAAGCAGCATGAGACAAGAAATCCATAACCTTTATGGAAGAAGTATTAGGGATAATAGCAGGACCTCTCCACAGAGACCTGGCAGGCCAGAAAGGGCTGGCAAGATATATTCAGGGTCCTAAATGAGAAGAGCTTGCAGCCAAGAATACTTTATCCAGCAAGGCTCTCATTCAAAATAGAGAGATAAAGAGCTTCCAAGATAGTCAGAAACTGAAAGAATATGTGACCACAAAACAGGCTCTGCAAGAAATATTAGGGGGGGACCCTGTAAAAGAAAGAAGAAGTCCAAGGAAACAATCCACAAAACAGGGACTGAATAGGTATTACGATGACACTAAATTCATCTTTCAATAGTAACTCTGAGCGTGAATGGGCTTAATGACCCCATCAAAAGGTGCACAGGGTTTCAGACTGGATAAAAAGCAAGACCCATCTATTTCCTGTTTACAAGAGACTCATTTTAGACATAAGGACACCTACAGACTGAAAATAAAAGGTTGGAGAACCATTTACCATTCAAATGGTCCTCAAAAGAAAGCAGGGGTAGCCATCCTTATATCAGATAAATTAAAGTTTATCCCAAAGACTGTAGTAAGAGGAACACTATATCATACTTAAAGGATCTATCCAACAAGAGGACCTAACAATCATGAATATTTATGCCCTGAATGTGGGAGCTGCCAAGTGTATCGAACAATTAATAACCAAAGTTAAGACATACTTAGATAATAATACACTTATACTTGGTGACCTGAATATAGCACTTTCTACAATTGACAGGTCTTCTAAGCACAGTATCTCCAAAGAAACAAGAGCTTTAAATGATACACTGGCCCAGATGGATTTCACAGGTACTTACAGAGCTTTATGTCCAAACGCAACTGAATACACATTCTTCTCAAGTGCACATGGAACTTTATGCAGAATAGACCACACACTGGGTCACAAATCAGGTCTTAACCAATACCAAAAGATTGGGATCGTCCCCTGCATATTTTCAGACCATAATGCTTTGAAACTAGAACTAAATCACAACAAGAAGTTTGGAAGGACCTCAAACACGTGGAGGTTAAGGACCGTCCTGCTAAAAGATGAAAGGGTCAACCAGGAAATTAAGGAAGAATTAAAAAGATTCATGGAAACTAATGAGAATGAAAATACAACCGTTCAAAATCTTTGGGATACAGCAAAAGCAGTCCTGAGGGGGAAATACATCGCAATACAAGCATCCATCCAAACACTGGAAAGAACTCAAATACAAAAGCTAACCTTGCACCTAAAGGAGCTAGAGAAAAAACAGCAAATAGATCCTACACCCAGCAGGAGAAAAGAATTAATAAAGATTCTAGCAGAACTCAATGAAATAGAGACCAGAAGAACTGTGGAACTGTGGAACAGATTAACAAAACCAGGAGTTGGTTTTTTGAAATAATTAATAAGATAGATAAACCATTAGCCAGCATTATTAAAAAGAAGAGACAAAAGACTCAAATTAATAAAATCATGAATGAGAAAGGAGAGATCACTACCAATACCATGGAAATACAAATGATTTTTAAAACTTATTATGAGCAGCTATACGCCAATAAATTAGGCAATCTAGAAGAAATGGCCGCATTTCTGGAAAACCACAAACTACCAAAACCTGGAACAGGAAGAAATAGAAAACCTGAACAGGCCAATAACCAGGGAGGAAATTGAAGCAGTCATCAAAAACCTCCCAAAACACAAAAGTCTAGGGCCAGATGGCTTCCCAGGGGAATTCTATCAAACGTTTAAAGAAGAAACCATACCTATTCTGCTAAAGCTGTTCAGAAAGATAGAAAGAGATGGAGTACTTCCAAACTCGTTCTATGAGGCCAGCATCACCTTAATTCCAAAACCAGACAAAGACCCCACCAAAACGGAGAATTATAGACCAATATCCCTGATGAACGTGGATGCAAAAATTCTCAACAAGATACAAGCCAATAGGATCCAACAATACATTAAGAAGATTATTCACCATGACCAAGTGGGATTTATCCCCGGGATGCAAGGCTGGTTCAACACTCGTAAAACAATCAATGTGATTGATCATATCAGCAAGAGAAAAAACAAGAACCCTAGGATCCTCTCAATAGATGCCAGAAAGCATTTGACAAAATACAGCATCCATTCTTGATCAAAACTCTTCAGGGTGTAGGGATAGAGGGAACATTCCTCAGCATCTTAAAAGCCATCTACAAAAAGCCCACAGCAAATATCATTCTCAATGGGGAAACACAGGGAGACTTTCCCCTAAGATCAGGAACGAGACAGGGATGTCCACTCTCACCCCTGCTATTCAACATAGTACTGGAAGTCCTAGCCTCAGCAGTCAGGCAACAAAAAGAAATAAAAGGCATTCAAATTGGCAAAGAAGAAATCAAACTCTCCCTGTGCAGATGACATGATACTGTACCTAGAAAACCCAACAGACTCCACCCCAAGATTGCTAGAACTCATACAGCAATTTGGCAAGTGTGGCAGGATACAAAATCAATGCCCCAGAAGTCAGTGGCATTTCTATACACTAACAACGAGACTGAAGAAAGAGAAATTAAGGAGTCAATCCCACTTACAACTGCACCCAAAAGCATAAGATACCTAGGGAATAAACCTAACCTAAAGAGGTAAAGGATCTATACCCTAAAAACTACAGAACACTTCTGAAAGAAATTGAGGAAGACACAAAGAGATGGAAAAATATTCCATGCTCATGGATTGGCAGAATTAATATTGTGAAAATGTCAATGTTACCCAGGGCAATATACACGTTTAATGCAATCCCTATCAAAATACCATGGACTTTTTTCAGAGAGTTGGAACAAATCATCTTAAGATTTGTGTGGAAAAGAAATCAGAAAAGATTCTTTTGTGTGGAAATCTTATTGTGTTTTCCACACACTGAAAAGTCTTTAGAAAAGACCCTGAATAGCCAGGGGAATATTAAAAAAGAAAACCATGTCTGGGGGCATCACAATGCCAGATTTCAGGTTGTACTACAAAGCTGTGGTCATCAAGACAGTGTGGTACTGGCACAAAAACAGACACATAGATCAATGGAACAGAATAGAGAACTCAGAAGTGGACCCTGAACTTTATGGTCAACTAATATTCGACAAAGCAGGAAAGACTATCCACTGGAAAAAAGACAGTCTCTTCAATAAATGATGCTGGGGAAGATGGACATCCACATGCAGAAGAATCAAACTAGACCATTCTCTTACACCATACACAAAGATAAACTCAAAATGGATGAAAGATCTAAATGTGAGACAAGATTCCGTCCAAATCCTAGAGGAGAACACAGGCAACACCCTTTTTGAACTTGGCCACAGTAACCTCTTGCAAGATACATCCACGGAGGCAAGAGAAACAAAAGCAAAAATGAATTATTGGGACTTACTCAAGATAAGAAGCTTCTGCACAGCAAAGGATACAGTCAACAAAACTCAAAGACAACCTACAGGATGGGAGAGGATATTTGCAAATGACGTATCAGATAAAGGGCTGGTCTCCAAGATCTCTAAAGAACTTCTTAAACTCAACAGCAAAGAAACAAACAATCCAGTCATGAAATGGACAAAAGACATGAACAGAAATCTCACAGAGGAAGACATAGACATGGCCAACAATGCACATGAGAAAATGCTCCACATCACTGGCCATTAGGGAAATTCAAATCAAAACCACAATGAGGGATCCCTGGGTGGCGCAGCGGTTTAGCGCCTGCCTTTGGCCCAGGGCGTGATCCTGGAGACCCGGGATCGAATCCCACATCAGGCTCCCGGTGCATGGAGCCTGCTTCTCCCTCTGCCTATGTCTCTGCCTCTCTCTCTTTGTGTGTGTGACTATCATAAATAAATAAAAATTAAAAAAAAAGCACAATGAGATCCCACCTCACATCAGTGAGAATGGGGGAAAATCAACAAGGCAGGAAACCACAAATGTTGGAGAGGATATGGAAAAAGGGGAACCCTCTTGCACATTGGTGGGAATGTGAACTGGTGCAGCCACTCTGGAAAACTGTGTGGAGGTTCCTCAAAGAGTTAAAAATAGAACTGCCCAAGGACACAGCAATTGCACTGCTGGGGATTTACCCCAAAGATACAGATGCAGTGAAACGCCAGGATCCTTGTACCCCGATGTTTCTAGCAGCAATGTCCACAATAGCCAAACTGTGGAAGGAGCCTCGGTGTCCATCGAAAGATGAATGGATAAAGGAGATGTGGTTTATGTATACAATGGAATATTCCTTAGCCATTAGAAATGACAAATACCCACCATTTGCTTCCATGTGGAGGGACCTGGAGGGTATTATGCTGAGTGAAATAAGTCAATCGGAAAATGATTAAATGATTATATGGTTTCATTCATTTGGGGAATATAAAAATTAGTGAAAGGGAATAAAGGGAAAGGAGAGAAAATGAGTGACAATATCAGTGAGGGTGACAAAACATGAAAGACTCCTAACTCTGGGCAATGAACAAGCGGTAGTGGAAAGGGAGGTGGGCGGGGGTTGGGGTAACTGGATAATGGGCACTGAGGGGGGCACTTGGCAGGATGAGCATTGGGTGTTATGTGATATGTTGGCAAATTGAACTCTAATAATAAAAAAATAAAATAAATGCAATGGAAACTAAAAAAATAAAATAAAATAAAATAACCACTTCCTGTGAATCCCATCACCAGAGATGACATTGTCAGCCTGCTGCTGTAGTTTCAAAAGTTCTGTTTGTGGGGGACATGCTTGCTCTGTCAAATTCAGGCTTTTACTGGAGGCCCCTGTGGCTCTGGCCGTCTCTGGACCTGTTGGAAGGGAGGTTACCATTCTGGTCCAAGCTCTGCCCCAGCCCAGAAGAAGCTGGTGTCTCTTCCTCAGCTGATTCCCTGAGGGTCTGGGATGTTGTGCTTGTTCTGCTTCCCTGGCCTCTGTACTTTAGCCTCTGGAGCTGTGTCCTTCCATTTCCTCAAATGCTTTTCCTGGCTTACAGTTGGCAATCTTCACATACATACAAAATTTCTTCATTTCACGCTCATTTTATCCACAGATATAGATTTAAAACAGCACACAGTATTATCATGTTGTGGTGGATATTTACAATTTCTTTGGGCTGCTTAGCAAGCAATACTCACATTTCAGTTTTAGAGCCCACACCCCCACCCCACTGGCAGACCACTTTCTCTGGTCAGACCACTCAGTGGCTCTGACCACTGTCTCCTTCCCAGCCTAGGGATGAGCAGGAAGCCAGACTATGATGTTGCTTCAGTGGCTCACCTACGTACTACTGTCTTTCATGTTTACTCTTGAGGGAGCCATGCTAAGGACCTAGGAACAGTTCAGACCTTAGTTATAGTGTTGGCAGAGCCTTTGAGATTTGGCACTTAGCCATGTTGGTTTTGAGCATCCCTAGGTTTCAGTGGCCGGTGGTGGCAGAGATGCTGTTCTGCCCGGTGAGGTCTACAGAGTGACCTGGGTCATTTCTGCTGGCCATCCTGGGTTCTGGACATCTGACGGAGCCTGGTTCCCCAGTTTTTTTGCTTCTGTGAGTTATGATATTCTTCTAAAATAATTCATTTTCTCTTAACATTAGCCAGACTGCTTATAACAAAGAACCATAACTTACACCATTGGATTTTTGTCTTAAAGATTTAAATGCTACTTAGTACCTCGCAACATACTAATTTGAATTTCTGTTATTTGTTACCTCTGCTTCCCCTGGCCACATAAGTGGGGGAGAGAGAGGGGAAGAGGGATGGAGGGCATGAAAATAAAATTGTACTAGTGTTTCCCTGGTTCTACCCTTAGGTGCAGTAGTAGGAGAACTCCAATCATTCCTTCCAAGAAGGTCCTCCACAATGTATGCTAGGCTCCTCACTGCCTGGCACTCAGCCCCGCATCTCCTCTGTGTCTATCCTGGAGGCCTCTGGGGGCTCTTGCAATTCTTTTTCCTTCCATTCCCATCTGTCTTTGAGCTGCCTGACTTCCTCAAACCATGTTCACTAAGCAGCTATTCAGACTGGTTCTTCTCTTTGAGGAAACTTAGCTATTTCTGCTACTGTCCTGAGCTATAATCTGGACCTCAGGAACGGCCATGCACTCAGGGGTAACCTCATGGGCAAGTGCCATTGACAATCTCATTCTGGAGCCTAGGTTTTTCTTCTTTTCCCTCCAGGTCTGCTCATCTCCAGGGAAATTATTTTTGAGTCTCATGATCTTCTCTCAGGTCACACCCCATATGATCTGGCCCAGCGCCATGGAGAGAGAAGGCTAAGAAAGGTGTGATGAGGAACCACATCTGTGTGCTGCGTTGGAGCTAAGGAGACAGCAGGAGATAAGCAGACAGGCCCACATAGATGCTGCAGAAAAGCCAGTCCATGTTAAGGATGATGGCCCAGAAAGATCCTGCTTCAGGCCAGAGTGGGAGCAACAATATATTTTCTTCAAAGCTTGTGGGTCTTATAAGATCTCTAGGAACTCAAAAACCGGCAGACAGAGAAGCAGTGTCCTCAACACTTAGTGAAGGTTTGAGCCAAGAGTGCAGAAATGAATAGCTCTGGGTTGGGGGTGCGGGTGGGAGGTGTGGCATGGAACTAGGACAGATAGATTTTTTTTTTCTCAAACCATATCTGTATTCTAGGTATTCCAAGTCTAAATAGTCCATGGTTAAGAAAGTTTGGGAATTATGGAATTCTAAATCTCTCTTTTGGAGATTTATGATTCATTTTACCATATTAAAGGTTCTGAGCTGAGTGGCCAAAGGGTGTCTCTCCTTCTATGGTTGCGCCCCCCCACCCTAGCACCCTATGATCTGAAATTTTCTGAAATGGTACAAATCCAACCATTTCACTTTTAGTACATTATACAATGTGCCATATCATTTTATAGACCTTAGCAAATTAAATAACATTATTTTTGCTCTGCTCAAAAAAAAAAAAAAAAGGTTCTGAGTCCTATAATTACAAACAAAACAAAAATCTGTTTAGCAGGAAAATAAATAAGATAATCTAGGTAGAAGACATTTTCTTTTCTCTTTTTAATTACCTGTTTCAATTTGATGAGTATTTAGAGGCAGCCAGCTAAGTCATAAAATTGTTTTTTTAAAATTCTGATTATCTTATAATTCTAAAAGAGTGCATATAATGCGTACAGGTGGCTTTAAAATAGTGCTAAAATACCCTACAAAACAGAATATTACCAATCCTTCTAAAGCATGGCCGTGTCCCCCTCCTGGTTCATATTTCCTCTCCTTTATCCAGAAGTAACTCCAACCAGAATTTGATCGCTTTTGTATGTATCCACAAATAATATATCCTTTAGTCTCACCTGTTTGAAATATCGCACCAATTTGGAATCATTCTTTTTATAACCTTCTGTAATCTATGCTGATGTGTTCTATAATTAATTCATTTTCAAAGTCATGCAATATTTCACAAGCTATGTATCCATTTCCATAGAACATTTGGGGGTATTTCCATTTTTTTTTCTTTTTTGTTACTAAAAACAACACTGTTGTGACCTTTGTCTTACTTTCCCCTGTGGGTATGAGCAAGTTTCTCTACCATATGTCCCTCAGTGTGGGTATTACGAGGTCAAAGGAGGAATGTGTGCCATTGACTTTCCTAGAAACTCTTTTCCAGAGTGGTTGTACCCATTTACACTCTGCTATTTACATATTAAGTAGCATTTGTATTTCAGAAGTTTTATTTGTTTACAATCTGGTGGGTGTAAAACACCTTATTTTAGTTTTATTTGCATTTCCTGTATTTGCCACTCAAACGCCCCCTATTCCAATCTTCTCACATGCATGCGTGACCTGGGAGACAGGTACCATCACAGTTAAAGTCCGTGTGTTGTGAGTTATTACATAGCCTTTGTAACTGAAAGATAAAGATACACATTATATAATTCACAGTTCTTCATTATAGACATTCCACTTAGTGGAAAAGGAGTTTGGGGGTGGACTATTAAAGCAAACATAGTTCATACAGGAAGCCTGGAGGACCAAGCTCAGGGAAAGGGCCAGAAGCCAGGAAAGACCAGTAGGAAACACAGAATGATTCACCCCCACAGGACCTGTCTGGTTATGAATCACTGCTGTTTACACAGGCCACTGCTGCCCAGGGATGTGCAAAGCTAATGCTGCCCCTGGAGTTCCAACAACTCAATTTCTTCTCTATTTTATGTCAGCAAATTTTGGCATATCAAATTCATTTATTATAAACCATTGCTGAGTTCAGATTTCAGTCAATCAAGCAAATTGTTAGAGACATTCCTACCTACTAAAGCAAATGCATTAAACACAGATTCTCGGCTAAGCGTGCTTGTATTGATAAATTCTGTCTTACTTAAAGTCATATACTGTCCTCAGAATACACACTCATACATTATTTCCTCGGCTTCCTGTAAATGAGCAAAACATGCAAGTCTCTGGTGTGTATAAGCTATGACCTCTTGCACGAAATTTTTATTGAGATCTACTCCTAGTTATGAATCTGGAAATAAGAAGTATGTGTGGGGTAAGTTCTAAGGAGCACAAGAACCCCTTGAAAGGCAACTGTCTCAGGTGAGGTTATTGCAAGGTTGTCTGGTCTCCTTGGGCAAGAGATAAGCAAGCAAGGGAGGCTCAGGGGATGTTAAGTGGTTTAATTTCTTAGATTCTTCCAAGCCCACCAAAATGTTTCTGTTCAGAATCTCAGGATTTACTCCTTTGTATAGTCAAGTCCTGATTTTTACATAGGAGAACTGGCAAAGCTATGAATTAAACTTGTATTGTAATTCTGCAACAGGCACAATGACATTTAGAATCTTATTTTCAGCCGTATCTGCTCTGTGGCTATAAGGATTAGGAGATAATTTTAGATCCGCCATAGACACTCTCTAGTTCTCTGACCATGGCTTATGCTGAAAATTTAAATCTTTAAATTTATCATTTTCTTTGTGTAAGCTCTCCAGTGTCATCAGAAATAGCTAGCTTTCTGGTGGTTCTTTCCCTGGCTTTAGATAGCTTCCTCACCGTGTATACTGATCAGTACTCTTTTGAATGCTGGAGAGAGGGAGGCCTGTAGATCTCTGGAGTTCTCTGTGTAGCATTCTCTTCTTTGGTCCCCTGTCCCGCTAATTCCATCTGCATTGACCTTTACCTTCCAGCTTTACCTTCTGACCTCAGGGCTAATTCTTTGGGTTGCCTGGATGCTCTTTCCCTGTGCTATATACAGCATGGAAACTCGAGTCAGTGAGCGTAGGTGATTGTAGACTTCGTCTCCTTTGTTTCCCTTGTCTCAGGGTCCCTGTCCTTTGTTATATGATGTGCAGTCTCTTGGCAACGTTGTTTTTCTTGCAGTTTGTCATTTTGGGGTTGTTTTTGGTAAGATGGTAAATCTAGTCCCTGTTACTCCATCTTGATCGGGAGAGGAAAGCTGCCAGCTTTATTTTGGTTGTCGTTTTCACCACTTTCCATCTCTCTGTATGCTCATATTAGATTTTATTTCTTCATCTAGTCCAATAGTCTTTATATTTCCCTTTTTACTGGACAATATAGTTTATTTACACTTAATGTTATTACTGACATATGTTAATTCAAACTTACCATTTATTTTATGCTTCCTATTTACCTCCAATATTGTTTTTTTCTCTCTCCATTTTTTACTTTCTTTTGGATTGGGTTTTTAAAAACTTTATATTTTCAATCTCCACAAATTTGGACATTATACATTCTACTTCTATTATCTGAATGATCACTCTTAAAATTATAATGTGTGTCCTTACTCTGTCAAGGTACAATGTTAGTAACTTCATGCTTTCTTTTTATTTTTCATTTTTGATAAACAGTTATTTCATATTCTGTCCAATATCTGAATTCTTTATAGGTTTAATTTATGTAGTTAGATTGTGAGATCATGCTCATTAGAGCTTAATTGTGAAAGTTCTCTGAGCCTAGGTTTAATACATATTACTCTGGAGAGAATTTACATTTGGTATACTCAATATGGGATTATGATTGATCAGAGACCTCTTTAAATTTTTGGATTTTTAAAAGACTTTTCAGATAGAGTGAATTCCACTTATTCTCCATGAGTTGGTGTGTCAAGGGAGACCTTTTTTAAAGAATTTCTTTCTTTAGTCAGTCTCAAGACTGACAGGCAAACTTCCTTTTGTCTCCCTTTGCGGGGTTATTTTTCCTGGTTTAACTTTTCTTTCTTTTTTTTTTTAATTTTTATTTATTTATGATAGTCACACAGAGAGAGGCAGAGACACAGGCAGAGACACAGGCAGAGGGAGAAGCAGGCTCCATGCACCGGGAGCCTGACGTGGGATTCGATCCCGGGTCTCCAGGATCGCGCCCTGGGCCAAAGGCAGGCGCCAAACCGCTGCGCCACCCAGGGATCCCTGGTTTAACTTTTCAAGAAGGGGATCAGTTTGTCAGGGGCTCCAATTAATCCAAGGGTCTCAGATTTACCCTCACGCTTTATGCAGGCCGAGGTCTTTCTCCAGGGAAGCTTCATTATAAAGGAAGCTCCAGGTAGCTGGGATAACCAGCCGTCCTCAGGGCAGGTGGCTTCTTAACACTCACCTCTCTGAGTTGGTGTTTTTGTCTCCTTTGTGGCTTATGAGGATTTTTTTTTTTTTTGTATTGTCATGTCACTTCTGCTATGCATTATACATTTAAAAAGATATTTAGAAATATTTCATACAGTCTTCTTGGTTTCTTTGTAGCTGATGGTTCCTTAAGATATCTCATCTGAAATATTGGCATAAATAGAAAACAGAGTCTTCATTTTATTTCCTACTCAACTTCTAATATCCCCCAGAATACTTTCCTGTTGACAGATGCTGTGCTCTGGCAAGCTAGATTTTAGTTCAGTTTAAGGAGGAACTTTTTGAATGTCAAGAAGATGAAGTATGCCAAGAAGGTGATAAGTTCCCTGGAGGTTTTAAAGTACAGACATGATCCTTTAATTGGTCATTTTGGAGAGCAATTTATGTACCATGGACAGAAGAATGGAGAGATAAAAATTGTTAAAACTCACAATTCTTTCATACTGGTAGTAGTCCTGACGGTGGTAGGTAACAGATAATGGTGGTGGTAATAGTGGTAGAAACTACTAACTAATGAGTATCTATTGGATATGTGGCATACATTATGCTGGAAACTTATATGAATTGTTGTCTCCTTTTTACCTTATAACAATCTTATTGTGGTAGGTATTATTATCCCTAATGTACAGAAGGGGAAAGTGAGGTCGTAAAAAAATTAATTTCCTAAGGTCACATGTTAAATGATTCAGCCAGGGATAAATTTTGAGTCAGTTGGCTTCAAAGCCAAGGTGTTTTCCTCAATATCATGCTGTGGATGGTCCCTGCAATAGGACAGTAGAGAGGGATAAGGCTGTCATAACCACCTCCCAGGGGTAGTTGTGCAAATTCTTTCCTGCTCTAGCTTTAAGCTTGTCCATATTTTTCGGCTTAATTCCCCACCATTCAGATTTTCAATTGCTGTTTGAAAGGGAGAATTATATACAACCCCCAAATCAATTTTGGCTAAAAAAGAAGAGCTTCCAAGTACATGCCACTAGGGGATCACATAATGGCATCACTTTGATTTTTACTGCAAATGCTTAGGGATAAACACGGTAGTAAATATGCTATCCTGTTTAGCAATTTAAATATTCTCAGCAAGCTCATTAGGTCCTGTCACATCCACACATACGGCTGCTCCTTGTGTGGGAGTGATACTCCCAACCCAACAACCTGTTCTTCCCAAAGACAGATGTTACTGGATAAGGGCTTGGTGGATGCTCCTCACCCTGGAGAAGAATGTTGAGAGGCAACCCTTTGAAGAGTTATGGATAGTGCCATCGCAGTAAAGAGCCTGACTTTATTTCTGATACTTGACTGCTGACAACTTCTTAAAGCCTGCTTGCCTTTCTCTTTCTGTCCCATATCTGGACAAGCTTATGAGAAAACCCCTCAAGCCTGGGCCCTCACCCCAGTCCCATCTCATAATCACCATAAAACCCCAACCCGCTTGTCCTTGTCCTTCATTTTTCTCTTTCAATCATTTTGGCCTTTTAGAAGGCTATCTTGGTCTTCCCAGAGAGTCTCACTATGTAAGCAATGAAACTTTTTATATTCTTTTTGCCTGTGTGTATATAGCGTCATCGATCTTGACACCTAGAACTGAATTTTGTGTAAGGATATTTATTCTCTGTGGGGTGATCACAGTACTTGGGAAGGGGAATATTGAACAAAAAATGACAAGGACCTGGGTCTTGGATGCTTGACTGTCTGTGCCAGCCACTGATAACTCTGCAGTGTTCCTGAAAGCAAGATATAGAGAGGGCAAAATTAAGCAAATGCCCCAGTTTTATCACTACAAGGCTTTGGTACCAAACCCCTGTATGGTCCTCTAGTCACATGTACAACTCCTTTTGCCTAGATTGGAGGTAGCTTAGTACCAAGAATAAAGACAGATTGATTTTCTGAGACTCTTCCTCCAGAAATCATACTCAAATATCCCCATCAATTTATTGAGAGCATATTGGCCAGCAAAAAGTAGCTTGATATGATATTCATCTCATGCCTACAACTTTTCTTCTCCTCTGCCCTTTCAGGATGTGGGAACTCTTAGGCCCAAGTATATTCTGAGACCATGTATTAATCTGGGATTATTGGAAATGAGAGAGGGTGTGGAAAAATGGGAGAAATGGATGAGCATTTTCAAGCAAGAGCTTGGCACTGACCTCCTTAACTATCTGGTCTCCTGGGAAGAGAGAGTGGTGGTGATGGAGGAAGGGTTGGAGGGGGGTGGAGAGAGAGAAAAGGAGCAGGAGGAAGAGGAGGAAAAGAGAACAGAAGAGAGAAGAGAGGAGAGAGAAGGTTGAACAGAACCCTAGACTATGACATCAGAATGAAAGTCCTTGACTGTGTACAGTCCCAAGCAGTCCCCCTTCTGGTGTTAAAAAGATGGATGGTAGACATAGGGACAGGATGCATTACCTAGTACACAGTAAATGAGTGGGACTTTTCCAAATTCCATCATGCCAGAATGATAAGCTTATGAAATTAGAGAAAGTAAATTTTAGGATAGTTTTATTTATTCCTTTCTAGTCTGGATGCCTTTTTGTTTATTTTTCCTTTTTAAAAAAATGATTTTATTTATTCATGAGAGACACACACAGAGAGGCAGAGACACAGGCAGAGGGAGAAGCAGGCTCCTCGAGGGGAGCCCGATGTGGGAACTCGATCCTGGGACTCTGGGGCTATGCCTTGGGCCAAAGGCAGATGCTCAACCACTGAGCCACTCAGGCGTCCCTTATTTATTTTTCCTAATTGCACCTTGATACTAGCTTCAGTACAATGTTGAATAGGAGTAAGGAGAGCAGACATTCTAGCCTTGTTCCTGATCTTAGGAGAAAAGCATTCAGTTTTTCAATGTTTAATATTATGTTAGCTCTTGGCTTCCCATATATTCCCATCCTTTACGAGGCTGAGAAAGTTCCCTTCTATTCTAATTTTACATAAATTTTGTATCATGAAGGAGTATTTTAAATTTTGGCAAATGATGTTTCTATAACTTTTGAGATAATTCTATGATTTTTTTAATAGACTGTTGGTGTGATTATACTGATTGATTTTTTAATTTCTTTTAGTTTTTCAAGAGTTTGTTTGTTTATTCATGAGAGAGACACACAGAGAGAAGCAGAGACGTAGACAGAGGGAGAAACAGACTCCATGCAGGGAGCCCGACGTGGGACTCAATCCCGGGACTCCAGGATCACACGCTAAACTGCTGAGCCAACCAGGGATCCCCTACTGATTGATTGTTGTTTTTTTTTTTTTTTTTAACTGCTTGATTTTTAATGTTAAACTGATTTTACAATTCTGGGGATAAACTCCACTTGGTTATGATGTGTTGGTCTTTTTATATATTGCTGGATTCAATTTGCTTAAATTTTGTTAAGGATTTTTGCATTTATGTTCATGTTGGAAAGTAGTTTGTACTTTAGTTTTCTTTGAATAACCAATTGGTTTTGGGATGAGGGTAATGCTGGAGTCAGAATGAGTTGAGAGTGTCCCCTCAATTTTTATTTTGTGCAAGAGTTTATGCAAAATAGGTATTATAAGTTTTAAAAAAAATTTTTGGGAGATTTCACCAGTAAAATTATTCATGCCCAGAGTTTTCTTTATGGAGAGGGTTTTACAAACAAATTTCTTTCATATAGGCAGAACTATTCAAGCTATTTATTCCTGAACAAGTTTTGATAACCTGTATCTTTAAAGGAATTTACCCATTTTATCTAAGTTGTAGTTATTGGCATAATTTTTTCATAATATTTTCTTTTTAATGTCTGTAAGATCTGTAGTTATGTCCCTTCTCTCATTCCTGATATGGGCAATTTGTTCTCTCTTTCCCTTCCCCCCATCAGTCTGCCTGGGTTATCATTTTTATTGATATTTTTAAAAATGTTTATCCTTAAAAATATTTTATTTATTTATTTGAGAGAGAGGAAGAGTATGAGCAGAGGGAGGGGCAGAGGGAGAGGGAGAAGCAGACTCCTTGCTGAGCAGAGAGCATGATACGGGGCTGAATTCCAGGATCCTGGGATCATGACCTGAACCGAAGGCAGATGCTTAGCTGACTGAGTCACCCAGGCACCCACTTTTATTAATATTTTAAAATAAACCTTTAGTTTTGTTGTTTTTCTCCATTTTTTTTGAAGATTTATTTATTTGAGGCAGGGAGGGGCAGAGGGAGAGGGAGAGAGAGTCTTAAGCAGACTCCGTGCTGACTGCAGAGTCCATCATAGGGCTCAATCTTATGACCCCAAGATCATGACCTGAGGCAGAACCAAGAGTTGGACACTTAACTAACTGCACCAACCCAAGTGCCCCTTTCTCTCATATTTTTCTGTTTTGCATTTCATTGATTTCTGTTATCTTTATTATTTATTTCTTAATGCTTACTTTAGATTTTATTTTTCTAGTTTCTTAAAGTGGAAGCTTAGGTCATTGATTTTAAACCATCCTATTCTTTAATACAAGGTTTTCTATGCTAAGAATTACCCTTCATGCCCTGCTTTAGTTTCAAAAAAAGAAATTTTGATGTATTGTGTTTTCATTTTTCTCAGGGAAAATATTTTCTGATTTCCCTTGTGATTTATTCTTTGGCTTATAGGTTGTTTAGAAGTGAGTTGTTTAGTTTCCAAATATTTGGTTATTTTCCATATATCTTTCTGTTGTTGATGTCTACTTTAATTCTCATTGTGGTCAGAGAACGTTCTTCACCCTGCCCAAGAAGTGAACTAGCCAACAGTCTCTGTGCGTGGGCAGGAGGCACTAAGGAACTCATCATTGTGTTCAGAGAAGCAAAGCCCCACAGGGAAAAGTTGTTGGCCCTAGCCTGTCTTTAGGTGAAGGCATGAAGCAATAGGGAGATGCTATAATCTATAGGCAAATCTCTAACATTTTCCTCCCCTTGCTCCCAATGAAACAAAAAGTTTTCCTTAAAGGTAAGAGACTAAGTCAACTTTTCCCACAGCACCTGGCAAATTGTGTTTAGCTGAGAGTGTGGCATTCAGCCAGAACCTCTGAATATAAATATGCCAGTCATTTTCTCCCCATGCCATCTTATTGTCAGAAAACCTGCCCATCCACAGCCTGGAAGGGGTGGCTCTAATTATCATGTATCTCTCTATATATAATAATCTGGTTGTGCTAATGTAGTCACCTGGCCCTAGCTGAGCTAATAAATAGCTCTTTGCAGGGAATATGGAATGGACTACAGAGATGGAACCATTAATATAAGGGAGCCGAGCTGCAAGATTTCTCTTAGTGGTGGTGGTGGGACAAGGCCACCATTTCAGGGCATTCAGGACAGACCATGCAAAAGGGGTGAAGGAGTACAGAAACTGGTCTGGATAGAGAGAAAGATGGGGAAAATAACATGGAAGATTTGGGAGACATGAGGTTTGGGGTGGAGAAAGGATGGAGAATGAGAACACATCAACTCCCCATTTCCTATAAGGCCCATTGTCATTTTTTAAAAACAATTCTATTGTGTGATATTCCCCTGGGTCCTTAAAATAAATTCCAATATATTCAAGTTAGCTAAAATGAACGTCTCTTCCTTGCAACCAAAATGCCCCTAAAACATCTGGTTTACTTAGCTTCTTTAACTCCAGTATGATGGCTGGAATAATTAGCCTGAACTACCGGCCCCTTCTTCAGAAACTGGCTGGGAAGAGTCCCCTGTGAGACAAAGACCAGCTTCTACTGGAACTCGTGTCTGGTTGATAATGATTCATGGTGTCAATTAGGAAATGTGACTGTGGCTGTTGCTGCTTACGTTCTGGTCTCCTCATGTTTGTCTGGTCTCACAAGGCAGCTGGCATCAGGAATTGCCCATGGCTTTGAGGACTGCAGCAATGTCTCCCTGCTCCCTGGTTATAGTTCTGGAAGGGCCATTAATTTCCTCTAGGGTAATGCCTGAATCTCACACTGCAGTGCTTAAGGAGCCAGAGAGTAGTCACCTAACATGAGGATAAAAATGTAGAAAATATGCTCAGCATCCCTTGAGTCAGATTTAACTTTAATGCTCTTTATCCCAGGTGGTTCCCATTAATTTGCATGTATTTATTGAGCATCTACTGTGCATCAATTATCTCATCTCTCTGTTCCCTATTTGCTCCTCTTCTGACTGTTATTTCTTAATTTACATTCCAAGAACCTTTTCTTCTCCAATACTCCCTTGGGTTACTGACTCATTTCTCTGTTTTATTGCTGAACTTTCTCAAAGAGCCATCCAGTTGCTATCTCTACTTCCTTAACCTTTTCACTAACTCCATATCTCTGTGCCATCTATCTTCTCCTTTCCCCAAGATACAATTTGGTTCTCTGAATTTCCCTGTATCATCACAACAAATGCTTTTCTTAAGTTAGCTGAAGTGATTTTCAGTTCCTTATATATAAACAGTTTCTAAAACATTCTCATTTCCTCAGTTTAACTCTCTGACCTCTATATGACAGCTGGTGTAATCTGATTCAGGGTATCTTCTCTTCAAGCATCCAAAGGACTGGAGATATCTCTGGCAAAGACCCAGGAGACCTAGGAAAATCCAAATCTTCCTAGCCTTAGCCACATCTCTGTTGATGTTCATGAAGTGGCTGTGCACACACAGCAAATGGAAAACCATGAGCCCCTGTGTTATTGGTTGGGCTAAGGCTTAATACCTTACCGTAGGAATTTTTGGTAAAATCAGTTGGAACTTGAAGCTTAAGCTCCAGCTCAAGGAGAATCTATCTGCAACCTGTCTTCAAGCTTGAGTAGGCAGTGGTTCAGTTACTAATCCTGAAACTGGAAGCAGAAGAGAGGATCAGCCAGAGGCTTGAAATCTGACAGTGAGATCAGCATTTAATTGATTTTCTGCTGGCAGACCTTACTTCCCATAGAATGATTAGAGTGAATTACTTATAAAAATTATTTTTCTTTAGGATGTGGAGACATACTGGTAGGTAATGTGGAGGAACATAATTAATCCCTTAACAAAATTTGATGCTCACTACCTATTAACCTTAGCCCATTTGTAGTATGCACACAGCTGTATCAAACCCTTTATTTGCATTTCACTTACTGTTGCCCCAATCAAATAATTTTTCTCAAAGTAATTTGGTATATAATTGTTATGCTATTAATTCACAAAACTGTTATATTGTTCATTCATTCAGCAAATATTTATTAAGCCAGGCAAGTAGAGATGAAAAGTGAATCCTTAAGGCAACATCCCTAGTCTAAGGAGCTCACAGTTTATGAGTTAGAGGAGAAGGTGGGAAACAACAGATTTAGAAGCAGGTAAGCACCATGAGGTGTTTGTGAAAGAAGTCTCAATAAGTAGACAAGGAGAGAACAAAGGAGAGAGGCTCAGAGAGGCTGGGTCCACTTCCTGGTTCCCCCTTTCTTGTTCATCTGCAGCCCAGTAAAGTCTCTTTTGACTTTGTCAGTCAAAATCCGGGCCGTTTTGGCTGGGCTCCCCAGCCTTTTATGTTTGTTTGTTTATGTTTAACAAACAGCCCCTGATAACAGTGCTGGAAAGGTCCAAGAAGACATTTGGTTAATCTCCCAATTTTAGGAGTTGGAGGCCCAGAGGGAGAAAGGCATTGGTTCAGTGTGACCAGCTAGCCAGTATCACAGCAGGCCTAGAACAGAGCATTGACCAAATCCTGCACTGTCTGTATTGAAGTACTGCGCTGTCTGTATTGATCTTAAAGATCTCCTAGTTCAACCCCCTCAGCTATAGGATAGGGAAACAGTACCACCCAAGGAACAACTAGATCAAAGTCACAGAGTTGGTCAAAGACAGGACCTAGATCCCTGGCCTCCCAGCCCAGTCACCCTCTCACTGATGCACCTGCCCCAGGCATCCTCACATCCAGCTTGAGAATCTCCAGTTGCTTTCTGGAAGACATGTCCCATAGTCTCCAGCTAAAGATAGGCCCTTCACTGGCCATAGTAGTATTTCCTGGCATTTTATTTCCAGACTTCTCTCTCTACTCTCCTTTGGGTGTCAAGTCCCCTGGTCAAATCCTGGAGCTCTTGTTCTTCTCTTCTCTCCAACTAGTAAGCTTTCTATAGCTTCCCGCTTCTCTTGATCTTGACCATGTCCTCCTTAGTTTGATCTAGTTAGATTCTCTAGTCAGCTTCCCTCACCCCGTGGCTGCTTCCCCTCCAACCCCCATTTCTCAGACAGTCAGTCCCTGCCTTTCCAGTAGCAACTTCTTCCCTAGACATGGTCATTAGCCCCTTCCAGGTCCTCTGAACTTGTTCTGTGATACAGAGCCTCTGGCGGGCTGGTCAAGCCTATGTATCCTTTCTCACAGTAATGCTACTTTATTTTATTTTATTCACTTTTTAAATTTTTGCCATGATTCATAATTTAATGGCCATGCTTGTCTTGGTCTCTTATTTCTGCTGCTTATGAGATCACTGCTCTGGGGTCAGGGTTTTCTGCTCAAAGGCATGGATATGCAGGAGCCTTTCTGCTGAGCACATGTTCACCAGCCCATGGTTCTGAAGCAGTGTCTTCACCTTGAACTTGGCTGAACCATCAGAACTTGGAGTGGGGCATGCAACAGTTGAGAGTAGTGTCCTCTGCTTCCATGGATACTGCCTCCAGGTCCCACTGAAGTTTCTCCTGAAGGTACTTGATGCTGTTCCATTCCATCAGCCCAGCTAGATGGAACCCCAGCTCTAGCCCCAGTGATTTTAAATGTATTAACCAAAATACATAGAACAAGAAAGGAAATCCATTATTTTGAAAAACATGTAAACATTTATCAAAACATAAAAAACCCAAATTTGTGATGTAGGAATATATGTACTTTTTTGGCCAATGTGTTAAATGATAAGATCTGATGGTGAGTCCAATGACTTCCATAACGTTGAAGTAGTGTTAAGCACAAATGATATAGCAAGATGTCTCTAACAGTTGTAATGTGGTATGAAATCATCTGTACTCTTCATTATGGACAAATTCACAGGTATATACTGCTGTAATTTGTTGCCTACATTCATAATTGAATGCTAAATTTGTTAGAATTTAGTAAAAAATGAAGACATAATATTTTTCTCATACAAGTTCATGGATCCCCTGAGTATTTATGCACAAACCCATTGGCCATTGTGGACTTTAGGTCAAGAAATCCTGTCCTAGATGATCCCATGGCTTCAAATGCTGTGTAGATATTGCCTAAATTTCTATCCCCAGACCGCAATATCACTTTGGATGTCTCATAGAAACCCATAAAACTTCACATGTCAAAAAATAAATTTTTGATCTTATCCCCCCCCAAACAGCTTCTCATTTTTTTTCTCCTTTCGATAAATATCATCTCTGTCCTCCTGGAATTCATTCTCTACACTTTATTTTTCACTTTACTTCTATTTATAAATCATTCCATTATACGTTTACTCACCAAATATTTAGTCAGCACTTACTATATGTCAACCAGTGTTATGGGCATTGGGATTCAGCAATGTTTAAGGTGACTTGTTGCTCTCATGGACTTATAAGACATTGTTGCGAGGCATGGTCAATAAATAAGAGAATATAGTGGGTATGGTATATGACATATTAGGTATCAATAAGTGACTTAAGATATTATACTTCCAAAATGTTTCTTTGGTTCTGCTGCTTCTTTCCATATCCACTACCATCCCTTCAGCCTCAGCCACTTTAGATTCTTGCTTGCAATAGTTTCCTAACTATAGTCTGTTAGGACTATAGTCTGCCAGGCCTGTTCTGGTCCATTCTTTTTCACTGTATAGCAGCCAAAGTGAGGAAGGGCCATGTCCTTCCATTGCTGAAACCCTTCAGTGACTTTCTACCACACTTAGAATAAATCAGACTCCTCACCTGGAGGGTCCTGTGTGATCAGGCCCTCAGCTACCCATTTTCTTCCTCTCTTACCAATTCCCCACCAGTTCTGTTTGACCCTCCTCACCTTGCAGTTCATTACAGGCATCAGTTTCCTGCCTCAGGACCTTTGTCTGGCTTTAAGTCCGGCTGGCTCCAAATCACCTTTCAGATCTTAAACTAGTTCATCTTTATCCAAGATGCCACCTCCTTAGAGAGCCCGTTCCTAGCCCCTCAATCTCTTTTTTTTTTTTTTTTAATTTATTATTTTTTTTTTATTGGTGTTCAATTTACTAACATACAGAATAACCCCCAGTGCCCGTCACCCATTCACTCCCACCCCCCGCCCTCCTCCCCTTCTACCACCCCTAGTTCGTTTCCCAGAGTTAGCAGTCTTTACGTTCTGTCTCCCTTTCTGATATTTCCCACACATTTCTTCTCCCTTCCCTTATTTTCCCTTTCACTATTATTTATATTCCCCAAATGAATGAGAACATATAATGTTTGTCCTTCTCCGACTGACTTACTTCACTCAGCATAATACCCTCCAGTTCCATCCACGTTGAAGCAAATGGTGGGTATTTGTCATTTCTAATAGCTGAGTAATATTCCATTGTATACATAAACCACATCTTCTTTATCCATTCATCTTTCGTTGGACACCGAGGCTCCTTCCACAGTTTGGCTATAGTGGCCATTGCTGCTAGAAACATCGGGGTGCAGGTGTCCCGGCGTTTCATTGCATTTGTATCTTTGGGGTAAATCCCCAACAGTGCAATTGCTGGGTCGTAGGGCAGGTCTATTTTTAACTGTTTGAGGAACCTCCACACAGTTTTCCAGAGTGGCTGCACCAGTTCACATTCCCACCAACAGTGTAAGAGGGTTCCCTTTTCTCCGCATCCTCTCCAACATTTGTTGTTTCCTGCCTTGTTAATTTTCCCCATTCTCACTGGTGTGAGGTGGTATCTCATTGTAGTTTTGATTTGTATTTCCCTGATGGCAAGTGATGCAGAGCATTTTCTCATATGCATGTTGGCCATGTCTATGTCTTCCTCTGTGAGATTTCTGTTCATGTCTTTTGCCCATTTCATGATTGGATTGTTTGTTTCTTTGGTGTTGAGTTTAATAAGTTCTTTATAGATCTTGGAAACTAGCCCTTTATCTGATATGTCATTTGCAAATATCTTCTCCCATTCTGTAGGTTGTCTTTGAGTTTTGTTGACTGTATCCTTTGCTGTGCAAAAGCTTCTTATCTTGATGAAGTCCCAATAGTTCATTTTTGCTTTTGTTTCTTTTGCCTTCGTGGATGTATCTTGCAAGAAGTTACTATGGCCGAGTTCAAAAAGGGTGTTGCCTGTGTTCTTCTCTAGGATTTTGATGGAATCTTGTCTCACATTTAGATCTTTCATCCATTTTGAGTTTATCTTTGTGTATGGTGAAAGAGAGTGGTCTAGTTTCATTCTTCTGCATGTGGATGTCCAATTTTCCCAGCACCATTTATTGAAGAGACTGTCTTTCTTCCAATGGATAGTCTTTCCTCCTTTATCGAATATTAGTTGCCCATAAAGTTCAGGGTCCACTTCTGGATTCTCTATTCTGTTCCACTGATCTATGTGTCTGTTTTTGTGCCAGTACCACACTGTCTTGATGACCACAGCTTTGTAGTACAACCTGAAATCTGGCATTGTGATGCCCCCAGATATGGTTTTCTTTTTTAAAATTCCCCTGGCTATTCGGGGTCTTTTCTGATTCCACACAAATCTTAAAATAATTTGTTCTAACTCTCTGAAGAAAGTCCATGGTATTTTGATAGGGATTGCATTAAACGTGTATATTGCCCTGGGTAACATTGACATTTTCACAATATTAATTCTGCCAATCCATGAGCATGGAATATTTTTCCATCTCTTTGTGTCTTCCTCAATTTCTTTCAGAAGTGTTCTATAGTTTTGAGGGTATAGATCCTTTACATCTTTGGTGAGGTTTATTCCTAGGTATCTTATGCTTTTGGGTGCAATTGTAAATGGGATTGACTCCTTAATTTCTCTTTCTTCAGTCTCATTGTTAGTGTATAGAAATGCCACTGACTTCTGGGCATTGATTTTGTATCCTGCCACGCTACCGAATTGCTGTATGAGTTCTAGCAATCTTGGGGTGGAGACTTTTGGGTTTTCTATGTAGAGTATCATGTCATCCTAGCCCCTCAATCTCAATTAGGTTTCTCTCTCATTCTTTCTTAGAGCAACTTTTTTTCCTTTATATACCAAGCCACTAGTTATATTATTTCATATATATTCAAGTGTTTCTTTGATATCTCTTTCTTCCACTACATCAGAAGTTTCAAGAAAGCAAGAATCTTGTCTATTTTGCTCACCAGCTGCATAATAGTTCCTGGCATATCGTTAGTGCTTAACAAATGTGTAGCTGTTGAATGAGTTATGAATTACTATACATTCATCTCTGACATCTGCCCCTAAACTCATCACATATTCCAGGTTCATGCTTCCTCTTTTATCCATGGGCATATTAAAAGCTCTATCTATACTTAAATAATCCCCAACCTAATCAGATACAGTTATTCTCAAATTCATATATCCATCCATCCATTCAACCACTTAACCATTATTTATTGAGCACCTTCTAATTGCAAGGCATCATGCCAGGCAGTATATAAGATTGAAAGATGAATAAGACATGGTCCTTATCCTTAAGATATTTGCCACCTAGAAGAGGATTTAAGAAGTTGCCCAATAGTCATAGTGAAAATATAGGTGCTTTGTCACATGGTCAGCATAGTCAGTCACCACTGACAAAGGTGTAAAAAAGGTAGATAATTCTTCCAACTAAAGATTTCCGGAAATCTCTCATGGAGAAAGTGGCATATGAGCTGGATCTTGAAAGATGGGCAGGATTAGATAACAAAAGGTGATAAAGGAGGCATCCCAGATGAAGTAAACTTACTGTACATATAGTAAATAACATGCAGAAGTAGAAAAACACAAGTGCGTCATGGGATCCATGAGTGGTCTATAGCCTACCTTACCTGCAGGGAAGCTATGGAAGGCAAGGATGGGGTGTGTGACTTTTTTTTTTTTTCATTTTGTTCTTTATTTGATACCTAATGGGGAGTCAGCAAAGATTATTGGACAGAATAATAAAATATGCATTAGGAGGGAGCACTGGAAAGACCTAATTGCCTGTGTGATTTTAAGTTAGGTTGATTTTCCTTACTCAACTAAAAGATAAACAAAACACGGGGGCAGGAAGAGTGCAGGGAAGAAAGATACCTGTGTGGTTAGAGTGGATGGGGAAATCCTTGTGGAGCAAGTAGGACATCCCTTTGCCTTCCACCTGGGACAGTAATTCATTGACATTAAAGGAACCAAACTCAAAGTTCAATAGCCACACTTGTCCTTAGACTGAGGGGCATGGACTCCACAGCTGTATTAGTCTGCTTAGGCTGCCATAACAAAATACCACCAACTGGGTGGCTTAAACAACAGAAACTTACTTTCTCCCAATTCTGGAGGCTGGGAAGTTCAAGATCAAGGTGCTGAGTGATTGCTTCCTGGTGATCATCCTGGCTTGCAGACAGCAACTTCATACTGTCTTTCCTTGGTGCATGTACATGGAGGGAGAAAGACCTGTCTCTCTTATAAGAGAGTCTGCCAATCCTAAGACCCTAAGTTTATAACCTAATCTAAGTTTAAGTACTTTCTAAAAGTTCAAATTCCAAGTACAGTCATACTGGGAATTTAGGGCTTCAAAATATGAATTTTAGGGGTACATAATTCAGTCCATAGTATGGAGCAAATCAGCCCTCACATCCTTTAGAATCAAAGACCATGCAGTCTTCTAATTCAGTGATTTTCAAGTTATATTTCAAGGAGAACTAGACATTTCAAATAGCACCTTCTGGGGACCCCTCTAAAGGGACAAAAGATAAGTAGATTCTACCCATTTTATATATTGGGCCTCCACATAGGATTTCCTCTAAAGGAAGGGTTATTCTGCTAAAAGAATATTAAAAACATTTGGTCTAGTTTGATGACTTCATTTTACCAGAGGAAGAGAGGATCTTCTGATTATTCAGAAAAATAAAGAGACTTGCTCACAGTCACGTGACAAGGTAGAGACAAATTCTAGTAGCCAATAAGCACAACTAGAACTCTGAACATGGACTCCTTGTCCAGTGTTTTGTCCATGTCCCTTATAGATTCCTCCAGGTTCAAGAGGAGAAGCCATGGATGTCCTCATTGTAGGCATGACTAATGGTATAGAATGGTTGCTTACTGAAGATCCTGTCCAGAAAACTACAGAGGTCACTGATCTTTTATCTCTTCTTCCCTCCCTACTTGGTCTGCATGCCCAGGTTTGTATAATGACAGGAATTATAGACTATTAAATAATTTAGATGTTTTTCCTAAACAAGTGTGCCCAGAAAATTTTTGCCATAGATGTCTAAGTGTTGCTCTAATTTGGATCAGTCAGCCACACACAGAAGAATCAGAAGAGGTAAATGGTTTCCTCTCTGGAGATGGGAGAGACAAATCCTTGCCATATAGGGAGAGATTGATGTACTGAAGTTTGTCAGATCAGCTCTAATCCTTCAAGGAGCCAAAGACCCATAATGAAGACAAAGATCAAAGCTTTTGAGGCAAAGGAAGAACCTATCCAGGCTCCTTCTGAGCTCAGAATGCCCAGACTTGGGATGCAAAAGTCATTTTTGTAGAAAAAAGAATTGATTTTAAAAAATCTATTTCTCTTGTGGCTAAAGAAGAGCGTGAGAGGGTGGCAGAGAGCTCCATGCATGACTCCTCTTGGTCCCTGGAGTAGAGGCCCCTCACTTTGCCTTATCCACAAAGATGTATTAACCAAAGCTGCTTGCTGCCACTTTAAGATACAGGCCATCCAGATAGCCAAATGCTTTCCCTTGGACCATATCCCTTTTATTATTCACACATCATCCTTCAGGTTATAGCTTAAATGTTTCTATCTTCTCAGAAAGACATTTCCTGACCACTCTGCCTCCCCCATTATTATTCTCAACATGAAGCTTTTCCTCTCCTTCAGAGCACTTAACCCAAGGTATAATTATATATTTATATGTTTGGCATTTGCCTTTCCCAGACTCTAAGCTCCACTTGGGCTGTGATAAACATCAGTGTATTATGGGTGCTTGATCAGTGTCTGGCACATCATAAGCACTCAGTGAATATTTATTGAATGAACAAGTGGTTTATTTCTACTAATGTGGAAGTTTTGTTGTTTTTTTTTTTGAGGACCAACTGCCTGTATCTTTATGTTACATTCAATAATCTTGGTAACTGTGGATTTTCAGCCTAGAGCCAAGAAAATGAAGGAGTGTGAGAAATGATTTTAGTCTGTCATTGTTCAATGAAAGATCAGATCTTGAATGGAACTTTCTGTGACAATTTCATTCATTTAGTCTTTCAGCAAATGTTTATTGATCAAGTACTATATGATTTGCACTGTAAAAGTGCAAGCATATAGCATGAATGAGATAGAAACAGTCTCTGACCTAATGCAGCAGATAGAAAAAAAGTCAACAAAAATGAGCAAGATTGTTGAGAGCATAAGCAGGATGGTGAGCTGAGGAATGATGAGGGAAACTACATTGAGAAGTGGCTGAAAAAGTCTGCTCTATACCAAAGCCTGGGTGTTGAGAATGCACTAGCCATGCAAAACAGACAGAGGGAACAGCAAATTCAAGAGTCTGAAGGTGGGGATTGGCCTAGCATGTTGAAGGGACAGAAAGGGAGACAAGGATGGCCAGAGTACAGTAAGCAAGGAGGAGCATGGACTGAAATAAGATTGGCCACGAAGAGCTCCAAAAACCATAATTGGTTTAGATTTTATAATAAGAGCAACAGGAAGCCTTTGGAAGTTTTTAAACAGAGGAGTGGCATGCTTCGGTTTACATTTTAGAAAGAGTGTAGATTGGACTAGAGAAGGGCAAGATAGATCCAAAGAGACAAGTGAGTCTATTGCAGTAGTTAAAGCAGAGATGGGTGCTTGACCTTGGGTGATGGCAGTAGGAATGAAGAGAAGTGGGCGCGAGATTTATTTGGAGGTAGAAGTGACAGGTCTCAGTGATGAACTGCGGATGGGAGAGAGGGAGAAATTGAGGATGATTCTACTATGACAAATAGCCTTTTCCTTGAAATCATGCATCTTTTCAATTTGCTACTGACTTGACCCACCCTGATTTTCATCATTATAAACCATTAAGACTTTCACTATTCCCTCCTTGACATCACTTAAGCTCCATATTTAGTATCTTAATTCAGTAATGTACAATCTGTATGGCTCATATCTTGATCTTCACAGCTCATTGAATCTCTTTAAAAGGTCTGCAACACACATGAATTAAACATGGTGGACAAAGTGAGAGAAACTCTAAGTGGTAGACATCCCTGCTCTCTTAGCCACTTGTTCCGAGCAGAATCCAGGTGGAGTTCCTGACTGAAAGGCAATGCTGATGGTCACTGTCTCAGCAAGTATTTTCAGGAAAGTTGGGGAAAGTCAAGTGTCTTAATGAGAAAAGGATATGGGGAAATGAAAGAGGGAGAAAGAGACAAAGTCTCAAATACCAGGGCTGCCAATTAAGCATCTTGACCAACTTGAGATACTGGGCCAAATGAGATGACCAGTACTTCCTTAAGCCCAGCAGTGTTTGCGTGCAGACACAGAGCCAAAGAAGAAGGGAAAGATGGAGCTGGGTAGGGAGAAATGAAGCTGGTAATGAGAATAACAGTGGCCACTATTTACTCAAGTCTTACTGTTTGTCATGCAACATGCTAAGACCTTCAGGCAATTTGTACTGTTTAATCCTCACAACCACCCCTTTAAGGATGATCTCCATTTTACAGATAAAAAAACCCCTGAGACTCAAGGAGGTTTAGGTAACTTCCTTACAAATAACAAATAACTGATAGAGTAAGGATTTAAACCCAGATTGGTGTGACTGCAAAGCCTGTGTGTACTTACTACACTACCTTTTTAAACAGAGAAACACTAGATGGAAGGCAGAGGAGGGACAGATGGAGAGAGGGAGAAAGAGCCTAGGAGAACAAATGCACTTGATCTTGCAAAAAAGTAGTTGACTAAAATGAAGGAGAATCTAACCTGAAGGAAAAAAAGTAGATTAGTATATGACATGAGAGTGGATCAAATCTTATGAAATTTCTAGAGATGGATATGGTGTGTTAGCAGCCTCCCACTCTATTTCCCTGCTGGCTATAGGCTCATAATTTCTGCCTTTATTGCTGTTTCTGCTCCCAGCCATGAAACTCTCTATTTTGAGAAGAGCCAATAGCCCCTGACTTCCCTGATCCAGACCAAAGCCTACCCTGAGAATGGAGGGGTTGGGGAAGAGAGCTGTATGAACCTTGATTCCTGAGTGAAGGAAATTCATGCTAGATGAAAGACCCCAAAGGAGAAGACCCCTATAATTAGCTGAGATTTATAATGTGGCACAAAAACTGCTCATATTAGATTTTGTTTTCCCTGCTCTTGCTCCAGGTTTTCAAAGAAATTCCATTAGTATCCTTGTGGCTCCTGGATCCAGAGGACATTCCAGGAAAAAGCTATTTTACTAATCAAAGAAAGAAGATTGGAATAATTAAAAACTCATATCATCTGCATCTATGTCTTGGGTACACTGCACTTGGTCTATTTAAAAAAAATATTTTATTTATTTATTTAACAGAGATTGAGAGAGAGAGGGAGAACAAACAGGGGGAGTGGCAGGAGAGAGGGAGAGAAGTAGGCTCCCTGCTCAGCCCATGTGGGGCTCTATGCCAGAACCCCGGCATCATGACCTGAGCCAAAAGCAGATGCTTAACCAACTGAGCCACCCAGGTGCCCCTGCGCTCAATCTATTAACAAGTATCTATTGAGACCCAACTAGATGGCATTTTATTGATTAGTCTATTGTATAATCATTAGTACAATAATATTGATGTACCACACCCTGTACTAGATAACAGAGCTATACAAATGAAAATGACAGATATAGATCCTGTCCTCATAAAGCTTAGAGTAGATAGATATTGAATAAGAAATAAGTTGTAAGTGCACTTATAGTACAGGGGATATATAAGTATTCTGATATTCTAGCATCAGACCTCAGTTTGTGCCTTTAAGCAGCTCTTTGACCTTCGGTGAATAATTTTTAATCACAGTGAGCTTTAGTTTCTTCATCTGCAAAATGAAGACCATTCATTCATGCAATACATATTTATTGAACAGTTCTAAAATTACTTTAGCCAAAATGACAAGAAAAGACCTAGCCGCAGATGGTGTTTAAGCCGGGTTCTGAAGACCTCTAATGTGAAGGTATCAGTCATGTAGAGGTTGGTGGTGGGGGAAGGTATTTCAGAAGAAGGGAATGTGCTTGCAAAGGCTGTGAAGTAGGATTGAGCATAACCCCATCCGACATGACTAACAGAGTACTATGAACTGCTAATATGAGAGTGATTTATTATTGTTTTGTCCTCAACATTTTTAGATATGGTTATTATCTGAATCTCAATCCCAACCTAAATGAGTTTCCTTTATAACTATTGAGGGAACATCTGGAATATTTAGAGAATATAAAATGGTGGCTAGCCAAGTGCCAAGTGGTGAGACTCAGAAAGAATGTGGAGGATTAGGGGGTGGGGCAGTGTAGGAGGGATAGGTGCATCCTCTTTGTCATGGAGTTAGATACACAAATGGTGAGTGTGATCTGGGGTAGAGATGCCCCAAGCAATGGAAATCATGGATGCTGAGCTGTAATCTGCAGCCTCACCTTTCTCTATTTTTAAACCTGGTGGAAAGGCCATATTGTTGCAATGGTTTGGTCTCCCTCTGGAGCCACTGGCCTTGGGAAGAGCCCTTGTGGGGCAATAGGGGAGCAGAGACTGGATCTGGAAAGAAGTATGAGGGAGAAAGAGAAGAATCGAGAGGGCCAAAGGAGCCCTAAGTAAATAGGAGTTGGCCCAAGTGGTTAGACTTGTCATCATTAGAACCCAAGCTTTCTCTGCTTCCTGCCTTCCCCAAAGCTCTCAGACTGTAGATAACATGGTTCACAGACCTAGCCATTTAATTCTGGCTTCATTTCAACTCCAAGATTTGATTTTTTGCTGTAACCTATATTGGGGACCATATGGGCATCATGTTCTCTCTGTCCCTTGCAGGCTGAGCCCTGGTGGCAACAGCTGCAGAGGAGGTGAAGGGGCCCCCACACAGCTGCCCAACTGGCTGTCCCCAAGATCCTGACACAGTGGCATCTTGAATTACACTGACACTTCTTTTGAAGGCACCTCCTCCACCCAAAGTGGCTTTCTCACTTCTGGGAGGAGGCCAGAAAGCTGCAGTCTTTGTTGCCATATCAGGGATTTAAGCTTATCTCAAGAATGTTGAGAGGCTCAATTGCCTGGGGAGGAAGTAGCAGATCCTTCTCATTTCCATTAGAACAGAACCTCTGTGGTAGATGCAGTGGCCCTGTCTTTGGTGAGTGAAGTTGTGCAGAGAGGGGGAGGAGGCAGGTTTAGGGTTAATTAATGAACTGTTAGTTCTCAGTAAAGAAAATCTCAATTCACAGATGATTCAAGGTAGGAGGGAACCTTCCTGACATAGATTAGACATAAAAACAGACAATTCAGGTAAGAGTGGAATCAGATTTCCTACAAAACTGTAATTGGAGAACTGTTTACTTATTCATGTTATTGCCTGGATTCAAAGAGATGACTTTGAAATTAACCCACACTACTTAAGGAGCACCTACTACTTGTCAAGTACTCTTCACGCTAAGTTTCTTTTGCTAGGGTTATGCTGTTTTTTCCTCTAGAGCATGATTAGCAAACTATAGCCCTTGGGCCTAAACCAGCTACCTATGTTGTTAATAAAGTTTTATTGAAATCCAGTCATGCCCATTCATTTGCCTGTTATTTATACCTGTTTCACACTGCACTGGTGGAGTTGAGTTGTGTGGCCAGGACTGAATGGCCTGCAGAATGGAAAATAATTATGATTTTGCCTTTTACAGAAAAATTTGCTGTTTGCTTTCAAGGTTTTTTAAAATTTATTTATTTCTTCATGAGAGAAAAGAGAGAGAGAGGCAGAGACATAGACAGAGGGAGAAGCAGGTTCCCTGTAGGGAGCCTGATGTGAGACTCGATCCTGGGACCCTGGGGTCACAACCTGAGCTGAAGGCAGATGTTCCACCACTGAGCCACCCATGTGTCCTTCAAGTTTTATATTCTGACAAAGAATTTTCCAGTGAGATGATAGATGGGGAGTGGTGGGAAGGAAGGGAGAAGGGAAGTGATATGTGTTGGATGAGACATTGGCATAGTAGTTCAGGACATAAGTCCTGGAGCCAAACATACCTGGGTTCAAATTCCAGCTCTGTCAACTATTAGCTGTGGGTTTGGGGCATGTACCTCAGATTTCACATCTGTGAAATGACTCTGACAATTGTAGTTATCTCATAGGGTGGTTATCAGGATTGGGGTGGTTAATGTAAGCACTGCCTAATGCAAAATGAATGCTCCACAGAGAGAAGCTATTATTTTTATTACTAATCCTATGGTCCAGGCAGTAGGCTAAACATGTCATGTATGTTGGCTCAGTTAATCATTGCACCTTTCTATGAGGTGGGTATCATCCTTTCTACTCTACAGGGAGGGATCTGTAGCATAGAATGCTGCTTTGGGTCACAGGACTCATGGATGGCAAAGTAGTTGGTGTGAACCTACATCTTGTGGGTACATCAGGAAGCAAAATGAGGGAATAGCTGGGGAGACAGGTAGGGGTTGGGGAGAGACAAACCACCCTTCAGCTTTTGCTATCGTCAGTTCCAGCTCCTGGAGGAAACCAAGAAGATGCTTCCTGAATAGGTGCAGAGATGCTTCTCAGGGGGTGAGGGCAGAGTGCACCCCCTCAACCTATGAAGGAAATAGGTCTCTGAGTATTTCCTTTTGAGAAACTGAGCAGTCACGGCCAGAGCTCTGGAAACCCTTGTGTCAGGGAGTTGACAATGTCTGCTCTGGGATATGGGATGGAATTGCAAAGTTTCCTCCATTTCCTGTCACCCTCACCTTTAATGTCTACCCACAGCTTTCTCATGTCATCCTGGGACCGGAAGTGCTTAGGTTGGGAGGTGGAGGGCAGAGCTGAAATGAGGATGATGTCTGACAATCACAATAGAATAGAGCCAGGGAGGGGAGGGTGGTGAAGCTACCAGATGGTATCTTGAAGCCAAATCATACATATTTTAAAGCAAACTCCAGAAGCTTTATTCGGTTACCTGGGTCTATTGATGTCACTTGGACTGGATCAATATATCTTCCCAGAGAATTCAGAGGAGAAAAATCTATGTGGGGTCTGTTCTGTAGGGAGAGCATGTTGGTGGCAGAGTGACAGCTCCGTGACAAGAGTACTGAGTACTCAGGAACTGATGTTCATGCCATCTCCCTGGCAGGAGCTTGCCCCTACCCTCCAGATGGGGCAAGTGGTATGAGTGGAGAGAGTAAACAAGTGGAGGCTGTCATACATTCACACACAAAAGGATCCAGCATTTATTGTACTCCTGTGGTATGTCAGGTTGCACACTGGACACTACATCAGGACTGTGCTTAGGGGACAGGCTTGGATTTGCTTTGCCTATGGAGTAGGCTCTGAGAGAGACCCCACTGCCATGGACACTGGCACAGCAGGAGTGTGTAGCTCACTCCTTCATCTGCTGCCTTGGTGATGCTTTGTGGGAGGATGGCCAGGATGTATTGCTTCTCTAGAACCAGCCCCTCACCCATTCCTGGGGTACACAAGGTGACCATGCCTGAAGCTTGAGTCACGGGGGTTGTTCAGTCTCACATTATTTTCTTCTGTCTGCTTGTTCTTCATGTTCTGTTTGTTTGTTTTTTTCCCCCCTTTTGTTTTGTTTATGTATCCACAAATGGGAGGGCTTCATTAAGCTAATTAAAAAGGCACAAGGGAAAAAGCATGACAGAAAATCACTTGGGCTTTCCTAAGTGACACAGAGGATGCACAGGCTCTGCTGTCCTTTCCCTGTCTGAGCTGCCTCTGGTCCTGTGACTGTAGGGTAGAGGTTGGGGGTGGTGGAGAGGCAGCAGGAAGGGAAATGAAGACCTTTCTCAAGTAGCTGAGCTAAAGCCGAGACTGTCTGGCCCTATGGCAGTCACCACAACCCCACACTCTTCCTCCTCCTCCTCCTCCTCTTCGTTCTTCACACCATATCCTAGTAAGCCACAAAACTTACAGTCTCAATTGCTGGTGTGCTTTTGGAGAAGCATGGTCATGTAGAGCTGCTGCTTCAGGACCTTCCTAAAGGGGGATGGCATAGATTCCTTGACCAAGGAATGCACACCTGGGCATTTGGATAGGTCTTTCTTTCTTCTATCTAGTTCATATCCTTCTTGTTGCTCAAGGCCATAAATCTCTTGGAGGGGAAGAACGGATATTTGGCATCATGTTAATTGATCTTGCTTGGAAACAACTCTGGAGGGCTTCTCCAGCCTGAGAATATCCTCCATTCCTCATATGACTTTGTCTCACAGTAGTTTATGGTTTATTTTGCAACCTCATATAAACGCAGAACTCTGTATTGGATCCTGTGTTCTTGTTTTGGGACATCTGGAGGCAGGGAGAGTGTGGGCTCAGGGCTGACATGGAGACGTTATCCTGCCTCTTGGTGGCTGAGGACATTCACGTATTTTATTTCAATTTAAGGCTCCTCCTGGAGAGAATGACCACTCCTTGACTTCCAATCTTTCCCTCCCACCTGCCTTTAGAGCACCAACTCCCCAGTATTTGACCCCAGGGGAAGGCAGTTTCTGGAGTTCCTCTCCATCCATGAAGCAGCTTATACCTTCTCCAGGCCTATGCAAGCCAGACTGCCAGAGAACTGCTCCCAGCATGATTGATTAGTTAAAATATGGCAAGTCCAAGACTCAAAATCCTCAGCCTGTCTTGGTGGTTGAGAGAGAGAGAGAGAGAGAGAGAGAGAGAGAAAATATCTGAAATATAAATTGCTTTGTGCTCTTTAAAATAAAATATTCAAACATTGGGTGTTACAGTATAATTCTTTTTCAACATTTTATGATTTTATTATGGAAAATCTAAAACATACATTAAAATTGAAGGAATTTTACAGTGAACACCTATATATCCACTACTCAGATTCTATATTTAGCACTGTACTATAGTTGTCTCATCAAATTATCTATCTCTCCATTCTGCTATCTATTCATCAAATCATTTTGGTTCCTACCCGAGCCCCCAGACCAAGTGAATCAGGAACTCCAGAGGTGGGCCCAACAATCTACATTGTAACAAACCTGATGGTTCTGATGCTTGTTCAGATTTAAAAACCACTTAAACTTTTTGATGCATTTCAAAATAAATTGGAGATATTGGTACACTTCCTCTTAAATACTTTATTCAATAAATATTTATTGAGCACTTACCAGGTGCAAGGTACTATTCTTAATGCTAGGGATATATTTTCTCAGAGCCTGATAGACTCAAGATAACTATCATTAAGTTGAGAGAGACAGTAGGCAGGAGGAAAGAGAAGAGGGAAGGAGGGAGAGAGAGGCATGTGAGCAGGAAGGTAAGTAAGCAACGCAGAGTTGAAAACTTTTCATGTGATTATTGACACATGTAACTGGCTAGTAATGGACTAGAAGCAAATAGAACAGAGAAGCCTGCTAAGTTTTTTAGGGACTTGTGCTATTAAGAGATTTCACAGTGTTTGCCCAGTAAGATTTAGGAATTTGTTGCAGATGAGGAATTGCAGTGCATCTTTTATCCTTTCCTTTTCACTGGGAATGATTACTGCAGTTACATGGTCTTGTTCTATCGCTGCGTGTGGCACAGGGGCTGCTCTCCAAGGTACTGACTGACCCAGCATGAAGCAACCCTAACTGATGGGTAGACATTTGGGGCTCCTGGGCAAAATTTCAGAAATAACCTCCTTGCACTTTCTAAAATATCAACTGCTTTCCTTATTCCATCAATATAAGAAGGAAAAGGAAAGAGAGAGGGAACAAGAGAGTGAGAGCCCCAAAGTGTGTTTCATGGTGCTTTTTTGTTGCTTCACACTGAGTCAAGCAAATAATTAGAGCTAGGTAAACAGAATTATCAGAGTCAGTGAGTAGCGTTCCTCTAAATTTAAAGGGTTTAGCTGAATCGATTTTGATATGTAACTGACACTTTGTGACACTTTAGAACAGTGATTCTTATGATTCTTAAAGTGTGATCTCTGGATTAATGGCATCAACACTACCTAGGAACCAGCTATAAATGCAAATTCTCAGTCCCTACCCCAGACCAACTGAACCAGAAACTCTGGAAGTGAACCCCAAATATCTGTGTTTTAAACCCTCCAGGTAATTTTGGTGCTTGCTAAAGTTTCAGAACCTCTGTATTTAGACCAGTTGTTTTCAAAGTTGGCTGCACATTAGAATTACCTGGAGCTTTGTAAAATATTGAAGCCAGGTCCCATCCCCACCCTCCAAAAATTGAATCAGATTTTGTGGGAATGATGTTCAGGCTTTACTGTGTTTAAAATTTCCACAGGTGGGGTGCCTGGTTGGCTCAGTCAGTAGAGCATGCAACTCTCAATCTCAGGGTCATGAGTTCAAGCCCCATGTTGGGCATAGAGCCAACTTAAAAAAAATAATAAAAATTTAAAACTTACACAGGTGATTCTAATTTATAGCCAGTGTTAGATCATTGCCTTAAAAGTTTAGAGAACACATAGAGGTAGCTGCTGAGTCAATAGGAAATGACAACTCCCAACACTATGACTTCTAGCTATCAGTTTTATGTTTCTGGGCCCTGAGGCCTTTCTGGGTTTCCTTGAAGACAAACTAGGCCATCATAGTCACACAAATACATCTCATTGATATGAAGTAAGAGAATACTAAAGACATTTGCATAACATTGATATAAAGGTGGAGTTTTACTACTTTTGATTATAAGACCTAACCTGTGGCATTATTTAGATTAACACTGTCATATTATAGCCCTTTGTTGAGGTCGTCACATTTTGATTGGTCTCTGATTTTCCCTCCCCACTGTCCTCCTTGATTTCCTGATTCTGGATGGAATCACAGGGAGTCACAGTCATGTAGAATAGAAATCATGAAAACAAAAGAAGCAGAAACTTTTCTAAGCCATCTTGAGTAGTGAGAATGGGGAGCTCTCAATACATTATCTCTCGCATCTCTTGTGGTAGATGAAGATAGTGGGACAGGCTGAAAAGAAGAAAAGATAGTATGTACAGCTGTGGTTTATAAACTGTAAAGTATTCTAGAAACTTAAGGCAGTATTATGTTTTTCTTCTTAAATTAATAATTATGCAGGTGGGCATCATTGTAGTGTGGTCTGGTTTTAGAGGTATCTTAATATGGTACATTGAATGAATCATCTTAGTAGCATTTCTGCAAAAACAGAGTTTGGGATTTCTGTGGACTCAGTTGAAGGTTTAATATGTGAGAATAATCAGGGCTTCATCTCCTAGTCTCTTCTCTGAGTTTTATAAAATGACCCAGTTCTGAGGCCCTATAATACCTTATCAGATTACATCTATTTTTAAGGACACCATAAAATGGTATCTTAGAAGGAATTAGGACAGGATGGGGCCATTTTGGGGGCAATACAGCTAAAATGCCTTTCATCTGTCTTATTTGTTTTTCCCTTAAGTCCCAGAGACACTTTTAATCAATGTTTTAGAAACTGGATGTCATTTGAAGAAGTTAAGATTTCAATCATAGCAGGAGTGATGTTGGAAAAAAATTTTAAATAAATTCACTTCATTTCACTTTGAACAGATGCCAAAATGTATCTCTTCATTCTAGAGTAAAGCTATTTGAAAGACGTTGAAAACAAACTCCTTTCCAAAGTTTCTTCTAGTCTCCATGCTATTCCCCTGCATTATTTACCATGATGAACACCCAAAATAGCATTAGTCTGGCAAATATAGGGCATGGGACAGGAGCTGGAGTTGGGAAAGTAATTACCCAACCCATCATGGAAGCTGTGCCTGAGTTAGAAAGGAAAGTTGAGCTCCTTCAACTTTGGGCATCATTCAAATTGGAAGGGATTTCAGATCATTTAATCTTATAGGCTTTGGATCACTTAGAAGAAGTTAGATGCTAGCTTGGCAGTATAATAATTTTTTCTGCACTACTGCAGAATGCAATGGAGAGAGAAGGTGATAGAGGCAGTATAGATGATATCAAATATTGATTTTTTTTTAAAAGATTGGTTCTTGACTTCATTGTGAAAAAAGATTTTATCCTTTCCATTATCCTTATTCCATGCTTTTTGTTCCCTTTTTGTATCCTCTATCCCGGGGCCAGGAGTACAATGAGGCAAGCATGGTGCCTAGGGTAAAAAATGTAAGGAAGAATCACTCACCCACACACCCAGCATTTACATACTAGTGGCCCTGTGTTTCTTCCCTATCTTATCATCAGGAAAACCATCTGATAAACTAATTTATGACAGTGTTGGAAGCATACTGAACTACTCACTCTCAAGAATATGTGTGTGTCTAAAGTGGAATTTCTGGAAAGGCAATATTTCACCTAAAGAAAGGTCCTTTTCAGTCTTAGCTTATAAACAAAAAATTTGAAATCAAAATCTTGATTATCAGATTATTGACAATAATCAACAGGTGAATCAATAAAGAAAATGTTATATAAAATAGAATATTATTCAGCCTTAAAAAATGAAGGAAACCCTGCCATTTAGGACCACATGAATGGGGGATATTATGCTAAGACAAAGCAGGATAAATACTACATGATACTACTCATTCAAGGAATCTTAAATAGTCAAATTTATAGAAGCAGGGATTGGAATAGTGGTTACCAGGGGATGGGAGGAGGGGGAAATGGGAAGGTATTAATTAGATAGTATCAAAGTTCAGTTACCCAATATTCAGATTCATAAGTTCTAGAGACATATTGTACAGTGCCTACAGTAACAACACTATATTCTTAAAAATTTAGTAAGAGGGTAGGTCTTACAATAAGTGTTCTTTTCACAAAATAAATAAAGAAGGCTGGAAGAAACTTTTGAAGGTGATGGATATGTATATGGCATAGATCATGGTGATAGTTTCATGAGTTTATGCTTTTCTCCAAGCTCATCCAGTTGTATACATTAAATATGTATAGCTTATTGCATGTCATTCATGCCTATTTAATATAATATGGAACAATAAGGGATTCCATTGACTAAAGGGAAGAATTCATGAGGTAATGGAAGATGAAGTTGAAAAGAAATGTTGGGGTCAAATTATGAAGGGCTCTGAATAAAGGCTTCAGGTCATGGAGATTATTACAACTGAGTTGAGAGTGTTTGATCTGAGGAAGATGGGAAAGGTCCCATTCACCTGTATGCTTTCCTTTGGCCCATTAGAGTTTAACTCGAGGTTCCCATTAGAGATGAACACATTCATAATAACATGTCCTGAGGGTTGGACAGCCCCTGAACATAAGTATTTATTTGCACTTTAGTTTAAACTAAACTAGTGCAAACTAGTAACCTAGTTTAGCATAAACAGGTAACCTTGTGTAAACTAGTAACCTAGTTTAATGTAATCTAGTGTAAAATAGTAAATTAGTTTAGTGTAACCTGGCAACATAGCATAAACTAATAACCTAGTTTAGGGTGGCTTAGTAACATAGCACAAACTAGTAACCTAGTTTAGAGTAATCTAGTAACCTAGCATAAACTAATGAATTAGCTAGGGTAACCTAATAACCTAGCATAAACTAGTAAGCTAGTATAGCATAAACTAGTAAATTAGTGTGAATTAGTTACCTAATAAACTAGTAAACCAGTGTAAAATAAACTAGTTTACTAGGCAAATGGCCATGTTCCTTGTAATAACTCTTGAAAATGAGGCATTTGGGGTTATATTTATAGAAGGAGGCACTGTCCTTTTATAAATATGGATAAAGAATGGCAGACTTTAAGAGCATTCTCCAGTATGATACTTGGGCAGCAGACTATGATCAAAAAAGAAAATGGTAACAACACAGGAGGTAACCATGAGATAATGGACATCAATGATGATAACTTATAATTCATAAATCAATTTTACTTCCATTATTTCATTTTATCCTCATAACGGCTTCAAGAGGGAGCTGAGACAGTGATTACTTTTATAACAAGCATAGTGAACTTCTCAGACTTTCATGCCCTGAAGATCACCAGGTCTCTGCCAGAACTCAAGCATTCTTTTTGCCACCCTGCAAAACTCACCTATTTCACACTCTTCCAAAGGCCAGTCCTTCAGGGATTTAAAACTTCGGTTCTTCTATTAAATGCTATCATATTTTTGAGATTGTGACTCTTGAAGGCATGAACATTGACAGATCTGTGAGTGACAAAATCAAGGCAGCTCAGCTTGTCCTAGTCTTGACCTTCCATCTTTGAATTTCTATATATGTTCCATTTGTCAGTAGATTTTGAGAATAAATGGAGTAGAAAAAAGGAATATGAGTAGTTATAGAGGTTGAAAAAGTATTATTGTTTTATGTAAAATATGGAATATTTATTATTATTGTACGGTGTACAATTATTATTGACAATTATTATTGTCCAGTTTAGACATGCTTAGGCACTTACAGGGAGAGGACTGAGCTAAACCATTGTGAGTTTGTATTGTGCAGTTATTTTTCTTTTTAAGAATTTATTTATTAATGAGAGACACAGAGAGAGGCAGAGACATAGACAGAGGCAGAGAGAGAAGCAGGCTCCATGCATTGAGCCCGACTCAATCCCTGGTCTCCAGGATCATGCCCTGGGCTGAAGGCAGATGCTTAACTGCTGAGCCACCCAGGCGTCCCTATTGTGCAGTTATTAATACTGCATGATTGATATGCTTATTACACCTAAACCTTGGGCAACTAATTTCCTACTAATTTCCCAATTTCCACTTTATTTTTCTTCCCACAGAGACTCTTGCTTCCTGGGTCTGGAACCTGGAGCTGGAAACAAATGCTTGGGGACCTTACTGCACCCCCAAGGGAGATGTCTGGTAGCCTGGAGTTGGTGTGGCAGGAAAGAAGGCCCTTTGTTAGACTCATCCTTGCACTCTGGGAGGCAGAGAGGGAGGGACCTGCCAACATAGAGCCAAACAGTAACTCACCTATACAGTAATGTAGCTGACAGCACTTGTGCCTTGTTATCTCACCAAGTCTTCAGGACAACCTGAAGAGGCAAGCAGGGCAGACAGCACTGTGAGGACACTGGGGCTGAGAGAAACAAAGTGCATCTCCTGAAGTTACCTGGCTGGAGAGCATTGAGGCTGGTATATGACCTCAGAGCACACAAGGCTAGATCCAGTGTTTTAGCTATATCACCCTGCTTTCTAGGAAATGGAAATTTTCCATACTTAGAGACCACTCTTGTAAATTTCAACTGCCATGACCATTTCTATTTAAAACATTGGTGGGGTGAACCCTTAGTTCTAAGCTTGAAGACCCAGGTCTGGTGTCACCATGTCCAGAAGCTCTTCTTAATTTCAACCTCTCAGCTTGGATTTAGGTACCTTTCCACTGGGCATCTTTACCTCAATGATAGCATTTACTACTTTTTTGTTTACTTATGACTTGTTTGCTTATTTGGTCTCAGCTGCTAAGATGTGAGTTACTCTGGATATGGGTCTTATTCATTGGCTCTCCAGGTGCCTAAAATATAGTTGGTGGGCTTTGAACTGAATGTCTTTGCCTGAATTCTTTGTCTCTGCATGGAGTTAGTGTCTCTCTTTCCCTCTTGACATTTTCATGTCTCCTACTCCCTACTCTCTGGAAAGGATCTTACACTCTCTTCACCCTGAGGTATGAGTGATTGAGAAGCTGATGCAGAATTCTTCCTTGTGGTATCTACATTTTAATAATCAACTGGCACCACCATTGTAGAATTTTCAGCATGGGAAATCCTGGTGGTATTGTCTCATTGTGTGGAGAGAAGGCTGCTGTTCCTTGATATACCACTGCAATGCAAAGTGACCAGGTAAAGGGAGAAGGGCCTGTCTGTGAGACCATTGGTCTCTCATCTGTGAGAGCATGTGACTGCACCTGTTGGAACATGATGTGTGTGTCTGTGTGAGTATATGCATGCATTTGTATACCCTTGAGCTCCTAAAACCAGAGAAAAAGAGAGTATGAAACATATACAGTCTATTTCTTCCCAGAGACAGAGCCAGCGAAGGAAAGACCTGAGAGGGAAGAAGACTAATATAGTTGGAGCTGGTCACCTTCTTCTGTCTCCTCATCCTCTGTCCCTTCTCCCTTCTGATACATCTGGGAAGATGGGCCAGTACTTGTGTCTGTCTGGAATATAGCAATGCCTTAATCAGATCACCATTAGGCTCTTGAGTGGGTTACCAAACTTGTACAGTATAGATGGCAACATGGGCACAGAGCAGACTGGAGGATGGGACTGAGATAGAATCAAGGGCAGAGAACACAGCATGCCATTTGTCTACTCTCTAAAACACCATGAAATTTTAATGCCCACAAATGTGTGCTCAGGTCACTCATTCAGAGGTCATTCTTTGAGTCACAGGCACATTTCTTCATCATTGGTTCAACAACCATTTGGTGCATGCCTCCTCCCTACCAGATTCTGGGCAGGATGCTACATGGGGTAGATGGCCCCAAACCCCTCCCAGGACATCATTGGCACCTCCCTTTCTGACACTGTTCTCAGCTTTGTTTAAATTATAAGCTTCCAAGGGCAGGATCTAGATTCTTTTTTTTTTTTTTTTTAATTTAAGTTCGATTTGGCAACATATAACAACCAGTGCTTATCCCATCAAGTGCCCTCTTCAGTGCCTGTCACCCAGTCACCCCATCCCAACTTCTGCAACTTCCCCTTCTGCAACCTTTTGTTTGTTTCCCAGAGTCAGGAGTTTCTTGTGGTCTGTCTTCCTCTTTAATTTTTCCCCACTCAGTTTCCCTTCTCTCCTTTATAGTCCATCTCACTATTTCTTATATTCCACGTATGAGTGAAACAATATGATGATTGTTTCTCTGATTGACTTATTTCACTCACCATTATACCCTCCAGTTCCATCCGCATAGAAGCAAATGGTCGGTATTCTTTCTTTCTGATGGCCATTGTGTATATAGACCACATCTTCTTTATCCATTCATCTTTCGATGGACACCGAGGCTCCTTCCACAGTTTGGCTATTGTGGACATTGCTGCTATGAACATTGGGGTGCAGGTGTCCTGTTGTTTCACTGCATCTGTATCTTTGGGATAAATCCTCAGCAGTGCAATTGCTGGGACGTAGGGCAGATCTATTTTTAACTCTTTGTTTTTTTTGTTTTTTTTTTTTTTTTTGTTTTTTGTTTTTTTTGTTTTTTTTTTTTTTTATTTTTAACTCTTTGAGGAACCTCCACACTGTTTTCCAGAGTGGCTGCACCAGTTCACAGTCCCACCAACAGTGCAAGAGGGTTTCCCTTTCTCCACATCCTCTCCAATATTTGTTGTTTCCTGTCTTGTTAATTTTCACCATTCTCACTGGTGTGAGGTGGTATCTCATTGTGGTTCTGATTTGTATTTCGGATCTAGATTCAAATCATCTCTGCCTCTCTCCAAATATCTTGTACTATACTTTGCCCATAGGTCTTAGACACACATTTCTTGAACAAGTAAATAAGTAAATTAATGAATGGCTTGCAAGATAAGACCTCTACATTTAAGAAGTTGACAATCTATTAAGGTAGAAAATAATAAAAGACTTCCAGGATCTCTTCCAATTTTGTGATTATGTTTTTATGAAATATCTGTGATATAATGCAGAATGTAACACATTGCATATGTATATTATCACAGGAAGAAGAAACTTGGCTTTAGATTCAACCCACTATTCAGTATCAGCTCTTCATCCAATAGCATCCCAGGCACTTCTGAATTATTGCCTCACTTCATCTTGACAATACTCTTATTCAGAATGCAATATGGCTTAATGATAACAGTAGATACTGTTTATCAAGAATTGCTCTGTGCGGCTTCCTGCATGGAGCCAACTTCTCCCTCTATGTCTCTGCCTCCCTCTCTCTGTGTCTCTCATGAATAAATAAATAAAATCTTAAAAAAAAAAAAAAAGAATTGCTCTGTGCCAGGCACTATGCTAAACTCTGTGTATGAATGATCTCATTTAATCCCCACAACAAGCCTATAACTAGGATATTATTTTTCTATTTTAGTGGAAACAGAGGCCAATGGGGAATAAACAACATGTCCAAGAGACATGGAGTTAGTTCCTGGCTGCCCTGGGGCTTGAATCCCATCTGTTTGATATCAGCATTTGGACTTTTAATCACTTTGGTTGGGATGCATAGGGCTCTGGGGACACATCATGTCTTTGATGCCCAGCCCATCACTTTGTAGCTGTGTGATCTTGGGAAGCTCAGGCTCTCTGAGCTGCAATTCCCTCATTGGTAAAGCAGGAATAGTAACCACTACCTTAGGAGATTGCTTTCAGGATTCAGTGAGATAATATATGTACATGTCTGTCACATAGTAGGTGTCAATGCCTGTTAGTCCTTGTCTTTTAAAAAATAAGGTAACTTAAAGAATGGACCGGCAAAGCACTTGTCCTTCAAACCCATCCTGTTGCATCACTGTTCCCTGCCCCTGGCCAGATTCTATAGGTTTTTCAGTCACTTTCAGATATTAGAAGTTTTATTTTCAGGTATTAAAAAGGCCAGGTGGATCTAAATCAATACTTTCATTTCACATCCAATTTAAGCTTTTCTCTTTCTTCCCAACTTGGGACCTCTCTGTGTGCTCGTTAGTCAGCAGTGGAGTGAGGGTGGGTGTTTATTTCTTTAAGCTCCTCTTCCATCCCATCCCAACTACTGGCCTTGCCTAGCACTCCTTCAGGGCTGGATGGAAGAGGCATAGAAGGAAGGGCACATTGGTTTCTATTGGCATTGCTGTAATACGGTAACAAGGTCCTCTGTGTTCTCTTTGGGTGCCCAAATGCTGGCTCTTTCCCTTCTGAGGTGCTTCTATGGGTTATTTAAAATATTTTCCTCATAATCCTCCAACAACTAGAGTCTCTGGATGCCTCTCATTTCCTTCTCCAACATCACCTACCAACCTTTCTGCTGGGGTCTCTTTATCCAGCAGGCAGTCCTCTAGGGCAGGTCCATCTCAGGACAGCTCTTGTCCAGCTCCTGCTGCAACATCCAGTTATCCCAGGGAGAGTTCCACCAGATGCAGAATGCTCAGACTTTCTCCACTGGCAGTCAGCCTGCCCCTGGCCTTCCAACTTTCCAGGTGAGGATCAGATGCCAGTCTCCAATCTTCATGCATCTCAAGCTCCCCAGGATACAGTTCAGATTCTCCAGAAACTCATGCCCTTTGCTCCAGTCTCATGGAGGGGCACAGGGCCCCTTCCTAGTCCAGCTGGCTTCCAGTGAATATCCTCAATTAGCCTTCACCCTTTTCTTGTGTATGAGATTGAGGTGGGTGGTGGGGTGTAGGTCCCACATTGAATATCCTTTTTTCCTGGTAAGCCTTACAGATGAGATGCATCTAAGCACCCTTTTTTAGAATGTCTACACAGTAAATTGTCATTTTTCTCAGCTTTAGGACCTCAGCCCAAACTCTAAGATGATAAAAAAATTCAATAATGTACTGTTACAATTCTCTCACTCTCCTATGTACAGTGCATGTAGTTTTCAAAGTCAAATGGTATCACAAGGGGAATAACAGAAAGGGGCAGTTGCCTCTCCTTTCCATCCTGTCTCTTTGGCTCTTTTCCCAAAAGCAACTGTTTCCAACTTTTTCTGCTATTTATTTTGATCATCATGTCCTTGCTTCTAAATGACACACATTTATAAAAATCATTTCAGGAATTATCCATTGTCTTCCTCATGCCAGAGAAAGGAATTTAAATCTTTCACTATCCGCTCCCCCCCCCACCAATATTTCCTTTTCTCTGCCTTCCTAATATAGTTCTCTAACATTTTTTTATTAAACAATATATCTGTTGTTCCTATGTAAATGTTAACATTTAAGTCACATATTGTACTGATTATATTTCTGCTCTTGAATAACTTTTTTGTTTTCCTTGGAATCTATCTCTACTCATTTTAGTTGTTTGCTTGATGTGTGATATGTGAATACTTCCAACTCCTTGACAAAACGATAACTCTTCTCCACAAAGTTGAACACATGAGGTCATCTGTCTCTTCTGGGTTTGGGGGCGGAAAACCATCCACAGGAGCCTTCAGCTATTCTGTTCTCTCTGCTCTGGACGCTCCCTGGGACCCCACTACACTGCTATCATCTTGGGATTTTCCTTCACTATCATCATGCCTTTCAACTCTGGTAGATAGTGATTTGATATCTTTCTCTTCCATGGCTTATATTTTATTTTCATTTTGGTTTCATGTATCTTCAGGAGCTTCCTGAGAAACGTTCATGGTAGATAATTTTTTTTTTCAGACCGTGTTGGAAATGTTAGAATAAGAAAGTTTGACTGGGTATTAAACTGTAGGTTAGAAGACATTTTTTTTTCCTCTCAGAACTTTAAAGGTATTGGCTTGTTGTTTCCTAGCTTCCAACATTTTCAATGATAAATCTAATACTATTTTCATATCTGATTTTTAAAATGTCTATTTCTCCCCTGTGGTTCTTCTCTTATCTTTGTTATCCTGAAATTTCACAATCATGCGTCTTAATATGGCTCCTTTATTTTAAAAATATTTTTAATTTTTATTTTAAATTAAGGTATAATTGACATGTAGCATTTTATTCATTTTATGTCAACATATGGTTCTTTTAGAATTTGTTATGAGAGGTATGCTGTAAGTACTCTCATTCTTTCTCTGGTATTTTTATTAGCTGGATATTGGACCTCTAATTGATCCCCATCCCCCCACCCCTTGTTTTTTTAAAAAGTTTCCATCTCAACTTCTTGTTTTACCATCTGGAAGGTATCTTCACCTTTTTCCTTTTCAGTAGTCTATTAAGATTTTTTTATTTATGCTTTGATATCTTTAATTTATAAAAATTCTTTTATTGTACTCTGTCATTTTTTATAGTACTCTGCTTTTGTTCCATGGATGAAATATCTTCTGTTTTAGGAAATTACATTAAAAATTTTTTATCTTATTTTTTACATTGCTTCCTTTAAATTTACTGTTTTTATTTGTTTCTTTGGATTCTGTCTTCTTAGTATTTAGATATTCAGTTAATTTGTCTTTTCAGGTGAAAAGTCCTGCCTTCAAGTGCGCCCAAATCTGAAGTGTTTGGGCTTCCTCGATGAATAAACTTGGCTTACACAGGGCGGTAGAAATGTAGTTTCATGGCATCTTAGACCGGGAATGGTTCTGGGGCTCTGGATCACTTCTACAGACTTTTGAATATCCTTCTGGCGTACTCCCCCCATACACACCTGCTTCCAGAGCTACCTGGAGGCTGCCTATTCTTGGGTCTTTTGGTGGTTTTGTGCTGGTGTCTCAACTTTATTTCCTCAGAAATGCAGCCTTTATGTGCCGTATTTTATTAGGCAGTGCAATTACAGGGATACAGAAATGAGGAGAAATGGGGGTAAAGCAGGGAAAGAGGGGGAGCCTATGCAAAAGTGTATTACTGTGCTGGCCCCCACTTGGTTCAAGAGCAACTAATTCCTTAATCTTACAGGACTGGCTTTCAAATATGAACAAATGTGCTTTGGTACAATCTATCTGAGGTTAGGGAAAGAGAATAATTTATCCCCTAGTCCCTTGCTCCTACTGGCCAAAAGTTTACTTCATAGGAAGTTAGCTTTCTTGTTGTTCTGAGTCATTTAGAATGGGCACTGAACAAGCCCCATAGTGTCAGCAGGAGAGTTCTAGGGCAACAGCATGAGGAGTGCAGTGCAGATGTGAGATCAGGGGCTGCTGGATTGTCTTGGCATGAATTTGCTTGGGTCCCATGCACAGGCAGTCATACCCATTGGATGGAGAGGAACACATGGCAAAAGGCAAGGCCAATGCACACAAATAAGAGACATTGGATACAAGTGGGGATTAGCTCACCCCTCATTGGATTCCTTACCACAAGAATTTACATTTCCAAGAGCTCTGAAATCAGCTCTTTCCTATCTATATTCCAGTTTCTAAAATTATGGTGATATTTTTCATTTGCTCTGATCTCTACTTCCATGGTTTTCGTCCATGTGAATTTATACTTAAAAAATATATTTTTTTAGTCATTTAAAAAATTTTGAGTTTTGATGGGGCTCCTGGGTGGCTCAGTTAGTTAAGCAACTGCCTTCAGCTCAGGTCATGATTCCTGGAGTCCTGGGATGGAGGACTTGGGCTCTCTGCACAGTGGGGAGCCTGCTTCTCCCTCTGCCCCTTTACCCCACTTGTGCTCTCTCTCTCTCAAATAAATAAATATTTTTTTTTAAAAAAGAAATTTTGAGTTTTGAGAACAAACCTGTATGTTTATTCTGTCATGAATCAATGTCCATCGTTACGCATGTGGAATGATTTATAGGGGCACCTTGGTCTCTTCTCCACTCCTCCATTTACTCTGACACTCAAAGTTCCATATAGTATGAAAGTAATCCTTTCGTCTATGAGTTTTCTTGATCAGCAGCTCCCTTATAGAAGGGAGAATCTCTTTAAGAGATGGGAGAGGATGCTAGAAAGCATTCTGAGACAGTGTACCTTAGCTAGATCTCAGGGGTCCATATGATTTCCATGGGAGAAAATGGGATGTGGGGGCAGGTAAGACTTTCTAGGCATAATGAAGAGTAAGGAGTAAAGATGGAGAAGTGGGAAGGAGCACAGTGTGTTCAGAGACTGGCAAGTAGCTTTGATTGACTGGTATTTGGGGTTTTGTAGGATATAGAGTTGGAAAGTGTGCTTTCTGAAGCCCTTGGATGCCAGGTTAAGGAATTGGGACTTGGTTATATATGCAGTATGAGTGTTTGAGCAGTGAGTGATCCAATCCTATCAATGCTTTGTGAGGATTAACCCATCTGTTGGGCTGGGATGCCAAGGAAGGAAGATCCAGAAACTGTGCACAACTTGAGGAATGTTGTGAAGAATTGGAAGAGAAATTGGGGGACAGACCTGGAAGATCCCCAAAGAGGCATTAAAGTTTTGCCAACCAGTGCTAACACTCAGGGCTAGACTGCACATGCTCCCTTCATATGGCCAACTGTTTCTCATCCTTCAAAAGTCACTTCAATGGTCACATATTCCAGGGTGCTTTCCCTAGGCTGAGTCAGGGGTCCCTCTTGGGCACTGCCATAGTCCCTAGGTTTGGATCCACCTAACACTTCTTATGTTATTCTGTAAGAATTTAACTTGTCTGAAATCTCTTTGTGCACAAGGTGTCTGCTTTATTTAACTGTGTGTCCTCAGAGATTAGCACAGAGTTTTACCTACAGCAAATGCTCAATAAATGCTTGTTGAATTAATGAGTAAGTCTAGGGGTGCCCTGTTAAATTGTATTTGCAGACTTTGTCTGGCAATGGTCAGCAACCTGTGAGGAGAAGCAGAGGAAGAAGACAGAGGAGTTAGGCCAAGATCAAGGAGCTGGCATGGTGGTTCTGAGAATAGCAAGGCATCAAAGGTCTAGGATGTTGGTGATGAGGGCTGTAGGCAGCACCAAAATACACTCAATAGGGTATCACTTCACAAATGTCAGAATGGCTAGTATCAAAAAGACAAAGAAATAACAAGTATTAATGATAATGTGGAGAAAAGAGAACCCTCATACACTATTGGTGGGAGTGCAAATCGGTGTAGCCATTGTGGAAAACAGTATGGAGGTTTCTCAAAAAATTAAAAATAGCAACACTGTATGATCCAGAAATTCCACTTCTGAATATTTATCCAAAGAAAATGAAAACACTAATTCAAAAATATATATGCACCCTTATTGAACAATGACAAAGTTATGGAAAGAACCTAAGTGTCCATCAATGGATGAATGATAAAGAAAATGTGGTACGTATATACAAGGAATACTACTAAGCCATAAAAAAGAACGAAATTTTGCTATTTGCAACAATATGAATGAAACTTGGGGGGTATTATGCTAAATGGAATAAGTCAGACAGAGAAGGACAAATGCAGTATGACTTCACTTATATATGGATTCTAAAAGACAAAACAACCAACCATCAAAACAAAACTTACAGATACAGAGAATAGATTGGTGGTTGCCAGAAGGGAGAAGGTGGGAGAAATGGGTGAAGGGGCATAAGAGGTACAAACTTCAAGTTATAAAATAAGTCATGATGTAACATAAAGCATGGTGACTATAGTCAAAAGTATTGCATTGCAAATATGGAATTTGCTAAGAAAGTAAATCTTAAAAGTTCTCATCACAAGGGGTGCCTGGCTCAGTGGTTGAGCATCTGCCTTTGGCTCAGGTCATGATCCAGTGTCCTGAGATCAAGTCCTACATTGGCCTCCCCACAGGGAGCCTGCTTCTCCCTCTGCCTGTGTCTCTGCCTCTCTCTGTGTCTCTCTGAATAAATAAATAAAATCTTTAAAAAAGTTCTCATCACAAGAAAAACATTTTTTTTTTTGTAATTTTGCATGGTGACAGATGGTAACTAGACTTATTATGGTGACCACTTCATGGTGTACACAAATCTCCAGTCATTATGTTGTACACCTGAAACTAATGTAACGTATGCCAATTATACTTCAATAAGAAAATAAACTTCATAGAACTCAGGATGGATCAAGAAGTACCCCTTGGAGACAAATGATAGCTGTAGTTATCAATTGCATTTATTGATCACAAGGGAGTATTTCTATTTCTTGTGCTATGAGCCTCATGGCAATCATCTGAGGTATGAAGGACTTGTGTTATTACACTCATTCTGCAGTGAATCCTTTGAGACTCAATTGACAGAGGGATACTAAACTCAAACTCATGCATCCAGCCTCTCATCCCAGGCTGTTTCAGCTTCGACACACACACTCCTGACACACATACACTTGGCAGGTGCACGAATGAGAACACACAAGCTTGCACTCACTTGTAGAAGTGCACCCAGAAACGTAGACCCTAAAACTGGAGGCTGTAACAGTGAAGTTCATTGTGGGTCTTCCAAAAACTCGTATCTCTAGGGCTATCAGGCTGCATAAGCTGCCAGAAAAGGAGGGGGAAGAAAATCAAAGAATCTCTTTGACAGCTCCCATTAAGTGAAATATGAGGTGAGACAGAACGAAATAAAATTGAGAATGAAACGACAGGGTTTTTCTATCTGACCGAAAACATTTGAAAGCCATTGGTCTGATTGCTACCCATTCATCACCTGCCTCAGCTGGTGCAGACCCTCTCTGCAGGTCCCTTCTTCATGCTCACCAGGGAGAAAATATCTTTTGAAAAGGGGATGCCCCTGCCAAGTCAGCTCAGAAAAGCACTTCATGTTGTGGGGAGACTTCAGGCCTCCTAGATGCACTAACTTCCCATCTCCTAGCACTGAGGTCTTATTTCAGCATGCCCTGTTCCCAGAACATCTCCTCTTTCTAGTTCCTATTTCCTACACAGTCTCTACATTCCCAGAGAAATCTTCATTCCCAGCATGTCCCCCCATTCTAGAATATTCAATAATCAGCAGCAGTCCATTCCTTAGATCACCTTCATTTCCAGATCATCCCAAATTCCCATTTCTCCCCTTCTTAACTCAGGCTCGCAGGACAGTCCTTCAGCCTCAGAATCTAGAACTCAATTCAAGGAGCACAGCATGGAGCTCCCAGGTTACTCTCCCTGTCCCTTGTCCATTGGAGTGGAGCCCTGGTTTGTAGGGACTTTGGTGAATTTCCTAATAACCACAGCCTCTTCTCCCAAGCCAGTCTCCTCCCTTTGCCTCACTTGCCCTTAGGTGAGTGAGAACTACAGAGTAGTTTGCAGAACTAGGGTACAAGGAACTCTAAGGTCAATGAGAATTAAAAAAAAAAAATTATTGTTAGAAGAAATATATTTATTTATTTTTTTTCTATAAATTTATTTTTTATTGGTATTCAATTGGTCAATGAGAATTAAAACAAGTCCAAGCAAGTCAGCTCACGCCTCACGGAGGGCTTTCCAGCTCTTCTCTAATGCTTTATTTCAGTGTGAGCCTATGAAGAGGCTTGATATGCATTCTCTGTCTTCTCCACCCCCTGCCTGCCTGTTAGGGACAGGAGGCATCGGCACTTCCCACTAGGGCTAGAGAGGGGAATTGACTTCCCTGCCTCCAGCTTCACATTTCAATCCATGCTTTTCCTATCAATTCTAATCTGCTTCCTGGCACCATTTTTGTTCCACTGATTAGCAACTAAAAAAACCCATACTGGACCTATAGATCCCCTTCCATGTATCACTAAATAGTCACTCTTCCCTCTCCTGTACTTACTATCAAAGGACTAGCTGTTACCCTCCTCTCTTGTGCGCTAGACCTAGGGATCTAACTTGGAGGGTAATAACTCTTATCTTTGAGGGTTGAGAGAATGTAAAGTGCTGAGCTTGTGACACCCTGAGACCTGTCTTCCAGTCACCCCACTGGCTGTTTGTGCCAGCCCCACCCCAGCCAGGGGGATCCCTGCCTTCAACACTTGGCTTGATCTCTCCCCTTGTTGGGATATTCCTCTAGGTTTTCAAGATGCACAAAATAGTCAGTATGAGAATAAAGAGAACATGATAGGAGTTGGACTGTAAGAAAAGGACTCATCATCCTTCATGACCATTGTTTTTTTTAAATATTAAATCATTTATTGATTACACATAATGGATGATACACAAGCTTTAATCCCATATATAATTTTATCTGATACCATAATTCAATTTAGATATATTGCATAGGATGTGCCGACAATCATAATAACCAAATAAACTCCAGGACTTTGCTTGGATGACCCTTTTAATGGTGAACTCCAGGTCACAACACATTAACTGTCAGTTCAACCACACCAAGGTTTGTGGTTTCTGTGCCCAAGTAGGTTGCAAATAAATTTCGAATGGAACCTGGCATCACCCTGAAGGAATTCTAACTTCACACTGTTGGGGTAGTTTACCAAGATGGCTTCAGAGTACACTAACTTTACACAGCACATTTAAAAAAAGACACATTTATTCAGTGTCATGATCAGACTATTACATTTAGCAATCAACAGCATGGGTGCAAAAAAAAAGATTTACATTAAAACCCTTTGTTGGAATGCTTTACACTTTCCACAGAACAGAAACTAAAATAACCTGTTATACAATTAGTCACAAATACAATCCTCGAGTTTTTTGCCCATACACATGAGTATTGTCTAAAACATATCTTCTTTGTAGCAGCTAGGCCCTGCCACCGCTGTGCTTGGCTGAGTTCACAGATCTGTTGTAACCTGTAACTTCCCTGTCACTTCTCTGGCCCTCCTCTCCTGCTAAGCTTTGTTTCCTGGCAGTAATTAAAACCTTCTGCCACTGCCACAGCTGCTGCTGCTGGAACCGCCATAGCCACCTTGGTTTCGTGGTTTGGCAAAGTATTGGCCTCCACCACCATAGGGGCCAGAGCTTCTGCCTCCAAAATTTCCTCCTTTCATGGGTCCAAAATTTGAAGATTGATTGTTGTAATTGCCAAAATCGTTATAGCTTCCGCCACCTCCAAAGTTGCTTCTGTCATTACCAAATCCATTTTAGCCATCCCCACTGCCACTGACCGTATCTAACAGCACCTCGACTGCCACTGAAGCCACCTTGACCACTGAAGTTCCCTCCATGACCAAAGTTGTCATTCCCACCAAAACCACCTCCACGACCACCACCAAAGTTTCCAGAACCACTTCGTCCTCTTTGGCTGGACCAAGCACTAGCCATCTCTTGCTTCGATAGGGCTTTCCTTACTTCACAGTTGTGGCCATTCACAGTATGTATTTTTGAATGACAATCTTGTCTACAGAGTCGTGGTCGTCAAAGGTCACAAAAGCAAAACCTCTCTTTTTGCCACTGCCTTGGTCAGTCATGATCTCAATCACTTCAATTTTCCCATACTGTTCAAAATAACCTCTTGGGTGATGTTCTTCAGTGTCTTCTTTAATGCCACCAACAAAAATCTTTTTCACAGTTCAGTGGGCACCAGGTCTTGAGAATCTTCTCTTGAGACAGCCCTCTTTGGTTCCACGACTCTTCCATCCACCTTGTGTGGCCTTGCATTCATGGCTGCATCCACCTCCTTCACGGTGGCCTACGTGAGAACCCAAAGCCTCTGGAGCGCCTGGTGTTGGGGTCTCTCATTACCACACAGTCCGTAAGCGTCCCCCATTGCTCAAAATGGCTCCTCAGACTCTCATTGGTTGTTTCAAAGCTCAAACCTCTGATGAAGAGCTTCTGCAGCTGCTCAGGCTCTTTGGGAGACTCTGACTTAGATGTGACAGCAGTGGGAGGGGAGGCTTTAACAATGTTAACTTGGCGGTTTCCAGGGGCAGAAAGGAGTAATCTAACAAACGTCCTTCATGTTCATTGTTAGGACAAAGGTTCATTCCCTCGTTGAACAAATATTAATTGAGCACTTACTGCAGCCTGGCAGTGAGCAGGATGCTCATAGGAACTGTTTGGTATAATCCTGTTCACAAGACAATCCTGAGTCGTCAAGATTTCCCAGTTTGTCAGCCTGACAGTTAAGACTATTTTCTTCCTATCCGTATAAACTCATTTTCTTTCCTTTTTTTTTTTTTTTAAAGATTTTATTTATTTATTCATGAGAGAGAGAGAGATAAAGGCAGAGACACACAGGCAGAGGGAGAAGCAGGCTCCAGGCAGGGAGCCCGACCTGGGACTCGATCCCAGGTCTCCAGGATCATACCCCAGGCTGAAGGTGGCGCTAAACCGCTGAGCCACCCGGGCTGCCCTAAACTCATTTTCTTCTCAATTCAGAGGTTCACTTTTCTCTATCCAGTAATATACACAATCCTATAAATGGCCCCCTGCTTCACCTCCAAAGCCTAATTTCTGAGCAGCAGAGAGAAAAGCAAAGCTGCCACCAACTGAAACCTCCACACTGAAAACCCATTCCTTGTAAGCTCTTGTTCAGGGATTCTCTAGAAGGCTGGGTGGTGGGTGCTTTCCACCGGGGCCACCAGATTTGCATGCTCTCCGAAGGCAGGAAGAAAAGAGGGAAGGAAGAAGGGTAGGAAGGAAGAAGGGAAGGAAGGAGGGAAGGAAGAGGGAAGGAAGGAAGGAAAGGGGACTTTTATTCCTGACCCAGGCTGGGCTGTTGCTAGATCTCTCTCCACTCTCTTAATTATAATTCTATAATAAATTTTCCAGGGCATGAAGGTGCTCAGAGCACTTGGCTTTGCTTTTCTATAATAGTGTTTCATTTATCTTTCCTGTCTGAGGTGAGTATCTGTTGATCCAAGTTGATAACAATAGGGGAGCTGTTATTGATATGGTGAAGGGTGCGTCATCCATCCAGATGCTTGGGAGCTTAGTCTTGGGGACAGCTCCTGGACGATGGGGAGGAAAGAACCAAGTGGATGGTGTGGGTGATGGGTTGGGTGGAATTCTTAGTTACTCAGTCCATTAGCTGTGGCCACAACCCTTGGCGCCTGTCACTTTCCATTTGTTTTCCCTTTGTCTCTAGTCAATTCATATTACTCTGCCTCCCTATCCAAGCGTGATGTTACCTGGTACCATTCCAATTCCAAACCTGCCTGCATATTAATCTTGACAATGCACCTGTGGTTTCACTCATTCATACTTCAGCTGCTAATCCAAACGGTGCCATCTGTGCGAGGTATTGGCTCGTTTGTATCCAAAAAAAGGGTTTGGAGCAAGGCACACACTTCCATTGACCACTGGCTGTGAGCAGTTCATTAGGTAATTGATATGCAGGTGAGGGAGGCCACAAAATCGGTGCTATGGGTCATGGGACTTTTACCTTTTGTGGCTACGAGGCTCCTCAGTTACCCTAAGGGAAGTGTGTCTGTGTGTATTTTCTCATTCGGGCATGTTTTCCAAGTGCTCGCCTTGTGCCAGGGAGGTATTCAGAGAAGACATGGATCTGGCACCTGCCAGATCAAGCCAAAGAAGCCCCGGGTATGCCCAGGCACCTGCTGCTGAACTCCGGTCCCCCGGGCTCTGGGGGTGGTAGCCAGGGACCGGCTCAGTGCCGTGCATGCTCTGCAGCCCCACGGCCCCTGTGACCCAGTCTGTGGCCTGCCACATGCTCCCCAGTGGCTGATGGGCCTGCAGACCCCTGGTGTCTGCCTGTGCTTTCCCCTCCACCTCTTGCCTTCACCCCTGCCCAGCTGGAGCCACGCAGCTGCAGACCCCAGGGTTCTCAAAGCCCCTGCCCTGCTGCTTGCAGTCTGCAGGCTCAGCAAGGCTGCATTGTGAGAAGTGTATTTTTAGCTGCCCTAGGCCCCATACCTATTTTTAGCACCCAGCAGAGGGCTGTGGCTTGGCAGTGCTCCATGGGAGGGCTGGCCATAGGCTCCTGACCCGCAGGCTGCTCTGCCGAGTTGGCTTAGCTTCAGGTGGGATTACTCGCAGTAGTAAATTCTGGGTTTTGGAGCTTAGGCTTCACCAAGGTGGTGGTGCTCACCATTCAGGAGAGTTCGTTTCCCTGCCCAGGATTTGAAACCCTCTGATGTCATAATGCTCCAAGTCTGAGGAATGAAAGAGGAGGCCAGGCTAGCAGGAAATATTGAAGGGCCAAGAAGAGGGACACCGGGAGACATGAAGATCCAGACAGAAAGAGACCCAGAGGACCCAGAGGACCCAGAGGACCCAGAGGACCCAGAGGAGAGGGAGGGGGAAACACAGAGACAAACTGACAAAGACCGAAGCAGAGGAGGGTTTGGTGAGGGCTATGTGGGGACAGAGACACAGGCCAAAGGGTGGCAACAGAAAAAGAGAGCGATGAGGACAGACGACGCAGTCCCAACAGCTCAGGCTTGTGGATCCAGGCAAGGGGTGCTGTTCTGAAGTCCTTGGACTCATGCCGCCTGTCGGGGTTCACACCCGCAATACCAAGGCTGTTGTGATCATGTTTCGGGGGCCCCAAATGGTTAAGCAACTGGCCGGGGATTGCTCGGAAGGTGCAGTGCAGCCAGGCCCCAGGCCATGCCTGACCTCAGGGAGCTCAGCTCAGTCAGTACGTCCCTTGGGTGGGACAGGCGGGAGCAGATGAGGATGGAGGACTGAAGGGTGCCCACATCACTGTCACAGTGGGCTGAGCACCTGGAGGCCCATACCTGGTCCTTTCCCGGGGACAGTGGCTCTCTGAAATGGGGGCCATCCATCCAGGGGTTGGGGCTGAATTACAGCACCTCCCCCAAGCGTGTGTCACATGGACAGGGTCCCTGTGCTACTGCCGAGGCTGCCCGCAGGCTTCCTGATGCCATGACCACAGCCCAGCCCTTTCCCTCTGTGGAATCCCACCGCCCACTGTGGCGTTAAGGTCAAGGAACCGTCAGTTTCTCTGAGGACAGAGGTCGAGGCTGAGGACAGAGTGACATTATCGCTTTGGATTGTCATTCACACCCTGACCTAACACTGCCCACTACTCTTCTCTGGAACCGGGTGGTTTCTCAGCCCCCGCCAAGGGTACAGGTGATAAATACCGTGCATGGACAAGAATTATTCTTGTTAATGATCTCCACCTCAGAAAACCTCAGCCCCTGATGGAGACCCAGTTCATATTCCTACATTTGTTGAGACTTCAAACAACAGAAGCAACAAGAAAGCCATTTCCAACAACAAGGGCCTGCCTGTGTAGACAGCAATCATAAGTCATTCTTCCATTCCTGGTTTCTGCCCTCCCCACCCCTGCACAGTCAGCTATCCCCGTAAATCTCCTGAGCAGGTAGAGATTTATACAGGAGCCTGTCTGTGGGGCCCCTGGCGACCTCTGACACCTTCAGGAAGAGAACCGTAGGAATCACTATATTTTATTACGTATATTTATTATGTTATATTATATTATATTCTTAAATCAGAATATATGGATAGGCAGGTTGGTGCTTCGTGGTATACTGTCATCGGGGAGGCAGAGAGTGGAGACCTGACTGTCCACGGATTGGAAGGCATGTTGGAAAAGGGGGAACATGGGGATCATTTGTGAGGTCTGTTGGGCTGGCAAAACAACTCTGTCACTTATTGCTATGGTGGGGCCTTTTGTAGGATCGCTGCCACTGTGAAGAGGTGCAGATGCCTTCTAGAACACCTGCCTTTAGGGATGTGATAGAGTGCATGGAGAGGCAGGAACTGTGAATTCATCGGCACAGTGAACAAGTTATTGAAATAGTAAATCACTTCCATACTAGTGGGTTGGTAAATAGTACAAGTGGTTGAGACCAGAAGCATCTGTGTGATGTTGCTTGGGGATGTGGCCAGATTAGTGGGTAATGAGGTCTGGGAACAGAGGATAGCAAATATAGGGGACTCCCAGCAGCTGCTGAGCAAACTGAGATTGTGGGGGTGTACTGAACTCCTCCTCCAGAGGGGCCCGGCATCAATGGGACACTGGAACAGGTGCAGGGTGGCCAGGGTTAGTGGCAGCCTTGTCAGGGGGCCCCGGGACAAGCGTCTGAACCTGGCCACATGGAAGCCCTGGCATCAGATGCATACGCAGCCAGGGTGTGACTTCTGCAGAGAGCTCCCGACAGGGACCTGACAAGCAGTTGAACAGGAAAATCGTGGGAAGAGTTTGATCTAGCCCCTATAGCTAATCATAGGCAGAGAGGTTCTCCACATAGCCAGGGAGGATGCCCCAAACAGAAGATCACGCTGACAATTTTCAAAACACTTGTATCAAGCGGTAGGCAGTTTTAGTTAGAGGACAACAGGGAATAGATTTAAAATGTTTAAGTTTCTATATTAACTTATGTGTTGATTTATATTATTAAACGTTCTGAAGGCTACCCTTGCCCAGATACATAGACACAGCCTCGGTACTCTGAGCTGCAAGAGCCAGCAGGCCACTGGGAATGGGGGCGGGGGTACAGGCAGTCACAGTTCCAGGGGCTGTGGAAGGTCTGCGGGAACACTCTGGAGCAGGACACTGTGTGCCTGGGGCACGAGGGAGCAGGCACTTGACCCAGGACACCTCCCCACTCTCAGAACATTGGGACCCTTGGGGCCTGCCAGCGACTGCGCCAGACACTTGGCCCTCAAGGGCCCTTTGCCATCTGAGAGGGCAGAGCCGTCTCTGGATGCCCGCAAGGCTGGGACGCTTGGAGAGCGCGGGTGCCGCCACAGCCCCCGGAAAGGAGAAACGGGAAGACGGAGTAATTAATAGTTTCTTGTGGCTGATTCCTGACGCGACCGCGAGGTTGATGGTGCCGCAGTCTATTACCGACTTCATTACATTTATTTGCCTGCCAGGTGCCTGCCCTTTCTCTTGTCCGATCCTGTCATGGATAAATACTCCGGTGGCTCAGCTGGTCCCCCCTCGTCCCACTGCCGTGCACAGAGGGCTGGTGGAGGACCCCTGAGCAGGAGCTGTGGTCTGGCCCCGGTGAGCCAGCAGGGACAACAAGCCGGGTGGTCCTTCCCAGGCTGCCTTTCCCACCAGCACTGTGAGATGGCACTCAAAGCAGAATTCAAGGGGGCTTTCGCATACCTGTGGGGTTTTGCCTTAAATCCAAAGTGAACTAGATCATGGGGGCTGAAGACTGACTCCAGGCCTGGGAGATGGTGGAGCAAGCAATATATCATGACAATCATGAAATTGCAGACTTGGAAAGGATCAGAGAGGTCGCTTCCTCTGGCCACCCCTCCAAACCTCGAGTCCCTTCTGCACAAGACATTGCCAAGACTACACTTGGACTCCTCCGGTGACAGGGAACTCATTACTCCAGAGGCAGCTCATTCCATCCTCAGACAGCTCTGACTAAGTCCAAAATCTGTTCCCTTTCACTTCAAACTTGTAGTCTCAGTACTTTCGATTGAGCCGATAAGTTAAAAAAAACTAAAAACTGATTGATCGTCCATAAATTTCATCATATATTTGAAGAGAAAGATTTTGTTGTCACTGAAGTTTTCTCTTAAGTCTGGCTAAACGTCCTCAACTTCTTCAACAATTCTTCAGATGATGTAAATTATGTCTCTTTAAATCTGTCGCTCCCAGAATTGACCAGATACTGCAAGTGCAAAGCAGGGCGGGGCTACCACCTCCCTGTGTTCAACATCATGCTTCTAATAATCAGATCAGCTATTAGGTCAGCCACATTACTTGGTTAATGAGCCTTTTTGAGACTTACATGTAGGCCAATAATAAATAATACACTGTAAGATGTGCCAATTTATGGAGCCAGGAAATACCCTAATGACATTGGTAAGGATGGTATTGTACGTAACAGATACTGATGGCAGACAAACAAACCCCAGAAAGCTCTGCCAATTTAACTAGGAGATTGTGAAAAAAAATAAAAATAAAAAAAAAAAAATAACTAGGAGATTGTGGCACAGTAAACTGACCACTGACCCCACTGAAAAAATTTTCAATGATTTTTAAAACATATTAATTAATTCATCAATTGATCATGTTTAAGAGAATGATTTTAAGAGTGTGTTGAATCTGTTGAAACCAAAAATAACAGGTAACTTGCTTACTATCAGGACAATCTCCCAAATAATAAGCTATTAAACGCATTTTAACATACAATAATTGTGCATAGAATAACAAAGCAATTAATTAACATTTAATGTAATTCATAGTAAATTAGATAGTGAGACTTATTAAATGTCAATTAGCCATATTAACCACTGACACCAAAGTTATTCAACATGCTAATGCTAATTAATTTCTTATTTCTTTCAAGCTTAATGACAACAAAAATGTGCCTTACATATTTAGAGATTCTTAAAGTCACCAGCCTGGCAACAATGAGGATGGCTGTCTGCGTGGAAGTTTGGGAAAAGAGATTGGAGAACGGTACAAGGGGTTGTATTCTGGGTGGTCCCAGGGACCCGTGAGGGAATAGGAGGGTTATGAAGAGAAAGGGGCAGAGACTGAAAATGCCTTGATGAGTAGCTTTCTGCTAGGGCAAAGCCCACTCTCCATGGGGCCCTCTGAGAGCTCCCGTGAAATAATAAGCACAGGGCCATGCTCTAGAGATGCAAAAGAGCGTGGCACTGTCCCCACCTCCAAAGGCTTACGGAATAGCTCAGCAGTGAGGAAAGTGCTAGGGTAGAGAAAGGCATGAGGTCGGTATAGGCACATGGAAAAGACAGTAAATCCAGTCAGCATAGGGTCACGCCAAGGTGATGATGCACACATTCAGATAAGAAGAATGGGTAGGCATCAAGCTGACCAACTAAACGTCTTTTAGGCAGAAGAAACAGCTTGTAGCATAGCCTGCATGGGAAAGCCAGCAAGTGGTGTGATGGAGAGTGTGGAGGGAGGAGGAGGAAGAGAGGGTTGGATATTGAGAGGAGAGAATGCAGAGGTGAGCAGGGAATAGATTATCAAAGGGCCTCGAAAGTCTTGGTAAAGGGTGGGACACCGCTTGGTAAGGGTCTTGGTAAGGGGTGGGACACACATATGTTCGTGTGCCTTCACCAAAGTGACTGAGGGCCCCCAACTCAGTTCTGGATTCTGGGCTGACAGTTGTAGTTGGTTGGCAGGATTTGGCCGTCAGCACAATGAGTAGAGGGATTCTTCCAGAATTTGTGGCCCTTCTTCATGTAAGGAAATGGTCTTCAGGAGGCCCATCTGTTAGAGGTGTCTTGGATGACCAAAACACGCTCATAGGAAAGGTGTAGGAAAAGACTAGGGCACACTAGTATGAGAACAACACACGAACTTTGATGCAAGTCTTGGATCTTCTATTTACAGACTGTGACACTGGGCCAATTTCTTAAGCTCTTCCTTATCTGTAAAATAGGAGACTGGGCAAGGCTATTAACTGAGCAAGATTAGATGTATGTAAGTGCCAGGCCTGTGGCAGTAATACACCAGTAGCTGTTAGTTTTCTGCTCCATAACCCTCTAACATTCAGAAATCACACGATATAAACATCAATAGTTATCTACATTCGTAACAGGAAAACTGTACAATCGCATCTTCAAATAGTTGAAGACAATAATTCTTCATGACAGGCTCTCCAGATCCTTACTATGCTGAGTGTCTTCTTCTGAATAATTTCTAGATGGTAATTGCTCCTTCCAAAATAGTCTTGGCTGGAACTGGACCAAGGTCTGGATGGAATCTGAGCAGCCCAGAGCATAGCTGGGCTGTCACAGCCTATGTTCCAGGTCCCATAAACCTTCTGAACAGCTACATCTGACTGGAGGTTCACACAGACTTTGGTCAAGTTTAACAGTCTCCCTCACCGTCCCTCCCCCACCTCCACATCTTGCTCATTTAACCTACCAAACTGCCAGGTCTTGGGGAGAGGCTCAATCTTGTTTAGTCCTGGCTACAGCTCAACACCATCACACAGTATTGGGATCTGATGTAAATGTGGTCAATGTGGTGTAGTGCAAAGAGAATCTGCCTTGGAATCAGTTGGATCTGGGTTCAAAGAACGTCGACTTTGAAATCCACTGGGAATGAAACCACAGGCAATTCAGGTAACATCTCTGAACCTTAGCTTTGCCGTCTGTAAAATAATAACAGTAGGGTTGTTGTGAGAATGAAAAGGTTCTGGATGGAAAATGTCTGGCACAAGTAGGCATTTGAGAAGTCTTTATCTTTCTCTGTACTCTGCCCTGGGCTCTGGGATACAAAGATAAGCGAAACAGGCCTGATTTTTAAAATGTACACAGTGATAGAAGAAGAAGAGAATTGTGGGTTTGACATATAAGTTCTCAGCATCTGATGAACAAATGAATATTTCTTCCATCAATTCAGATATACCAAATCTTATACTTACACAATTAATTTTGAAGAAATCTCAAAGCGGGACATTACTATTTATCTGGTTAAATTGATCTAATTGTTTTTAACCATTGTTCCAGCCCATTAGAATATTTTTAGAGCCTTTATTCTATCACAAAATATATTATATATTGTACTCAGCTTTGTGTCACTTGAAGGTCTGGTGTCTCATCTCATGTATTGACAAACATGATGCCCAGGATGGCATAGAGACACCTGTGAGACACCTGTGGCAGCCCACTAGTGACTTCCCTCCAGGGTGTTCCTCTGTGCCTAGGATATCTAGGCATTGAAAAAGCTCCTGAAATAAAACTCTACAGATGCTGACAGAAGTCACTTGGGTGGGGGGCGGGGGGGGGGGCAGCCTGGTGTGGGGCCAAGCAGCCATAACTCCTTTGAAGCAGTGACAGCTCTTAGTCAGCATCCTGGTTAAACCATGAGTCAAAGGGGCCAAACATGTGACACTCCATCCCCATCAACTTGCAGAGCACTCTGAATTCTTCCTCTTCTGATCTACCTGCTACACTCCTTCCAGAGGGATCCATGATTTAATTGGCTGTAATATTTACCTGTTTAAAACCCTTCTGGGGTGAGTTGCTTGAAACATGAACTCCAAGCTCCTGAGCACAGTACAAAGTCCCTCCTCCATGGTTTAGCTCTTGTGTATTTCTTGGCCCTTTCTCCTGACACCCCATTCTTCATAATCCAAGCTTTAAATATTTTTTTAAATTTTATTTATTTATGATAGTCACAGAGAGAGACAGAGAGAGAGAGAGGCAGAGACATAGGCAGAGGGAGAAGCAGGCTCCATGCAGGGAGCCTGACGTGGGATTCGACCCTGGGTCTCCAGGATCGCGCCCTGGGCCAAAGGCAGGCGCTAAACCGCTGCGCCACCCAGGGATCCCGATCCAAGCTTTAAATATCCTTAGTTAGTCCTACTCACCAGCATATATCTCAATATTCCACCGCCGTACTTTTGCTCACACCATTCTTTGTGTAGGGGATACCTTCCCCTCTTCCTGCCCCCTCTGCCTTGTCTATGCTTCTCGATCTTCCAGATCAGAGATCAGCTCCTTTGTCCTACAGCCTGCATCCAGGACTGATTAGGGGGCCCTTCTGGGCTCTCCTAGACTCCTAAGCATAATCTATTACCGAATCACTTAGTACAGAGACGCTGATCATTTGTCCAACTAGACTCATGGCACCTTGAGTGGAAAGATCAAATATTGGTTATCAGAGAATTGCCAGCCGTATCTGAGGACCTGATATATGGTCAACATGCAATAAAAGATCATTAAAGCAGTGTGTGTCTGTGTGTGTGTGTGTGTGTATTCTCAGAGCATTTCTACTAAGTCCTAATGACTTCCCTAAGAGTTAGAATAGAGAGCATTTTTAGGTAGAAACTGAGGCTAGGTCTGTCAGGTGGGATTTGAGTCTAACTTGACTTATCAGCCCATAACTTCTACCAATAGCAGCAGAGCCTTCATGTGTCTATAACATCTAGACCAAATATATTTGTGGCCCTGGCTTTCCTCGGAAAACTCAGGCATTGTTTTGTAGAGAGAAGTCGAATTTATCCCAGGATATAAACGACAAATCACTGAGCTTATCTCTGGCAAGGGTGTTCCCACCCCAATGGAGTGTTCCTGGTGACCCTCTGCTTGATTCTACTGGAACACATCGTTATTGGTAAGATTTCAAACATTCCAGCAACTGGCACAAGAAGGACCAATGAGAAATGACTGAGAGAAATTCTGGGTAGTCTCAAGGCACTGGTCACATGCTAGGTCTCAAGGTCAGGAACACATTGGAGGACTGACAAGGGGGGTGTAAAGGATGAACAGGCTGAAGGAGAGAACCCTCATATATGGCCTTTGAGAGCAGAATCAAAGGTTACACCTGCCACCTGACAGGCTTACAGAGAAGCTGGGCTACAGACGCAAACTCACACCTGTTCGATCTAGCATGTACCTCCATCTCTTAAGGATACTGAGCATAAATAACTGTCCCTCTCTGGAACGACGGTGCCAGAAATCTCTCATGCTGACAGAATATTTATGAGGTGGCTTCTTGGATCTTCAAGGCAGACTTTGAGCTCAAGTTCTTTCCCATGGCAGAACTTTTGATTATGGCCTGGGGCTACATCCAGCTTTGTCACTGGAGGCAGCTGTAGTCCTTTTCGTCCCCTGGTTTCCTGTCAACAAGGAACAGGAGGCCGCCTGGGGGCAGCTGGCCATCATCTTCTTGTAGGAAGCAGAGTTCAGGGCCTGTGGACCCCCAGCCAAGAAAGTGCAAATGCTCAGCTTTGTTTGGAGGGTGCCCAGCAGAAATGGAGTCTGCAAGAGAGCTAGGCAAAGAGAACACAGGACAAAGCCATGTATGGATGATCCAAAACCAAGGGAATGATATGGGACATTATGTATCTTCAGGTTGGCACAGGCTCCTCAGAGACTGGCTCTAAGGTGAAGACAGATTGTGGAGAAAAGCTTCCCTGCCCTCCATCTCTGCTCCCCATATCCATGAACTTAGTGGTTGCCCAACTCTCTGGTCTCCTATGAAGTGAGTCATCTTCAGGTGTCATAATTCAGGTGTTAATCTGCTGAATTTGTCCCAGCAGGAGGCATTGCTGGGAACTTAAAAGATACGCCAGCAGCACACAGGGAGGCAGCTGGAGTGGGAGCTTCCCATAGTCAGCCTTCGGCCTTGCTCCCCACCCTCTGAGCTAACTGTCAGAGACTATGCCCTCCCTGTATACCTGTTCCCCCCTGTCTTGGCTCAGCCCTTTATGGCTGCCTTCCTCTCCTGGCTCCTGCCACCACCCCCAAAACCTGAAAATGGATGGGGGCTTCCTGGTCAGAACCCGGAGAGCTCCAAGCCCAGCCAGCTTCTTTATAAGGTCAACTGCTTCTGCTTCTGGGTTGGCATTCCTACTTCATGGGGTTCCTAGACTGTGCCTTTGCTACCTCCTGCCCCTGCTTATCAAGGCACAGGGTGAGGGTTTCCTTTGTTCCCCACTCCTAGTTAGAAGGGGCCCATGGGGCCCAGGAAGCAGTGGCATTTCACAGTTAAGGAAAGAATCTTCCATCTTGTTTGTGTTTATTCATTCCCTCTCTCTCACTATTTACTGCCTCACTCTGTCTTTGTTTCCCTGATAAGCATGGTTCACAACCTCTAGATTCTTCCAGTCATAGGCTGAGTGTGAAATGTACTGATATGGTTTTGGAAGGGATGGGAAGATGTGGAGGGTACAGTCATGGCTTGACCTGTTGAAACACTCCCCAGGGACCTGACAAATGGGTGAGTGACCCTGATTCCTTCTTAAGGGCCCCTCCCTTAAGTTCACATAATCCCAAAGCAAAGCATGTGGCACCTCCTAAGTTGGGAACACATGTGTGGATATAGAAAGATGTTAAGGAGAGGGAAGGAAAAGTGGTAGTGAGACAAGGATTTCCAGGACGCAGTGGGTCTAACTGAAAATGCCTTTGGGCGAGTGGAGGAATGAGAAGGAATGTTGGTGGGCAGGGGGCAACGGAGACCTGAGCCCTTGGGATGCTATTACTGGTCCTGGTCTTGCCTAATATTTATTGGCCCCCCTCAGCTGGGGCTCCAGAGCCTAAGACATAGAGAGAGAGAGAGAGAAAGGCAGAGACACAAGAGGAGGGAGAAGCAGGCTCCATGCCGGGAGCCCGACATGGAACTTGATCCCGGGACCCCAGGATCGTGCCCTGGGCCAAAGGCAGGCGCTAAACCACTGAGCCACCCAGGGATCCCCCCTACTGTTACCTTCTGATAAACAGTGCAGTCTTTCTCATCTAGTTTGTGATATAATTGATAACCTACTGGTTTCAGGTGTGCAACCTAATGATTTGATGTATGTATAACAAAATGGTTAGACAACAAATTAACAATCATTACCATAATGACTTTTCTTTTTTTTACACTAATCTTTGCGTTCTTACTTTTATTTTTGAAAAGATTCCCGAAAAGAGGTAAAGGATGTGTGTGAGGCAGGATCAGCCAAAGCCTCTGCTGTTGTTGATGGCTACCTGAAGGGCTTCTTCCACTCTTTCCATCGTAGGATATTTAGGAAGGTAGAGGACACTAATACAGGTCTGTGCTCTTATGGGATCTTTTTCATTCACATTTTCAGGACAGCAGAATGTTATTTTCATGTTCTTTAAGCCTTTAACTTGAATTCTGTCAGTTCCTGTAAGAAACACAAGTTCTAAAGTCAACTTGTGTAAAGCCTTCTAAAACATCACTATGGTGGGATGTTAATTACCATATCCTTCTTCATAATGTGCATTCTTTTCAAATGTTTCCCAGTCATAATCTGTATTTCCAATAACCACATCCTTTAGTTCTTCGGGATGGAAAAATTCAATAATATCCTTGTCACACACTTTGTAAAATCCTCTTTGAAATTCCTCATAAACTGCCTTCACAGAGATGTTGAAGATGTAATTGACATACTTAGAAACATAGTCTCTCTTGTTGGTCTGGTCAACAATGATGCCACTTCCATTAGGGATTAAGTCTACATCATTTTTGTCCCAGTGCACATTAAAATAGATTAAAAATACTTCTCAAAAGTCATCACCTTCATCATCCAGAAGTGTCTGCAAACTCTTTCCCAAAACAGGACTAAGTTCTTTTAAGTCTTCCAGTGATGGAGTCCGGTCCAAAAGTTTCTTAAACAGGGCAAGTGGGAAAGGGATGTTGGCAACATTGAAATTGATTAAGGAAAATCCACACAGAACACCAAAGAAGAAGTATCTCTTCTCAAATTTAGGTGTGATGGGAAACCACATGTAGGAAGCATCCTCAGGGTATGTGAACATCCCATATTCTGGCCGGGTCATCTCCTCAAACACACAGTGGAAAAACTCTACCTTGACTCCTCCAGAGTCATGTCCAATTTCTTCACTAAATGATACCATTAACTCCCTCCTCAGATCTTCATTCTCAAATTGATTTAGGTGATTCAAAACATCCTCAATCAAGTGACTCCTTCTGACTGTTAGATTAAAAGTGGGCAGCAAAGCTAATTCGGACCCTCCTTGTTCCATAATTCCAGCCAACCGCATGCAAGCTCTAAATTTCTTCTCCTGTATTTTTAAAAGTGAATCTGCATACAGTAGTTTGATTTTTGACAGAATATTAAAGATAAATGTAAAATGACTGAATATGACAGGATACTGAGTGCCAACTGAAGTGTCCATACTTACGGAGTTAAACTTTCCAAGAGGATCTTCTATATGCATCCCCATAAAAATCAAGCCAGTGCGTAAGCTCGTTTACTTTGAAAGTATTTTCAGGCAGTTGACACTTAGCCTGGTTTACCCTATACAGCTTTTTTATTTTTATTTTTATTTTTTTTAATTTTTTTTTCCCTATACAGCTTTTTCAGTATTTCTAAGAGAGCCTTAACATGATAATTGTTCTCAGAGCTTTCAGTCCAGTCATGCAGCTGAGCAGTGACGGCTCTTTTAAACATCTGGACCGGCCTGATGAATGCAGCTTCCTGCAGAGAGGCCCAGTACTCCTCCAGAACCCCTAAAGATTGGTCACTCATTGCACAAATAGCCTCTGCAAACGGAACCACCAGGTTCTCCCAGTTGTTACGTTCGGGTAAATCCTTACACATGCTCACCACCCAGTATCTCCCATAATCCTCACAAGGACCACTGAGGAAGGCACCATTGTGCCTACTGGCTGAGGGCTCAGCTCAAGAGGGGAGGAATGGAGGTGGTCTTAAGAAATAGGGTGATGATAACAAGCCTCCCACCTGTGTGCACACTTTGAGGTTCACAAGGCACTTTCATATCTTCTTCTTTCATACTCATGACCACTGTGGGAGACAGGAAAGGAGTGGCCATGCTCCTTTTACAGACCTCACATGCTTTTCTCAAATGCCCACTGTTGGATGCAGGGGAGGAGTTGCTTCTCTCTGGATCTGTGGTTTAGAGGGTGTTCTCCGCAGAGTAGACAGGGTAAACCCTATAGCAGAGAATCAGAGAGTGCAGGGCCTGAAACCTCAGACTGCTGCTGGGGCCTCATGTCCCCAAGAAGCCTGGGAACTTGAAGGAGTTCGTGTATTGAAACGAAGGTGTGGAAATAGAGCCCTCACATCCCTTCTAGCAGCGACGGCCTGAGATCCTGAGCAGACCTAGAAGATAAAGTGCTTCACCAGAGGAACCTTGGCTGGTAGTGGCTGTGGGAGGACGTGAGTGACAGCCTTTGGAACTTGGTACAATATTTCTCCCACTGTGCCATGCTGTTCCCTGAATGGTTGGGGGTCATTTTACCGGACAAGGCCTCATGTCCTTTGGATAGTGATTTTTTTTATCTTTATAGGGCCAGCTTTAGTTACTCTGCTCTTTCCTTTATTCCTTCTTCTCCTTATCTGCTGCAACTGCCTCCATAGGCATACAGAGTCCTGGTGATGATCCAGCTGGCCTCAAGCCCTTTCTAGGCTGCCCCAGCAGGCATCCTTCCCAGGCAGGCTGTGGGGCCCTGGTCCTGAGAGAACTCACAGATGCTGGCACTGTGACCCAGGGCCAACCCATGGACAGCCCCAGTCAATACTGGAATCCGAGTGTGGGTCTTAAAGAAGGACTCGCTTCTGCCAGCCCTGCCTCCCCCCCTCCACTGCTAGTAAGCCTCACGACTGGAGCTTTCAGGGTCTTACAGATGCACATTCACTATGGTCAGAGATTTCTAAAGGATTTTCTTGCTTTGTGTTTGTTTCTGCTTATCATTACTGGGTTTTAAGACTCCAGATGTCTTCAGGGCTCAACCCTTGATTGTAAGTGGGAGCAAAGTAAAAATGAGCCCAAGTACTTGGGGAGGACAGGTGGCAATTAAAGATTAAGATGAGTAAATGGGGAAAACAGACACCATACCCTCTTGCCAGGACAAAATTAAACATCTGCCTTGCCAGATGACTCTTGCGGTGTCCCAGAGAAGAGGGAGCAGAGCAGGCCGGAGAGGGGATGCTTTGTTATTAATAGTACTTTTCTAATGGTTTCCAGTGAATTCTCAGGGCTTTTCAGGAAGGCAATCTACAAATTGTGATAATCACATTCTTGCTTTTCAATAGTTACTACTTTTATCTACCTTGGTAAAATTTTTAACCTTTCAGTGACTGTTTCCGTATCTGTAGAATGGGCATGATAATGGTACACCCCAAATGGTACCAACAACCAAAGGGCTATTATGTGAATTAAGTGAAAACCCAAGAAGCACTGGAAGCAGTGCCTGGAGTATACTGAGTGTGCAATAAAATTTTAGTTATTTTTGTTATTATTCGGACATCATGTCTTATTTAATCAGGTAGGGCTATCCAAGCAGCAATAAATAATAGTGGAACTTTCACTTTGTTTCTGAAACAAACAGGGGCTCCATCTAATCAATCAACTATTATGTTGACTATTAGCATGAGTAAATCTATTACTGGATCTCCCTTGGGTCTGTCTTCCATCCTCTGGAGCACATGTGACTAACCAAGGCCTCCTGTGTCCTCACCACCTCTTGCTCATATGGACTAGTCAGCATGATGTCATTCACGTAATGGATCGATGTGATGTTCTGTGGGATGACCAGATGTTTCAGTTCTCCTTAGACTAGATTATGACAGAAGGTAGTAGAGCAAAATAGCCGAGGGGCAAACCTGAAAATGAAATGAATGTAATCTGTTCCATGTGAGCGTGAACTGTTTTTGGTTAGGACGGAAAAGAATACATTTGTCAAGTCAGGGGGAGCACACTGTGTGCCTGAGATGCTACATTTGACATGGCAGCGGGGACTGGGACTCCCACTTGGTTGAGACTGTGGGAGTCCATAGTCACGCTCCAGAATATATCCAGTTTCTACGGGAGTCAGACTAGAGAACTACATAAAGATACGAAAGGGACTTCCAGCCCCTATTTGGCCAAAAAGGGGATAATCATAGACTTCCACTTAGTCTTTCTGTGATGTTAGCTTTTGCCCCACAGGCCAAGGACCCACTGTGGTGTTTACATCAACTGCTGGTCACACCAATCCTGATTATACATTAGAGAACAGGGAAATGACCACAGTTGGGTCCACAGACCCAGTGGACGGCTAGAAGCAGACTTTGATCAGGCCACAGTTATTACCCGGCTCCTCCGTGCCCCCACTCTTACAGGAAGCAGGAGGAAGGTGTAGGTCTGGGTGTCAATGTTAACTTGGACCTAGTGTCCGATGGTCCTCAAAATGGGTATTTATCTTTTTCCAGTGTGCAGATACGCAAGTGACGTCTGTGGATCCCTTTGGGGAGCCTTTACAGCATATACCTGCCATAGTGATTCAGGTTCCTTCGTCCTGGGGACCCAGCCATCATCAGAAGATTTCCAGATCTGAAAATAGGCTCTGCAAGGGATCATGACTTTTTATTGGAGCAACTGACCTCCTTCTCCTGATAATATATTCTTGCCTTCTTCTGACTGCATATTTTAAGCAGAGCCCTTATTGGCTGCCCATCTGTTTTGCCCTGAGGAACACCGTATTCTGTTAACCATCTCCATAATTCTCTACAGGTCAGGATCTCTTGGCTGTCACCCTGACTTTGCCAGTCATTACAGTAATTGCAACTTTCTGGCTTCTGGTAGTTAAAGGCTGTCGCCTGACTGCTATTGCTAGGATTGAGCATACTGGGAGGGCATCATCCTCATTGCCAATCAGCCAAGCTCTGTCACCATGTCTCCTACCATTAACCCTGGCCTGCAGAGAAGCCACAGCTGAACTGGAGTGATTCAGGCACCCTCTCATCAGTGCCCTCCCGATGGCCTGAGCCTCCCAAGTCACATAATCCTTAACTGGGTCTTCTGACCTCAATTCCCTAAGCCTTTTATCCTTGTCCCCATCTGCCACAGCAATTTATGCATTTCAAATTTGCTCAGCATGGGCCTTCACTTTTCTCTAAGCTTCTAAGATCCACCCTGGTAGATAGTTCGTCCATTTCCTGGAGTCCTTACAAGGGTGCTAAATTTTATTTTGTGAGAGAGTGTCCCAAAGTTAATGAATCCTGGTTTATCAAGTCCTGTGTCCTCTTGAACATGTATCCTACAAATGCAGTCCTGTGGGTACTTCCTTGGCTCATGACTGAATGCGTTAGCTAATTCTTATAGCTGCTTCAGAATGCAATCTCTTTCTTCCCCTTTTGGGTTCAGCTCTTCCCTAGTTTGTCATGCTGAGATTTGCTCCTAGTTATCAAAATGGCAGCTAGAAGGAGGTAGGGACAGCTCCTGAAGTGTTGCCCTGTTTCCTTGTATGAGAGAGGCCTCTGCAGTATCTTTCCATGTGGACCAAGTCCCAGCTCTTAATAGGGAAAGGTCTAGGGGAGGCTGCAGGACACAGTCCTCTCAGGTCTCCACCCAGATGCCCCATCCCATTTTTTAGGATCTTAGGTTTTTCTAGTAAGGGCCTTAACCTGAGCATAACAGAATCCCCTTGGCTGAGCCATTAAATCATTTCAGTGTTGAAAGCTCCATGACTCTCACTATGAGATACCAAGTTGTGTCTACTCTTCCACTGCAAGAGATAAAGGGGCCCTATCAAAAAAAAAAAGGTCCTGGTTTTCAAACTTAATTGTAAGTTGCACAGATGCGTCGTATGCTGCTCTAGGACATCAATGCAGCTTTGTATTAACCAGCCAAACCCATTGTCCTTGTATGTTTTGTTCCCCATACCCTTTAAATACTGGGATGTTCCCTCCCCCAGAATGTTTTCCCAAGTCACCACTGTAAAATTTTTATAAACAAAACCACTGACTTGTGCCAGGGACTTACCCATGGCTCAGCTACCACCCAACAGGATCCTCCCTTCCCGTGAGCAGAGAATGATCCAATCTCTGAGCCCCATCTCTGCCCCAGTTTTCTTAGGCGACTTTTGGAATCAGCTGCATCATTTGGGTGCCAAAACAGGCTGAGAAGTCCAAGAGGTTAATTGGAGGTATGCCCGTGAAAGGCAGAGACCTAAAGTCAGCAGGGAAATCCAAACCAAGATGCATAGCTGACACCATAAAACAGGGCGGGAAGGAGGCAGATTGGCTGAGAGGAGCCTGGGACTGCGCGGCCACTCCGACAGACTTGGCCAGTGCAGTGGGAGATCCAGTGCACATTGTTCCTGAAGGAGCCCCACGCTGGGCAGAAATGGCCAAGCCTGGGCACTCCCTCTGTGCTGAATGACCAGCTGCTCACTGCCCAGGGAGAGCTTGACCTTGGCTCAGACACTGCAGCAGCCTGCAGGTGCTATACCGGAAGGCTGTCGTCTGCTCTCAGGGGTGCCCCCCAGCTACCACAACTATGACTTAACAAAATCCCCAAGTCGTCTCTGTGAATATGGAAGCAGACATGTGCATAAAGATCTACAAATAGGGGCATCTGACTCTCGGCTTCAGCTCAGGTCACGATCTCAGGGTTGTGAGTTTGAGCCCCACTACTCCCCCCAAACCCCGACTGTGGGGCTCTGGCCTAGGAGGGAGTCTGCTTGAGAGTCTCTCTCTTCCTCTCCCTCTGCTTCTACCCCTGTTCTCACATGCCCCCTTTCTCTAAAATAAGATACATAAATAAAATCTTTAAAAGAAAGGATCTGCAAATATACCACCAGGTACACAACAGAAGTTACCTCTCAGGGATGGAGTAATAGTGGGAGAGATGAAGGAAACACTTTCACATTTTATTCCATATATTTCTGTCTCGATTTAATTTTTATAATAATTTATTCTCCTAATAATAACTTGTGCGATGAAAAATAAATATAAACGTAACCTCTGGGGCCCTTTAAATCCTTTTTCTTAAATTCAGCTTTCACTTGTATTAACATCTCTCCTTTGCTTTTTTTAATTGGCACTTACTGGACATATCTTCACCAACCCTTTTACTTTTAATCTTTCTGAGCTGTTTTGTTTGAGGTATTTCTCTTGAGTTTAAATATTTTAAAGATTTATTTATTTATTTGAGAGGTGGGGAGGATGAGAAAAGGGAGGAAAGGGCAGAAGAAGAGAGACAAACCTGAGGTAGACTCCCTGCCTCGTGTGGAGCCTGACCCTGAGATCATGACTGGAGTGGAAACCAAGAGTCAGCAGTTTAATGACTAAGCCACCCAGGCACCCTGAGTTTAAATATTTTAAATTCAACTTGAGATGTTTTTGTCTTTTGAAAGCAATTTTTTAAATCTATGTATTTCTATTTTGGTGACATCTATCATTTTGTTTTATGCTACAGCACTTAGGCTCCTGTTTGTCCACAACAGAAATAGAACCTAACATAGCAGAAAAGGTACATATTGTCCTGACTGGGAAGATCAGGAACAGGCTTGGAGGACAAGCAGGAACTATGGAAGGTAGGACAGAGCTGAGATCATGAGGGCATGCCCCGGGGACATGCAAGGACACTGCAGCTGGACCTTTCTTACTGCCACCCCCAAACTGCCCTGTTTCTGGTCACTTTGACTGCATAGCCATTGCATGGCTGCCATTGCTGTAGAAACTTTGTGCCACTCCTCAACTTTCAGAGCCACAGATGGGAGCATCAGACTGGCTGAGCCCAAGATTCAAGGCTGGCTGATACCAGTGAGAGAGGGATCTGACACCTCAGCTTTTAACCTAGGAGCCAGAGCCCAGCCAGATGCTGAGCAGTCAGGAAAAACGAACATCCACCGTGTATGCATTAGTTGTTTATGACTTCTTTTCCTCTCTTTTGGTATTCTTTATTTTCCCCTTTGCTTTAAAAAAAAAAAATCATCTCTGGTGTCTAAGAGCATAGGTACCACGTTGAATACTCTTATTAAATTTCTGAAAATTATCTTTTAATTTTTTTTTTTTTTACTTTTTACTTTTGCATTTCACTGAATGTTTTGAGTCAACAACAAAACTAAGTTTGGGAGCCCCCTGTTTAAGACTAAAGTTCTAACAATCTTACTCTTTCCCCCATTCATTTCACCATGCCTGCCATGGTCATCTTTATTCCTCTTGCTATCATCTCTTTGCCCTTGCATTCTGGGAGAAATTCTGGGAGTTTCTCAAATTTGTCCTTCTAATTACTGACTCCTGCTTTCTACTAGGGAAAAAAATTCTTTTTACTACCTCCAAGGTATATTATATTTTCATTACTTTACTGTGTAGTGATTTCTGTTCAAAATTTCTGTTCTGTGCAAAATGTCAGATCATTTCTGGAACTTTTCCTCTGGGTCCTGTAGTATATCATTTTCAGAGATGTAGAAGCAGAGTGACTAAATGTTTGGTTGTGGCACAAATATTTGGATATGGCAATGGTAGCTTTTAATTTTCTGTCCCATTGAAAAGATCATTAAGTCTTATATAATTACAAATTAAATGTAGTCCTAAATCATTAATTTTCTTTCACAAATGGCTTAATGTACATTTGATAGTTTTATCACATTTCTAACAGAAAAATAATGGATCTACTTTTGCCTTGTCCTCCCCACCCTGCACCTGGGTCTCAGAGCTCTGCATGTGTTCACCAGCATGCCTTTATGTGTCTTCTGGATGATGTTCCTTTTTTCTTGTACCTTGGGCTCCCTATCAGACATGCACTCCTGCTCACCTTGAGCAAAGCAAGGTCTTTCAAACAGTTTATATCATCTCCACTTTGTAAGTGTATCAGACTATCAGTCTACATTCTATAACAAATAACTCCAAAATATCAGTTTAACATAATAAAAAATCATTTTTCACCCACCTCCCAGTATTGGTTTTGGGAAGTAGGGCAAAGGGCTAGTTCCCCTACTCCCATTTCATGTCTCCACCCTCCTCTATACTTTTAGGACCCTCTCTTTTCAATTGGAGGATAGAGAAAGTGCACAGAGGATTGTACTTGGGAGGTTTATATGAGCCAGTCCTGGAGGTAGCCCAATCACTGCTCATATTCCACTGACCAAAACTCAGGCATGTGGGTGCACCCAACTGTAAGGAAGGCTGTAAAATACAGTCTATCTTTGGGTCCAGGAAGAAGTGAGGAGCACCAGCAGGCTCTGCCACATGAGGCAAAGTCCCCATGTGTTGTGAGATTAAACTCAGAAAGGGTTTTTCATTCCCATTCTGCTTGTCTCTTAGAAAACAGAGATTCCCTTCAGGTCCTGCCATTCAGTCATCCATCAGGCTTCATTTTCAACGTTATTAATTTTCATCATTATCTATTTCATTTTATTTTATATTAAAGATTGGTTTATTTATTTATTTATTTATTTTACAGAGAGCAGAGGAATGAGGCAGAGGGAGAGGGAGAGGCTTAAGCAGATTCCCCACTGAAAGTGGAGCCCAACTCCGGGCTCAATCTCATGACCCCGAGATCACAACTTGAGCCAAAACCAAGAGTCAGATATTCAACTGTGCCATCCAGGTATCTCTCTGTGGGTATTTTAGTGGGCAAGTTGATAAAGACTTCATTGGGAAATGTTAGTCAGGTACAGTTTTAAACTGGAATGTTGCCTTGAATCCTTCTTGGTAGATGTTTTATTTTATGTTGTTTTGTTTTGGACCTAAATGAAGGACTATACATTTATTTCCCTTAAGGTTCATTTTGTTATGGGTAGACCATCACTTGAACCTGTAAAGAGTTCTTTGTTTCATAATACTATCCCCATGGATAACATTGGAGTTCCCTCAGGAGATTTCTATTCATATACCCAGATCATTCTTTTTTGGGCAGATGGAGGTGAGAGAGTGAGGTAGAGGGGGCTGGTCTCTCTTACATGTCTTAGTGACAGATTGACAAAAGTGTGGTAGCTCCTCCGCCTTATAACTCAGCTAGCCCCTGCCCTTTCCTGCAGAGTTCGTTTGCTTGGTGACATTGCTAAAAGACTGGGAAGAAAGAAGGAGCCCCAGACAAGGAAAGAACCATGAGAATATTGGTCACTGTGCCATTAAAGACCAGACTGCATCCCATCTCCCTCCTTCTTTCTACCCCTGGCTGCTCCAAGGTCAAGTTGTTGAGAGTATTTATTCATCTCTGCTTAGATGGGAAAGACCTGATAGGCTCTGGTTGGACAATGAGTCCTCACCTGATAGGCTCACCTGGTCCTATCAGGTCCTCACCTGATAGGTTCTGGTTGGACAATGAGTGCATTTAACTTGGAAAGCCAGGGCTAGATATGATGGCTAATTCTATGTGTCAACTTGGTTTGGCTGTGGAACCTGGATATTTAGTCAAATACTGGCTTAAAGGTTTCAGTGAAGGTACTTTCTGGATGAGATTAACACTTCAACATTAGACTGTGGGTAAAGCTGATGATCCTCCATAATGTGCTAAGTCTCATCTAATCAGTTGAAGGTCTTAAGAGGAAAAAGATTAACTTTTTCCCTAAGGAAGAAGGAATTCCATGAGCAGACTGCCTTTGGATTCTAGCTACATCAAATTCTTCTCTGGGTCTCTAGCCTGCTGGTCAACCCTGCACACTTTGGACTTCTCAGCTTCCATGATCACATGAGCCAACTCCTCAGTCTTTCTCTCTCATCTATCTATCCAACTATCATCTGTCTATCTATCTGTCATCTATCTATCTCTTATTGGTTCTGTTTCTTGGAGACAAAGATGAGTCCTGTTTTTCTTTAAATCTCCCATGGCCCAACCTTCTCCTCCTCATTTGTGTTATCACCCTGAACCTTTGTGATGTGTCAGAAATTGCAGAGTGTTTATATCCATTATATAATTTATTCTTCACAATAGTCCTATGAGATAGATATTATTATTATCCTCATTCTGCAGATAAGGAAATTGTGGTGCAGGGAGGAAAGATGATTTGCCCAAGGTCATGTAGCTACTGAGTAAAAAAATAATTTTCAAACTTGAAATGTATAACTCCAAAGCCCTCATTAAATAATCACAACACTGTAATATCTATTAGAAACCCTATTGCATAGGAATTATACAAATCAAAATTTAACATGCAGTGACCTCTAGAAGCTGAATGTCCATCAGGGTCACAGGTTTGGAAAACATCATGGACACAGAGAAGCTAATGTAGCTAAGTGTAAAGAGCAGTCTATGGAGTTGGTCAGATCTGGGGTCAAGTTCCCGCTTTATTACATTTACTGTCTGTATGAACTTGGGCAACTTTCTTAACCTCCATGTTCTCAGCTTCTTCTTTGGTAAAATGGAAACAACACTACTTACCATGATTTATTGAGGATTTATTGAGATAAAGTAAGCAAAATACATGTTTTTAGTAATCAGTGAATAACTTCTAAATAAACAAAAGCTATTTTTTTAAAAGGACAGTTGAAACATGGAAAGCAAAAGCCATAGATGGACAAAACTAAATTGCCAGGAACACAATGTCCATATCTGCTTCTGCTTTTGAGGTTTATGGTCAGTGACTCACTCAATTTGCTTGCTGCCAGATTTTCAGCAGTGCCCAGATGAGCACCAAGGCAAGAGAGAGGAAGCAGCAGTCAGACAAAGTTGTTTTGACCCTTCAAGTGGTAGTGTTCTTGGTACTATATTGTCACTTTGTCCTAGAGTCTGGCTCTAAAGTCACATTCTAGATAACCCTCTCATTGCCTCATGCTTTATAGCTTTGACTCTCAATGAAAGGAGGGGAAGAAAACATCTCTGAAAAGTCGGTGTTTCCTGTTGCTGTAAATCTTTGGGGAGACCTATAAGAAGGATGATCTAGAGGATAGATGAATGACCCCTAAAAGACCTATCTGCTGAAGGGCGATAATGTTTTTTGCACTATCAAAGACCTTACTAAAGGATTCTAAACACTTGACTTCATTAAAATCTCACCACCAATTTTACTCTATCCTGGAGCTGCTAATGAAGAAGAAGAGTCATTTGCCAACTTGAACCAATGTAAACTATCCTGGCTCCCCCTGGAGAAGATGCACGTGGCTGTGTCAGCTGGGTTGCCTTACTGAAAATCCAGTCTCATAATCAAAATCTCTGTAATTCAGTCTCAATTACTCCATGGTGTCCCACCACATCAGCCAGCTGCAAAGATAGCCCTGCATTTGGTGAATTACCCATTTCTCTCCAAAGAATCACACTAAAAGAATTTGACTCCATTTACCATATGTTGCTTTTTTCTTTTTTCCTGAGAAGTGATTTCCAAATGGTACCCACTCCTTTCTCCTGCAGCCCTGAGGACCCAGTCAGAGCCCAAAGAGGAAAACACTGGCAGAAATCTCCAGGTTTATAGATGAAAATCTTTGCACCTGAGTAAGTATCTCAGTGACCAGAATAGGGTTGGGGTGGGAATATTCACCTCATTCCCTGACCTGTGAGTAATCTATTAAGTGTCTGGAGATTTTGAACTTTGGCTGATTTCTTTGGGTTGGTGGCTCTTCCAAAAGGACAGGACCATAATTTTAGCTTTGATAGGCAGTGGTGGACATTAAGTGTATTTTTTGTTTGTTTGTTGTTGTTTTCCCAAAGGTGTTGGAGAGCAGCCAAGACTAGGGTCTTAGGAAAACCTTAAGAATTTCTTTTTCCTCTCTCAACCTGACTGGTTTCACCAAAAGGTCAGGAGTATATCAGATCTACAGCTGGATACAGCATGCTCCCCACCAACACCCCCCAGCCCCCCAAAAGCCATAGAATATATTAGGCCAAGTTTAGCTAGTAGATCTCAAGGGAAGAAGCATGCGCTAGGACTCAGAGGTACTGAGTGAGTTTCAGACCCTATCTATAAAATGGGGAAGGCTATAGTGGCCTCACAGAATTGTGAGGAAGAAATGAGATACACTTTGTGAAGTGTGCTTTGTAAATGCTAACATGCTTAACAAATACGGGTTATTTTTGGTTAAAATGAAATATTGGACCAAAGCTTTATTTGCTACACTCCTCATCATCTCTTGATCCAGGCGCTTAGGGCAAATCTCTTGGCCCTAACGTCAAATGTCAGAAAAGGTCCCCATTGTGCTCTGTGACTTGCAAAACAAATTCTTCAAGTAAAAAGGAAAAAAAAAAAAAAAAAAAGGAAAAAAAAGCATTCTTTTTCTGTATCCAGAGTCTGCCTGGAGAACAGTGATAAATCCAATTAGTAGATGTATAAAGCTTTTTCAGTTTAAAAATAAATTTTTAAGATTTTTTTTTACGTGTGCCTCACAACAATACTTGGAAGGTGCTTTAAGACGGTGACATGCCTATTTGATAAACAAGGAGGTAGGACTCAGAATCATGCAGCATTTAAGTGATATATCCAGGACCTGAATGCAAGTTTTCTCACCACACATCCCAGTCTTGCTGGTACTGTCCCCCAGACTATACTGAACAGAAGGGTTTGCACGAATCAGTCCCACTGTGTCAGGAGAATCACCTGGAGAGCCCATAACTAATGTTTTCCTACCCAAGAGTCACATTAAAAGGTAAACAAATTCTATTCTCAGGGAACTTACATCAAATATACAAGACTAGGTTCTATCCAACAAGGGTCTCCATAAAACTATGGTCTCAGATTATATTTGTTGTTGATGGTGATGATTATCACTGTGTTGGAAAAGGAACTGGATAAAGTTAGGGCCTTTCTGGAGGAAGTGGCCCTTCAAATTTAAGAAGAGTGGGTAAAGTGACAAATACTCTGTAACTCAGGTTGACTAAGATTCAAAGGAAGGGACTGAGAGTAGAGACAAAACAGCATGTGTTTACCTGCTCTACAGCCTATGGATTTTTCTATTCCTCTCTACGTGTAACATAAACTTGAAATAGACCCAATAACTATAAGCTAATATTTACATAATGTGCTAGTACATAATGTGCTTGCAAAGCACTTTGATTTTTTATTATTTTCCAAAATTTAATCTTCATGGCAATTTTGCCAAGTAGTATCTTCATCTGGGTTTCCAGAAATCTGAGATGAAGGTTTATGCAATACTAATTTATTAGGCCATGCAAGTGCAGGGAGCAGGAGTGAGGGAAAATGGGAGCTAACCAGGGAAAGAGTGAATACCAATATATGGCTGCATTACTGGGCTGTCCCTGCTGCATGTGACTGATTGATTTCATGGTGCAGCTCTCCGAGAAGCTACATAAATTATATCTTAGGATCGTCAATCTGGAAAGAAATGGGAGTCTATCCACTGATTCCTTTCTCCTCTAAAATTTTCCCCTTGAAGCATTATTCACCCACACTTTTGGGTTTCAAAGGTGAGGGTGCCAAGCAGGAACCTACAGCATGCTAAGTCTTGAGGACAACTAGAAAACCCTGTGACAAGAGGCAAGCTGCTCTAGGTGCAGGCATAAGTTGAGATACTGTAGGATAGCATTTACTTGAAGTCAGTAAAACCTCATGCAGAGCTGGTTATCACAGTAAGGACTGAAAGAAGAGACAGGAGATAAGACCCCAGAGGATCTGGAGTGGTACATGCAGGGTATCTGATACAATCCACCCATTGTGCTGCTCAGCTCATTCATTCCTGTCTGGCTGCCATTATACAATACAGAGCCACGCTCAGGGCCATCCCTGAAGGGGGCCATGCTGTGGCAGTGGTGTTTTTTCAGTTGGCTCCAAACTATTGTGTTGAATCATCTGTGAACTTGGCTGTTCTTTCCTCCTCCATCAGCTGTTATAAGGAAAACCCCCATGACACCACAGGTTTGAGCTGAGGAAAGGACATCTGTGCATTAGAGGTAGGTGACAAGGAACTCTGGACCACACATCCATGTGATTTATTTAGGCCTTTTGAGCCTACTTGGGCCTGATCCCTAAAAACCTAATTTCTGTTAGACAACTGATTGTTAACTGTGCTCACCCAACTTCATGACTTGGTGGATATGATGCTTTTCAGTTCATGATGGGTAATTCAGATCCCATAATTACTTGGTATTCCATGGTCAGGCATTTGGTTTCTGCTAGGACCCAGTAGCTTACCAGGGGCTATTTTTTAAATAAAGTTTCCTTGCTGCAAACTTCTGGCCTTTTTTCAGAACCTTAGGTTCAGCACTTTAATGCTTCTATTGAAGCTTGCCGACACAACCTTGTCCACATGGATAGCGGATCTGCTGAGTCATATACCCCCCTGGCAGGGAGGTTATTCTGCCACTGGGGTTGCTGCAGAGCTCTCTAGTTGCTGGCCCTATTTGAAACTGGCAGCCTGCTGAGTCATTTGAAATTTTGGTTAGAGCATTATTCCCTAGTGTAGCATATTCTATCCTAAAAGCCAAAGAAGTCTATCAACACTGTGCCTTTTTCTTAATGATAGGAGGTGCAAAAGTGCAGTAACTTGACCTTTATCTTAGAGGGAATGTCCTGATATGCCCTAAACTATTGGACTCATAAAACTTTACCAATAGGTCAGGCCTTTGAATCTTCCTGTGGTTTATCCCTTACCTTTTAGTATGCTCATGTCTTACCAGGCATCTAGAGTAGTTGCCCCTTCCTGCTCTGTGAGTCCAGATAGTAAGATATCATTAATAATGAAGCATAATACTGTTCTGTGGAATTTTATGATGATCAAGATCTCAGTGGGTTATACTGTGATGGAGAGTTAACATAGCCCTGGAGAAAGACAACTAATGCATATTGCTGTCTCCATCATATGCAGATAACTGATTTCATCCTCTTATTGATAGGGATTGAGAACTAAGTTTTTGCCAGTGCAATAGCTGCATAGCAAGTGCCAAAGGCTGTGTTAGTCTGCCTCAATAAAGACATCAGATCCAGCACAGCGACTATGACAGGAGCTGCCACTTACTTATGCACCACCATCAAAGGCCTATATTCACCTATTTTTTTCAGGGACCACCCTGGTTCATTAAATGAAGATATGATGAGCCCATTGCCCTGACAGCTTTTAAATCTTGGTTGAAGGTGTTAACCTCTGAATTTCTCTTAGACTATTCCTCTGATTACTATTTAGGTCAGTGCAGAAGGTGGGGAGTCAGTCAATTTCATAGGCTTTCACTTGGCCATTACTAGCACAATGACCCTTACTTAATAGCCAGGGAATCATTGGGAGGACTCTGCCAGCTTCTAAGTACATCTTTTTTTTTTCCCTTTTATTTTATTTTTTATTTTTTTAATAATAAATTTATTTTTTATTGGTGTTCAATTTGCCAACATACAGAATAACACCCAGTGCTCATCCCATCAAGTGCCCACCTCAGTGCCCGTCACCCAGTCACCCCCACCCCCCACCTACCTCCCCTTCCACCACCCCCAGTTCGTTTCCCAGAGTTAGGAGTCTTCCATGTTCTGTCTCCCTTTCTGATATTTCCTACTTATTTTTTCTCCTTTCCCCTTTATTCCCTTTCACTATTATTTATATTCCCCAAATGAATGAGACCATACAATGTTTGTCCTTCTCCGATTGAGCTTCTAAGTACATCTTTCCAGTCATACTCTTAGAGGCCAGGGATCTAGCCATAGAGTGGGTCTGCAGCCATAGGGGACCTATTGTGAGATGGACTAGAGCCAGGATTATCTTTATTACCAGGCCTCCATGAATTCTCCTTCTAATTAGGACTATAATGATATTTCAGGTGCTATGAGTCGGTGTAAGAACCCATATAGAAAAATTCTTAAGAAGTCAGAATATTTCCCTTCCCCTGGTGTACACATACCCTAGAAAAGAGCCACATGTTCTTACTGGGAAGGCTCAGAGGAATATCCGCCATATATACTTGAGCTGGCATTGAGGGTCCTTACTTTAGGAGACCCAGTCTCATTTTCAATCAGTGGGCTGTGTCTGCATACTGTCTTTGATCAAAAATTAAGTAGGGACCATGATTTTCCATTTTGGTGTCTGGATGATTGCCAGCAGTCTTCTGCTCAACAACCCTTGAACATTTTTTTTTTTTTTTTTTAGCACATAAGTTAAGAAATACTATACAGAACTCTAGGAGCACAGCCATTGCCTGGTGGTGTGCTGCAGTCAGCTCATATCAGTTCACAAGAACATATTGTGCATATCTCTTCCCAACCTGATGTTGAATGAAGTCAGAATGATAGCTTGAAAATGATCATTATAGGAATACTTGCACCATGGAAATTGGCAAATGTTAAGGTAAGGTTTGTCTATTTTTTTCAGAGAGCTGCTCATTAAACATTTATCAATCTTTTACCACCATTGCCAGAGATCCCTAATGTTCAAAGCACCCCGATTTCTACTCTGGCCTCACTGCCCATTACAATAATTACATCCACCATGCCTCTGATGGTTAAGTGCGGCCCCCTAGCCTTCACCTTTCCTTTATCCTATCAAATCCATTGATGCTAGGAATTGGGTTTCATAGGTTCTGTGGCAGTTCTCCCATCAGCTATTTCAGCTCACAGAGGAAAGTCACCACCATTAAATTTCTCAAAGATGCTAGTGCATGTCTCATCTGAGTGTTCCTTACTGCCTTAGTGAAAGGGCTCTCCTCTGGGCCATCCTGGAGGACATGGTTAGGAGGTAGATTCTCAGGTTTGATAAAGTACATCCATTCATATCCCTGCTTTCTTGGTCTTTTCTTCAATATCACATGAAGGAAATTCTAAGACCTCCACCTAATTCACTGTAGATGAAGTGAAGATGAAGTGTAGATGAAGATCATTATTACGTCTGAGTCAAGAAGTCATCCCAACAGATTGTGCAGTTGGGCTCTGTCCTTTTCAGAATATAGTGAAGATCATCTAAGTCAAAAAATATTTCATATTTAGTCTATTTGCTGCCCTCCCACCAAGATCCATTTCTACACACTTTATCCTGTTTGTTGCCTGTAATTCCTTCAGCCTATAAGTGACCTCCTCCCAGACCAGAGACTGTACTTCACTGCTTGATCTGTGTTTCAGTGTGATCCTGGTGATTTCCCTGGAGGTTTGAAAGATAGCTGAAGATTTTGAAGAGAAGAGTCATCTTGCAAAGCATCATCCTTGTCTCCAGGCAAGAAGAGTTTACTCTTCCCCAGCAGTGAAATTAGAGGGCTCAAGATTCTCAGGCTTATCCACTCAAAAGCCCCCAATAGGTTTCATGACCCCTTTCTTTTCCTGCCTGAGTCTTGACTCTAATGTAAGAGAGTAGAGGTTGGACATGTATTCTTCTTGACAGTTATAGCACCAGTACAATGAGATCCTGGGCTTTATACTCAGTATCATGTGTCCTGAAGCTTTAGGAGATGAGAGTCTCCCTAAAGCTACCTTGCAGGGCCTCTAGCTTTCACATTATGCTTTGACTTGGTAATTAGCTTCCCCAATCCTATCATTTTCTTTATTGTCAAGGTTTCCAAGGTAGTGAACAAAAGCAAGGTCACTCCACCTAATTATCAATGCTCATATACCTTTTAAGTACCACAGCCATCATATTCAGTGTCTCATCCTACACATCATCTCAAAATAAAATAAAATCTTAGTGTTTTTATAACATTATAGGCTATAGGCTATCACCACCTTCCCCACTATTGGCAACAGGAGCAATTGTCATCAGATCGAGTGATCTACCTTCAAAATCCCATTCTGGGGAGTCTGCTTTCTAGGATCTGCCTTCTATTCTGGGTACCAGCTGTCTTAGCCTGGGTTAAGAAAACAGAAATTGAAAACAGGAAATAGAGACTGATGAAAAGTTTCATGTGCTTTTGCTTTGTTAGAAAGTACAATCCTAGGGAGCAGGAATGAGATCAAAGGGGTGAAGCAGGGAACAGAATGGTTACTGTGAGGCTGTGTCATCAGATCATTTATGCATTATGCCAAGCTCAGTATTTGATACATGGGAAGCTCTTGAATAAAGTTAATTCCCACCCCTTTCCAGCTGCTTTTAAATGTAACTGATTACTAGACTGCACAAGATCATCCTTCAAGAAGTTATGTAGACAACATCTTAACAACATTCATCCAGGGATATACCTGGGGAAGAACTTTCCCATGGATACCAACTTCTGTTTTTCCCTTAGGGGTACTTACTCCCCTACAATTCTGGGTTGCATATGTGTGTGTACTGAGCAGGGTCCTGAGATGTTTCACACCATAATGTCAACACGAGACCCCTAAGATAGGAGGCATATTTGTGAAAGAGGGAGGCAAGGCACCATCAGGTCATGTCTGTGTGAAGTCATGCAGAGTTCATGTAAAGCTGGAGGCTTCTTTGGCAGATGGGATAAGAGACAGGTAAGGCCACGTGGTGCCTATGAGTGTCTGATACAAGTAGGCAGACTAGACTATCAGATCCTTGAAGGCAGAGACCATGTCTTTACTCATCTCAGAATATCATGTTACCTAACATGATTTCTGGTACTGGGTTTTATTGATCAGTAAATATCTGTTAATGTCAACTAAATGACTGGTGTTCTTTTCCTCATTTTTCCAGTTGTACTGTATATAATTGACATACATCACTGTATAGGTGTAAGGTGTACAGCATAAATGGTTTGACTTAAATATTGTGAAATGATTGCAATAAGTTTAGTTAGCATCCATCAGCTCATATGGATACAATAAAATGAAAAAGCAAAGAAAAGGAAAACACATTTTTCCTTGCGATGAGAATTTTTTTCATCTTATAGATGCAGAAAACAAGGCTCAGGTGGGGCTGCCCACTTCTCTGAACCCAGCACACCTGGCAAATAGGGGCATGGAGGCATGAATTCCAGATTTCCTCATACTGAGCTGAAGGTAATCAGCTTTCAATCTGTCCCTCAGTGGCTATTCTTTGGGGGATAGAATACCATTCATTTTTTTTCAAGTCAGCTCCTCCTGGAACTCCACTTATGCAACTCAAATAAGCATCAGAAGGTAAATTGGCAACCAGCCATTGTTTCACACACTGATTTCCAAAAGCACAAGACTGTCCCAATCGTAAGAACTGATAGCAAACACAATGAACTTTAGCTCAGTGCCTACAAACCAAGGAAGCCCTGAGATGACTGTTTATGTGACCTCCAAACAGGGTGGTCTAAAGGGGGTTGCTGACTTTGTGCCCCTCCCTCACCACCTTTTGGATACCTGGCTGATCTCTTTTTCTTCTCTTTGCAGGTGGCCAAACCACAGACTCCTCCCTCTTCTTCCTGGCCTCATGAGCATTAATCAACTTCAACCTTCCCCAAGACCTGGTCAAGGAGAAGCAGCAACCTTCTTAGTAAACTCAAACTGTCATTGGAGTTGAAAAATGAGTCCACAGAGGCTTGAATCATCCAAACTTCCCAGCTTGCTGAGTGCAGGGAAGGAAAGAGGACACGAGTCAGGGAGATAGTACCCCCCAGGACAGGTCTCTGTGGATGGAGCAGGGGAGGCTGCTGTCTTCTACTTTCTCCTTCCTCCTTCATCCCCTTAGCGTTCCCCTTGTGACAGCACCATGCAGTAGAATGAGGCTATTTAACTGTCTTTCTCTAGCAAGATGATTTGGTATATGATCTATGTTGCAACACACTTCTCTTTGCAGCAAGTGATATTTGAATGGTGTTTTCCAAGTTGGATTGCACAGTACCATGAGTAGAAACATTTTCCAAAGCCCCCACTTTCTTCTCCTGTTTTGGGAGCTACATCCTGTGTAGATGCCCAGCAGATTCCATTTTGGCCCACTCACTGGTCCCCTCCACTTGTATGAAATCTCCATCAGATAATGGGCTTTTACTCCTGTAACCCACATGATAGTTACAGGTTAAATATTTGCATACAGGTACAGCATGCAAGATCACATTACAATATTTGGAATCTATACTTGCAACTATTTAAATGACCAGGATGCTGACTAACCTCTCTCGACATACCTTCCTATCTTCAATCCCTAAAGCCCTTTCACCAAGTAGCTGATACTAATCACTGCTTTTTAAAGAGTTTTTGAAGGGTAGGGCAGGGTGCAAAGTGTTTTACAGATAGTATGTCATTTCATCCTACTCAGTAGGTTGTTTTTTATCAGTTACAAGAAGACATTTAAAACCCAGAGAGGCTGAATGATTTTGTGCTATGTCGTTTACTCAGTAAGTGGCAAGATCAAACTTGAATTCAAGTCTGCAGATTTTGTATCCCATTCCCTTTCCACACCACAACTCTTAGCTTTTAGACAAATTAATAAATGAACAAATAGTAATTGAGCACCTGCCATGTGCCAGGCTCTGAGCTAGGAACTTCACAGAGTATTCTCATCCACCTGAAGACAATCTTGTTTCTTGTTTTATAGGGGAAGAAAATGAAGTCCTGGTTTGTCAGCTATGGACAGACCTGGGATTTGAATTCTGTTTGACTATAAGACTTTTCTTTCTTTCTCTCTATCCCTCCCCTGCCTCCATCCCTTCCTTCCCCAATTAATCTGTATCAATTTTGCTAAGGTTAGAATCTCATCTTACCCTTCTTAACATAACAGATCATTTATGCATTATACCGAGCTCAGTATTTGACACATGGGAAGCTCTTGAATAAAGTTAATTCCCACCCCTCTCCACCCTCAAATCACCTAAAGAACTTCTATCACACTTCCATTCCTTGTTGAGTAGAAAGGGACAGCTCTTTTTTAGCTATGCTGGGGGTAGAGATTCTGTCTCTCCAGCTTGGTTGGTGTTTCCTTCTGCCCAGAGAGCTGTGCCTTGCAGATGGTCTAGTTTGACCCTTTCAGGGACACCTAGGAGAATTGAGGCACCCTGTCAGCACTGGGGCTCCTTTCTGTTAGTTTCTTTTTCTTTTTTTTTTCTGTTAGTTTCTAAAGAATTAATGAAAAGGGAAATTTTGCAAGATCCTAACACAGGCTTTGTTTTCCCTTCTTTCTTGTTTTGTAAAGGAAGGCCCCTGCTGGCTTTTTAAGCCCAAGGAAAACTTAACAAACACTTGCTGCAAACCACCTTGCTGCCCGCCCCCCCTGCATTATATAGCCTCCCCCACTTCGGAGATTTGCCTTCCAATCCCTGCAAAAGAGCAGCAGAGGAGGTAGGATATGGAGTCTCATTAAGTTTCTTTGCTGTGCCAGTCGTCTTTCCCAGAGAGGGATTGTAATGCTCTCTTTGTAATACTCAGCCCCTCTCACAAGTTGGCAGCTTCTTTCTCTTAACTTATATTCTTGGCTAAGAATGTGTTCAAAGGGATTTTAGAAAAGCCTCCCCAAATACCTGTTTACTGACTTTCTGAGAGCATTTCTGAGATGGCACAAGGATGTGGCGGCTCTGAAGTTGGCTTCCTTTTGCTAATGAGTCTCAGGCTGAGCGCTCCCTGGCACTCAGCAATGCGGATGAGGAGGGCACCTCTGCACCACTTCCTTTGCTCTGGACTAACCCTCACTCTCTGTCCTGTCCTGTCCCCACTGGAACTGGTGGTGTCTGCTCAAGCCTGAGGCCAGGTGCTTCCCCTGAGAGTCCTGCTTAGCTCGGGATGCAGTATGTATCTTCACACTCAACTTTGGAGCCTCAAGAGCTCTTTGTCTCATCCGCAGGTCATTTCTGACTTGCCACTCCCCCAGGTCTGGTACTATTTTATATATCCTTGAAATAAGAGCATGATGAGGTCTTTTCTGGTGTAGGTCTCTTGAGTTCTAAGATCGCTCTATATTGATGAATTTTATGATGTCAAGTGTTGGACCCTATTCTTGGGATTTCCCCTGGAATAATAAAATAATATAGCTCAGGTACCGTTCCAAGTGCTTCATTCATTTAATCCTATAATTGCCCTGTGAAGTAGGTACTATTATTTTTCTATATTTAAGAAAAAGAAGCTGAGACACCAAGAGATTAAGTTACTCTCCCAGTGCCACTTAAACTAGGAAATGGTAGAGTTAGGATTATAATCTGGTCTCTCTCATACTCCTAACCATGCATTAAACTTCTCTGAGCAAGTGGGCACCTGAGGTTAAACTGAACAGCAGACCCTGTACAACCCTCTCTTCTCTCCCATCAAAATTCTCAGTTCTCCTCACTCCCATTGCAGTTTCCTCCAGACCAGAGCAACTCCCTGTACAGTCACAACCATACTACTCCCTCTGCCATTCTATATTTGCTCACCTGCCATCTCTATCCTTGAATCCCTTCCTCCTCTACCCCAATTGAAATCCCACCTTACTTTCCTTTCAAAATCATTCCTCAGTCTTATTTATCCCAGGAAGATACCCTTGTCTTACCCAATTCTTCACATCTCCTGATTCAAATTCATTTACGGCTCTCCTTGGGATGAGAGTCGGGGTGGAATACACTGAAAATTTCTATGTAGATGACACTGGAGTTCTCACATAGAGAATCTTGATCCAAGGTGGGATATTCTCCTTAAGGTCCCAGGAGTCTATTTTTCTGTCACCTCATTCACTGTGTCATTTTGCTGAGCAGGGCACTGCATTAGGGTCGTGGGAGGCTAAGATAATAAGGTGCAGTCTTTGTCCTAGACGTACTTGCAGACTAGTATTGGGTTGATAGCATATGTACATAAATAATTGCTGTACAAGGAAGTGAGTGGTCAGTGTCTCAATAGAAACATCAAGTGACTCAGGGTCCTAAGATGGGAGAGATCACTTAGCTGATAACAGGGAAGGAAGGCCTGTTATTCAAATGCCATTTGGCATTTGAATTTGACTTTGAGGGATATGCTCATTTTGCAGACAAGGTTTCAAGGCTAAGGGGCAATATAAAAATAGCAATGCATCAGGAATATTTGGGATTGGATAAAGGAATCTGTGTGAAGTAAACATGAGAAATGAGACCGGAAATTAAATTGTGGTCAAAATGGAAAGAATCTTACATATTAGAGAGTATATTTAAAAAATATCATAGCTTTCAGAGAATAAAGAGTTGAGTTTAAATAGTGCATGCAATCGGGAGCCTTTGTAGGTTTTTAAGGTGGAGAGGGAAATTAATAACAATTAACTCTGATAGTCATGTGTAAGAGTTGAGGTGCTACATAGCTGTTATAGAGACGAACAGGCCTTTGTAGAAACAGAAAAAAAGGTTAGGGCAGTAGGAATGGACAGGAAAGGATGAATGTGAGAGATATTTCATTGGTGGATTAAATGAGATTTTATATCTGACTAGATGAAAAAATGGAAGAAGTAAAAATGAATTTAGGACAATAACAGAAATAGGAAAGTAGGGGGAAATGTGGATTTTGGTAGATGGGGCGAAGGAGAAGACTGATAAGGAGATCAGTTGGGACACGTTGGGTTTGAAGAGCTGAAAGTTCCTTTGGTGAAGTTGTTAGTACGCTATTTGGCATTTGGAGAAGTTGGAGCAGCATAGGTCTGGTGGTCCCTGGCAGAGAGAAGTACTCAGAGCCATTAAGAATTTGAGTCTCTGCTGCTACCTCCTACCCAAGCCAAGGGCAGGTTTGCCCATGTACAGATATTTCCTGATTTTCTTCTCATTCAGGCAAAAGCCCACTTGGTCCACAAGCATGACTGTCTTGGGTTTCTGCCTCAATTTAAAAATGTGTCTTTTCTTCCCAGGGCAAGCCTGACCTTTCTGCCGCAATCCTGGACCACAGGGGAAGAAGCTCTGGATGGGGATACCAATACCTGGCCTTTCTTCCAGCTCTCATTCACATTATTTTTCTTAACCTTACTAACAGATCGATTTTTCAATGTGTTAGAAAGAAAGAAAATGCTTCCCCAAACTCCTTTCTATTCATTAACTAAATCCAGAACCCCTGCCCCTTCATCAGAAAAGTTTAGAATCAGGAACATCCACTTGCCTCTCCATGGACATTGCTGATCCTGACACTGATTAGAATGAGTGAGAGCCTTCCTCTTTGAGCTGTTGTCCCATAATAAAGCAAATGTTGTATGGATTTTCCAAACATGCTCAGTTTTGAGTAAATCTTTAACAAGTGTGCATCCTTGCTGAGTACTACTCATTCCTCTACATTTGTACAAGAGTCTTTCTACATTTTTGGCACCTTTGAGGGGCGTCAATGAATTGTCTACAAGTTGAGGAGAAACCAGGATGGGAAAGAAAGAAGAAGGATAGAAGAAAAAAACTTACTTATTTTCCTTTCACAGTAACATTTGAGAATTAGTCATCATCCATGAGAAACACTCACAGATATGAGTTCTCTTGATCCTCAATCCATGAGGAAAAAATATCAGTTTAGTCCAAAAGCATTTACTGAGCCAGACAATCAAAAGCTCAGAAAACATAAAAGCAAATAAGACACCAAATGAGATCCATAAAGAGCTCATATTCTCAGTAGGGAAGACAGATATGTAAAAAAAGGTAGGATCCCAGGACATACATAAAATAGTCCAAGTATGTACGAGGTCTAGAACCAGAGCAAAGACTCATCTCTAGGTGGAGTCCATAGAGGATGGGGTTCTCAGTAAGATTTGAAAACAGAAAAGAAAAATTAGAGGAAATTCCAGGCAGAAGACACAGAACTGCAAAGCTATATAACAGCATGATATGGTTATAGGATTATGAGGAGTCTTATCTTGCTGGGGGAAAAGTTCAATGGAAATGCTTCAGGATAGGTAAGAATCGGATGTGGTCTACATAGGAGCTAACTATAATCCCACAAAGAACCTTGTAGACCACTAAATAGCTTGACTTTTTCCTAAAGGTTAAAAAAGACAGCAAAAGATTCTTTAAAAGAACCTAAATTTACATGTGTAGGCTCTAGAAGAAAAATATAAGTTCAGTTTGGGACATATTAAATTTGAAACTCCTATCTAAATTAGTTAAATCTAGATGTATGTAAACTGAAATAGCCAATAAGAACATATAGGATTGGAACCAAGGGGATGGTTTGGAGAGGAGATACAGATGGGGGAATCGTCACATAGTGTAGCTAAAGCCGGAGTAGAGGATGAGATCCCCCAAGGAGACTATGTGGAGTCAAAGACAGAGCTCAGGACAGCACCTGGGGAATATTAGCATTCAAAGGGTAGCTGAGAAAGGTAGAGAAAGAGAGGCCCATGGGAGAGATCAGAAAGAGATGTCCTAAATATTAGAGGATGATATAGATAGAGTGGGGTCAGGAAAGTCCAGGCATATTCCAAGAAAAGGTGGGGTCCTCAGAGTTGGCTGTAGAGAGGTCAAGCAAATTATGGACTGGAAAGAGTCCCCTGGATTTATACAATGTAAGAATCTATCAGTGGAAGAATCAGTCTCAGGAGAGGACAGGTGGGTGAAAGCCCAACTGAAAGATGAGAACATGGAGGTAACAATTGAACTCTACTTTTTAAAAACCATAATTGGGAAGAGAGACGGAGATGGGGGAAACATTGAATCAAAGGGAGTTATTATTTAAGATATGAGAGACTTGAACATGTCATGTTTGTGCAACCACAGGAAGGAGCCATTCTGAAAAGATAAGAGGAAAATACGAGAAAGAGGAGCTAGCTGAAGGAACAAGTTTCCGGGTCCCCAAGACAGCAAGAGAATGTGGGTTAGCATAAGACCCAGAGCACAAAAGTTATGGCCTTAGGCAGGAGGAAGGGCAGGTCTTCTTCCTAAAGAGGTGGAAAAGGGGGAAGGACATTAACAAGACAAGTAGTGGAAGTGGAGGGAGAAACAAGAAAGAAAATGAAATCGATTGTTTTGAGGCTAACAGGAGCTGATGGGTGAAATCACATTACAACTTTTTAAAAAAATATTTGATTTATTTATTCATGAGACACACACACACACACACAGAGAGAGAGAGAGAGAGAGAGAGAGGCAGAGACACGGCAGAGGGAGAAGCAGGCTCCATGTAGGGAACCCAATGTGGGACTCGATCCCAGGACCCCAGGATCATACCCTGGGCCAAAGGCACGTGCCAAACTGCTGAGCCACCCAGGGATCCCATATTACAACGTTTTGACCCAGCATCACTGTGGGAAATCTCTGTACAACAAAAGCAGCCCAAGCTCTGGCTAGTAGCCCACACATATGACAAAGCCAAATCCTGTGGTCAAAGAATATGGATAATTCTTGGAGGTGGCGTTACGAAGATATTGCCAATAATGGAAAAGTGCTTCAAAAGGAAAGCACAGAAGGCTTCCAAGTAGAAGCTGGTTTGGCAATTACTGTGTAGGTGGATGCATCTCCTGACTCCTCCCTGATCTCCTGTAGGGCTTAGTTAAAAACTAACCCTGGTTAAACATGCTCCCCAAAACCCAGTTGGCACAATCAGACACTTCATGGATGGATAATAGAAAGTATCCCACCACACACTGCAGCTGATCCTTGGCCTTGACACACTTCCCATTCCCAGTGTAGGCCCTATCCAGAGATCAAGTCTGCAAATACTGAGCAATGAATTAAGCACAACCAGAGGATGTCTCAATTTATATTGATTTCCTTCCCCAAAAGTAAGGGGGGTTCTGAATCCTCCTGAAAACTAACTGTACCAATTCCAAGCAAGGGTGAAGTTAGTTTGACTTTACTGCCCTTTGTTTCTCTTTCTTTTTTCTTTCTTTTCTTCTTCCTTCCTTCCTTCTTTCTTTCTTTCTTTCTTTCTTTCTTTCTTTCTTTCTTTTCTTTCTTTTCTTTCTTCTCCTTTCTTGCTTTCTTTCTTTCTGTCTTTCTTTCTTTCTTTCTTTCGTTCTTCTTTCTTTCTTCTTCTCCTTCTCCTTTCTTCTTTCTTTCTTTCTTTCTTTCTTTCTTTCTTTCTTTCTTTCTTTCTTTCTTTCTTTTCTTTTCTTTTTTGGCAGCTAGACTCTTTTCGCCTTCAGGCATGACACCTCCTGATCTCTACCCTTCACCTGCTGTAAAAACTCACTTTCGGTATAGAATCTGAAATTTCATGTGGTCATTCACACCTTAGTATAAACATAAGGGACTCTGTTTACTCTCTAGAAGGCATGGTCACACAAAGACTTTTAATTATAATAAAAGCTTTGATCTCTGTTAGAAGTGTTGCACTTAAAGAAGCAGGAGAGAGATGGCTTTGGAGACTGAACCTTTCTTAGCACATAAGCACTCTTCTATGTTTATCCCTGATTTTGCATGTATCTGTGGCTTCTACCTGTAGTGGGGCAAATGGAGGTCACTGGGGTCACCATACCCCGGTGTAAACCATGAAGACTCAGGCTCTGTGACCACTGCCCTTGTTCTAACCTCTTAAATCTTCCAGAACTAGGACAGGGCACTCAGGTCCTCCTCTGGGGTGACAGCCCAGCAGTGGCCAAAACTTTTGAAGATTTTTCTCTCTGGCATCCTGCTAGTTTTCCTTCTTAGTGCTTTGTCAACAGAAAATGGATATAATATAGCATAAATACTGGGACACAAAGGTAGCAAAAAAAGCATCATGTTATTGCCTTCTCCCAAACCCTGATGACCACAACTCGTCTGTCCCCTTATGGAAGTTAGTGCAGTTGGGTGCTCTTGCTCTTTAACAGTACCCAAGCATCTCTGGATGCCTGCGATTCAGGCGCGTTTGGGCAGTGGCTTTGTGTAGGCTATTTCACTCAAGCTTCATCTTCAGGAAAACAACTATGTCTTAGAAAAGTCCTATATCTCTAACCTTGTTCCATGCAAAGGAACCTGTATAGCAAAGGATGAAAAATTGGAGCTGACACCATATGGATTATTTACATGGATAAAATCCCATCAGGTTGCTCATGATATACCACAAATGCTTGCCATTCTGCTGCTCTGGTCCTAGAAAAGCCAATTGCACTTACCGCAGTAATCAGTTGCCCCTGAGAACATGGCTCCTTTAAATTTTCAGACTATATTGGAAAGAGCTCTGGGTCCAGCCCCTGGGATGTTGTGAGTCAGCATCCCTAGGATAAAGGTTTCACCAAACATCAGAAGTAGAATCTTGGTTAAACCGAAACTACTTCACTCCTAAATATTACTTATCTCTCTGTCCCTAAAAGGGACTCTGGCACTAGGAAAGCCAAGGATGATAGGGAGCTTGTGCCCAAAGCAGGGAACTGAGGAAAAGACACTCACAGCAACATTTATTGAGTATTTTTTTCCTGTTTATATAAGCAACATAAGTGATATATGCCCACTAAGGAAATTTTGGAAATGAAGAAAGGCATAAAGAAGAAAATTAAAATTACTCATCATTCCATCTACCCAAAATATTATGGTGTACTTCCTACCAAGCCCTTTGTATTTTTTACGAAAAGGGAGCATATCACATACAGTTTTAATGACCTGATTTTTGCACTTTACATATTATCATGAATGCAGCTAGTTTGATTAGAAAGTCTCAAATTCTTCAAGGTATGAGCAGAATATTTTTATTTTTCCAATCATTGTTGCTACCGTGCTATGTCAAATTTCCTCCTCCCACTGGAGAGAAGACTCCCTTGACAACAGCTCAATCTGATTCCATAACTTTCAGTCATATCCAATTATTAAAACAGTTTCATTTTGGTCATTAAGCCTACTATTCCTCATTTAAAAAATTTCAATCTCATATTTGACTGATTCAAATCTCTCTTCAGATCTCCTATCCCTGAGTGGGAAAAATCAGAGAGGGACAGAGCATGAGAGACTCCTAACTCTGGGTAATGAGCAAGGGGTAGTGGAAGGGGAGGTGAATGGGGGGATGGGGTGACTGGTTGATGGGCACTGAGGGGGGCACATGACAGGATGAGCACTGGGGGTTATACTGGATGTTGGCAAATCCAACTCCAATAAAAAAATATACAAAACAAAACAAAACAAAACAAAACAACAGATCTCCTATCCGCAAGTCCAGGGACTGGCTAGACTTGCAGTTTGTACTGGAAAGGACAAGAGGGGCAGAGGGTTTGGCTGTTTCTCTTGCATCCCCTCTCTCTTCCCTACCCTGGCCCCTCCTATATAGGGATGTGCAAGGAAGAAAAGGGAAAAGAAATACCTCTTTTTGTGACTGCCAGTGGCAAATTGCTGCCCCTTCCTGTTGGTTGACATCACTATTCTAGATCTTTGTCATTGGGTCCATATTGATGACAGGGGACTCAACAAGTCTTATTGATGAGGCACCTGTCCCCATGGAACTCCTTTCTACAAATTCAGCATACCTACCATGCTTATATGCCTCCCATGGTCTTCCACGTGGGGCCTAAATGTCTGGAGGGCACTCAGGGAGATCATCCTTGACCCCTCATCACTTGGCCGTACCATCATACTTCCCTTTGCCCCCAGCACTCTCCTCCCAGCACAGCAGAACCTAAGAACCAGCTGTCAGACCCTCCTTCTTGTATATGCCCTCAACACTTATAAAGCATCCTAGTGAGAACCCCCCTTTCAGCTCAAAGATGATGATAAAGTTGCATTTCTCCATTTCTTCTTTCATGGGCAGATAAACAGAGAATAAACTCTTCACAAACACTGTACTCCTTAAAAAGGTGACTTTATTTTATATCTCCATGATAAAAAGCCAACGAATCAGTTCTACTTTTCTCAAAATGTAATTATTTTATTTTCAATGGCTCTCTGTTTCTGCTGTAAACTACACTATTCTCAAGGCTCAATCAGAACCATCCTATTACAGTCTCACTTTGCAACATCTTTTCAGAGCTGTGTTTCAGTCCATCATATGGATTTCAATATTGTTAAAAATGTCATTACCTCTATTTTTATATTATAAACAATACTGTAATGAACATTTTTGCTCTTATTTCATATAATTTTCTTAGGATTATAGCTAACAATTAATTAAGCACATATTGTGTGCTGGTATTTTGTTAAGGACTGTTCAAGCATTATCTTATTTTGCCCTCATAGGATATAAGTACCATCGCTAGATTGATAGACATACAGAGTTCATTCATTGATGCAATAATAATACCGAGCTCCTACAAATGTCAGGCACTGTTCCCAGTGTTCTCATTCATTTCTACCTGCCCTGACAATGATGTGCTGCATCAGCCCTGAAATTTGCCACATGGTAGTAGTGGCTGCATGAAAGCAGAGGAGGGCAACCTCCCCACACAGACTAAGCAAATCCTTAGGATGCCCACACATTGGGCTCAGGCCCCAGGTGCTCCCTTTTTTTTCCAAGAATAGAGTAAAAAGTACAGGCTATGTCAAAAGTCATCAGGACAAGGACCAGGATCTCCTTGTGTTGTGTCAAGGCCCTTGAAGGGTCAGAGAAGTATAAGCATCCTCCAAGGTTCTGGAAATAGCAGCAGTTGCTATGCATGCACAAAAAAAGGATTAATGATCCTGGGTCTGGTCATCATCCAATCTTCCAAAGGGCCAGCAGGACAGATTGTTGGATAGAGATAGAGCTTTATTTTTAGATAGAGACCAGGAGAGTTTTATCTTCCAATCACTGTTTAAGTGAAGAAGGAAACTGAGTTTTGGAATTTCTCTCCTTTCTCCTGTCCCTAGGACAAGATGATATAAGGCTCTAAAAGTAGCATTCACATCACCTGAGGTGTGACCCATACTTCCTGGGGCATGGGGCATGGGAAAGGTCCCCTAGGGCATCTGAGCCCTTGGAGCCTGGTTAGTATCAGGTTGATCACAGGTGTGGCAGGGGAGAGACAGAGTGGGAGGAATGGAATATGTCCCTGATGCTTTGGGTGATCTCTCCTTCTGAGCTACCCAATACCAATGGAAAGAAGCAGGATTGGGATAAAAGGCAGATGTCACAGTGGTTAATGACTTGGGCATATAGTCGTGTGACTCAAGTTTGAATCTCAGTCCCCCTCTGTCTACCACTTAGACTTGGATGTGGCTCTAAGCAAGAGAAAGCAAAATGATCGCGGGTTAATAGGGGTGAATTTTTCTGCACCAGAGGGAGGCAGTGCAAGGTTGATGAGCCTTCTCAGGAGTGTCCTATGGGGCTCAGATTCCTTTCATCTTCCTGATGCAGTTTTCATTCTTGGGCTTGCAGACTTGATGCTGCAGCTCCAGCCTTCATGTCCATGTTTCTGGCAGGAAGAACAGATGAGGGGCATGTCTCTTTAGCAAATGCATCTGGGAGACTTACCCAGGAACTTTGATTTACACCTCATGGGCCAGACTCTCTCATTTCAAGGGAAAAAGTAGGAAAGACAACATTCTAGCCTTCTATTTTTGTAGAGGAAGGCAAAGGTTGTAAATGTCTTCTTATCTGTGTGACCTATAGAATCAATTCTGTTCACGCATCTGTAAAACAGGGATGATGTTGCCTACCTCATGGGGTTCTTTTGAGGGATTAATTGAGATAATGTGTGATAAGTCCATAGTCCCTGGCATGTCACAAGCTCTCTACAAACTTTTTCAAAAAAAGAAATAGTATGCTAGACCTTTGTTCATAGAGCATGGAGAGAAAGAAATATAAAATTCAGAATAGCATCACAGCCTCTCACTGTAGAATTTCTTACCTAGCTGAGAACTCAGCTGAAGTCTGGGAATTTGTATTGATAACATCTCCTGATGACAGCTGGCAGGGTTCAAGAGGCTACCAGCAATCTTGATCCTCCAGCAGTGATAGTTACTCAACATGGAAAGAATATTTAAGAATGCACTCTATTTGGCATGATGTTTGTGACGATCTGCCTTCCTGTCATAATTGTGTCCTGGAAGGGCTGTGGGCAAAGAGAAATTTGGTTAATGCCTTCAGATGGGAATTGGTGGGTCTGCATATGCGGCCTTGCTCTGCCACGTACTATCATTGTGACCTTGGGGTGAAGCTTGCAGGATTTCAGTTTATCCATCTATCATTTGGAGATAAGACAACTCTTGCCCACCTCAGATTTTGGAGAGCAAATGGCAAAATACATATTTTTAAAAAGCCTTTATAAAATGTAGGTGTACAAATAAAATGCCAGCTTTCAAACATGGAGGTGGCAGGCATGTGTTGAAGAAGGGTGGGGAGCCTTGGTGGCTGTCATCTGTGAGAGACTCTCTTCCGCATTAATACGTCCATCAGGAGCAGTACAACCACTCCCATTTACTCTTGATGTGGGGACCTGGGCCCACAACAGGCAAAATACCCAGTGGATGGTCTGTGTCCTCCTGCTCCTCCCAAGCTGTGACCACCCCTGCCGCGAGGACACTTAGGCTCTCCACCTCTTTGCAGCCATCAGACCCAGCTCTGGGCGCCCCCCGAGAGGACAAGATGCTTACAGTGCAGGCAGGAAAAGTCCACTGTTGAGCTCCAGCACATGCTGGTCACTATACTGGGTACTCTGTACCTTTTATGTAGTTTAGGTTTTAATACCGGCTTTTCAGATGCATATTATATATATAAATGAACCTCAAAAAAGTTAAGCAGCTCACCCATGGTTACACAGCTGGTGAGCGGATGGAGAAGGTATGACATCTAGCTCTTTAGCCAAAGAGATCATAGAACATCAACTGGAGGACGGTTTGCCCAGTGGCATCATTTTAGAGATGATGGCTCTAAGGGGTGGAGCAGTGAGGTGACTTGCCCAAGGTCACACGATGGTGTCAACAGGACTCACCCCGGATGGCAGATCTCCGAATGGACACACTGATCCTTTCCCTGCTGGGCGGATGTGCAGCTCTGCTGCTGGCGTCTCAGGCCCCTGCCGCAGGGTGGGAACGTGGTATCAGGCTGTTGGGGTCGCTTCTCTGGCTGAGACCAGACCTGGAGGCTCTGCAGCAGGGGGTACGGCTCCCACCCAACTGAATATTGACAGAGCCTCTTCTGCTTCCCTTGAAAAATCATCTTGGAGAGGGCCCTAGCAGCCTGGCTTCAGCTCTCTGTGAGGATCTGGGGGGAGGAGGTGGAGAGAGGGGAACAGAAGAGAAATGGAAAGCGGGAGAGAGCAAAACAAGGCAACGGAAAAAAATCGATGCCTCATTGCAAGCAGGTGGGAGCTGCGGTTGTGATGAATATTTACCGAGCAGTGGTCTAATGATTTTAGAAATGTTTTTCCGACTGTACTGAGCGCTTGTGGGATTGTTTTTCAAGAAATAAAATACATTAAAGCTCAGTCATTAAGAGCTTAGAGGAGGAGGGAGCGCAGGCTCCAAGCCCATTAGCACACCCTGTAGTTAAGTAAGGGCCTCATTCCTAATGCATTTTTAATTTATTCTGTTTTGTAAAATCAAACTTTAAACTGCTCCTTGTACCATCAAATCTGCAGGCATCTCCCGAGCCCGTCCCCAGCAGCAGAGCTCTAGTGAGCTGCGGGGTGGTCACAGCTGAGCCCACGTCCAAGCACCCTCCAGCCCTGAGCTTCTGGGTTGTTCCGCCCAGCTCGGCTCCTTGGGGGAGCCCTGCCCTGTCCCCCAGCCCCAGGGCGATGGCCACTGGACCCAGGAGGGCTTCAGGTGGAAGCTAGAGCCTGTGTTTCTTTTGCAGAAAATCTATAGGCATAGGAAGAAAGTGAGGCACAGAGGCAGGGATTCACCTTTTCTGAGAACTTGGGAATCCCGGGAGAGCCTCCCTCCCCGAAGTTAGAGACAGGGGCCTGCACCGCGCGGGCATGAGATGCAGTAGCTCCTGTGATCCTCTCCTCAGTGCTTGGGGAATGGGCATTCACTTCCTGTCACACAGATGGGAGAACACGGCTGAGCATGGCCGGGCCACTTGTTCAGGTATAGGCAGTCTGATAACAGACGACAGGGAGGCTGCCTACAGAGCCAGGCTGAGGGGAGACTGGAGAAGGGACCGTAAGATGGCCTACAAGGGTCCTGCTCCAGAGCGAATCTGGACCTGGATCTAACACTTGCTTTGCCTTCTAAAGATGGGAAGCTTCTTGCCTAAGGTGCAGCTTGCCAAGGTGATCCAGGCTCTCCTTTCTATCCTCATTCCCTATCTAGTCTCGTTCTATAAATCTGCCCCCTTGGGGCCCCTGGGTGGCTCAGTGGTTGAGCGTCTGCCTTTGGCCCAGGGCGTTATCCTGGAGTCCTGAGATTGAGTCCCACGTTGGGCTGCCCACATGGAGCCAGCTTCTCCCTCTGCCTGTGTCTCTGCCTCTGTCTCTGTGTCTCTCATGAATAAATAAATAAAATCTTTAAAAAAAAATCTGCCCCCTCTTTCCTTTCTCTGCTCCAACATTTCCTTATTAGAGAGCTCTTCCCCGACTTGCACACAAAAGAGCCTCCCCTGCTCCCTGCACCCCGCCCCCTCCAAGGATCTCTGTCCCTTTATCCTGCTGCAGGTTTCTCCATGGCACTTTTTTCACCAGACATATCATATTTCTACTTGTTTATTTACTAAGTTGCAGTCTCCCCTAGGAGACTGTAAGCTCTGCATGGGCAAGGATTTCACCTTTTTGGTTTCATTCAGAATAGTGTCTGGCATATAGTAGCTGCTCAGTACATAATTGCTGAATGAATAGATGAACTTCCTAACTCTGGGACCTGTCTCCCACTAACTCTGATTGCCTGGTGGTGACAGTAACTGATCTGTATGGCTTGAGAAAGTCGTGCAGGAAATTGCTATTTCTAAGGAAAAACACTCCGAAAGTAGAGTTATAGATTCTCTGGATCTACAAGACACCTCAAAGATTGCTCAAACCAATTCTCTCATTTTAGGGATGAGTAAGCCACCCAGAGAGGAAAAGTGATGAGCCCAAAGTCACACAGCTTGTCAGCTTAGGTCTTGATAAGCCTGATTGGATTCTCTTTTCACACACCAGGCAAGCCATTGCCGAGGTCGAGACCCTGATGTCTGATGGTTCCTGAGGCATTTTTGGAGATCTGTGCATCTTCCCCTTTGTGGAAAGCCTGGATCAGTTCTACAGTCAAGCTAGGTTATCCGTTAGGGCAGGTGAGGGGCTGAAGCCCTTGCTGCACCAGGCAGAGAGAGCCCAGCTGTGTGGCTGAATGCTTGTTTCTCAGGTCTGCTTGCTAACCCCCCTAAGGGAGCCCACATGCTGGGCTGGCTGTGACCCCCCCCCCAAGGCAGCCCACATGCCAGGCTGGCTGGTGCAGCAGGAAGCCACCTCCTTGGCCTGGCACCTGAGGCTCAGGGAAGGACCCCTTACTCCATACCTGATTTTCCACAAAGCCTGAACATCCTCTAACACAATGCCAAGCTTGTGATAACCATGATGAGAGAAAGGCAAGTTTTCTGGGACAAGGAGGATCGCCCTGACCTGAAGCCACTCAAAGGGATGAATGACTGGTAGGAGATCACACACCAATTCCTTAGGAAGTGGCAGGTAAGCACGTTGGTGGTGCAGGGGTGGTAGGACGCTTCTCTCCCACTGTGTCTCTGCTGCACACTCCAGGCCTGCAGTGTTCTCTCTTCCTGCCTCCCCAGGTAGAGTCACTGCTCTGTGTCCTATCCCCACCTTTGGCTCCTGACTTGGGGACTGGGAGATGTCTGATTACTTCACAGAAGTCACTTCTCTGGGAAGAGATTTCTGGATTTGCAATGAACCATGAGGAAAAACACCTTTTTTTTTTTTTTTTTTAAACTGTATTTATTTATTCATGAGAGACACACAGAGAGAGGCAGAGGGAGAAGCAGGCTCCCTGCGGGGAGCCCGATGCAGGACTTGATCCCTGGACCCCAGCATCTCGACCTGAGCCGAGGGCAGATGCTCAACCACTGAGTCCCCCAGGAGCCCAAGGAAAAAACACCTTTGTTAAATATCTGCCTGTATCCATTATGGCAGCTGCTTTTATGCGGTTTTTCAACCACAGAGGATGGAAGAGATGATCGCCATGAATGGGTGAGCAGCCCCAGCTTCAGAATGGTACAGACACTTGAGCTGGTGGACACACACCCGGTCAATCCCGGCCGCTCTGACCATTGAGCAAAAGGACTGCTTTTTGGACCAAAGTGACTGCACATCACACTCAGTGGGTGGTGCGCTGGCCGAGCAGAGCCGCCCCATCTTGGGGACGTCCCTCTGGGAACCGTCCCGGTGACTATCCTTCAAGTCCCCTGAGAGGAGCCCTGCTAAGCAAATCCTCTGAAGCACAAGCAGTTCCTGTGCCCAGCTTGCTTCTGTCGTGGTGATTCATGAAGCCAGCTTAGGGTCCAACATAACTGCCCTCCAATCTGGGGAAGATGCGTACTAATGGGTCAGATGACCAGGTCTAACTTAATTGTGTTTTTAATCTTTATTACTGGAGAGAAGGCAGTGGACAGGCCCTCAGGGATTCTTGTCCACACACCAGGAAATGAACACCAGCCTCGGCAGGGCCAAGTCTGGTGCCTGCTGGCTGCCATCTCCCTCTCTGGTGCCACCTGGACTTTTCTCCTGGCTTAGTGCAAGAAGCCTCCTCCTCACCTTTTGTGAAAAAAATCTTTCTATTTCTCTTGATAGCCTTACCCCTCCTCTACCTCTGGTATTTTTCAGCATGGCTCTCACTTTATTTTCAGGACACCGATACCAACAAATCACTTTTTCTGATTTCCATGGCAACCTGCTGCACACAAGTTTATTGAGAAAATAACCCACAAGTGCATAATGTTGGTGGTAATTGGGTGGGGGGAATGGCTCCACTGGGAGCTGGGCAGGCCAGCTGGGTAAGGCAGGCTTTTAGAAAGTTAGGCCCTGGGCTCAGGAATAGCCTTATAAGTTCAATCACTTTGCCAGAGGAGGAAAATCATAAATTTGGGGAAATGCAGGGATAGTAGAGACAACTGGGGCAGAATAACTAAAGGATATAGTATAAGAATGAGCTGAGAAGTGCTGAGGTCTGGTGGGGAGAAGGTATGAGAGGCTGGGGTACTCAATGAGATCAAAAAGAAAGTTCTTGATGAACCCAGCTCAAACTGGGAAGCAATAATAGAACACCCAGGTCCGGTAAGTCCATCTCTAAATCAGCTTATCTGTTTCCTGCCTCTGTGTGACATTACCTGTAACTCCGCATAGCCAGCCAGATTCCCCTCTATCCTGAGAGAGTACTGAGGATGGGAATTTCCTGGGATCACAAGAAACTATCTGGTGTTTTTCATGAGGAAATGAAGGCCCACACAGATAAAGTGATTTGTATTTTATTTTATTTTATTTTATTTTTTTTTTTAATTTTTATTTATTTATGATAGTCACACAGAGAGAGAGAGAGAGAGAGAGGCAGAGACACAGGCAGAAGGAGAAGCAGGCTCCATGCACCGGGAGCCCGACGTGGGATTCGATCCCGGGTCTCCAGGATCGCGCCCTGGGCCAAAGGCAGGCGCCAAACCGCTGCGCCACCCAGGGATCCCGTGATTTGTATTTTAAAGAACTTTCCTGTGGCAAAGATGGATCTGGAGTCTGGATTTCTGAACTTTAAGTTCAGATACATTTAATAAATGCATCCACCCACTCACCTATCCATCCATCCATCCACCATCCAACAATCTTTTCCTAAACTTAAAGAGCTAGAGATCTAATGTACCCTGAACCAAGATTAGATGGTTGTTTTATAACCGGCACTAAATTACATTCATAATCTCCTGGCCACTTACTCAGTATGAGCCCAGGGAACCTTCCAAAAGGACCTTCTCTCCATAAAAGGGTGGATGAATAACCAAATGTGATGTGTCCATATTATGGAATATTACTTGAATGGAGTACTGACGTGTGCTACGATAACAAGGAATCTCGAAGGCATTATACTAAGTGAAATAAGACACAAAAGATCATATATTGTACCACTCTGTTTATATGAAATATCCAGAATAGGTAAATCCATAGAGATAGATGCAGATTGATGATTGCCAGGGGCTGATGGGAGGGGACAATGGGAAGTGGTTGTTTAGTGGTTACAGAGTTTTCTTTTGGGTGATAAAAGACATTTTGGAACTTGATATAGAAGGTGATTGCACAACATTGTGAATATACTGACTGCCACTGAAGCATCCACTTTAAAATGGTAAATTTTAAGTGAATTTTACCTCTATAAAAAAAAAGGACTTTCCTTCAAGTCCTGGAGTGGGGTGGAGGGTAGGAGAAGGGAGTGCATCCACCAGGCCATAACCAGAAAGCTCCGGGCCTCATGAATGGATGGATTTTCCTACAGAAAGAGCACCCTAAAATTAGAAAGGTCTGTCTAAGGAGTCTTGACACCTATGGGCCCCATGGCCCCTAGCTGGAGGATTTGGTGGGCTGTTCCCATCAAGGGGCAGGGCTCCCTCTGCAGCCTCACCAATTGAGCTAAGTGAGGAGAGGCCACAGACCTTGAATTTAAATTCAGAAATCCGAATTTTAAAACTCTCAACAGCTTTCGTTGCTGTCACTACTTTTAATAGATTTTTATCTCTTATGCAGTCAATTATTATCATTGTCACCAGCACATGGGGGAAATTTCAACATGCCTGTTAAAAATGTCAAGTTTATTAGACACTCCCTCAAAGCTTAGTTAATTTTGTTGTTTTGTTCTTTCCTCCCCCCTAATTTAATTTAATTTATTTATTTCTTGGTTGTGCATGCATGGTTTGTCCAAACATACGGACTAGGTTTTCTCCACTGGTTTTAAAATACTTTAATTCTGCAGGGGCTTGTCCCTGGAAGGAGTGCAAGGGTGCAGGGCAGTGTCTCCCTGCATGGAGGGGATGGAGGGGAGGGCATATCTCTGGTTCTGCCCAGGATGCCACCTGCTGGGCCTACCTCTGGAGAGAACTGTTTTCCTCTCTCTAGTCAATATGAACTGTAAGACTCTTGGCCTTGGGATTTGGATTTCCATTTTCTTTCTATTTGGGAGAAATTACTTCCCTTTGCTGACAAATTATCTTCTCAAGAGAATTCAAATGGGTCATTATTGACTTTGGACTTCCAAAGAGGCTCTCTGTTTAATGTCTACATTCACACTCATTTTGGATGGTGACAGTGACTTCTTCCTCATTCTCCTTGCTTTTCCTGGTACGGAGGGGTTTTTTTGCTGTTCATTTTGTTTTGTTTTGTTTTACAAACAAAAACATCAAAAACAACAACAACAACAACAAAACCCTGAGAGTGAAGAGACTCAAGAAATGCTGTTTCTTCTTGCTTTGGTTTAAATGCCAAAGGGAGTATTAAATACTTCTGGAACCCAGATGACCAGCCAGGCTAGTGCAGCCACAGAAGAAGGTCTGTTCGTTGGTCAGCTGCCACACCTGTAACCACGTTACCAGCCAAGGTCAGAGAGACCTGGGGGTGCACCAGGCACCTCCCTCTCAAGGCACTTAACATCTGCCCTGTGCAGAGTCAATAGTTCTGAAAGTGCTTGGCATCCTGCAGGAGCCACACAATCTGTACTGCACTGGTGTGGAGGATCAAACTCTCAAGACAAGCTTTTGGAGAGGAAATTGGTGACTTTAAGATGATTCATGAAATGCCAATTCTCTAGTTTGGAAAAATATTTGGAGATCATGATTTCCCTTCTATTGTGTGTGTGCATGTGTTCGTTCTAATGTTCTTTTCTCCTATCTTAAGTTAGAGGCATAGATAATTTATTTTCAACATTTTTTTCTGCTCTAACATAAGTTTCAAAGCTATAAACTCCACTCTGATTGCTATGTTAGCTGCATCCTACAAGTTTTGATATGCAATATTCTTGTTATCAATCATCTCTAAAATTATATTATTATTATGATTTTTATTTGACCGATTAATTGCTTAGAAAAGTGTTTACATTTTTTAAATGTGTGGTTTCCCTTTTTGTCAGTAATTTCCAACTTAATTGCATAACTGTCAGAAAATGTGTTCTCATAAAACTAGTATTTCTTGAGACTTGCTTATGGCCTAGAAACTCATCAATTTTATTATAAATAGTACATAGGTGCTTGAAAGGAGTGTATTCCCCATTTAGTGGATGCAATATTCTGTATGTGTCCATTAGATCAATCTTTTAATTGTGCTGTTTCAGCCTTACTAATCATTTTGTTTCCTGGATGTATGAATTACCTCAGGAAGTATGCCAAAATCTCATGCTTTATGATGAATTTGTCAATATCTGCTAGCAATTTCATCAAGCTTATATTTATTATGATTATTGATGTATGTAGATTTATTTCCACCATTTTATTTTGTGTTTTCTCTTTTTCAGTTTCTCATTTTTTCATCTTTCTTGCCATTTTTTGGATTGATTACAGTGGCTATTTATTTTCCCTGCTATTCTATTCTTGTGGTTTTTGTGTCTTACACTGATTATTTAGGTTCATGTGCTATTTTTTTGTCTTTTATCATTTACTTATTTAAACTTTACCTTTTTCAGAGCAATTTAAAGTTCACAGCAAAACTGAGGGGAAGGTAGAGGTTTCCTATCAACCCACAGCCCCCATACATGCTCAGCTTCCTCCATTACCAACATCCCCCACTAGAGTGGTACATTTGCTATAACTGATGAACCTATGTTGGCATATAATCACCCAAAGTCCATAGTTTACACAACAGTTCATTCTTGGTGTTGTACCTTGTATGGGTTTAGACTAACGTATAGTGACCTGAGTCCATCATTAATTAGATTGAAGCACTTTTAATATTATTATTTTTCCATTTTTACCTCTATGACTTTGAAAACTATGTCTTATGTGTTCATTCTTTAAGGAGATACCCTAAACATTACTTAGATTTTGAGGTTATGTTATCAAATGTAAACAAGTTTAGAATTCTTATATTTTCCCAGTGGTTTCAAGCTACCACTGTGTAGCAATCTTCTTTATATCCAGTTAATGCTTTGCTTTACAATTCACTTAATTTGATATTAATATAACCACTTCTGCATACTTATAGTTAATACTTGCTTGGTGTATTTTTTTTTTTATGTTTTTACTATCAATATTTGTGTCCTTATAAACACATTTTACTTGGGTTAAAAATCTAGTATGGCAATCTTTTCCTTTTAATTTTTTATTTTTTTAAGATTTTATTTATTTATTCATGAGACACACACACACACACACACACACACACACACAGAGGCAGAGACACAAGCAGAGGGAGAAGCAGGCTCCATGCAGGGAGCCTGAAGTGGGACTCTATCCCGGGTCTCCAGGATCACACCCTGGGCTGAAGGTGGCGCTAAACCGCTGAGCCACCCGGGCTGCCCAATCTTTTCCTTTTAACTGGAGAGTTTATGAATTTATATTTATTGTGATTGAGATTATATTTAGATTTCTACCACTTTACTTTGTAGTGTATATTTGTCCCACGTTCTCTGTTTCTTATTTTTAGTTCTTTCTTGCTATCTTTTGGACTGATGGAAGTCCTTTATTATGTTATCATTCTTCCATTTTTTCCTCTACTAGTTTGAAAATGTTTTATATATTTATTCCTTTAGTGGTTGCCCTAGATACTTTAACATGCAGATTTAACAATGTTTAAAATCAGTCAGTATCTTTATCTTCTTCTCCCCAAATGTAAGAGCCTTAGAATGCTCCACCTTTCATCTCTCTTTTTCCAGCTAATACACTATTTTTGCCTAGCATTTTGAGTTGTAGCTATCTGTAACTTCACAATGTAGACATTATTACTGCTCCTGCTGTATTTGGCACATGTTTATTTGGATTGATCCACATATTTCCAAAATAGTATTTCATCATTTCTTCTTCATCCTAGACATCCCATCTGGTATCATTTTCCCCCTGTCTGATGTACATGCTTTAGAATTCCTGTTAGTGGAATTTTGCTCTCGTTTTCAAAAGATTATTTCATTGGGTGTGGAATTCAAGTCATTCTTTCAGAATATTGAAGGTATTATTCAGTTTTTTCTGGCCATCGCTGTTGCTGTTGAAAAGCCAACTCCCAGTCTAATTATGATTCCTTTAAATGTGAGTTTTAAAAATTAAAGGATAGCATATATTTTACTTTAAAGTGCATGAATCATGAATGTACAGACTGCTGAATTTTTACAAAGTGAATACACTCATGTAATTATTACTGGGATGTGTAAAATGAAAATAAAACCTTAAAAGCCCTCTAGAAGCCTCCCTTGATCATTATCCACTTCTCCAAAGGTAAGTGCTGTTATGCTGTCTGTCTTCACAGATTGGTTTTGTCTATTTCTGATTTGGTGCTCTCTCTCTCTCTCTCTCTCTTTGGTGTTTTGCAGACTCACATTGCTTTGCCTACATGAAAATTTCATTTTATACATTCTGTTTGGCATTTGTTGGGACTCCTGGAACTGAGGTTTGGTATCCCTTAACAGTTCTGGAAAACCTTTAGCCATTAACTCTCTCACCATTGCCTCTTCCTTGTTTCTTTATTCCACTCTATTGCATAAATTTATAATCTCTTGCCCTAACCTTAATTTCATACTGTTTATGTCTTAGTTTCCCAGGACTACATTCTAAATCTATCTTTCAGTTCACCAATTCCTCCTTCAGCTGTGTTGAATCTACTATTTAGCTGTCCATCAAGTTTTTAATTTAAATTATATTTTCCATTGAAGTTCTCTTTGTTCCCATTTCAAACATGCTTGGTCATTTGTTATAGTCTTTTCTTCTTCTTTTTTTTTTTTTGGCTTATTATCTTTTTTTAAACATATGAAACATATATAACATTTAAACACACTTGTATTATATTCCATGTCTGATAATGTTAATGCCTGAAGTATTTAGAGTTCTGATACCATTACCAATTATTTCTGCTGGATTTCACTCATAGCACTTTGTTTCCTTGTGTCTTTTATAGTTTTTGATGATAATTTCATGTTCCTCATCTGGAGAAATTCTGAGGCTTCAGGTGAAATTGCATTCTTCCAGAGAAAATTTGTGTTGGTATCTACCAGGGACTAGAGAGCTCTACCTACCCAGTGCCATTTGAAAGTGAATTTTCTGTCTGAAAATTTGGACTACAAATTTAAATAAAAGGTCATGAATCTCAAGGGACAATCTTTCTCTCTCCTCCCCAAATCAAGTGAAAACTTAAAGTTTCCTTGTTTTTCCCTTCTGCATAATGGGTTTATTTTATTTTTAAAATATTTTTTATTTTAGAATAGTTTTATATTTATAGAAAAGTTTCAGAAATAAGTCAAAGCTCTTACGTACTCTGTACTCAGTTTCCCCCATTGTAAACATCTATTTTATGATAGGTAGATTTGTCAAAATTAATGAACCCATATTGATAGATTATTATGTACTAAAGTCCATGTTTCATTCATATGTCTTTAGTTTTTACCTTATTTCCTCTTTCCGTCCCAGGCTCCTATCCAGTATATTGTATTAATCATTATGTGTCCTTAGTCTCCTCTTGGCTGTGACAGTTTCTTAGACTCCTTTTTGATAACCTTAACCATTTTGAAAAGTACTGATCAGGTATTTTGTAGAATGTTCCTCTACTGGGATTTGTCTGATGTTCTTCTCATAATTAGACTGGAGTTATGGGTTTGGAGGAAGAAGGCTGCAGAGGGTCTTATTTTTCATTCATTCTTTCACTGAGGTCCCCAGCCCTTTGCGGTCTCACTTTCATGCAGTCTTCTTCATTAGATTGCCCATGATGGGTGAGCCTTAGGCTGTATCTCCTGATTCCTGAATCCTCAGCAGTCACCAAGACAGAAGCTTTAAGTCTCCAGGGCGTGGCAGATATCCTGGTTTAGGCTCTTGCTTACCTCCCAGGATGTTGACTTTCACTTTATTTTTGGCATCTGCAGTTTCCTACTATTTTAGAAATTCACACAGGCAGGTGTTCTTATAGAACTTATCCTGCTTTTATGTTGTTTGTACTGGGAGTTGTTCAGGAGATTGTCCTGCTAGAGGTGAAAGCAAGAGAGGGGTGTCTGGCCCTCATTTAAAGTGCCAGCCTTGGGACGCCTAGGTGGCTCAGCAGTTGAGTGTCTGCCTTCAGCTTGGGTCATGATCCTGGAGTTCCGAGACTGAGTCCCACATCAGGCTCCCTGTAGGGAGCCTGTTTCTCCTTCAGCCTGTGTCTCTGCCTCTCTCTGTGTCTCCCATGAATAAATAAATAAAATCTTAAAAAAAAAAAAGTGCCAGCCTTATGTCTCACTACATCTCACCTCCCATTTATTCATACATGAATATGTCCTGAGCACTTATTATGGGCTCAGCCCTTTGTTAAGCACCGAAAAACAATTGCTATTCAGCTTCTGTTTGTACTCAGCTTACAGTCTGGTGGGGAAACAGCATGTGCTAGAGTGGCACATGCAGTAGCCAAGAAGACGATGTGGGTGGAGCACAGGGAGAGAGGCAGAGGATCCTGAGAGGGGAGGCCAGGATAGTAGGAAGGGATCAGGCTAGGGAAGCCGGGTTGGCCAGGCTAAAAATGTTAGATTTCATACATTTTAACATTAACATTCATGCTGGGAAGCTACTCAAGGTATTTAGATCCTGAAGTGACAATGATCCGAGGGGCTTTTTAGGACTCCCCTACTGCTAAACCAGTAAGCATCAGCCTAGTTTGGAGGTGACCCCTGCATCCCACCCTATCAGCCTTAATATAGAAGAGATGTGGGTCCAGGCAGCAGCCTCTTACCCCCAAGCACTATTCTCCTGCAGGCCACCTGAGAGGGGAAGTCTGGCTTCTCCATGTGAGCTCTCCAGCTTTACTGACAGCCCCACAACCCTGCCCACTACCATCCAGCAGAGCAAGCTTGGATTTCTCAATCTCTAGAGCCCTGCCTGGCTGACGCAGCCCGAAGTTGGGATGGCAATATATTTAGACTGAGACTGAACTGCTTTTGCACCCTGATTTTGCCACATGTGGTCTTGAGCAAACCTCTTTGAGCTTGAGTTGCCTATTAGAAAACAGATAATAATAGCACCCTACAGGCTAGCACTGAATGTCAAATGAATAAACACATATGGAGAACGTGGTATAGAATAAATGCTCAATCCATGCCGCCTTGCTTTCCCGCCGTCAGGCTTTGAGCCTCCCGGGCTTTCTTGGTGCATCTGCTGTCTGAGCTTCCCTTCTCTTGCAGACCTGACTGGCAGTGGGGGCCAAGGGACTGTGGGCTCAGAAGAGGAAGGAAACAGCCACCCATTCTGTTATCTCTTCTTCTTCCTCCTGGAGGCATGCTAGGGTGGGGGCATGTGAAACCACCCCTCCCAAGGGCACTTTTAGTCATCCGAAGATCATGTAAATGCTGGCATGGGCTCCGAAGACCAAATGAGGCTTTTGGAGCAGGAGAGGCAGAGGGCCACCAGGTCTCCTGAGAGGGTCCTGGGTTGAGGACTTCCTAACTTTTGAAAGGGAGCTGCTGGGGCCCTGCCTCCTCTCCTACCTCCCACCTCATGGGGGCCCTGAGATGGCTCCCAGGCTCCTCCCCTAGGGAGCACAGCCTCTGCCTCTGAAACCTACAACCATTTTTGCATCCAGGCATATTCCCTGTAGGCCACCCCCACACCCAGCCAAGCCCAGTGGCTGAGCCCAGGGGAGACGGTGAGGCAGATCTGTTCCTGGGGGCTAGGTGACTCCTCTTTCAGCTCCTTTTAGCTCAAGGATCTCCCTGGGGCTTTGCCAAACCATCCAGAGTTGGCAGTCCCCCGAAACTCCCTTCTACTTCTCTGAGGTCAGATTTGCATTACCATCTGACAGGTCTCCCTGCCTCCCCAATTCACCTCCTCCTCCCACCATGGCTTTCTTTCACATGGGCATTTTTCCTAACAAAATCCTTGCCTTTAATCTTGGGGGATGCAGACTAACACCCTACGTGTCCGTTGGCCAGCAGTACCCTGTTAATGCTGTGTCTAAACCCACTCCTCTTTAAATACACCTTGGCCTCACTGCAGTGCTGGGCCTGGAGGAGGGCTCCAACGGGGTGAATGAGGAGATGACATCTTCTAGAGTCTTTGCAGGGAGTCTCGTCCAGAAAACAAAGTAGAAGGATGTTTCTCTAGCATGTCCACACCTCACTTACCTTTGATAAATGATGTTTCAGCTGTTTAGAAATGTTAATTCCTACAGCACCCAAGTCTCTAAGGGTCCAAAGAAAAACATAAGCAAACCTATTTTGGCCTATGTTACCTCATTTAAGATGTGAGACAAAGTATGTTAGGAAATGAAATAACTCGATGAGTGTGTGTGTCAAAATTACCATAAAGGTGTCATGTAGGCATTAATTGAGAATAATTCCATATTCCCAGTCGTGAACCCCCAAGGAGCCTCCTGCTGTGGTCCTTTCAGAGAGAGAACTAACAGGTTGAGCCTAGAAGCTGTCAGGAGGTTGATGTGGGTGTGGGGCAAGCTCTTCCAGGAAGGAAGGAAGAGATGCTCTTGGAGGGAGGGCAGAGCTTTGGGGGTTTGAGTCTGGATACAGAGTTGGCAGCCCCAGCTTCCATGTCCCCAGCTCCTGTGCTGTGTGCAGCAGCCCACAGATGTGTGGGTAACACCTGGCTCAAAGCCATCCACCCTGAGTCCCCCGAACCTTTGGCTTAAAGTGCTGCAGGCTGCCCCAGCTCACTACCTGGGGCTGCACAAAAAGGGCCAAACTCTTTTTGGTGCTGTGGTTTTCTTGTGTCTGATTTTCTCCAACATTCAGCTCTCAGATCCTTGGTAGCCAGAGTCATCACTCAAAGGCTCAGCACCATGACTCCTTTGGAGCAGCTCACAGCAGAGAGACAGTCAGGTGGGCAAGCCAAAACCCACTGCAAAACCTCCCCTAGTGTGTCTCTGGGTTGACACTGCTCCCACTGACCCCCTATTCTGCATTTCAGAAACCTAGAGGAAACTTGACTATCACAAATGAGAATGTTATTTGGTCTCATGAGCTGTATTTTTTATTCTTCCAGCTTTGTGTTGTAATTAATTGTCTGGTGAATCCTTGGACGGGTATGACATTCAGATCTGTTTAGACTAATGAATTGTTTGCGAATGATAGAGTTGCATCTGGTTTAATGAGTGGATCCTGTCCTAAAAGAGTCTGACGATGGACGTTTGATTCTCCAGCAGGGAGACAGGTGCTGACAGCCTTCCCTGTCTGTTTTCACTTTTGCTCCTGGCACTTGGGCCCCGTGCCAAAGCCCAGGAAGCTCAGTGATGAAGTCAGGCATCAGGTACTTGTGGGAAAGAAACTTTGCCTTCTAGTCAGCACCCTTGCCCTTAGGGCTAAAGGGAATCCCTCTCTCTCCTGCAGTAACCCGGACCTGCGGATGGGTGACACGCTGGCTGTGCTTCTCAATGTTGAGATTCCATCAGGAACTTAAGTGCAAGAGCCCATTGCTACTTAATGAAATAGGACTGCCCTAAAAAGTTACACATAAATCTGATTGTGTTCAGAGGGAGAGATGGGCAGATTCAGTCAAATTGGATTTTGTATGTACTAGAGGCTCTGAGTGTTTGGGAGGACCCGAGAATGATGCTTAGAAGAGAGGAATCTTTGGGAGGAAAAAGAAGCCAACCCTGAAAATTCGACTTGGTTCATTTATTCACTCCTTCAATCACAAAGTGAAGCTTTGTTAGGCACCCACTACGCGCTCAACCTTGTGCCAGTGGCTATATTTTTTTTGAGACGGGGAATATAGTGAAGCCTGAGTCACAGCAACCTACATTCATACCCGGCACAGGCATCGGTCAGGACAGACCATGGCACTGCCTTCGAGCTGGACCGGCTCATTCCCCTCCTGGCTATGCCCGTGCTGCTGAGTTCTGGAACTATCTGTGCCTGCTCCCGAAGTCCGGTGGAGCCATGTCCCTCTCCTTCTTCTGACATCACCTTGCCCTTACGATAAGAATGACATGAGCAACACCCAGACGCGGAGTGTCAGGCTGGCTTTGATTCGAGAAGGAAGCCACTGTGCCACGAGGAGTGGACAGTCACCCCGAGCACAGAGGGCGGGAGGCTTGCCTTCCTTTGAAAGGCACAATCTTTCCTTTCATCCTCAGAAGAGGCTCGCCTCCAACTTCCCCACCAGCCACTTCTCCTCACCACCTCCTCGCTTTCTCCTGCTGCCTCTGACCGTAGCTCCAGGAAAAATGAAGAGTCTCTAAGGTCAATTGACTGTGGCCGTGGCGCAAGCAAATGACAGGGATGCCACTTCTGCATTAGGGCTGTCGCAGGGGCGGGAGGCTGCGGGCGAGCGGCGTGCACGGTGCACGGGGGGCCTGTGTTAAGCTGTGACAACTGCTCCGAGCCGCCCACAGCAGATGGATTTCCGCTCCGCTTTAAGTTCCAGCCACCAGCCATGCCTGGGCCACATGCATCAGCGGGAGACGACTCTGCTGCTTCACCAGCTGGCCTAATGGGTGCCTCCCCGCTTGTCACACCTCGGCCTGATTAAGTTGTATATAAAGAGAAATGTTTTTGCCATAAATATCTGCCAGGGATTTCAGTCAGGTTCCAGGGCCACCATTGCTGAGTCATGGTTCTGTTCTTTTCGATTAATGAAGCTTGCATGGGCCGCGGGGACGGGGTTTGCAGAGAACAATACATTGCTTTCAGGAGCACCGGGAGGAGGGAACGATAGAAACGGAAATGCCAGCAATCGGGTGGGAGCTTTCCAGGCTTAGCTGGGAATCTGGGGACAGGTCCAAGGTCCCTGATCTCTCCAGGCCTTATTCCAGGGCTGCGTGAGTTTCCTCTTGGCACTGGGAAGGGATTGAAAGGGATACAAGCCACATTGGGAACACTGCTTGGCTCTGGTCCTCTCCAGCCTCGTCCTGCACTGGCCAAGCCACTGAGGGTCAATGGTCCATGCCTGGCCCAGTGGGGCGGTGTCCAGAAGGAAGCAAGAGGCCTGGGGTCAGGGAGCACGGTGCTACGTGCTCACAGGATTTTAAGACCTCTCTTACTTAGCATGTGTGTGTGTCAGTCCCTCTACCATGTACTTAATCCTCTCAAGGACCCAGTGAGGTTGGTGTTACAATTTCCACTTTACAGGTGTGCAAAGGGAAGCAATGAAGGGGTGGAATTAGCTGACGGGGCCACATTTGCCCTCAGCAGCCTGCCCCAGAGCTGTGCCTTGGTCCTCTACGTGATACTGTCCAGCTTCCTAGGAACACATGCAGCTCAACTGTGTGCAGGGTCCGTTATGTGGTGTGGAAGCTGAAGATAAGTAGGTGTGGCTCCTGCCTCAAAGGAATTGATGATGCAGTTGGGGGCCAGGAAAACACACCTGCAAAATGGCTCAAGAAGAATGAAAGAGGATGACCTTAAAGTCAAAGCAAACAAACCAACAAAAGAAATGATATGCATAGATGAGCATCTCTGGTCTCAGAAAGCAAACAGGCATGTTCTTCTCTAGCTCCAGCCTTAGTTGTCGGGTATAAGAAGGCTGTGGTTGGCACTGTGGCAAGGGAAGGGGGTTTGCACGGACTCTGTGATCAGAATGATTGTGCAACTGACTCAGGGGGGCTTCCTGGGTGTGGCATCTTGTTAAGCCCTAAAACTCTGCTAGATACGGATGGCAGTAGGAAAAGGGAGGGTAAGCTCACTGTCAACTCTTGCTAGGCTCTCCCAGGAGCCAAGAGGAAGCCGTAGACCAGCCCACTGAGGGGCAATGGTCCACGCCTGGCCCAGTGGAGGCTCCTCTGACAGTGTCGGCAGCAAGACTTCAGGAGGGGGAAGGACCCCATCTAACTGCTCATTGGCTGTGACAGGATGTCTGGTCGATGCGTGTTATGTTCTGGCCACAGACAATAGAAGCTGAGCATTTTGACTCAGGGTGAAACATTCTATGCTGACAGAGGGGGAGAAGATGAAATGAGTAAACTTTCTAAGAAACCAATTAACACAGAGACAGTTCATACTGTTGTCCTAATCCAGATGGAAGGCACTGAAGGACACACGGCTCAGAGACAGCCCATCAGGACACAAAGTGGACCAGTTTAATCATCTTTCTCTGGCAGATAATGAAGTTGTTTCATTTTATTTTGTTTTATATCATGTTGGGCTTCCCAGGTCCAGTGAGTAAAGGGCTGGCATTTTGCCAGAGAGAGAGAGAGAGAGAGAGAGAGAGAGGAGGGAACTGGTCTCTGGAAGCACTGAGGCTTCTTCTCCCCACACCTGGCCTTCGTCATCCTGGTTTAGAGAATCTATGACAAGAGGGGCCCCTGGGTTGCTCAACAGTTGAGCATCTGCCTTTGGCTCAGGTCATGACCCAGGGTCCTAGGATTGAGTCCCCCATCTGTCAGGCTCCTCACAGGGAACCTGTTTCTCTCTCTGCCTATGTTTCTGCCCGTGTCTCTCATGAATAAATAAATAAAATCCTAAAAAAAAAATCTTCAGTAAGAAATTTGTGGTGGGAAAGGAAGGTAGGAGTGGGTTTACACAGTCTTCAAGGAGAACATCGAGGTGAAGAGCAGCGCATGGCCTTGCTCCCAATTGGCAAGAAAGGAAGTGACTTGCTTTCTCATCGAATCACACCCTCCCTGGATGCAGGGTCCCCTCAGACATCCTGACCCAATTGTGGAAGGCACTGTGGGAAGGCAAGTGACCCTGTCTGTCTCCCAGGAGGGGCCCCTGAGGCCCAGACTTTGGGAACTGGTCCCATCACTCTCTCACTTCCCAAGCCCTTGAGCTGTGCAGCCTCAGATAGCCACTGTCCCCCTGGTCAGTCGTACATCCTGCCACGGGGCCCGGCCAGGCATGCTGTTGCACCCCAGCACCTCTGCAACCCTGTAGCCCTGAGCCTCTGCTTCATCATCAGGAAACTGGGACATATAGATCTCTCAGGTTGCCAGGAGGATTCTGTGAGATAGTGAGCTATGCTGTGCAGGGGCCCATGGCCAACGCTCATGACCACCAAGTTGTTTAGGAAATGACCTTGAGTCTGCCTGGCAACACCTGCTTCCCAACGAGATCCCCTGCCTGCAGACTCCCTGATGCCAATGCCAGACTGACCTTCCAAACCCCCACTTTTGTCCTTGTGCTTACAGGGCCACAGTCCCTACTGAATGCCTGTGAGGACAAGTCCAAACTCCCAGCCTGGCTCCTGCACACCCTACCTCCCTCCTTTCCCTCCGATAGTCACAACTTTGAGGCTGTTGTGTGTGCAGCTGGCTTGTTGACCGCTCTCCTCTCACACTAGCCTCTTCTTGAGAGTCAAGGGAAGCAGTTAATGCTGTAGGTACTCAATTTGTATTGAATATGTTGAAAATGATAATGAGAAAAAGAGATAACATGTGTCCCGAATTTTACATTCAATAGTATATCTGCATACACGTGTGCATGTAGATGCATATAGATACAGGCAGCCGCGTAAACTATCATACCTAGCAGAAAGGATAACAGTTACTGAGCATCTGTCGGGTGCCGGTGACTGGGCAGGATATGAATCTAAAATAGAAGGACGTCAGGCTTTGTGACAGGTCCAGATGTTTCAGGGTCAGCACTTTTTCCTGGTACCTCCCACCATCTCCCACACATGAAAACATCTGGTCCCGTGGGTTTGGCTCGCCCCGCTTGCTCACACAAAACGCAGATGCCTAGACACACACGGTTGCACACAGAGGCCCATGTGCACAGAGTTAATGCTGCATAGACTCCACAGAGGGGTGGAGGTTCCATGCAGACTGCCCTCTCGGACTGGATTTTGACTCCTTGAAACTTTTCATCTATTACCCTTCACAGGCCACCAGGCAGTTTGCAATGCAACACACAGTTGCTTTCCATTTGCCCTGATTCCTTGGCCCACATCCCCATCATGGTCATTGGGCCATGGTCTCCTTGGTTCAGAAACCCCTCACTTTGTCTTCCTTTCTAATCTCCCCACCACCCCCCGCCTCCAGGTCCCTGGCTCTTTCACCCTGGCATCTCCAGTGGTCAGGGTCAGGAGGAGCTAGGCTTAGCATTCACAGCCTCTGTTCCCCATCCACTCACCCACAGGCCTGACAGTGCTGGTTTGGATGGTAGCCATCAGGTACAAAGGGAATCTGCTCAGGAGTCCATGGGACATGCAATCTTGGGCAATTCAGGAAGAGAGGGCAAGAATGATGTAGGGTGGGCTGACCCTTAGTGCAACACTTCTGTACTCCTAGGGGACTCACCAGTGTGAGGCGTGGGGTGGGAGGGAGGGCTATAGCCTTAGCAATTGTGCCGGGGGTGGGTCTGTGTTGTGCCACGGTGGTAAACCTCCAGCACAATGTAACCAAGGGTCAAGAATGCTGCATCAGAGCAAGTTAGAGAACAGAGACCTGGCAGGGAGCCAGAGGGACTTGATGGTGACCTTGGGCCTGTCACTTAACCTCTCTGAGCTTCTGTAAAGTTAAGTACTCCCCAAGGCTGCTATAAGGAAATGCATGTGAGAGACCAGAGCTCAGCACCTGGCACCCAGCAGCCACTCAGAAATGTTTGTTGGTACTTTCTGTGATCCTTACCCCGACCACATCATGAAGTTGTGATGAGGATCAAAAGGAGGGCTCTGTAAACTGCAAAATGTATATAAATGGGTGGGACTTCTATGTCAGCCCAGAGGTCTGCAAACTTTTTCTGTGAAGAACCAGACAGTAAATATCTTAGACATCGTGGGCCATACAGGCGATATGTAAATGAATGGGAATGATGTCCACCAATAAAACTTTATTTACAAAGCAAGCAGCAGGCCTGCCTTAGGCTGCAGGCCACTTTACAGGGCTGTGTTAGGAGATGGGGTGGGGATAGGGTTCCCTCAGGCTCAGTGATGGAGGCTTGCTCCTCAGCTCTCTCTTATAGCATGGGCAATGTTTGATATGGATCCACTGGGAACCCCAATCCACAGGATCCACAGTGCTCAACAGAAAGCATGAGACCAGGAAAGGAACCCAAGAGTGACCTTGCACCCACCACTCTGGCACCTTGTGAGTCTGTGGAGCAGGGCCCAGCAGGGACTCTACAGGACTAAAGGGTTACCAAGATGCCCCATAGGGGCCTGGAGCAGGGCTTCATGGTCAGATGCCCTGAAACAAAGTGGATGAAGAAAATAAGGCAAGGATCTGGGTGCAACCCAGTCTATCTGCTGTTTTTCCCTCTTGTGATTGAGAAATTTTTCTCTGCTATACCAAGACAAGTACTAAGGGGCAACTGAAGCTAAAGATTGGACAGCGACAGGGAGCAGCGGAGACTGAGGTCACCCAGATAAGTAAATACCTCACGTAAAGGGCTGTGGGAAGCTGCTACTCAGTTCCCACTGGATGCTGCCTCCTAGGAACTGGAGACTACTAATAAAAGATCTTCCTTTTTTTTTTTTTTTTTTTCCCAGGACAAGCTATATATCCAGATTTTCTTGCAAAATCTTCTGATTTTGAATGCTGGGCCCATTAAAATAAACAACCTACAAGACCAAAGAAAATAGATCTAGAACATCTAAGGAGATAATTCTGCACTCCTAACTTTCTAGATGTCTAGAAACAAAACCTTTGAAGCCTACTTTATGGAATGCTGGGCTGTGCCAGGAAAGGTTTCTAGGGCCAAAGCCAGGGGATGTTCTATATCCAGGCTTCTTAGCCTTGGCATTATTGATATTTTGAGCCAGGTAACTCTGTGTCATTGGGGACTTCCTTGTGCATCGTGGGACGTTTTGATGTATCCCAGACCTCTACCTATGAATGCCAGTAGCATCTCTCCTCCCCAAGTAGTGACAACCAAAAGTGTGGTCCAGACATTGCCTAATACCCCCGAGGGGCAAATTCGCCAGGATTGAGAAGCACTGGGTTGACCCCTCTGGAGACAGATGGGAACAGGAAGGCAGGAAGAGACAGCTTTGAGTTGCAGGCCTGCCAAGCCGTAGCACTTCAGCAGCAATTAGTGGGCAAATGTTTCTAAATTAGCAAATTTTAATTTAGACTTAAATCTCCATTATTGTCCGAGGCTTGGGGAAAATTGGTGACCATTTAAATTACTAATTGGAACCTGCTGCAAATCAGTAGAGGGTGAAAAGCAGGAATGGTCCCGGTAATGAACTGGGCTGGAATGATTGGGGCAGAGGGGCGGTAAGGTGGGGCGACAGTGGGCAATAGTTGGATGATGAGCCACGGCTGGCTGGGATAGGGAGTCCTGCCACAGGGGATCCAAGGACTGTGCTGTGGGAGCCACAGAAGTGGGGATCCTGGTGAGACCCAAGTGTTTTCAGGCTGAGAAGGCCCAGAGCAGGAGCCCAACTGAGTTCCATGGGGACCATGACCCAGAAGGGACAGACACAGGTAGGACAGACTCCTGCAAACAAGGAGGAAGGGTTCTCAAAGCCATAGATGCTTTCCTGAAGCATTCAGACACCTTGGTGCCCCCATGCTTTACAAAAACCACTCGAGTGGGTGAACAGGTTCCCTCTCATTAAGACCCAGAAAACCACAGTCAGTGCAAACAGTTCCTCAGACCAAATACTCAAAGATGTTGAACATCTTTAGGTTGGACTCTGCCTACGGGTGCTGGAGGCCTAGAAACACAGAGGAAGGGGTGCAGGGATTTGAGGGGCAGATGCACTAGTGGAGGCTTTCAGGGCCCCGGGGGCCGAGGGGCTGGCCTGCAGGACAGTGAGAAGGAGGAAGGGACTGAGGTTTCCCGGAGGATAAGGCGAGCTCTGAGGGAAGTCCTGAGGGGATCTGGATGGAAGAGCAGGCAGCTGGGGGAGGGCAGCTCTGTCTCCTGCCTCCTCTGAATTTGGATCCTAAGTGATGTGCTGGTAGATTGGGGTTTCTCTTTTAGAGTTGCATACATGCACACTCGAGGTCAAAAGAATACAGTTTAGCTGGCTATGCTAGACAAGTCCCTAAGGCCCTGGCCACTGGCTTCCCGGGGCCTCCCAGGGAGGGGAGCCAGGGACTGTTGGAGCCCTGGCCCTGTTGCTTGGGCCTCAGCAACTAGAGTTGCCCATAGCAGGGAAGTGAAAGCCCACATTCCAGCCCTCTGAGCAGGCAGGACAGGGAGCAGCAGTACCATTTCCTGCATAAAAAAGAGACACAGAGAAGTCATGACTCACTCTAGGCCATTCAACCGGGAAGCTTGGATAGGACCCAAGGGTGCTGACTCCTCTTGGGTCCTGTGCATATTCCATGTTGCTTGGTTTAAGGGCCCAGAGGCTGTGGACGCAGAGCTAATGAGATGAGCAGAGCTGGAGCCTGAGCTCAAGGTTGGACTGGACTGGGGGCCCTGTGGTCTGCCTGGGACACCCCAAAAAGAGGACACGAACGGTGCTCTGTATCTCAGACAGGCCCCGCAGCCACCGGCCACCCACCCCAGCCTCCACCACGTGCTTGCTGACCTTATTTCCCTCTGACAAGGCACGCATGGTCTTCAATAATGCAGGCCCCCACCTAACACAGAAGAGGCCTGTCACCCAAAAATAACTTGAAAAGCACACAGAGGGAAGCAGATAAGCATTCAAAATCATTTATTTATAGCACGGAGCACAAAGCCATCAAAGAGACTACAGGCAAGCGACAGCCTCAGCACCCCTTGGGGGGCAGCAGGGCGCCTCTCCCAGCCCACTGAGTTGCCTCAGAAATGTGCCTTCTGGATCTGGCCCTTCTGGGTGGGTCTGCAAAGAATTAAAAGACAGGGTGAGATACAGGGTGAGGAGGGGAGAGAGGGAGCGAATACCATGACCTCTGTCGGGTATTAGATTACAGAGCTCCAATAGGAGCTGCATGAGGTCCCTAGGGTTGGAGGGGTTTATGCAGCGGCTGGGGCTTCATCATGACCATGCTGGTAGCACCCCTGCCTGGGCTGGGTGGTTTGGGTGGATCAGTGCTTTCTACCTCTGGCTGCAGCTGAGTGAGAGAAGTGTCTGCTGGCTCCTGCCCTGTTTCTGCTGAGCAGACACCTATGGCCCAAGACCCCTCTCTGCCCACTCTTTCCTCCTGAGCTGCATCCCTTGGGTCCACAGCATAGAAGTCATTATGCAGTCTGGATCGGACACCGTGCACTCGACAACCTCTAAATCCCCTTCCCACTCTGAGTCTGTGTTCTAGAATATTCCAGCCCAGCACTATAGTCTTCAGAAAAGAAACATCAAATAGCTGTGTTGCATAAACAATTATTTCAAAGGAACAAAAGGAATGAAAAGCCAGAGAATTTCAGACTCGAATAACATAATTATTATTCAGAAATTTCAATAATAAAGGTGCTGTTATAGCTCTAAATGTGTATTTGGTTAACTTAAAACCTAAAATAATACACTGGCTGATCAAAACTGACAACACCAAAGCTAAATGTCACTGAATCCAGAACAATACATAAAATCAAACGCAAAGCAACAAGATTCTATCTAGATGGGCCAAGTGAATGCAGCCTGGTTCTCGGCCACAGATGGCCAGCAAACGCTTGCAAGGCTGGTGGACCAGCTGAAGGCTGAGACAGACCATCCACGGGCTTCTGCACCACTCAACCCCCGGTTCCTGCCCTCACTGGAGATGATTGCTGCCGATTGCAATCAAGGTGGAACCAATAGTAGTTTGTGAAGGCGACTGTGATCCCTAATTGATCAATCACGTCACATCCAATTTACTCCAGGAAAACTTGCAAAGTGAGGCGGCTTCACTCTGCCAGGATCCACACGGTATGTCTGTGCCGTAGCCTGCCGGAGAGCGGGTCTGTGGCAAAGACTACCTGTGTGGCCTACAGTGTGCCAAGGAAGACCACAAGAGTAGAACAGGGAGCAGAAATAGCCTTGGCACAGAACCCAATTAGGTTACTCTTTTTTTCTTTTTCCTGCGTTAAGAAAAAAATAACTTGCTTTGAGATTATTTCAAACTTAGCTGCCAAGTTGTAAGTACAGTACAAAGGATTCTTCTTTCGTATCCATTCACCCAGATTCCCTCATTGTTAATATTTCATTGCATTTTCTTTCCCCCATTTATGTGTTTGTATGCTGATTTATCTATCTGTGTTTGGTATACCCATTATTACTAGTCTTTTTTCTGAACCATTTGAAACCAAGCTGCAGACATGATACTGTATTGCTTCCAGATACCCCAGCATGTATTTCCCCCAAACCAGGTTGCTCTCCACATAACCATCATACAACCCTACAAATCAGAAAATCTGCGTGTGTACAATATCATCATCTGACCCACAAACTCCATTCAGATTCCACCAGCTGTCCCGACAACTCCTTCCTCTCTGGTGCAGGTTGCCAACACAGACCTGGCACTGTGTTCACTTGTATACTATATTAAGGTAGTTTCTGAATCTTCCCAACTTTTACATCCTTGACTATTCTGAAGAGTAAGGGCTTTATATTCCCTAGGATGTCCCTTAATCTAAGTGGCCTGATGTTTCTTCCTGGTAGAGCTAGATCAGGCTTTCCTGGCAGGAATACTGCAGAAGTGATCCCACACTTCTCTCAGTGCATCACACCACTTGGTGTCCATCTGTCTCAATGCTGGTTGACTCTCTGGTCATGTCGCCAACTTCTCCACCATAAAGTCACCATTTTCCCCTTTGAAATTTAGTGGTATTATATATGATGCTAATACCCTGTTCCTCATATAACCTCTGCCCACCAGCCTGAACCTCCATTGATGGCTCCAGTCTGAATCAAACACCGCTATGATGGCTGCCAAATGGCAGTTTTCTATTTCCCCTATCCCACCCTCATTTATTTGACATCATGCTCTAAAGAAGAGCTTTTCCTCCTCTCATATTTGTCTGTTGATTTATTATTTTTTATATCAGCACGAACTTAACCAATCCTATCTTGCTCAATAGATTGTATCTCTCACCATTATTAGTTGTCTTTATGCTAAAACTGCCCCAGATGTAGCCAGTGAGAACTTCAAGGTGACTCCTGTGTCATTTTGATGTGTTTTGATCCCTCTTTGGGGACCTCCCTACTTTCTGGCACAAAATAGGCTCCAGGATCATCTTGTACTTTCCCTGTCTTGGCCTGGAATCAACTGTTACTCTAGGGAGTACTGGTTCTTTTTTAGTGGTGGATGACATTTAGAGACCAAGATCTGAGCATGTGGTGTGCTCATTGCTGCTGTGTTGGCATTACTTCTGGGCCTGCTCAGTAGCACGTATGTACATGCTCTGTACATATATGCACACCCCTCTGTAACTATTTGTTTATTTGTATATAAAAAGCATGAGTTCATATAATTCCTCTGATTCCAATCCAAACCTTAGAGTTCACTCTAGCCTCCTCCCTTTCCATGCTTGTTAGTGCCCTCTGCAAAAGAAAGCAATCTGGTTCTCCTCATCTTTTTTTTTTTTAAGATTGATTTATTTGAGAGAGAGAGAAAGAATATGAGCAGGGGGAGGGGCAGAGGGAGAAGGGAAGAGAGAGAATAGTAAGCAGACCCCATGCTGAACTTGGGGCTCGATTTCACAACCCTGAGATCAGGATCTGAGCCAGATCGACAGTCAGATGCTTAACTAACTGAACCAGTCACCCCTCCTTCTCTTTAAGGTACATATAATGTACTTATATGCTCAACCAGTTTACTTGTTTACTTGATGGAGCCCATATTTAAAGATGGGCTCCATCTCTTCTGCCTGCTACTACACCTAGCCCACTCCTAGTTACTTTATATCCTTGGGTGTCAGAGGGGACTCTGCCCAAGGTGCCTCTTCATGATGTCCCTCTGTCCCCATCCCCACCCTCATCACCATGTGTTAGGCCCACCTCTAACTATTCTGTTTGGGGAAGGGAAGGGACAGTGGGAAATGTTGATTGTGCCTTTAAACTTGCTTAATATTTGAGCTTGCCAAGCCTTGTATATCTTACTGTTTACAAAGCCCGTTTGTATACATTGTGTCACCTAATCCCATTTCATAGATGAGGAAACAAACAAAAAAATCTCAACAGTTAAATGACTATGGTGCACAATTTGTAGATGGCTGAATCTAAACCTAAAATCTCTAGTTCATTCTACATAACAGGAGAGACCATCACACATAACATACTCTCAAGTCCTAGAGCACATGGCATCAACTTATCTTTGTCACCTCTTCCACAGTATGGATCGCCTGTTTCATTTGGCTTTTTTCCCCTATCAAGCAATCTTGGCATTGGTGGTTTGTACAGAATACTGAGGGTAGGTAATGGATGTAACCAGAGAAATCATGAAAGGGAAAAAGAAAAGCTAAGTGTAGCAGTTGTGCCCTGAGGTGAACCCCAGTGTACCTGTCCACCCCCCCCCCCCTTGAGTGTAAGCAAGACCTATGATCTGCTTCTAGCCAACATAATGTGGCAAAGGTGATGGGATGTCACTCCCATGATTACATCATTGCATTATATAAAACTCACTCATAGCAGACGTGGGTGATAGACTCTCCCGCTAGCCTTGGGGAAGGAAGCTGCCATGCTGTGAGGCTGTGGGAAGATCATGTGCCAGGAGCTATAGGCAGCTTCCAGGAGCTGAGAGCAAGCCCCGATGAGAGCCAGCAAGAAAGCAGGGACTTCAGTCTTTTATCTACTAGGCACTGAAATCTCTCACGTGAGTGTGGAAAAGGATTCCATGCTTTAGAAAGGCACGAAGCCCAGCTGCCACCTTGACTTCAGCCTTGTGAGAAACTGAGCATTTATATAAACATTTCTATGTCTATATGGTATAAATAGTCTCTATGTTTTCTATATTTCTATGGTACATACCAGTTTGTAGTATAATTTGTTATGAGCGATAGAAAATGAATACATTAGCCACTTCTCTCTGGATGTGCATGATAAGATGCAATTATATACTTTATGGTTTCAATGGTGGGGTTATATAGATTTGTGCACATGCTGCTGGGTAAACGTGTTCCAAATGTGTCTGCAGGATGAGAATGCTAATTTATTTGCCCAGATATGTGTCAATGTTGCTCTGGGAATAGGATCTTTTAGATTTTACAGTATAATCACTCAAATGTGTTTTTATGTACCTCATAATTTGGAGGGGTAGTATAGTGTGGTAGTTAAGAGCATAAATTGTGGAACCAGATGGACTGGGTTCAAGTCCCAGCTCAGTTACTTCCTGACTGTGGTTCTCTTGCTGTGTAGTAAACTACCCTAAAACTTAATGACTACAAATGACAGATATTTTATTTGCTTATAATTCTATGAATCAGAATTTGGGTGGAGCTCAGCTTGATGGTTGTGTTCTAGGAGCTGCTAACTGGGGTCATTCAACTGGCTAGGCTGGGTCAGAAGGTCCTGAAAAGCTTCACACATATGTCTGGCACTTCAATGCTCTTCCAGTGGTAGTTCTCTCTACTGGTGGTGAGTTTTAGCTTCCTCACGGCATGGTGGTCTCTGAGTGGTTGGAATTCTAACATGGCAGCTGACTTCATGAGAGAATGCTCCAAGAGGTCAAAAGTGAAAGCCTCAGATTTCTTAAAGCCTAAACTCAGGTATTACCATTGCATCTCATTCTTTAGGTCAAAGCCACTCACAGGAGTGGGTGTGGGGGAATAGACCCCACCTTTCCTTTGGGTGAGTTATAGTGCATTTGTAGCCATCTTTAAGCCATCACAATTTGGTTAAGCAAATCATTTTACCCTTTTCCAGAAATAATAATAGTATCTACTTCATAAACTTGCAGTAATTAAACGATTTAATATAGCAAGTGCTTATTAAAGTGCCTGGACATTGTAACTGCTATATAAGTGCTTGTTATCATTACTAAGTTTATATTAAAAGCATAGATATCAAAACAAAAATAGACATATGTACTATATAACACTAAAAAGCCTCTACACAACAAAGCAAACAACTTAAAAAAGGCAACCTACAGAATGGGAGAAAATATTTGCAAACCATATATCTGATAAGGGGTTAATTTCGAAAATATACAAGGAGCTCCTACAGCTCAATAGCAACAACAACAACAACAACAAAGACAAAACAAAGAAACACAAATAACCCAACTAAAAAGTGGGCAAAAGACTTAGACATTTTTTCCAAAGAAGATGTGTAAGTGCAACACGTATATGAAAAGATACTCAATATCATCAATTATCAAGGAAATGCAAATCAAAACTACCATGAGATACCATCTCACACCTATTTGATGGCTAATATTAAAAAAAAGATGCCAAGTGTTGATGAGGTTGTGGAGAGATTGGAACCCTTGTATAATGTTGATGAGAATGTAAAGAGTGTAGCAGCCATGGAAAACAGTATGGAGATTTCACAAGAAATTAAAAATGGTATTTTCATATGATTCAGCAATCCCACTTCAGGGTATATATTGAAAAGAATTGAAATCAGATAATTTCTTTGAGATAGCTGCACTCTCATGTTCACTGCAGCATTATTCACAATGGCCAAGATATGGAAACAACCCAAGTGTCCATTGATAGATAAATGGATAAAGAAAATTTGGTATATACATGCAATGGAGTGCCATTCAGCCTTTAAATAGAAGGAAATCCTGACTTTTGCAACAACATGCATATGCCTGGAAGGCATTATGCTAAGTGAAATATGCTGATCACAGAAGAACATACATTGCATGATTTCACTAATATGAAGTATCTAAACTCATAGAGTCAGAGAATATAACCATGGTCGTCAGGGGTTGGAGTGAGGTGAAAACGAGGTGTTTTCAGTGGGTATGCAGTTCCAGTTGTGCTAAATGAAGAAGTTCTAGAAATCTGCTGTATAACGTGGTGCCTATAGTTGACTATATGGTAATGTGCACTTTAAGATTTAAGAGGATAGGTCTCACGTTAAGTATTCTTCACATACACACGCAACCAAGAGGACACAAGGAAACCAGAAGGTATTAGATATGTCTTTAGATATGTCTTTTCCCTTGACTGTTGTGATGGTGTCATTGGAGTTTGCATATGTCCAAACTCATACAGTTGTACAAATTAAATGTGTGCAGCTCTTTGCATATCAATTATACCTCGATAAAACTTTTAAAAATAGATTTATTTTTTTACTTTTTAAAAAAGATTTTATTTATTTATTCATCAGAGACACACAGAGAGAGAGAGAGAGAGGCAGAGACACAGGCAGAGGGAGAAGCAGGCTCCATGCTGGGAGCCGATGTGGGACTCGATCCCAGGTCTCCAGGATCCCTCCCTGGGCTGAAGGGAGGCGCTAAACTGCTGAGCCACCCAGGCGTCCCTAAAAATAGATTTAAATAAAACTGATTTCCCATTCTGGATCGTGATCCTGGAAAGCAGGTATTGTGCTTAATACATTTTTACTCTTCACAACCCTTTCTTGGGTGGCACTTTGGATATGTTAGCTCAAACTATATGAAACGGGCTGATATTTGATAATTTTGACATATGAGGATGACATTTTATATGTCTCAACATCATAGTATGTACTTGATAAGTGTTTATTGAATGAATGATAAGGACTTGGTATTTATTTGAAACTTTTATACCTAATCAGTGAAATCAACCAATTTTAGCCTGGGTCTCTTTTTTGAAAGCCAGACTTCTATATCCAACTGCCTTCCTGACATTTCCTGTTGGGTGTCTAATGGGCATCTCCAGCTCTGTGTGTCTGAAATGAAATTCTCACCCTAGTGACCATTTTCCCCCCTTTCTTCTGCATCTTGCTCGTCTCAATAAACAGCATCAGTATTCTAGTAAGAAATGTAAGGATATTCTTTGATTTCTCTCTTCTTCACAACCAACTCCTGAGCAAGTCTGGTTGGGCTTCTTTCTTTCTTTTTCTTTTTTTTTTAAGATTTATTTTATTTAGTCATGAGAGACACAGAGAGAGACAGGCAGAGATATAGACAGAAGGAGGAGCAGGCTCCCTGCAGGGAGCCTGATGTAGGACTCCATCCCAGGACCCTGGAATCAGGGCCTGAGCCAAAGGCAGATGCTCAACCACTGAGCCACCCATGTGCCCCTGGTTGGGCTTCTTTCAAAGAACACCTGGAGTCTGGCGCTGTGAGTGAGTTCTATGCTGGTCCGAGGCTCTGTTGTTTCTCACCTGGTCTCCCTAGTCATCCCTCTGATTCCATCCCCAACCTCCTAGAGTCTATTCTATACTCAGCACCCCAGGTGAGGTTTAAAAATGAAAATCAGGCCATCACACTCCTCTCTCATGACCTGGGGCTGACCATGTCTCCCATCTCCTCTCCTATATACTCCCTCTCTTCCAGTCCTTTCTGTCACACTGGTTTTGTGCTGTTTTTTTTTTTTTTTTTTTTTTTTTTTTTTTTTTAACATGCCAGCTCATTCTCTCCCTGGGCCCTCCTGCCTGGAACACTCTTGCTTCAGATACTGACATGGCTAATCATTCACTTCCTTCATGTCTCTAGCATGACATCCAACTCTCACCTCCCAGAGAGACACCTCTGTACCCCCAATAGCCTCCCAGACTGGAGTGGAAGAGAGTGAGACTTGTCCCTGACTTGATCATCACTTCCCATGTGGTATCCACTCAATAAATAGTGAATGAATTTAAAAATTAGAAAACAGAACAGAGACATGGACAGCTGGGACTAAGGACAAAGGAGGGATGGAGGAAACATTTCAAAAGGTATTGATCTATGATATCCAAAACTGACATATTTTTAACCAGGAGAAAAATAGAACTAGTAAGTCCTGTGGCAGCATGGAGGAGGGTGCTCTTGGAAAGCTTCACGGCAGAGGTGGCATTTGGGAGACATGGCATTTTATGGTTCCACAGCAAGTAAGTAACTGGGAATTCTAATTCAGGCAGTCTGAGCCCATAGCCCTTGCTCTTAGACAGTGGGTGAAACGGAAAATGGGGGTGGGCTGGGCTGGAGGCCCAGCTTTGGCTGTGCTTGAGCCGGGCAGGAGGGTACAGAAGACTGCCCAGGGCCCCCAGGGAGCTACCTTGCAGTGTTTCATCCCCCTGACTGTTTGAAGATGAATGAGTACAAACACTCACCATGCTCGCCCCTAATGTAAGAAGGCTGCTCAGGCCAATAGTGTTGGATCTGTTCTATGACTTCAAGCTCTGGATCATCATTTTTAAAAATCACCTATTTTTAAAAAGAAGAAATGAATTTGTTCGGTTTTATTTCCCATATTTGGATAATATACAGAAGCCACTTAGAGCTTAATATTAACACTCTACATCAATGTCGGCCGTGCTCTCAGCGGCGCATGTCACATTTCAGCCATCTGCAGACTCTAAATGTTAGACTCTAAATGTTAACTTGGTTCCTCCTCAGCAGCAGAAGCCGGAAAATTCAACAAGAAGCCCCTGCGCCTTCAGCTCAGAATTTCAGCAAGAAGATGAGTCTCAGGGCCATCTGTTTGGAAGGCTATCTGAGAACCTGTCCCCACCCCCGTCACCCTGTGCAGCTACAGACGTTAGACCCAAAGCTTGGCAAACACCAGTGATGTGTCTCATTTAATCCCCCGGACATGCCAGTACCCACCAGAACTGTCTGGAGGGTGAAGAGGTGGTCTCAAGGATCTTCAGGTCAGCTGACACCTCATGCCCCCAACCATGCTGCCAATGCTGGTTATTGCACCCTGTCTTCTGTCCTGCTTTCCTGGTTCCTCTGTCTCTCTGTCTCTCTAGCACCTGCTGCCTTAAGGGGCCCATCCTGCCTACTGCCCACTCTTCCCCCACTTTGCTCTCTCTGGCACTGCTCACCCTGATCTGGACCTTTCTGGTCTCTTCTGTTACTGTTTTTGTTTTTTGTTTTTTTTTAATTGAGGTGTAATTTACCTACAGTGAAGTATGCAAATCTTCCTGGATGGCTCAGTGCCTTTTGATATAGGTCCATAGCCATGAAACCACTGCCCAGATCAAGATATAGAATCTCTAGCATACCAGTGGGCGCTTTGGGGTCTCTTCCCTCACTAACTGGGTGACCACTGTTCTGATTTGCATCACCTTCCTTGAATTTCCTCTCCATGAAATCATGCCCAGATGCATCTCTAGCTCCTCAGCCATGGTGCTGTGGAAAGGAAGAAATGTACAGGAGGGTGGCCTGGTGGACCTCCTCGCGCTCACACCATCTTGGCCCCTTCTTGGAGGCCTTCAGTGCAAAGGGACTTTGTGTCTGGCATTTCCCTGCTCCACACTGGCCCGGCTCTGGGGTGTTTCTGAAACGGTGCCCATCCCTGGTCCTCTGTGCACTGGGTCCTGCTCTGGGAGAGGTCCTACTACATCCTTAAACAAGTCCTCCAGATCCCTGCTCATTCCAGGTGGCCTCAGCTTTCCTTCTATGTTACCATAGACTATCAGGTATAAAAACAACCTAAAATATCTTCCTGTCTACTTTTTAAAAATTAGAAATTAAGAATCACACAGTGGCTCAGCAGAGGCTTGAAATCAGGCCTACTATCCCCATCCTGTGCTCTTTCTTCCCCCCTTCCTCACCCTTCCCCAGCACTTTCTGCTGATCTCCAGGGTGTATCTCCCACCAAGGCCAGCATAGCTGGTGTAGGGACCTACCCTGAGGTGGGGCCCAGGAATGACACATGCCCCTGATCAAAATCCTACATTGCCTTCTTATCCCCGAAATCTGGGGTTGTTTTCACTGGGATGTGGCCTTCACACCACAGTGAGAAAGCAGACTCAGATGCAAACATCCCTGGGATAAGAGACACATTAACTTCACACCGTTTGCAAATGATAGCCTTTCATTCGTTTATTTTCCCAGTGAAGGCTTATAAGGCTTCCTTACTTGAATCGTTACTTGAAGTAGGTTTGGAAAGGATGAGAGGGGTGAACCCAGGGGCCCTGGGGCCTGGGAAAGCAGAGATAACACCATGAAAGGGGAAAGGATGCAGACAGCATCCACTGAAAATTCTTCCAAACTCCCAGAGTGGGAGTTTCCCCCAGCCTCCTGCAGCCCCCCATGATCTGGGTCAGTGTCCTAGAGAACATGTAGATCCAGGGATGTCCCCAGACAGATGAGGCCTGGGGGCTAAGGGAGAGGCACCCAGCACAGAGCTGCCCTCCACTCAGTACCTCTCCTCCTCTCTGTGGTCCGGGGTCTCCTGGTGATGGGAGAAGCTATCTTGCCACCCAGGAGCTGCCATCTGTTTTCTTTTTTCTTTTTTTTTTTTTTTTAAAGATTTTATTATTTATTCATGAGAGACACACAAGGAGAGAGAGAGAGAGAGAGAGAGGGAGGCAGAGATACAGGCAGAGGGGGAAGCAGGCTCCACGCAGGGAGCCCGATGTGGGACTCAATTCCGGGACTCCAGGATCACACCCCAGGCCAAAGGCAGGCACTAAACCACTGAGCCACCCAGGAATCCCCAAGGAGCTGCCATCTGATAGGAGAGGAAGAACTCTTGCACAAGAGTGAGCAACTTTGGGCTGGCTAGAAGTAAGCGCCTTACATGCAGGTGCACATAGCACAGGCAGCAGAGCCTGAGATACTCGGGCTAATTTGCTCACGACAGGCCCAATCATGTATGGGAGCCACAGGTTAGGAAAGATTTGAAGGAGAGATTTCATCCTGCCCTCATTGGTATTGAGGCCAGGGACGGGTCTGATCCAGCTCTCTCCTGCTCACAGACAGGGCTGCCAGAGAGAACTCCCGTCTCTGACTGATTCCCCACAAGGTAGCATGGGCCGAAATCAGGTGTGACTCCACTCTCTTGTCTCTCCAGTGGCTTTCCGGTTGCCATTCTACCCCACCTTCACCACCCTGCTCTACTGCCCAGCGGAGTCCTTGGTGGAAGCTTTGTCTAGCTACACCTATTCTGATGGCTCCCAATTCACAAAGGCATCTCGAGTCATTGCTTGTCCTTCATCGGCTACTAAGACACACTCGGTGAGAATACAATGTGAAGTGCTCACCTACCGTCCGTTCTCAGATCCTGTGGCCAGAAGGTGGTAGAACCGAGACTTGAAGTGCTGCCTCTGATTCTGAATCCAGAGATGTTTCCTAGGATGAAGAAGTTGGGGCTTTGGTGAGCAGTGACTCTGAACCTAGGGCTTGGGGCCCCACTAATGCCAAGACCCTGCCTCCCTGTGGGGCAGCCTAAGTTTCATCTCCAGTCATGTACCAGGCTCTTTGGGCATTCTCTGTCTCAGCCAAGCTGCTGGACTGTGAGAAGGGAGCCTGAGGGGGTGAAAGCCAGCAGAGGAGGGTTGAAGTTTTGTTGCAGGGAAGGGGAATTGGGGGGCTGAGCAGAGAGATGGTAACAAGGGATGCCTGGGAAGTTTCGGCATATGATGCCCAGTGTCATCCCCTCTGCCTCTCAACAAACCTCTGGGGGAAAAGACTAAGTTGTCCATCAATGTTTTTCGGAGGTATGATGTGTGCGTGTGTCTGTGTGTGTGTGCGGTGCAATACCCGCTGACACTGGCCTCCTGCAAGAGCTACAGATGAGCAGGGTGGCCAGAGGAGGTCCAGGAGGTTTCTCATGTGAGGCTGCAGCATAGCCTGCCCCCTGCCATGATCCTGCCTAGGCTCAGAGTGCCATCCTATCCTACCTAGGATTTGGGCAAGTCACCTGCCTGTGAGCTCACCCCTTGGGACAGCATCTGAACACTCTTCTGGAGGTTTCAAGGTGAGATGCTGCCTTGGTTACCTTCCTAGAAGTTAACCAGGAAGATGTCCAGAAGCACTTGCAAATACATATTTTTAAAAAGAGACAGAGCCTGCCACAGAGAGGAGGAAGATGGCTAAGAACTCCTGGACTCAGCTGCGGTGATTTCCCATCAGCTTTGAAAGTGGGGAGGAAGAAAGGAGGATTTTTTTCACCCTCCTTTCTCCAATAAGCCCTGGAACCACTCAGAGTTTGAGTATTGAGTATCCTTATTGAGTTTGAGTATCCTTATTGACTCCATCTGCTAAAAAGGAGGTGGGGTGGGGAGAGAGAAAAAGGAGTGGGAGTCAGGCTCCAGGGCCAGGCTGGAGGGGCGGTGAGTTGGAGGGATGCCCAGGTCCTGTTTGTCTTCTCTCCGCCTTGGCCACAGGCCAGAGAGGACACTCGTGGAGATGGGGCACTTGAAAGAAAGTCCTGGAGCCAAGAGCTTCAAACAATTGCTGAAAAAAGGAAACCAGTTTTAATTATCCCCCAAATTAGGGGGTTTCTTTGTATTTTTATGTCTATTCTTAGTCCTGGAAACAAAAAAAAAGTTTTGTACAAAATGCAGAAGTGAGTTAAGGTTCTGTAGAAATGGGAGTGTGTGGGGGGGAATCCTCAACACCACCTGGAGGGAGCTACCTCGCCCGAGGTCATGCTCTCTGGAGTGTGATCCCCCAGCCAATGACTGATGAAGGTGAAGTGAGAAGCCCAGAGAAGGACATCTCATCTCCAGAGCTCCCTTCAGGGTCAGCCAAGGCTATCATGGGCATGGACCAAGGACCGAATTCTCCCTCTGCCTACTCTTGCCATGGTGTTGATCCCAATGGCCCTCTTCATTACGCATCCCACAAGCTGAACTCCTCTTGAGTCTGCTTCCCAGAAAGCCTCCCCAGCCACAGAAGACCATCAGGACATGTGTAATAAGTGCAAGAAAGGAAGTAAACAGGCTGTGTGATGGAGAGTGACTGCAAGGGGGGGGCCAGAGTGGGGCTGGGGGTCTGCTGTAAGGGAGATGGCCGGGTGGACATCTAGGCTGACACCAGAGAAGAAGTTGGTCTTGAGAAGAGCTGAAGCACATGCTCTCCATGCAGAGGGGACAGTTAGAGACTCCAAGCATCAAAGGGCCTGATATGTGCTTGTGTCTCCCTAGGTGAGAATAAGGACCAGGTGGGTGATGGAGAGCCCTGGAGCAGGCAGGACCTGGGAGAAGAGACTTAAAGGTGAATTAGTTATTTCCAGGCATGAAAGAGGTTCCCCCTCTTTGGACCGTCCTAGTCCAAGGGACACCATAGGCAAAGGCACAGAATGAGAAGAATCCACTATGGCTGGAAGGTGAGAGTGGTTGGTGGGAAGGCAGGGAAAGGGGGTGGAAAGATACATTGACGTCAGGGTTCATGATGGCCAGCTCTGTGTGTGGGTGAGGTGTGGGGAGTGTTTTGAGAAGAAAGCAGAGAGCTGTGCTGAGGTGGGACTGGTGAGGAGGAGAGACTGGCACCTGGGAGACCAGTTGGAGGGCCCAGCAAGAGTCTAGGCCGAAGTCAGTGAAAGCTAGTCTAGAACCATGGCATGGGGCATGACAAAGGAAACCAATTTTTGGATTGAGGGCAACTCACACACACACACACACACACACACACACACACAAGCTTTCGGGAAGGATTCAGAGAGATGGTGATAAAAGAGCAGAGAACTACTACTGATGGGTCCAGAGGCAGAAGAGAATGGTATCAAGTGTGGGGGATGAGCCTGGACAAGGGGGTCCTCATCTGAAGTGGAAGGCGAGGGGAGCATGTACAGGAAGAGGCAGATGTGCCTTGAGGCCAAAGGACTGCAGTCATGGGAAGTTTGCCTTTGATGGTCTCAGCCTCGGCAGTGAGGTAGGAGATGAGGTCACTTGCTGAGTCCCAGCCAGTAAATGTGTTTGTTCAGGACAGACACCTATTCAGAGCAGCATAAGTGCAAGTGGGGATTTTTTGGGAGGCAAGCAAGTATCCCCAGATGAATAGGCCAAGAAAAACAGTGGGGCCTTTTGGGGATGCTCTCCATCTCTCCAGGGCCATGCCAAGTCCCATCTATACTTCTGTTTGTGCACCTGCCTCTCTCTCTGACCCTCTCTGAGAGCCTGCATTTATTGAAGCATGGCATCCAACGTGGGCAGATCAGATCCTCTATGTCCCAGGTCCTAATTCTCAGAAGATGGGATCTAACTGGTTCTCAACCTTGGACAGGTAACCACCTGTGGTCCAATCAGAGGTGATCAGGGTTTGGGGGTTTCTGAATCCAGGAAGGATGCTAGAGTCAAAGTGGTGGAGGATGGACGTGGCAATAAAGGGCCCCAAGAAAGAGTGTCACAGATTTAAAGCTGCCAGCATGCTCCCTGCCAAAGTACCATCAACCAGCCCTCTGAGCCAACTGAGGATGGAAAACCTTAATTCCTGACGGAGCTCGTCAGCATGGATGTGAGATTTTCTTGAGCTTTCAGAAGACTGGGAGCAGAAGTGGAAAAACTCTTGCCATTCAATTGTCTCACAGTTGGAGGGACTTGGTAGGTAAAGGGCAGGAAGGCTAAGTGGGCAAGGGACATGGGTTGGTGACAGGGTAGATGAAACGGTCTTACCAGGGCTGGGGTGGGGGGGAGACACCATGGTGGGGGATGGGTAGATTGAGGAGATAGGGAGCAGTCAATGCCCAGCATCAGGGAAAGGGCAAAGAATAGGTCTGGGGAGTACAGGAGGCAGGATAGAGGTCAGCTAGGCTTGACTTACTGTCAGGACCACTGAGGCCTTTTCTCCCACTCTTCACTGACCGTACTTATTCTCCGCTTTAGACATGGGACCAATTTGCTGGGCTCCCCCCACTTTCTTTGATAAAGATAATTGACACATCCTTGGATCCAGTTAAAGGATTCTTCTGGGCACTGTGCAGCACGAGGAGAGAGCAACAAGATCATCACCACCTTGTAATGCCTGCAGAGCCTGGAGTCAGTCTGTCACCTGGAGAATCAGTGTCTTCCCTGCCCTCATCCCATCAAGGGGAGCTTACACATGTCCATGTTTGATGGCCCTCACCTTCTCCATCTGGCTGACACCGACTCTCTCGTTCTGTCCCGTAGAACTCTCCTGCTGAAGGGAGGCCAAACGCATGGAGGCTGCAGTATCCAGAGCAGTGGAGGCTGGCAGAGCTCCTGGAGGGAGAGGCTGGCACTGGGCTCCTCTGTCAGCCTCCATGCTCCTTTGAGAAGTGGAGGGGGACTTGAGGTGGACAGAAAGGGCAAACACGACCAGCTCTGGAATTCCACGTTCCAGAAATTTTGGAGACAGGAAGGTCTGGGTTTTCCTCTAGTAGACTCTAAGCTCTCTGATGACAGAGCCTGTGTCTGACACATTCACCTCTTAGTCCCTGGCAGTGGGCTCATGCCTGCCCACGTCAGGGAACAAATGAATGGAGCCCTGTCTCTTGGATCATGGTGTGGTCAGTGGCAGAGCTGCCTGGAAACAGGTGGGCTCACTCGGGGAGCCGCCAGTCCTTTCCCCACCCGCTGCACTCAGGCTGAGAAAAGCTTTGTAGACACAGGGTCTGCTCTGGAGGCTGGACCTCCTGGGGTAAAACTCTGTGTCACCAGTCCAGAGTGTCTTCTCCACCTTGACCCAGAGGACACGCTCTTGGAAGGAGTATTTGCGAGAAGCTTGCTCTGTATTGGGTTTCAATGAGGAGCAGCAGCCTAAGTCCAACTGGGACAAACTGGACCCACTTTGGGAAGATTAGCACTTACTGAGTTAAAGTTCTGGTGTTTTCCATCCCCTCATTCATCACTTGTTCATTTAACAATTTTACTGAGCATCTTCTGTATTCAGGATATTAGGAAAACCACGAGCAAGATACAAGGAGCTCTTGGTAAGGTCTGGAGACTTATTTGGAGGCAAATTAGAAACTCACTCAAGACTAGATAAAACAGGGACACCCAGGTGGCTCAGCGGTTGAGCGTCTGCCTTTGGCTCAGGTCATGTTCCCGGGGTCCTGGGATTGAGTCCCACATTGGGCTCCCTGCAGGGAGCCTGCTTCTCCCTCTGCCTGTGTCTCTGCCTCTCTCTGTGTCTCTCATGAATAAATAAATAAAATCTTAAAAAAAAGGACTAGACAAAACAATAAAGAGGGATTTGCTGGAATGATGCAGGCACAACCTATGGTAGCTGAGGACAAAAAAACCACGACTGACACTTGGACCTGCAGAGTCAGACTCCAGGGTGTTTCCAAGGCTTTGATGTCTTCTCTCCCAGGCCTGTGTGGTCTGGTTCAGCACTGCATAGCAGTAAGTGGCTGCCCCAGCTCTGCCCTTGAGGACTCTCCAGTTCCTAACCCCAACACCAACCCTTTCAGCCTTTGGGCTTAGATGCCCACATCTAGTCCAATCAACTCTGGCCTAGGAGGGAAAGGACTGGTGGTTCAAAGAACAGATGAAGCGCTGGCAGGGGGAGGGCAAGGAGGTGGGGAGGGAATCTACCTCCCCTCTCGTTCTTTAAGTAAACCCGTGAGAATGGGTGGAGCTCCTCTGCTGAGCCCTGCCCACTCCCCTGGCCTACTGCCTAAACCAGGCAATGGCCCTGAGAAGGAAGCCCCATCAATACAGAATGAGGCCTCTTCCTCCTGCTTTCCAGCCTAGGGAATCGTTCCATAATTAAGAGGGAAAATGATGAATGTAGACATGGGCAAGTCCCCATACTTCATCCTTACTGCCATTGAATTAACAGTGTAACACATCATGTTTTATTATAACTTTCTAATAATTACAGTTATTACTGAATTCATGTATATGGAAAAGGCAGAAATATGATCACTGTATTAATTTGTGAGGCCTTTCAATGGGATTTATTGAGCAATAAGTGAATTCCAACCACTTGGCATGAAACAGAAGCCTTTCCTCAGCACAGGACACCGTTAGCTATTGTGATACTCAAAGAGCTCACTTCATATGGGACAGGCAGTCTCTGTCCCAATTATTTTCTCCTTCTCCAGGCAGTCTGCCCTGATTCAGAGGGTTGTGTTTAGAACTTCCCTCTTCATAGTACAGCTAAAACCCACACTCCCCTGGCATGTCTCAGAAGTCATAAATGTCAGCCCAAATGTTGAGATTAACCTTTTCCATCTGCATAGAGCTTCCACACATCTCCTTCCGTCTGAACGTGATCACAGACATGATCCTTCTGCTTGAAAGGTCAAAGGAAAAAATCTTCTGAAAATGGAGATATACCAGGGCCAACAATAGACTTTGCTCTTGGAGGCTCTTGTCATGGGGAGGGAGTGGCAAATTGATTTAATGCTAAAACCTAGGCCATTTTAAAGAAATGACCAAGCCCTTGCCGATAACCACATGCATTCAAGGAAAGCCTGTGGGCACCTGCTGGTTAGGGGTCTGGAAACGAGCAGTAAAGGAGAGGCAGAAGCAGGCGTGGGGATAGGGAACTGCCTAAATCTGCTCAGAGGGAAGAAGACTTAGCAGAACTGAGATGACCATCAGCGAGAGAGCACTTGGAAGGACTCTTTTGTGTAGCTGAAGACAGACCAGTTCTCTGGGCTTGAGAAGAAGGAGTGGAAGGGCAAGACCTGGGATTGAAGGAGGAGACACAGTGGCAGATTTTGTTTGTCCCTGGGGCACAGCATTGAGGTGGGGAGAGCTGCCCAGCAGCCAACAGGACAGCCTGGGTAGTGTTGGGCTTCCTGAAGCTTGGGAGGCTGATCCATCAGTTCATTCAACTCGTGCTTACCTAGTGTTCACTTTGTATAGGCAGCTGGGGCAACCCCATCCTCTGACAGCTCACCGGCAGGTGGGGGAGTCAGGGAATAAACAAGTAAGCAACCACCAAAAGTTTGGTGACATAGAACAGTCTACAGAAGAAGGGGAAGAGAGAGACAATGGGAAAGAAGGGAGAAGAAAAACAAGGGCCGTATAGATACTAAGTGCTATGGGTTAACACATCCCCTTCCATCCTCAGGCCTGCACAGGCAGATGCTAATTGCCTCCATTTTCATATATGAAGAAACCAAGGTTCAGGAACATTTAGTTGGTCGTCTAAAGTCATCAGATCGGCACAGCGCTCTGAGCACCTGCTTTGTCAATGACCCCACTGGGAGTGGGGTGCGAGTGGGTCAAGATGGTGCAGGACAACGGAGAACATTCTCCTGTGGGGGTAGTTTGGGCCACGAGGCTCAACAGCTCATAGATGAAAGGGTGGCGAGGGAATTTTAAGATAAGGAAGATCAATGCCGACCGAAAGTATGGACTCCCCTCTGCAATGCCTTTGTGGAGCAATCACGTAACCGCTGTGCATGCATCTCCTTGGATGGGGTTTGCTCTCTCCGCAGGGCCAGCCCATCTTTGGACAGCGTTCACAGGTAGAATGTCCTTTCTTACATCAGATCCACCCGTCTCACCTTGGAACACTCCCAGCGTGCTGGGACCCTCTTCTGTGTAGGCTCCCTTTCCAGAGGATTTCAAAATCAAAAAAACCTATAGAATCCAAAAGAATGACTCAACTCTGTTGGTATGATTTCAGGCTCAAGTCCCTTTCAGGTTTACTATTTTGCAGTTTAAAGATAGAAGGAAGCAGAGAACCCCTCACCTCACCCTGTGTAGACTATCCACTGTTCTGCTGAGTGGGATCATGGAGCTATCCCTTCTCTGCGAGGCCAGGGGACCCCCCACAGCCCAGCATCTGCCCCCAAGGTTGTCTGGTTCCCCACAAATGCTGCTCCCATTGCCACTATGTCAGCTGCCTGCTGGAACTCATGGTTCTCCCTTCCAATCATAGCCCAATTACCAATGGGCTCTGATTAGCAGGTGACTGGTGGGAGGGCTCCCCCTTTTGTTGTGCATGGTGCTGGACAGTGGTGAATACCCGCTCTGACTCCTACCCCATCCACACTGCTAAATCCCTTCCTGCTGTAAATCCCTCTTCCAACAAGGGAAACAGGGCCACACACAGCCTTGAGGGCATCAAGCTGCAGGCCTGCCACCTTGCTGGAGTGATGCCCTTCCAAAGCTCCTCAATAATCATGTAAAAGAAAGAGCATGAGCCTAGGGTCCCGGGATCTGGCTTCTGTTCTTTCTCTCTCACTACCATGTGATTTGGGACAAGTCTCTGCCCTCTCTGATTCTCAGGTCTTTCAACTTTAAAATCATGGAGTCACTAAATCAGTCACCAAATGATCCCAGAGATGATGCTTTCTATGCTTGAACATTTTAGGATTCCTGGCGCATGCTGGGAGTATGCAGAGGTCAGACTTGAGGCCTGTGTTGCAGAGCCTCAGAATGTCCCTCACACATCAGCAGGAGCTCAGATGTGATGACCTCTAGGTTTCCTCCAGTTCTAGAAGTCTGTGAGTCACCCCCCAACCCCCCACCCACCCAGAGCACTGAGGAGCAACAGAATGCCTGGCCCCTGGGCAGAGGCCTGGGCCTTGTTCTACTGTCTGCAGCACTCAATCCGGTAGCATCGACTCACGGGGGGTTGGGAGGGTCAAGGTAACCACAGGGGGCATTTCTGAAGGCACCTACCACCAGGTGCTGGTGGCTTTGCTTGCTGTGAGTCTGGTGGTGGTGGTGGTGGTGGTAGTGGTAGAACCAGGGTATTTGGAAACATCAGAGAAATAACAGCCACAGTTATCACTGAGTGTCTGTGACAGGTGTGCCGAGGGCTTTACTAAATCTTTCACAGAAGTTTCTTTATTTACAGAGAGCCCCAAGCCAGACCTTCAGGATGCCAGTATTGCTTGTTTCTTCTTCCCGAGGCCAGTTGCAGAAATGTGTTGAGTTTATAAAAATTCATTCAACTGGACACTTAGGACATGAGACTTTTCTCTATATAGTCAACAACAACAACATATTTTTTTTAAAGTTCCTTTATATATAATACTCGCTGCTACAAGCAATGCATGTGGTGCTATTGTCACTTTCCCCGAGATGACCTTGAGGCATACAAAGGTTCAGGAGCAGAAACGTGTGGGAAATATCAGAAAGGGAGACAGAACATAAAGACTCCTGACTCTGGCAAACGAACTAGGGGTGGTGGAAGGGGAGGAGGACGGGGCGTGGGGGTGACTGGGTGGCGGGCACTGAGGGGGGCACTTGATGGGATGAGCACTGGGTGTTATTCTGTATGTTGGCAAATTGAACACCAATAAAAAATAAATTTATTATAAAAAAAAAAAAACAAAGGTTCAGGAGCTTGTCCAAAGCACAAGGCTGGACAGCCGTAGCTCCGAGGTTCTGCAGCTGCAGGCGCGATCCAGCTGGCTTCAGAGTTAGTTCCCTCCCTACATCCCCGGGACAGTAAGCCAGAGGGTGGTTTCCACAAGGGCCCCTTGTACACCTTTGCACACAACAAGCCGAAACAGGAGGGCTGCGCCTAGATATTGGGGGCAGGGATGGGAACGGATGGTTGCAAAGATTAATAAGCACAACTCTGTCCTCAAAGAAGCTTCCAGTTCCTTGGGGGAGACAGATAGGGCACAATCTTGCAAGACAGTGCATGCAGGGATGGGGGCGGTGCCAAGTACCAGCCAGGTGTGGAAGCCATCAGCCTCGGAGTGTTGGGTGCTCCAAATAGGAGCTGTCCTCACAGCCCCCAGGCGGGGGAGGCCGGATCTGGGGCTAGTTTCCCTTGGGCCCCTTTCTGCCCAGGGCTGTGGCCAAGGCGGCCGGTGGGCCCAGCATCCCTGCTGGCGTCACAGGGTGGCATGACTGGATTAATTAGGCTTTATTAATAGGCGAGCACTTCATGAATTGTAATTAAGCAGACATGCATCTGGTGGCAGTGGTGGCTGAGGGTGGGAAGGAGTGATTCCAGGAGGCTTCGAGGCACCATTAAATACGGGCGCTCCGGCGAGTGTACATGCGCCACAGCCCGTCGTGGAGGCTGCCCCATTACAGTGTCCTGGCGTCTGAGGGCCTGTTTATTCAGTAAGCTTGTCTTGAGCTTCCTGTGTGCTCTACTCTCCGGGTGACACACAATTGTGGGTGAGTGTGTGGAGGGAAGAATGGGCCAAGTGTCCGGCTCTCCCAAGAAGCAAGGAGGTGCTAAGGGTGCTCTAGGGGTAGGCACAGAAGTTAGAGGCAACAGTCACATACAAGGGCTACCCTTGAGACACTGAACGTCACCTTGCAAAACATGCACACACACACACACACACACACACACAATCACATCACACTCTTGCTCTCTGTCACTGTCTCTTGTTCTGTTTCTCTCTCTCTCAGTCTTCGGCTGAGCAAGGCAAGAGGCCTTTTTTGTTTCAAGGGGCCGCAAGGCACACGCTGGGGGGCAGCTGACGAGGCAGGGACCGACACAGGTAGAGCAGCTCCAAAACCCCACACAGGGAGATGGAGCAGACAGGTCGCTCAGCAGAGACAGGGGCCTGGAACCAAATGTTTAGACAGTAGATGGCATGTTTAGCTTAGGGGAAAATGGAGTGCAGAATGATGAGTGGGCTATGGAAAAAGAGGTCTGAACGGTGAGACCTTCCTCTGTCGCAGCAGCCCGGCCAGCATGACAGATGTGGAGGATAAACTTCCATCTGGCCCCCTCTAAATCCACCCTGACTCTCCATTTGGCCTCAGAAATACCCAGAATCACTTCTTTTGCCTTTTGGAAATCTAGGATTTTCAGACTTACTTCCTGTTGGCCTCTGTGTATCCCATGACATGGCCAGATGAGGCTGACCCTGGGCTCTTCCGTGCACCCGCATCCTGGGCCTTGCTTACAATGTTCCTGCATCCTCAGATGCCCCCGGCACTCTCCACCTATTCAAGCTGCTCACCTAAGAAAGCTCCACACATATGTAATCCCCTGGGAGAGCCTTCCCCGAAACCACCTGTCAGAATTAGCTACAGGCAGTTTCTTCTGCTCTCCTGGGCTGTAAAGGGAAGAACCTGGAGTCAAAGGCATGGGTTCAAGTCTCAGCCCCACTCTCTTTGGGCAGCAGGCCATGTGATGGCTCTCAACCTCGGTTTTCTCATCTGCAAAATGGGAAAGAGGGTAACACCTTCCTGGCAGGGGTTGCAGATGAACTGATGACTCATTGGATTTAGCCCTCTGAGCCCACCCATGCTGTTGCAAATGGCAGATTTCATCCTTTTCATGGCTGAGTAGTATTCCACTATATACACACCACATCTCTCTTTTTTTTTAAGATTTTATTTATTTATTCATGAGAGACACAAAGAGAGAGAGGCAGAGATACAGGCAGAGGGAGAAGCAGGCTCATTGCAGGAAGCCTGATGTGGGACTGGATCCGGGTCTCCAGGATCAGGCCCTGGGCTGAAGGTGGTGCTAAACTGCTGAGCCACCCGGGCTGCCCTATACACCACATCTTTACCCATTCATTTATGGAGGGGCCCTTAGGTTGCTTCCACATGTTGGCTATTGTAAATGAGGCTGCAATAAATGTTCTTTTCAAATTAGTGCTTTCATTTTTCTTGGGCAAATACCCAATAATTCCAATTACTAAATCACACGGTAGTACTATTTTTAATTCTTGGAGGAACCCCCATGCTGTTTTCCATAGTGATTGCGCCGATTTACATTCCCACCAGAGACAGATACCATATAATCTCACACGTTGTTTGAAAGTTTTAGATTATTTGACTCTACAAGACAAAGCAATATGAAAAAGTAAACAAGAAGCAGAACACAGACTCAAATACAGAGTATAAACTGGTGGTTGCCAGAGGGGGAGAGGGTTGGGAAGGATGAATGAAATCGGCAAAGGGGACTGAGAGGTAGGAACTTCCAGTAACAAAATAAATAAGCCACGGGGATGAAGAGTACAGCACAGGGAATATAGTCAATAATACTATAATAACTTTGTACGGTGACAGATGGTGACCACACTTACCATGGTGAGCACTGCTATCATGGAAAAATGTGGATTCACTATGTTGCACACCTAAAGCTGACATAACATTGCGTGTCAACTATACTTAATTAAAATATATAAAGGAATAAATGACAACACTAAGAAAAGAAGATTCAATGAGTTTAGGTTCAACACCTTTTACGTTATGAAGTGCATGTCAATATGAGAGTTTGCTTCATGTTTTGTGTTAGCTGCTGTCTGTTTGATTTGATGGGAAGTCCCAGGTCTTATTTCTTATGTCCCCAGTGCAGACCACCCGTTCAGTGAATGGATTAACGAATGAATGAGGTAGAAGTTCACTGTTTAAGTTGGTGGGTGGGGCCAGCAGGGTCTTGGAGGACTGTGTTAGCCAAGCAGTAACCCCAGGCAGGGACACTGAGAGGTGAAATGTTGGCGGGGAGGAGGGTACGAAGTGTGTGCCAACATCAAAGGCCAGCATGTTTTAATTGGTATAATTAATGATGGCACCAACTGGCTCATTACCTGATGGAATTAATGGAGATCATTTGTCTCTCTGCTGCAGCCTTTTGGTATGAAGGAGGCTGTCGGGGATGTGGGGAGATAGCATGCGCTCTCTGTCCTGAGGAAGGATCCCTGGGCCTCCACTTGGTCAGCCAGCCCTCCAGAAGTCTCCCTCTGTTTCTCCCCTCAGCATCCCCTTGCTGGGGCCCATGCTATAACCTAGCTGCTCTTCACCTCAGACTAAACACTTGGGGCCTAACCACAGCTATGTGCAGGGTTCCCCACAGCTGTGGGACCCCTCTATCTGTCCCCTCAACTCCCCTTTTCTTCCTCCCTAACCCTTGACCAAGGCCACACCGATCCCATCATTACCCTGGGCTTGTCACATCCACACAGCCCTCCAGTAGCTCTTAGGACCCATCGTAAGAGGAGCTAGTCTTCTGCTGCTAAGGCTGACTCAGGGGCAAGCTCAAGACAAAGCAATTAGGTTCAGTGACATCAGGTCCCACTTGGAGACACACAGACTGCCTTTTCCCCTCCATCATTGCCTCGGTTCTGAGTGCTTCTCCCTTTTGGCTGTAAAGAGTTACCTTCTGCAGCTGGAATCTTGAATCCTACCCTCCTTATCCGGGAGAAGAATCAGAGCACCTCGGCTCAGCTCCTTTCTGCGTAGCCCAGAACACACACGCTGGGCAAAAGAAAATCCTGCCTAGAATCTCTCAGCCTCTGGAGCTTATGGTTGTGTGCAGCCATTTGCAAGGAGATGCTGAAACTCCTGACTTCTTCAAGGGAATGTGATGGGCAGAGAGGGACAGAGATCCCTATGGGGGAACCAGGCAAAGTCCTTTAAATTACCCTACAAGAGGTATCCAACCGGTCCTGCATATTTCAAGTGATACAGGGTCAGCCATCCAGAAAGGAATGTCTACCACAGTGCTCAGCCCCAATACTGTGATCATAAAACTATGGAGTAGACTTAATTCTGGCATATTTCAGGGCACACTTATAGACCAAGAACATTGTGCACATGGATAGGTCTCTGAAGCTACCCTTTTGACTGTGTGTGTTGATTTACATCTGAATGCATGTTAGTGTGACATACATGTGTGCTCTCTGACGTTCTGTGGGTCTGTCTGTGCCATGGGTATATCTGTGTGCAGGGACGGGCAGCGTGGGCCGCTGGGTGTGACACGTCTTTCTGTGTTCGTGAGTATAGGTCAATCCATCCAGGAATGGAGCGTCCTCCACTAGGGAGTATAGTAGTACTGTAGTAACATCTACACTAGAGTATCCATTAACACTTCATAGCGTCACAAGTCTGGGATCCCGGTAAACACCAGGAATAGTATTTGAGGGCAGAGGTAGCCAGGGAGTACATTTGTGTCATTTGTGTGTCTGCTTACGAAAGGGTTGAGAAGGGGATACTGTGGTGATCATCGGGGTTGTCCCTGTGGATCATTTCATGCATGAAATGTGGAAGGCCTGGAGCCTGTAAGTGCCAGAGCAGCCTCAGGAGAGGACAGAGGCACTGTGTGTGTGTGCACATGAGTGTGCGTGTGTGTTATAATGATCAGGGCTACCATATTGCCCAGCTCCAGAGGCACTGCTTGCTGTGTCTTCTATGGCATTCCAGGAGACACTACTCACACCAGACACAGTCATCCTCCTGGAGCCAGTGTTGCCAGCCCAGGCCCTTTTTTGCTGTAGCTTTAAGCCGAGGCAGGGCCAAGAGAAGGCCCAACACATTCCCAGTGGCTGAGAGTGGCTCCCCAGGGTGTGGGAGCACAGCCAGACACCAAGTCCTCTTCCTTTGGAGGGTTGCAGTGACTTGTATTAAAAAAAAAAAAAAAAAAAAAAAGGAAAGGAAAGGAAAGGAAACAAAAGAAAAAAAGAATAGAAAAGAAAAAAGAAAAGGCTCTTTCTGCTCAATGGGGAAAGAAATCAGATGGAAAGGAGGAGGAATAGGGGGAAAATTTTTTTTAACTGATTTTTTGCTTTGGAAAGGTCAGCGGTGAAAACTTGCTTCCTTGCCAACACAAAGCTGGTGCTAGTGCTCAGCAGCCTTCTTGTGATCCATACAACACTGATCACCTCATAAAATGCTGTTGAGGCAGTGGGTTTGGAGGGGTGGCGCCGGAAGGAGGAGTGTTCACCACTAGCTCTATGCCCACCAGGGATCTGCTCTCGGCTGAGCCCCATGCTGCCTCAGCCCACCCACCGCCCTGTAGGAGCCAAAGACCACCCTCTCCTCATCTCCAGGGGCACAGCTCTGTGGACAGTTGTCCTTGATTATTTTTTTAAAAGATTTTATTTATTTATTTATTTATGAAAGACACAGAGAGAGAGAGGCAGAGACACAGGCAGAGGGAGAAGCAGGCCCCTGCAGGGAACCTGATGTGGGACTCAGTCCTGAGACCCTGGGGTCACATCCTGGGCCAAAGGCAGACAGTCATTGGGCCACCCAGGTGTCCTTGTACTTGCTTATATTTGTGAACTTGGGAGCTCCCTTCCTTGAGCAGCCTGGGGCCCCATAGTTGGGCCACCCCCCCTCGCTCCTGAGGCTTAGGCCTCTGCAGAATAGTCTACATGGCACAAGCAGCCCCTAGGAAGTGTGGGAATCCCAGAGGGAGAGGTGAGCATTTTACCATTAGTCAATGGAGTCACCTGAGTATTTTGTCCTCTGTCTGTGAGACCTGGAGGTGGACCGGAGGGAGGGAGAAGCTGGGGGGGTGGGTAGGCAGCAGTGACCTTCACTTGAGACTCCTCTGTGCATACACTTGGCCTGCACATGGGCCAGCTGGTAAACCCCTTGCACCCTGCAAGTGCTGCACAGCTTTGACTTCTTCAGCTTGCCCTGGCCATAAGGCACAGCGCAGACCGTCCACAGGCTTGGGGGTGTGCGGGGCAGGAAAGGGGGACAGTGCCACTTTCAAAGAACGGCAGACGCTGTTAACATGTCAGTCCAATTATGGTAATGTGCTGGGGTAATTGGCCCTCCAAGGGCGAAGGGGATGCACACGAGTACAGTAATTGCAGGTTCATTTTGCTCTGCATTCTTTATCCTGCTTTGGTGACTAATTATTAGTATTTAGCAAGTGGATATTGTCATCTTCAAAGCAGGTGCAGCTGTGGCTGGGGCGCGGGAGCTGAGGCCAGCTAAAGGTCAGCTTCTGCTTGGGGATAATTAATTTGTCTTTTATGGATCTGAAATGTGCTCCAAACTTGCCTCTTCTTTTTTGCTTCCAAACAAACAAACAAACAAACAAACCAAAGGGAGGAATAGTATACTTTGTGGTTTATTTCAGTATAGTTTCCATTAAAAGGCCAGAATTGACAGGTAGGGATAAAGGCCTGGAGGGGGTCTTGGACCTCACTCTCTCTAGACAAAGAGCCAGAAATTCATCCCCCAGGCAGGAACCACATGAAAGGGAAGTCAAATGGTCTGCAGCGACCGTCAACAGGTGAATACAATCTATGTGCTCTTGATGTCACTTACATTTTGGACACTGGGACACTCTGTTCCTAAAAAGACTAACATACTAGAATTCCAAAAGGAAGAGGAATAATACTAGCGAGGAGCCGTTGAGTGCCTACTGTGTGTCAGGTGCTCATTTTACCTGTGCACATAAACTACTCAATCGGTTTAACAGCAACCCTAGGATGTAGGTGCTCTTCTTGTCCCCATTTTACATGTGAGAGAGTAAAGCTCAGATATCTGGAATCCGTTACTCCCAGATAAAGTAGCAGCTGACAGTCAGGTGCTTAGCAAAGCCCCTTTACGGGGTGTGGTGCTAGGCTGAGCTGAGTTCTCTGGCCTGCCAAGGGAGCACCCCCTAACTTTGCTTTCATGGAGGACCAAGGGCCTGGGCATTTTTATCCAGGGGCATAATACTTGGTCAAATTTTATCAGAGACATAGTAGAAATCCACACAGATACAAATGGAAGGGAAGTGACCCCAGCCTAAGCTCTGCCCCTGCCCTGAACCTCCTCGATGACCCTGGCCTGCAGAGCCCTTTCTCAGGGGTCTCATCCCCACTAGGACACTGGCTCAGATTCCCAACCATCCTCATGAGCTCTGTCGCACTATGCTCTGGTCTCAGCACACCTGTTTGCCTCTCCCACAAGAACCCAAATGCATGTAGGTCCGGGAACTGGCCCCACCTCTGTGCTCTCACTGCTCCTGGGACCCTCAGTTCTGTCCTGGGCACATTGTAGAGATTCGATAACTCCTGAGGTGAATCAAACTGGGCGGCAGAAGCAGACAAGGCTCCCCTTCTGACAGTTTCCTTGGTGGAGGAAAATGCCTCATTTTTTATGTTGGCTGGGCAAGCAGGATACTTGAGGAGAAGCAGGTGTGGCCCTTTCCTCTGCACACATTGAGTCCAGTAGAGTGTATTACACACCTTGGGGAGTTTCTTATCACCCACCTGCCTCGCCAAATGGAATTCCAGTCGTATCCTGAGAAGAGCCTGGCAAGGGGAGAGAAGCACATAAGGAGAGACTTACAGGGGATGGGAATAGCTCCTGGAGGAGCTCAGGCTTGTGTTTGGCACTTGCTGCTGTGGCAGGGCAACAAAATTTTGTTCTGTGGTTTTGCTGCAGCCTACATATTGATGCAGCCAAATGAATTCCCCTCTTTGCAACCTGACCTCCTTCTTACTGTGAAATGATCTCATTTCAAGGCTAACCACAAGAGGTTTGGCTGGGCACCTGGCATGCCGTGTGCCTGGCATTTGCAAATCTTCATACAACGTGCAATTTTTTTAAGACAGTAAATAAACCTTGTCCAGAGAAATCTTGGAAAGGTCTGTTTCCAGCCATGAGGTGAAAAGAAAAGCGATCGCTCTCTCCACCCTCACAACTATTATCTGCCTCTCTTCTCGAATGTTAAGGCTTAAGTCGCTTTTAATTTTAGATCAGGAACAATCTGATTTGGGGCCAAGGTCTTTTTTCACTGTCCTTCAAAATGTACTAAGCTGTGGTGTTTTTCCACCTCTAGCCTGCTCTTTTTCAGTTTCTTGAGTGCCCAAAGCTGAAGCCCCAACCAAAAATCTGACTACAGCCAGTATGCAGTGAGGCTACACCCTGCAAAAAGCAGCCCCCTCCTGCCCGCAGCCCAAAGTCCAGTAGGTATAAGAAGAGAGACAGAGACAGATGATGTATCATCTGCCCAGGTTTGGGGGATGCACATGGCATCCTTGGCAAGGTGTGGCAAGGTCCACACACTCACCCAGGCAATGGCCAGCCAGTAGGCAGAGTACCCAAAAGCTTAGGCCACTGCTTCCCACTTCTTCCCAGCCTGATCCCTCTGTGTTTCTCTTTCCCCAGATTCCTATCACAACCACAGAAAAGAACAGACCCTTATGACTGGGCTGTCCCCTGGTCAAGGCCACCTTGCTCCCCATCTCTGATGCCATCAGCAGACCCTGAGACATACGGGGCATTCCTTCCAGGCCCTGCAGAGGGCCCGGCATGGAGAAGGCCCATCTACCTGCTGGGGGTTCTGCGTCCAGCACGTAACTCTATCCAGGATGAGCTCTGCAGACCTGGGGGGAATGGAGACATGTAAGACCCATTTCCCTAAACTGACTCCACCTTCTTGGGGGCAACAGCATGCAGCCCCCTGGAGAGGACATTAAGCTTTTGATGTTGTTCCTTTGAGGTCTTCCCTACCTCAGATCTGATTCTAGATTTCGACCCGCTCTACATGTTCCCATCTGCGGTTCCTAGGCCAAGTCCCAAGACATGACCACAGGGGCTCCTGGTCAGCAGCACGATCTGGGCGCTGTCTTGGCCTCTTGTGCTGGATGGAACCTTCTCAGTCACAGAACACTCTCTGGATAAAAGCCTAAAAGTTGGGTAAAAACCTACTGACATTTTTGTGGGAAGCCTCATGTTCTCTCTGCAGGCCTCTGACAAAAGGAATGTGCTGGGCTGAGGGAGGAGGCAAGGTTAATAGGGAGGATGGAAATGAGAAGAGTTTAACTGTAAGCCGCTGCTGGGCCCCTCGGGATCCCAGGATCTGCAAAGCCTAAGAAAGTGACAAAATATTTATGTTTTTCACTTCCCTCAGCCGCAGCCTTTCTTGGGAATATCTGACAAGGTTGTTGGTGAACAAGCGTATCCAGCGTGCAGCCAGGCAGGCTGGCAAGGTGCTAAAGAGAACAGTGACAATAACAGCTGATAGAGCAGCCTCCTCTTCCACGGGTGCCAGGTGCCCACAGAGGGGGACTCAGGCCCTGGAGAGAGACAGAGGCCTCCAGGCTGCATTATTGAGATGCCCTGAGCCCAGCCTGAGTGTTGCTTGTTGGGGTAGGGAAGCGGGGATGGCCAGGATGGGATGTAAGGGCAGGAGGTTTGCTTTCCTGAAAACCTGGCCCTGTTTGTGTGGGAGTCAATGCGGTTGTGTCTTTGGAGGGACCTCAGGAGCTCAGTAACTTGCCTTGTTTCTATAAGCGGTTTAAGTTTCAAACCACAGGGGACCCCTTGCCCCAGTGCCTCACGTGTGTGCTGGCCCTGGCCCTCCCACGAAGACATCGTGGGCACTGAGACCTGGTAATGTTCCTCCATCCTGATCTTCATTTGAACTGAGGTGTCAACCCACGGACGCCCCTTCCTCTTTTCATCAAGCTTTGACAGACTCAACATGGGAAGGGCACTGGGATAAAAGGGACATGGAACATTTTCTCCCTTCCATCCCCAGACACATGATTGTAGGGGAGTAGGGGAGTTGCTGTCTGCTGTGGTAGGGTCTCCCCTTCTGTGTTACGGGGCTGTGCTTTCAATGATTAGGTGCCTCCAGCCAATATTCTGCCTTCCAAAAAACATCTTCCCTGTCAACAGCTTTGGTTAGGACACCTTAAATGCTCGTGTGGCTTTAGGAAGCAAATTCAAAGCTCTTCCCTAGGCTATAAGGCTCTTTCTTGAGATTCATCTTAAAAAAAAAAAAAATCTTTGGGCTCTTCTCTCCACCTATGTCTGGGCCCACCCCTTCTTTCCTTCTTTGCTGTGAGCTTCCGAAGTCCCCAATATAGTCTTTACACTCTTTACCTTTTGGCTTTCCAAAGGAGAATGTTTCTTTCATTCATTCAACAAATATTTACTGAGAGCCTTCTACATAGCAGTCCGTGGAATAGTCAGTCGGTTGTTGCTACAATAACACCACCTAAGAAACCACCCTACAGTCTGGGTGGCCGTCAACGACAAACATTTGTGTTCCTTGCTTGCAGATCTGCAGACTGGCTCAGAAAGCTCTTCTTCGGGGCTCAGGACTGGGTTCATACCTGTTATACAGGTCCTCACCCTAGGTCTCAGGAAGCAGAAACAAGAGCTATGCACGAAGACTCTTCCCATGGCAGGAAGAAGCAGCTCCAAAAAATCAAGCCAACCTGCGCAGGTCAGATGTAGTATGTACTTCATGTCAGTAGCCAAAGCAAGTCGCGAAGGCTAGTTGGAAGTTAGTGAGGAGGGAAGAATCCTCCGCTTCTAATTAAGCCATGGCAAGTGCAGGAGAAGGAGTAATTGTGAACGCGTAATACAACATAATACAGAACTGTGTCCACCTGCATAAGTTTCAGAGTCTAACATGGGAGGCAGGTATTAACCATGCAAAGAAGAAAGTTAGCATAGAATAAGCTGGGACATGCATTATAAAGAAAATGAATAACACAAGGGATCAGATCTAGTGGCCCAGAAGTCTTCTGTGAGGTGGTGGCATTGAAGCTGAGGTCTGAAGGATGAAAGGGAACCTGGTAGGACAGACAGAGGATGAAGAACTTTCCAGCCAGTGGGCAAGACTTGTGCAAAAGCCCTGAGGCAGCGGCAGTGTCAGTGTGGTTGAAGAACTAGGATAAGATCCAGTGTGGCTGGAAGGAAGGTGAAAACAGTGCAAGCTAAGATTGAAGGTACCTGGGGCCAGACAGGCAGGGCCCCCACTGGTCACTGCTCTCCCCCAAATCTACCAACTATTGCTATTTATTCAGTGCTGCTAAAGAAAAAAATAACACAACCACCACTTCCTTGAAGCCTCCTTAGGTTGATCAATGTGAGGTTGCTTTTTGTTTTTATTTAGAAAAAATAAAAACAAAACCAAAAACTAACAAGACAAAAAAAAAAAAAAAATCCTTAGTCTGTGTGTTGCAGAGGCTTGTGCTGGGCCCAGACTGGAAAAGTCTGGGGAGCTGGTGAAGACTCATGCCCTGAACACATGAGGATCACAGGAGTCTCCTGGGAAAACCATCCTATAGGAATGAGAGCCTGCCAGGTGGTGCTTGATAACGGTATAAGAAGGTAAATCTCCAGGAGCGCCTGGGTGGCACAGTTGGTTAAGTGTCTGGCTTTTGATTTCAGCTCAGGTCCTGGTCTCAGGGTCATGAGATCGAGCCCCATGTAAGGCTCCATGCTCAGCGGGGAGTCTGCTTGAGATTCTCTCTCGCCCTTTCCCTCTGGTTCTCACTCTTGTGTGCAAACCCCCCCCCCCAAAATAAATAAATAAAATATTTAAATTTAAAAAAAAAGAAGGTAAATTTCTGAACACAGCTTTTTAGGTGGACTTCAGATCTTCCTCCAGCACAAGGGGAATTTTTTGGACTGGTGGGAAAATCTTCATCCCCCCAATTAGGGTGGTGTCACACAGGTTCATCATTTGTCAAGACTTGGATTATTGGACTAGATTACCTAAAGTGGATACATTTTACTGTATGTAAATCATATCTCAATGAAGTTGGATTGAAAAGTAGAAGACAAAGCAAAACTAAAAACAAATAATATATGTACATATCTTAAACATACTCTTATTTACATAAACATATATAAATATGTCAAATAAGATGTGTGAAGTATGTAAAAATCTGATCCTGGCCCACCTCCATGTTTTCCTGTGAAAAGAGAGGAAACTTTCAGTGCACCCTAAGAAGTGAGAGTGTAAGCACTTTGCTTCCCTGATTCTAGAAACAGAAAAGGGGAAGGGAGATGCTCTCCCATCTTGCCTCAGGGCATCTCCAGAACTGAAGACTGACGCTGGTGTGAGTACCAGCGTGGCAGCTGGGGACCTGGCAGCAGTTGGGTGGCCTTGCCCAGCAGACGTAATGGTGGTATCCAGCAGTATGCAGATGTGTGTGGTGCAGAGGGGTGTGCACTAGTCCAGGAGAGCCCACGAGAAAGGGCAGCATTCACGGCAATCCGATAGAAGTAGGATGCCAGCTACAGTGGAAGTGATCTTACATTTTCTAGTAGCCACGTTAAAATAAGTAAAACAGTAACAATGCCAAACCCAGGTAGAATTAATTCATAATTAATTTACAATTTATTTGTAGTGAATTTAACTATCTCTACAACAGCATTTCAATACTTAATCAGTATGACAGAGATATGACTGTGCTACTTTACATTTTTTGTACTCAAGCTTCAAAAGCCACTGTGTATTTACAGTGCAGCACATCTCAGTTTGGACTAGCTGCATGCCAAGTGCCCTCTAGCCACCTTCTGGACAGCATAGATTTATGGAAATAGCACCTAGGTGATCAGAGTAATTGTGACTACGTGAGGGCTCTTCCCATGCTGACCCACTCAAGACAAAAGCCAGCGAGGCCGAGCCTCCAGCAATACCACGGAGTAAGTTTCTGCAGTGGGCTGAGGTCCCTGGTGAGCAGGTAAAGGTGACAACCTAAGAAATCTGAGCTATCACTGTGACCGAGACTTGGATCTGTGGGCTAGGAAGGCTCAGGAAGCTCAGGTTACACATGTATCTTTAAAAGTCACATTCTAGTGACTTAAATGGGCTTTTAATTCTGAGCATCACACAAAAACCATCAGTTGTATCTTGCCAACTGATTGTGATCTTTGTACTTCAGTTTACCTGTATCATGAATGCTGTGCTCTAGCACCTTTCTCATTCAAGCCAATTGTAATTCTTTCTTGTTCCATCTGTTTATTCCTCCCATCCTAATCCAGCTAGCAGAGTAGAATATTTTAATTCTTTTTATTTATTTATGATAGTCATACAGAGAGAGAGAGAGAGAGAGAGAGGCAGAGAGACATAGGCAGAGGGAAAAGCAGGCTCCATGCACTGGGAGCCTGACGAGGGACTCGATCCCAGGTCTCCAGGATCGCGCCCTGGGCCAAAGGTAGGTGCCAAACCGCTGTGCCACCCAGGGATCCCCAAGAGTAGAATATTTTAAAGCTTGTTTCTATAATTTGTACTATAAAAGGTTGGTATACTGAATTATTGTTTCCAACTGCCCTATCCTCCCCTTCTCCCTCATCCAGGACAACAGGTGTCACCTGTGGGAGAATCCCTTGCAAAACCACAAAGCACTGCACAGCTTAGAGGGGATTAAAACAGTCATACATCAGCACTCACTATCGATCATATGAGTCCCATCTACACAGCTTAGAACAGGGCCTGGCACAGAATAAGCACTCACAAAGTGTTGGCTGCTAAGTTCTTGGAGTACCCCAGCAACTGAGCCACTCAGTTCAGTGGGCATTTAGTGGGGGTCTGCTCTATGCCAGGCCTCGTCCCAGATGCTTGGGAACAACAGGTAACAAATTAGATCCCTAACCTCAGAGAGCCTACATCCTAGTCGGAAGATAGACAGGGAACAGCAAACATCACAAACATGTAGATTGTGCTGAACGCTAAAAAGGTAAGTACCACTGTTGGAAAGACAAAATTGACCAGGTTAAGGGGGTTGGAAGGATAATGTGGGGGCAGGGGCCTTATAGAATAAGGTGCTTGCTAGTCAGTCTTCACTGAGAAGGCATGAGCTGAGCAGAGGCTCACATAGGTAGGGGCACTTGACTAGAGTGAGAAGCCAGTAGAAAAGCCTTCAGGGAGGGCTGGTGTGTCTGAGGGACAGCAATGGGGCTGGCGTGCCGGGCATGGGGCCAGAATGATGATCAATAGGAAAGGAAATCAGAGACTTCACAAAGGGATAAGGAGTCCTTTGGGCTGGTGTGAGGACTTGAGCTTTCACCCTGAGGAATGGGAGGCCACTACAGGGCTTGGAGCTAAGGGGTGACAGGCCCACATTTCCATTGTACATTGTACGTAGATCACATTGGCTGCTGTGCTGGGAACAGACTGTGGGGGAGGGAGGCAGGAGTAGGAGCAAGACCAGTGAGGAGGGTATTGCAATAATTCAGGCAAGAAATGGTGGTGGCTCAGAACAGGGGCTGGCAGTGGAGGGGCAGGAAGCATCACCATAGAGACCTGCCCCCAAGGCTGTGTGTCCTATCTCCAACTGTGACTGCCTCACAGGCAGACAGGAGGCTTCCCACATCTTTGTGCCCCTTCCCTTAGTAATAACTATTAGTCATTCAGTTGACATCTAAATCAAGTTTGAGGGGCAGCTGCAAGGGAGTCCTAGAGAAAGCTTCTTGGTTACATTCAAATTACCAACAAATCTCAAGCAGAAACAAATATATCTGCAATGGAAGTGTTAATGAACCAAGTAAAACTTTGGAGAAAGGACATCACAGGTTTTCAGTAGAAAAGTATAATTCAGTGAGGAATGGGGCCGGAGGGAGAAGGGAGGGGAGGGGGGAGAGAGAAGGAGAAGAAGGAGGGAGAAAGAGACAGACCAGAGAACACAGTTCATGTATTATGCTTCTTTAGCCCAGTAAAGAAATACTCTGCCCACACCTGACAAAAGCCTTACGTCCAAAAGTTGTGTCGACATGGTGTCAGGGAGGAAGAAATTTCCTGTGCCTTTCTAAGTTTCTTCTTAGCTGAACTGACAATTGAATTGACGTGAGACAGATTAACAGAAGAAAATCAAATTTAATTTTGTATGTGTGGGGAATCCACACAGACATGGAAATCCAAAGATAGGCAAAATGAGATGTAGATCCCTCGGAGCTAAGAAGAGGAGCAGGAATCCAGGCATATGAAGAGGAGGAAGGCCATTAGCAGAACTGTGAGAGACGTTCTAAAGACAAAATTTTCCCTGTTTTGCACATAGGCTTCTCAGGTAAAATGGAATCTCGGTTCACAGCTCTCTTCCTGATGCAAGTCCTCTACCTAAATTCTTTTTAGGCACTTGAGGGAGAGGTCAAAGTTTTCTCCCGAGTCTTTTGGGCCCTGGTTGTTTCCAGCTCAAAATAATCTACATGCCACTGTGGCTCATCTTGGGGTGGCCTGCCCTCGGCCTCAATAATGACAGTGTTCAACCAGGTGAAATCGTAAACTGGGAAAAAGAAGTCAGAGTGAGCTGGAAGAGACCTTTTATTCAAGCCTAAGGGAAAGAGATCCAGTAAGATTAAAATTTAGAGTTAAGCATTAATAAAGGTAATATATTGTACTTAGTTTACTAGTACTTTTTCAAAGTAACAATTTAAAGTCTTAAAGTTTACTTTTTAAGACACTCTATCACTTCCTAATGTTATCAAAAGTTTTTTTAAAAAACAGGGAGTTTTATCTCAAGGGAAGAGAAAAAAGCATGGTTGTGGCATAGGGAAAAGAATAAATGTTGAAATCAGATTTCTGGAATTTTAGCTCTGTTCTGTCATCAGTGCTCTGTGTAACCTCAGGCAAGTCATTTCAATTCTCTGAGCCTCAGTTTTCTCTTCTGTGAAATGAACGGACAAGATTAAATGGTTTTCTCTGGCCCTAAAATTGAGTGCATTCTTAATTGAGTGGAGAATGCATTTTTTCTTCTTGATTAACATCTCTAATGGGCTCCCTGACAGTGTGAAAGCTGAAGTCAAGTCTTAAGCAAGGCATCCCTTATCTACAGGTCATAGATCCTGACGAAGGGCAAACAACGCATCACCCGTGAGAGCTGGATTTGCAAACTGAACCCACAACGTGGCAGTGAGTGGCCCAACTCAAATGGGTAAGGAGTCGAACACAGACCCTGGCTACATCACAGCTCAGGTGAGCTTGGCCTTTGCCCCTCCCTGGAACGTTTTATGTCTCACCATTTAAATATTCAATAAGTGTTGGTGAAGACCTGGCCTGGGACACAGAATATGGGACTTAAAATATGCCATCAAAGCCTGTCTTCAAGCTTTGATGGCATATTTTAAGTCCCATATTCTGTCAACTGTCAGCTGTCACTAACTGAGCACACACAGGTGCCAAGCCATGTGCTGCATGCCAAGACCCGGCCGTGAGCAAAGACTAATGCAATCCCTGCCTGGTGATACTCACCGTCCAATGGGGGAAAGCAGACATTAAACAACAGCTATGAATAATTTATTCCAAGATTCTGAGCATGCAGAGTGCTGTAAAAAGAAATTCCGGAACCACAGAAGCATTTAGTAAGGTGCCTAATTTAGTCCCCTAGGCTGGAGAAGTGATATTTAAGATGACCCTCAAGGATGAGTTGGAGTTAGATGAAGAGAGAAAAGAATATTCTGAATGGTGAGAACAGCGTGAGGAGGAGGGAATAGGACCCCTCTCTTGGACTGCCATCTCATCATGCCCCTGTGTTTACCTCAGGTTCCAACTGGGATTTAGAGGGATAAGGGCATTCATTCATATGTTCATTCATTCATTCACTCACATACAGGTACTATGTTCCTGTTATGTGCCAAGAAACAGCGATGAACAAGCAGACCCTCTCCAAAAAGACTCTGCTTTAATGGAATTTACATTCTAGTGGAGAAGACAGACAAATGTGTAAGTAAAATACGATGGTGATAGGTATGGAGAAGAATAAAGTGTGTCTGCTCTGGGAGTAGAGAGCGAGGTGTTATATAGGAGGAGGTCAGGGAAGGCCTCAGTGGAAAGATCTAGAAAAGTGGAGGAGGTGAATCTTGTCATCCTCAGGGGAAAAACATTCCCTGCAGACAGAACAGCACTTGCAAAGGCCTTGAGCTGGGAGTGCACCTAACAGCCTTGAGGAAAAGCAAGGAGACCAGAGGGCCAAAGCAATGTGAGCAAGTGATGGTACGAGGCCATGGATTCTGGATATATTTTGAAGGTAGAACCTGTAAGATTCGCTCATCGATTGGATGTGGGGCATCAAAGCAAGAGACAGCAAAGAGGAAACCAAGGTTTCTGATCTGAGTGTCTGGCAAAATGGAGTCTCCACTTACCCAGATGGGACAAATGGTAGGAGGAGCAGGTTTAACAGGAGAAATCAGGAGTTTGTTTGGGGACAGGCTATGTGTGGGACCCCCCCACCCCCACCATGGACATCCAGAGGGGATGAGAGGGGAAGGTTCAAGAAGAGGCCCGGCAGGAGGCACCAATAAAGTGGGAAGGAAAGTTAAGAGACTAAATCCTAAGAGTTGTCTTTACAAGAAAGACATCTTTTTTCCTTTTTCTCTTTCTTTCCTTTTTATCATACCTGTAGGAGTAGATGGATGGTAGCTGAACCCACTGTGGTCATCGCTTCACAGTGTTGCATGAGTCCAACTGCCATGTTGCATGCCTTAAACTGACACAGTAATGTGCACCAATTATTCACCAATAAAACTGGGGTAAGAGTAATGTAGGAGTTGTCCAAAATTTAGAGCCAGGAGAATAGATGAGGTCACCTATGGAGTGAGGGTAGGTTGGAGAAGAGAGGGGTCACTGGTGGCCTCCAACACTGAGGAAGAACCTGAAAAGGAAGCTGTGCTCAAAGTTATCTTGAGAGAGTCAGTATTACTCTTTACCAGCTTTTCCCTAATCCCCCTGCCCTATAGCCTCCTCCACACTCAGTGCCTGCTGTGTGCACACACACACGTGCGCATGCACACTTTCATGTACACTAACATAATTGCGGGCCTCCCGGAGCTCTATGCCTTTGACAGGGGCTGGAAGAGTGTGGACCATCTTCCCCAGCCTCGCTGCAGGAGGGACAGGTTGGGACAGGGACCAGGAAAGCTATGTTCCCGAAGGTCAGCACCCTGCACTGTTATTTTGGAATTCCCTTCATATTGTTGATTCTACTGATCACTGATAATGCCCACCCCATGGGAGAATGAATGAGAGAAGAGATTTCCTATGTACGTTTGTAGCAATATAAACTCGAAAAGTAGTGCTTGATTTTTGAAAAACAGACAAACAAAAACCAAACCATAGGACCCTCATACCAAAGGAATGAATGAGTCATTTCATCCATGCTTCTGCCTCTGGGGACACCTGATCCTGTCCCAGGTGACAAGGTTTTTGTCGACTCTCCTCCTGGGATCTCAAAGAGCGGTCAGGCAGGAGAGTTCTGGTGGTCCTGACCCTCTGCCCCATGCCAGCCATTGGCCATAGACTTGGCCATCTTCACTTTTATGCAGTTCTTTCCATGGGTTAAGGCCAATTTCTCTTGTCTTGTCATTTCATATAAAGAGCCTATCGAACGGTGGCTAGCGATTCAGTCATCCTCCCACTGGCTGTCCACAGTGGAAGATCATATAGGACATTACTTGCTCTCCTGTCTCCAGTGTCCTCAGGTTCCAGCAGCACACGAAGTGGATAGATTAAAGGGTCACTGGCAATTTTATCCCTAGTGATTTGCTGAAGGGTGAGGACTGCCCAGTGTAACAGCCAATGGGGCCATTCCTTGAGAAAGCTGGGGAGGACTAGAAAGAGGAGGTGGGCCATCCCTCTGTGAAGAAGCCACAAAAGCAAGTGCTCCAAATGAACCCCAGAGACTGGAGAAACCAAATTGATGCAATCTATTATTAGAAGAAAGTCAGACACAGCAAAAATGAGCAGCGAGGGAGCCCAGATGCTAAAATGTCTCCTCCTTTGATGTCCCATTAGAGCCCCCATTTTGTATAACCGCCGTGTGTCTATAAGGCAGGGATTCTGGGAGCTGGGAACAGCTGACAGAGGTGTCAATAAGCCAATTTGTGGCTTGCTAGAGAGCCACACTTGTTTATCGGCATTTAACGAGACAAGACATTGATGTTAACATGGTGGGAGGGAAGTTGCCTGGACCAATAGTATCCCTTGCTGAAAATTAATTTAAACCCTTTTCTCTGTGCCAGGAGTGATAGAGGTAATTCATTACCAAAGTGTTGAAATGCCACTGAAAATGAGCTAGGGTAATGGGGAAGAGTCATCAGCAGCTGAACAAAATCCCAATTTAGCTTTCTTTTGGTAACCTCTTGTGAATGAGAGGTCGTGAAATAATATGCTTTATGGTGGGGAATAAAACAACAGGGTTTCTTTAACTTGGGTGATGGGGAGGGGTGCGGGGCTGAGAGGCAAAAATCGCTTGCACAGAGTTTTGGGAAACCAGAAAGCTGCTGTCTCCAGAGCTGAGCTCACAGCCACTCTGTCCTGATGGAAACCAAACAGTCTGTGTTTCAGACCTGCTGGCTGGAAGAATCCAGGGTCTTGGCAAAGCCAAGCTTTTTGATCAATATTCTGCAAAATCGTTGTTGGGAGCATTTATAGCGTTTGTGCTCCGCACCAGGTTGGCACAGCATCACTCATCTCTGTGGTCCCCACGTCTCATTTAGCACTCACTGTGGTGCCTGACCTGGAGATGGAAGTGGTTTCTGTTTCCCACTCCTTGCAGTGTATTTCTTCTGCCGCTTTATTTTCCCAGGAAGATTCCAAGCATGAAAACTCTAACTCATCAGAACCTAACCACAACCAAGACTGAAGTAATCATCTGGTTCCATGCGAATTCTTCCCATTCTTTACCTACCGCTTTCCACCCAGGAGAAGATGGAGAGGCAGTCACAAGGCCAAGCTACTCCGGGCTGACAGGGTCCTCGTCAGAGTCCCCATCACCTCATCTGTTTTCCCCCAAAGCCCGCTAGGCTTCCAGGCGGAAGGCTCTGAACCCAGCTTGAGCAGACTAGGGGAGGGGAGAGGGGCTCTCCTGCAGAGCTTCCAGGGGTGGAGCCTGATTCTAAGGTCTGGCTGCTGTCTGCAGGCTTGTGTCACCAACCCAGATTTGTCACCCCTTCCTCTCCATGCCCTATGCTTTGTGATTTTGCAGTCCTCCCCATGATGGAGTGCAGCGTATTTCCCCACTTGTTAACTTTGTCTTTTGATAATGTGACAGTTCTGAGCCTAGGTTTTAAGAGGCCTTGTGTGTGTCTGCCCACCTCCAGGTGCCTCTACCCTCTCCACTGACCCAGGAGGAGGCTGAGAGGTACATGGTGCAAAGCTGCATCCCAACTGTCCAGCCAAGTCTGGCCAAGATCAGCTGGTTACAGGTGACCCACGAACCAATGAACTCAAAAAGTTCTTACTACTGTATACCACTGAATCCAAAATTGGAGTGGTCTGATATGGTATGCAGCAATTGCAATTGGTAATGGCCCATTTACAACCAGGAAAGAGATCCATGTATACAAGTAGACCAATCCTCTGGAGGGAAGGGCTGAGGAATTATCTAAAAATCATCTAAAATTAAGAGTCGGGTAGGTTTCCCAGGTGTATGCCCTTCTTAGAGTGGAGGGCCACTGCCCAGGGACCAAGGCCTCTCTCTGCCTCCGCCACCTGGGCCGCCAGTTGAAAGCCTTCATTTCACATGGCAAAGCCCTGATGAGACATTCCCCATCTCTTTTCTCATCCTCCTGGCCTCTAAAAAAAGAAAAAAAAAATCAAAACCACCACCATCTATCTGTTAGGGACTCTCTTCAAACAATGGTTTTTGAACCTGCCTTAGACTCCTTATAGCATTCGTGATCGGGACAGGCTCCCGTGTGAATACTTCCGTGGGCCAAGGGCCAGAGACATGGGAGACTCCTCATTTAGGGGGCAGTCAGCTGCCGGGAGATCCTTTTTTTTTTTTGTGCCACACAGGCCAGCATCCCCACTGGCCCCAGAGGGGCCAAAGCTTTCATAATGTGAGCACAGGTCCCAGCAGCTTAGATGTGAGCTGTTTGGGGATAAATAACTGGATTATTCATTCTTCTGTTCATGAAAGGCCAGTGGTCTGACGTTTCTACTGGTCATGGTTGGCATATAGAACAGAGCCTCATTTTTCCTGCTGTTCATATAAATGGACTCACCCTGCCCAGACTCCCTGCTGTAAATGTGTGATTAAAGGATTATAAAGGTGATGGAAATAGTAATCACGTCTGTTTTTAGACAGAGCCTTCCCTCGAGGGGCCCCAAATGGCTGTGTTCTTATTCATATCTGCGAGGAAAGGGAACCTAAGGGGTACTTTTACAGATGGGCCAACAGACCCCCAGAAAGGGTCAGATAGCAATGCCCCCAGGGAACTCAGCTCATCAGTGTCCAGCTTTGATCGTGGGTGGGGGAGGGGCGGTCGCTGTCAACACAGTGTAGAGCCTGCAGACAACCTGACAGCCACAGCCCTGGGTCACTCGGACTGAGCTTGGAATTGGGACTTCTGGAGAGGAAGGACCCAGGAGAGCGAGGCAGGGCCCCGGCGCCGAGGAGCTGGGGGTGGGCAGGGTACCAAGGGAGTGGAGCCTGGCACTAGAACCAGGCTGAAGTCCCCCTGCCGCTGAGTCAAACAGGGAACAGCCAGATCAGCCAGTACCAAGTCACCAAAATCACCCGTTAGACTCATCCTCTGGAAATCGAAGTCTGGTTCCAGCAACCAGCTCAGGAGTGATGTGCTCTGGGAGGCAGGTGAGGGAGGTGTGGGGCAGGACACAAAGGGAGGTGTGGGGCAGGACTCAAAGTCCATTTCATTCAAGTTTCAGAAGGTCACAGGGGCCTGGGGTCACCCCCAACTGAAAGCTGCGTTCCCTATAGAACCCACGAATAGAGCAAGTTGGGTGCCAGGACAGGGCTGGGGTTCCAGCCCCCACCACACCGCTGCCCTGCTGCAGGATTTAAGGGAGCAGCCTACTCTGGCCTGGCTTCAGGTTCCCCAACCCCAGAAGAGGCCAGTATCCCCAACTGCCTCCCTCCCACCCTTGTTATGAAGAATACACGGAACAGCACGGAAGCAAGGTGTTGTCAGTATTAGCACTGCCCCGACATGGGTAGTGCCTCCACTCTCAGTGGAATTTCCTGAGGCTAATTTGCCAGTTTGAGGACTTAATCAGTCCTTTTACTCCTTTTCCCTAATTCCCCAGTCCTGGACACTTCCTTTTCCAGAACCCCCTAGCAGGGGCTACAGTTGTCTTAGAAACTTGTGCAATAAGGAGCCATACATAGCATGTGAGAAAGGGTGGGAGAGCTCTGGGTCATCTGATGATCTGATTTAGTTTAGAGACATGAGCACTAATGCACACATGGGAGATGTTCTGTATTCCAGGTCACACACCTAGTTAATGGCTGGGCCAGAAAGCACAGTCAGGCACATAGTGCCACGTCACTTCATGTTCATCTCTACAATTATTCCAACCATAGCATGCTTTCACAAAGCCATCCACGTTGCTACTTATCAACGACTTTATGAGGTTTGGGATGGGAAATAATGGGGGTTGAAGAAAAAGGAAGTCACAGCTAATGTCACAGAGGACATTTTTAAATGATCTCATGTCACCTTAAATGCCTCCTCTTCCAGGAAGCCAACACTAATGAGGGGTCCTTCCCATGTTCTCACGGTATCCCCTTATATGTTGTCCTTACCCTGTGTGCTAAACCAAAAGTACTTCTTCACTTGTCTCTCCTTCTAGAGGAGATGGGCCTAAGGATACGTTCTATAGCTTTCCTAAAGTAGAATCCACAGTATTTCACATTTAGTATATGAAGCTGAAGATTTCATTATAGCTCAGAAGTCATGGTGATGTTTCTTAGGTATTCCCGATTTCTTTGGGTCCACGGGCCCCAAGGGTCTTGGGCTGAGAACCGAAAATACAAAACAAAACAAAACAGAAAAACCCCTTAGTTTTCATCCCAGTTGCATTATTTACAGTCTCTATGATTTTGGCCAAGTCACTTACCCTCTTTAAACCCCAGATTTGTCATCTCTAAAAAATGGGCTGTCTATGGAAAGCAATTAGTCGACAGCCATCAAATTTACAAATGGACAGAGCCTTTGACCAGACAATTCCACTTCTGGAAATTTATCTTCTGAAAACTCGCATATCCTGCAGATACACTTGCCCACAAGTTATTTGCTGCAGCATTACTCGTAAAAGTTAAAGGTTGGAAAGACTTAATGTGGGCTTGGTGAATAAACTAGTTTATATCACAGAATACTACGTCGCCACAGAAAGAATGATGTAGGTCTGTATATACTTATATCAAATAATCTCCAAAATATGTTATTGGGTGAAAGGATTCAAGATGCATAACAGTGTGTAAAGCAGACTTTCCATTTGTGTATAGGAGGGAAAGACTATATACAATTTGCTTGTATTTGCATAAAATATCTCCGGAAGGTTTCTCAGGGAACCAGTGATTCTTGGTTGCACCAAGGGAGAAGATGTGGATGGCTGTGGGCGGAGAAGAGGGGCTTTCCACTGCACAGACTTTAGGACCATTTGAATCTCAAACAATGTAAAAATAAATATCTTAAAAGAACGCAAAAAGAAAGAAAAATGAATAAAGTTCCCACCCACTCATGCTTCTGTTATGGGAAGCATATGTGATAATGTCTATGAAGGTAGATGTCAGCTGCAGGGTCTGTCATGGGGAAGGGGGCGATCTCTTGCTGTTCCTAGGCCCCCAGCCACCCCTAGTCTCTAAACTTGAAGTGGATAGCTGTTTTCCAACCAAGATCCTGTCCCAGTCACCCGTAGCAGATTCACAGCATAGCTGTCCAGGACTATTTACATAAAATATTTCTACTCTTCATCACCAGAGCTCTCTGCTGAGGCCTAGAGGGGCAAGGCTCTTCCAGGAGAGTCTAGGACTGAAGACTGAAGCCCCATCACACCAAGGTCTGTGGTTAGCTAGCCTGCAGGACTCACCCTTCTTCTAATACTGAGCAAACCCACGTGGGCCTTACAGCTTCACCATATATGCAGGTTGTGGTGACATGGAGCCCAGGGGACACAGGAAATATTGTTCCCAGAGCTGAAGCAGTTTCTTTGTCTCCTTTATATGCATACTAGCTTCTAAGGTTTCATTGCTTCGGCATCAGGAGGGAGAATCCACCTTAGGGAAGATAACTCTGAGCTACTATGAGGGCTCACTTTATTTCGAGTTAACTAACTGACTTGATATGAAAACAACCACTGACTCTAAATCCCTTCCCCAGTGACACCTGGAATCACCATTTGCCACTTATGCATTAAACATTGTCATCAACGTGCAGCTCTTCTCTTTAAATTTAAATGTTCCTGGCGAGGGTAATATCATTGGAAAAATTAGCTTAGAAGTACATTCATTCATTGGTTCGATTTATTATTGAGAGTTTATTCATGCCAGGCATGAACTCTACCAGTAGCTGGGCACATGGACAAGTAAGACAATCACTGACCTTAACAATAAATATCATAGCGATGATGACGATGATGGCTAACACTTTCTGGGTGTCGCTCATGTGGCAAAGGGTACTCTTCTCATCTCTTTGTTTTAGGGTTTGTTTTTTTTTCAAGATTTTAAAATTTATTTTAGAGGAGGAAGAGACAGAGAGAACAAGCAGGGGGAGGGGCAGAGGGAGAGAGAATCTCGAGCTCACTCCCCATTGAGTGCAGAGCACGGACGACCCAGGCCTCAATCCCACGACCCTGAGACCGTGACTTGAGCCAAAACTAAGTGTCGGCCCCTGAGCTGACTGCACCCCCTCATGTTCCCTCTTCTCACCTCTCTGTATGCATTTGTGTCGGGTCCCTGTAACACATGTGCGGTAAGTAATGTTAATCTCTGTTTGCTGGATGGGGAAACTGAGGCACAGAGATGTTAAGTAACTTGTCCAAGATCACGCAGTGGCTAAGTGAGCTGACATATGCACTTTTTTCCCTAACGGATACATTTTATAGAAGAAGCAAGTAGCCAGGAGTTGAGGGCCTATGGTGTGCAGGGAGGAGCAATGATCCAGGATGACATCCCAGGCCATCCTCAGGTAATTCCTGCCCTGGCAACGCTAGGAAGATCTCAAGGCTACAAAAGACTTAAGGAGACCAGAGAGCAATAAGTGGAAGGGACCCCAGCAACGGTGACTGGTACGTCCAGTAACACAGAAGAGGCCACAATAAAGAAAAGTTCTGGGCTGGGTCAAGATCCTCGGAGTTGCAAAGAAAGTAACAAGAGGCCTGGGGGCCCTCAACCCAGAGAGCAAGGGACACAAGAGAAATCAATCTTGCCTTTGGCTGCACTGTGGGAGTTGAGTGAACTCTCCAGGAAGGACAAAGGATCCAGCCCCCTGAGGAGTCAGCCAAATGGGGAAGCAACACAGAAATGGCCTCCCAAATCCTGCATCATGCTCCAAGGTTGAACTCAGCCAAGTTAAAGGGAATTGGGAACATGAGGCCTCGGGCCCAGCTGAGTGCCCGGGTCTCCTCCTAAGTGGCTCTGAGTGGAAGTGACGTCCAGGCCACAGACACAGCCCAGCACAGAGCAGAGTTCACTTGGGGGCGGGGGGTGGGGGGGGGCACTTCTCCTGCTTGCTCCCTCCGCGAGCACATTTCTGCATGTCCTCCCTCCTGAAAGTGCCCCCCAGGACAAGGAAGGGAGCCCTGGATGACAAATTCCTTCCCTTTCTAAGTTCCCTGTGAGTTCTCCAGGTTAAGCGAAAGCCAGCCTCCCTCCCTCCAGGCTGGATCTTCTAGGAATGGGGAGTCTAGAAGGATGGAGTCAGGGAGAGCCTGGGGATTGCAACTCAAACAGACTCGCTGGTCACCAGGTCACAATCAGAACCAGGTCGGTCTATGGCACTCATTTGGGGTCTGGGTGTGGAGCAGGGAGGAGGAGCTTCAGTCTATCCTAGAAGAAAATGAAGCCAGTTTTTTTTTCCTCCCTGATTAGCATTTTTATTGCGTCCCTCCTATTTGCTCTGCTGTCCATAATTAAATACTGCCCATGGTGTCTCGTCTATCTTTGTAATGTTCTCTTGGACACCGATGAATTGGATTTTCTTTATGGACTCGCTCCACTGATAGAAAATAAGACTCAAGTTCTGAGCCTCCCCTGGCAGGGTGGGTCAGCCCACATGGGGCTGGGGTTGTCTAGTATTGAGGTCAGGAGCCTCCGCAGACTATCTCAGAGGCTGTGATCTGAGATCTTGGAAGGAAAATGAAAAAAGCACCTGGTCTCCTTGTCCTCAGAGCAGCTCCTGTGAGAGATGCCCCGGGCTATAAGGCAGCTGCCTTTTCGGTGCAGGGAAGGGGGTGGGGGAAGGCCTGAGGCCCAGTGGCTGGCAATGACTCCAGTTCAGGAGGGAAGGATGGGTAGACGTATGAGGCTCTCGAGGAGGGAGGCTGGACTTTTGGCTGGGGGTCCAATGGGTTCTGAGGCTGGGTCTAGCCCCCTACTCCCCTCTGCCTAACTCACCCTCATCCCTTCATGTGACCCATAGTCACAATCTTCAGGCCACACTCCTCTCATTTCGTCAAATTCCAAGCCCTCTTTGGCTGCCCATCTCTTGCCAGCCCTCAGGCTCCCTCTCCCCCTTCCTGTGTCCCGAGTAGAACCCACCCTATTTCCAAGAAGCTGTCTTATCTTCTCCACCTTTACCTGCCCTGCTGCTCTTTCACCAAAGCCTGGCTTTCTCTCTTTGTGTCCAACTTGGGCCACGCTGGAGAGTGGATGAATTTGCATCTGAACCTCCTCAGGTGGAGGCTTATCAATCTAGACCTTAGATTCGGTGCTTCTCAAAAGACGGTCCCTGGACCAGCAGCAGCAGCAATCTGTGCTGCGGAGCTTGTTAGAGGTGCCGGTGCCCAGGCTCGGCCCCCTACCTAGGGGGTCGGAACTCTGGTCTGTGGCCCCAGCATCTTGCTTTGACGAGCCTGCCTACTGCACGTGTGGGTTTGGGAGCCACTGCTCTAGACAGCTGTCCCACAACTTTCTCTCAGCAGCACCCTGTGCACACCACCTGTGTACTGCCTTCTCCTGCCATCCATGGACTCCAGGTCACCCCTGGCCTCCCCGGAGGACGCTGGCTGCCCTGCCTCAGACCACTCCCCGAGGAGTGCTGTTGGCCTCCCCCCGTGTCTCTGCTCCTTGCCTTCTCCCTGGACAACGTCATCTTTGTTCTCAAAGTCAGCTGTCACCTCTGTGCTGGCGCCCCCCACATGCCCATTTCTAACAGCAGCTCCGTCTCAGGTGCTAGCAATGTACCTCCTTCTGTGTGGCAGCCTTTGCCTAGGCTTTCCCCTACCCAGCTGCACTGGGCTCCTTGTTTCGACCAGTCCCCGCCCTGCCTCTCCTCTGTGCTCCTCTGACCCGCTCCCTTCAGCTGCTGTCCCTCCCTCCTGCACAACCTTCTCCACAAATTCTGGGGGCCCCCCTTCTTGGCTGGCCCGTGGTCACTGCTAACTCAGCATCCTAGTCCAGCGCCCCCGCTGTCGCCCACCATCTCCCCCTTCTACCCTCTCTTCTCGCTGCTGCCGGAGGGTCTTTGCTAAAACATAGCTTTTGCCGTGACGGAACCCCATGGCCTTCAGGATGGGACCCCAGCTGGGCTTTCTGTCATCTGGCCTTTCCTGCTGGGGTTCTCGTGGCCGTCCTGGCTTGGCTGCTGCTCCCACCACTACACTTGCTGCTCATTCTCATATTTCACACTTCGGTGAACTTGCGCACGCTCTTGTCGTTGCACAGAAGGGCTTTCTGTCTTGAGAATTCTTTCTCAGTCTTGAACATGCAATTCAGTGCCCCTGCCTTGGGCGCACTCTTCCCAGCAGCCCCTCCCTCTCCTCCCCACTCTGGGCTCCCAGAATGCACTGCTCTTGCCCTTTTATAGGATGTACCCTTTGTAGTGTTCATTTGTCACGCCCCCTAGGTCGGGAGCCCCTCAGAAGTGTCTGCTGTGCCTTGGTCACCATTGCTGTCCCAGTACAGAGGGCAGATTATGATTCCCAGCACGCCGAAGGAGCTGTATACACCCTCCTTTTGCTCACTTTGCTTGGCTATTACTTGAAAGACCAAGCCCTGCACACATACAATCACCCATCATCTTCTGTGACCTTCTTTGCCTCACCCCCTACCACCCAAGCCCAGTGCTGGTGGTCTGAGGGAGGAGGGCCTATCACTCTCACACAATCTTCAGGCAGCTCTCTGATGGCTTCTACCCTTGGCATTCACCTTACATGTCAATGTCTCTTGTGCATTAGCATGGTGGAGAAAACAAGCACGAGGTATCCCTCGGGTCCTGCCTGGGGATGGTCCCCTTCCCCTTGCAGCTCAGCCTCATGACACTCCCTCTGACAGAGAAAGGAGAAAAGAGGAATTTCCCACAATGCTAACCTACTGGCCATTCTCCTGATATCTCATACTGGCAGCCACATGGACATGTGCTGTGGCCCTGGGTTCTGAGCTGCTTCCAGAGAGACCCCTGTGTCCAGAGACAAGCAGCAGGGCCTAGAATATAGCTGGCTCTTGGTGGGTGTTTGTTGAATGAATAACAAAATGCTGAGGAACAGAAGATCCTCTCAGAGTGCCCCTACTTGCCTCATGTTGCCTCTCCTTGCCTTTATGGCCTAACTAAGTCTCTGCCGAGAGGAGCCAGGCAGCAAAGAGGAAGATGGAGAGGGTCTTGGAAGGAACAATTTTTCCATGATTCTCTCCTCTGCTTCTGAAGAGGATCTCTGGATCAGGAAAAGTACGCTGGCTCCCCAGGCCACCGAGCCCTCCTCCTTCTTGCCCTCAGCCCCAGGCTTGTGCCCTTCCAGACTACAGGCAAAGGGAGGTAGACAGATAGCATGGATACAACTTTAAGTGAATTCAATTACTATAGCAACCAAAACCACCAGAACGGAGATCAGGCTCCAGACAGCAGTGATCCAGGCATCTAAGAGAGGCAGTGATCCAAAGGCCATCACTCTGAGACTAGGGGCTGGGTGTGGGGTGGAAGAGGCGCACCTCTGCTCAGCAGGTGCTCTGTACTCAGCACCCCCAACCCCCTTCACCTGTACTTTCTGGGATTCCCAGGGCTCTAACCTGTCGAAGAGCAGATACCCATCCCTTCCTAGAGCTGGAAAGGCCTAGAAAAGGTGTGGGAGTTAAAGCAATGAGCAGGGGTTGCTGGCCTCTCATTCTTTCCTGTGTCCTTCCATGGACGGCAGGGTACTGGTCTGCTTTCTGCAACCTCTCTGCAGAGTGGCCTTTAAGAGCAGGAGCTCTGGGGCAGACTGTTTGGTTTCAAATTCCAGTTCTGCTCGTGATCTTGAGCAAGTTGATGAATGTTTCTTGGCCTTGGTTTTTCTCATCTGATAGATGGTGATCTGTTTCCTTAGAGTGCTATAAGGGCTTAAAAATAAGAATGGATACAAGGCCTCAGCACAACAGTCTGCATATACGAAATGCCAGGCAAGAGTCCGTTGTCACTGTGTCACTGCTCTCATTATTAATTCCATGATGATGATGATGGTGATGGTGATGATGGTGATGATGATGGTGATGATGATGGTGATGATGGCAACTCCAGCCCCCCTGACCCTTGTCTATTTCTCTGCTATGAGCACCACCTTTGACAGGTAGAGGGGCTCAGCCTGAGTGGGGAGGCAGAGAAGATTCCCAGGAGGCTGACAAGCTGGGTCATGGTAGTCAGTCCCCTCCTACTCCAGAAGCCCATGAGAATCCCAGGGGGATTGCACAGCCCACCCGCAAAAGACTGAAGGCCTTGCTTTCTGGGGGCTTCATCTGGACCTGCCAACTGGGGTCAGCATGGAGAATCTTATTTGCCCCAAAGATGTTAAACAAATCTGTGATCCTCAGCACCCCCAAAAGTTTTTGCTTTTCCTAAGGGGGGAACATTCATCTCTAAAATGGGGATCAAAATAAAGGATGATTTATTAGAACTGCTCCAATGATAGACCAGCTCATGTAGAACTGAGGGCAAATGGAGGCACAGACTTTGCTACTCTCATCTCCTGTGTGTGTGTGTGTGTGTGTGTGTGTGTGTGTGTGCCTGTATGGGCTTCACTTCTCAGGCAGCATATGAGTACATGGAGGGCACAGGTGATCCTCTTTAAGGATGTGAAGAACTTGGGACCTGGGTTGGAGATGGTGGGTCTGGTTTACCTACAAGGGCTGTGGGGCTGTGCTCATTCCTTCCAGAAACAGTTTCTGAACACTGGTGATGGTCAGATGTTGTCCAGCTGCCAGGGAAGCCGAGATGAATAAGATTCAGGAGTTGAGCTTGGAGGTGAAGGAAGAGCTCAGAGCAACATACCACGAGGTGCCATTTGACAGGGGGAAGTGTGGTGAGGATGCTCGGGGCAGTGGGGCTGCATGTCAGAGAGGACCAGCATCTGTACTGGGCTGGAAGAAGGAACACATTTTGCCCAGTGGAGAAGGAGGAAGGACTCTGCAGGCAGAGAGAACAGCAGGTGCAAAGAGGGAGTGTGAAAGGGTCTGGTGTGTCTGGGGGAGGTGAGAAGTTTAGGGATGCTGAAGCGCATGCACGCCTGCGTGTGTGTGCCTGAATGTGCCTGAGTGTCGGGGACAATAAGGGGATGGGGACAAGCATGGCAGGGGGATGAGACCCAACAGTCAATTTCTCCTCTTGTCTCCCAAGATGTCAGTAGCTCTGGAAGCCTCGAGCTATTGTGGCCTGCTATGCTGAGATGGCGTCAGCCTTATTTTGAAAATTCACTCCCCTACAACCAAAGGAACTGTGAGCTTCTTTTAAGGAAATGCCAGCCTGTTTCTGAAGGTTTGCATTGCTCACCGGTCTTGGATGTCCCCAGCTGACAGCTTCCTCCAGCCCAGCATAAACAGCTCTGTCTTGAAAGAGCCCCTGGAGAGAACCGTGACCAGCCTTCCCTCCTCGCAGGGCTGCACCTGCACCCCCAGATGGGTGGGCTTTGCAGTCCCCAGTCCTAGATATGTATGTCCCCGTGGCCAGACAGCATGGCCTGACCTGGGACCCTCTTCTGTGGTTCCATGCCCAAGCAGCCAAGAGTCATGATGATTTTTCCCTCCAACCTATTTCTTCTGTGCTCCCTTTTGCCCATCCACCCCTGCTGCCCTAGCAGAGGCTTTTATCTGTCTCCTGGAATACCACAATAGCCTGCTAATTGGTCTCCCTGCTTCCCATCTGGTCCTCCTCAAATCCATCCTCCACACCACTGGGCCAGAGTGGGTTTTTCTAACATAGATCTGCCTGCACCATGCAACTGCCCAGAGCCTCCCGGTGGCTCTTCGTGGTCTGTGGGGCAGAGTCCAGCTCCGTGACCTGGCTTCTCCCCCCGAACCCCTGCCGTGCCATAACTCCAGCCTTGCATCCCTGGCACACACTGAGCTTATTCCTATCCTGATGTCTCTGCCTCTTGATGTGCCCTTCATCCCCTCAGTCACTGTTATTTGTCTGCTTCCTTGTCCTCTTTCTAGACTCAGCTCAGGTGTTATCGCCCCCAGAACATCTTCCCCGACACCACGGGCTGGACCAAGTGCCTCCTCCTTGTGCTCCTCTGGCTCTCCAGGCACAGCCCTGTCAGGCATCCTAGCTCCGTCACTATGTAGCTATGTGATGCTTGTCTCCAATACTTCATCGGAAATGGGATTAAAAATAGATCTACCTCATGAGATTGTTTTGAGAATTTGTAAATCTAGCTTCCCTTCCCTGCTTGGGCTTTACTGACCCCCAGAAGAGGTCTGGCAAGCCTAAACATGAGTGCAGAGCACACATCCAGTGTCTGTCTTACTCGTGAAGCTCTGAGCTCTAAAGAAGGCAGGGCCCATGTCTATCTTGTTCACCACCATATGCCCAGCACAGCAATTAGTGCACATTCAATAAGTATGTGTTAAGTGAACGAATGGTTTAATAAGGGCTTATTGAACTAGTGTTAGTGGATGAATACCTATCAGTTCAATTACAATGTTTACTGAATGCCAAGCTCTGGGCTAGGGCGCCCCTGTTAGTATTCAGGTGGGACCAAGATGCAGTGAGACAAGATGTACCTGGAGCAGACACTTCAATCCACCTCGAAGTAGTATTTAAGGAGATGGAAGTGAAAAGAATCTTCCTAGGGAAAAACAACCCATCACTGCCCCCTCCCTAGGCCTCTCGTTCCCACAAGCAGCGCTGCAGCTCACTGAGAACGCTGTGCTGTGTTTCCTCTCATGCACCCCAGGAACCCTAGGCAAAGAGGGAGCCACAAACATGGAGCCTGTATTTGCAAAACTGACTGAGGCATTAGTTAGGATGGCCCGTGCTTACCACTTCAAGGATGCCAGCCCACCTGGGTGGGGAAGCACCCCAGAGAGCCTGGGGAGGGTATTCACTCTCATCAGCAAGAACGCGAAATTTACTGACTTCTTTTAGGGTGTGCTTGCTTCCCCGGCTGAGCCTAGCCATCTCCGTTCTTTATGACCCTGGACATGATTTAACACATACACTTAAAAAATGGAAGAACTGCTTCCTAAATTTTCAGTAAATGTATTGTTCAATAGATTTGATTTACTAGTTACAAACCATAGAAGAGTCACCATGGCAATGTATTGTGATGTGGCCTCTGGAGTTGGAGTCCGCTGCCTCTATCTGCTCTGATCCCCATAAAAATAATCCAGTGAGGTGAAGACCCATGGTGGTGCATCTTGGCACCGGCTTGGACTGTGACTGCCACACCCCAGTCTGCATATCAGGCCCCCCTTTTAGGGGATGAGACTGTGGCAGGTGGGCGAGGGGAGCATGTTCCACAGATTTGGTGGCATCTCTTCTGAGTGGCTGGTTGGGATCAATAAGCAGAGGTCTCTCAGCATCGCCACTTGTGAGAGATTTACAGGGCTCCACTGGTCTCCCTGGTGACTCTGTAGAGGAATCAAAAGGATGGAAAACCTTTATGCGCTTATGTTTGTGTGTGTGTGTGTGTGTGTGTGTGTGTGTGCATGTTGACAGGAGGGAGTTTCATAATTTAGAGAGATTCAGAAGTGTCAATCTCTTGGAAAGAAGTTCTACAGGACAGTCTCTACTGATGCCTAAAGCAGCTGAAGCACTTCCTTCCCATTCCCAGAGGAAACCTGGAAGTACAGAAAGTCCTATGGCTGCAAGTCAGGGCCAGGAGGTAGCAGATGGAGTGAGGGGACAGTCCCAGGCTGAGAGGCAGTCAGGCCTCCCTGGGAAGTGTTTCCAAGCTTAGAAGGACAAGTAGGCATAGCTAGGCAGAGGGGGGAGGAGGGATAGAGTTCTTGTGGAAGGAACAGCCTGAGTGAACACTCAGGAGTAAGAGAAAGCTGGGCATTCAGAGAACTGCAGCACTTTCCACATGGCAGAAACCCAGACTTAAGGGCTCCAGAAGCAGAAAAGTGGGGAAACAGAAGAAGTGAAGATTTGATAACAACACGAGACATGTAAGTAAGATATGTCTACTTAACTGTGAGGGCGATGGGGATTTAGGGGATTTACAGAAGGGCAATGTGGTTGGATTTGTGTTTTGAAAAGATGACTCTGGCCATGGGAAATGGACTGGTGCGCTTGGCCTCCTTGCTGGGACTTCTAGTTCTTGAAGACTCCCTGCCTATCTGGAGCTGTGACCAGGAAGCATAGCCCTAGGTCCTCTGCCCAGGTGCTGAGGTGAGAACGAGATGTGGCTCCTGCTCTCAGGAGACATGGTCCAGCGAAGCAGGTAGGGCTCATTCTGTCAGAGGAAGTTGTGTCAAAGCCTGTGGCCCTGAGTCCAGGAGGGCCACCCGGCTGGGGAGTTAACGGGAGGAGGCAGGCACAAAGACCCCCAGTCGGGGTGAGAGGTAACGGAAGGAAAAATCCTTACTCTATGGTCAAGGTTTTCCAGTGGGGACTAGGAATGGAATCATGCAATAGACTACAGGAGGAAAAAGCCCCAAAGTTTTGTTAATAATAAACTTGAAGCCTGAAGAAATGACCAAGGCAGACAGTCTATTTTGCAGACAGAGACAACAAATCTGTGAGGAATTAATTGACAGGATAAAGGAAACAGATGTTTGGGAGCCTTAATTAGTAAGGAATTCTAAGTGGAATTTGGACTGAGGTAGTAGATTAGTAAAAAAGTCACAAGATTTGTTTCTCTAGCTTTCTTGCCTTTCAAGTTCCTGTCTCTGACGATAAAAATGTCCTTTTACCTCTGAGCAGTACGGGGAGCGTAGCTTTTATATGTGAGGTTTATTTCTTGCTTTTAGGGGGACAGCAGAAGTTCTGAGTGTCCTCACGTTGGCTGCTCCCCAAGTAGAGCAATGCAAAATACTCCGTATTACACGTGGTACATTTTAGGTGACCTGCCCTTGGCTGTGCGAGGGGAAGGGCCTCTTATGCCTGAGGACTACCCTCTGTCCTCTCATGAGCTGCACTCCCAGCTTTTCTGTGGGGGTTTGGGGAGAGGTACATTGCAAATGTCAGGTCTACATAAGACAGACTATCTAACGAAACTTTCTGTGGGGACAGGAATGTTCTCTCTCTGTACCATCCAATGTGGTGGGCATTTAGTCACACGGGGCTACTGAATACTCAAATGTATCCAGTGTCATTAAGAAACAGATTTTTAAATTTTAATTTTTATAGCCCTCCATGGTTAGTGGCTACCATATCAGAGAGCACCAATCAAAGATGTGAGGTCCTTGCAGACAGTTCTATCAAATGCTGAGCATGTAGGATATTCTTATTTCTTGTGCCTGGAGGCAGTGTGGTGTAAGGCAAGACTTTGAACACTGGCTTCATCAGACGTAGGGTTTAAATCCTATCGAGGCTCACTACTTTAACACACATCACCCATATTTCAGTGGCTTAACAGAATAAAAGTTGTTTTTTTCACTCATTTCATAGTCCATTGAAGGTGAGGGGAAGTCTCTGTTCCTCATAGTGATCCAGGCTCCTTCCTTCTTGTGGCTCTATCCTCTGCTAGCTCCTCGAAATTCTCTCCATTTAGCCAGCATATGGAGAGAGAAAGACAGCATGTAGGATTGCCCTGGATATTTTTCTAGGGGACTGGCTTATATTACCTTGGCCAGAACTCAGTCACATGGCCAAACCTAACTGCAAGGGAGCCTGGGAAATGTAATCTAGCCATGCCCAGGAAAGAGGAACTAAGCTTGATTAGCATCTCATCAGGTTCTGCCACAGGTGTCTATTAGCTGTGTGACCTCGGGCTTAATTTTCTTATCTGTAAAATGGATAATGAGAATTGGTAAAGAGTAAACAAAATAACCCCTGTGAAAAATGCTGAGGTCAGTTGGGATTTATGGCTATGATTTCCACCTCTTAATTTGGGTCTCACTTCAGTTACTGAGGAGTAGCTCAGTTGATGCCCAAAAGCTTGTGCATGGCAGCACCTCTGTATGCCATTCTATGTATGCCCCTTTCTCCCCAAGGAGCAGGACAGACTTTGGACAGAATTTATTAAGCCCTTGAGCTTGCCTAACTCAGAGACTAACCCTGGGGCACAGATGCAGGTATTGGTCAAGTCTTCTTGGCATCTTTGGAGGAAGGTAGGAAGGTAGGAAGAATTATATTTCATCTGTAAGTGAAATCTGCTTCAAAATTATTGGGGGATGAGGGTGAATAGGGGTATAGATAAAACATGATTGGTCTTAAGTTGGCACTTGTCAGAGCTAAGTGATGGGTTCATGGGGGGGGCATGTCACACAATGATCTCTTCTTGTGTATGTTTATAAATTTCCACACTAAAGAATTTTTTGAGGACCATGAGGATCCTTTTTAAACAACATTTGCAGAGAAGTCCAGAAACTTCATATGACATTGCGGTATGGGGACAAAAGCTGGACTGTCATTGTTTATTTTTCTCACCAAAGCAATGAATGATTTTGCAGCTGGGTCTCCCATAAACCCAGTGAGGCAGAAATACCCAACCCCGCTCTTGAGCTCTGAAGGAAAAAAATGCATTTGAGTATGAGTATCATAAATGTGCAGAGCTGGAGGGGACTTGGGATGCATGAGCCGTGTCTGTTTACCAAGAGAAGGTTCATATAAAGAGTTGGTACACAAATCCCCTTATTAGAACACTTTTGCAAAGTCTGGAAACTTGACTTTCTAGCTTCAGAACGCCGAGATAGAATACAGAAATACTGCGTTGTTTACAGTTGCATTAATAGGGCCGGTATCATGAGTGGACAGTGAGTCTGTGGAGTTGGGAGGAGCCTCCTGTCCTTCTCCCCACCACCCCCCACAAACATCCCTCATTATTCTGATGGACATCTGAAATCCCACCGACTCTCTTTCATTGCCTTGATTTAAGGCTGTATCCTATTAAAAAGTGAATACTGTATCTCTGGGCAGGGTAGTCACACTTTAGTTTAAATGGTTTTATCAGGTTTTGCTGAGGAGGAGGGAATGGAGGTACACAGGCATGTGAAGCTCAGGGCTGCACAAATGCGGTGCCACAGATTGCAGAGGAGCCAATAGATAAAAGGGTCTGGGGACAAAGTTTTCTGATTCCACACATTTTCTAAGGTCTCGGTATGAACAATAACTACATGGGAAGAACTTGAGTGACCTGTCTAATCTTCACAAACAAGCACTGTACCCGGCTGTGCCCAAGACTTAAAAGCTAGTTTTAAACACATGTAAATGCGGTTATATATAATATTATGGCAACAGCCAACAGTTTTATTTGTAACTGCACGAGATGTTATATACATTGTTTAAGTCAATCCTCGGTAGTCCTATGAGTGGATACCATCATTATGGTCCACTTAATAGGTGAGGGAACCGAGGATCAGAGAAGTAGAGTGATTTGCCCAAAGTCACACAGCTCGTTAGAATCAAGATTTGAAGCCAGGTCTGTCCTGAGGCCATGTCCTCATCACTAAGTCTTCACTGTTCCAGGTTTGCTGATAAGGTTTTCAGACAATTTTCTAATTAAAACCCAGCAAGTTTTGGTCTTGGCCTCTCCTTGAGCCAAGCCAGGGTTTTGGTTAATGGGGTTTGACAAGCCCCCAGGCCACTTCTTACAGTGAGTCTCATCACAGCTACAGACAACCAGATACCATTCCCATCTTCCGTCAGCAGCCTGGCTCTTCCCGAGGAGGTGCTATTCCTCCAGAACAGAAGAAAAGAGTTCTCTGAAAACCAATCTGGTTCAAGAGAACACTGGCCAAGTCTCTGCAGGCAGCATTGACCGAGGCTCACTTTGTAGATTCTAAAAGGCTGGAGAAGGGGGGCTTTGGGGCTCTTTTCATCTAGGATCAACCAAATATTGAATACCCTGAACCTCTCTCTCTGTCCTCACACCAGTGCTAAAGATCAATTAAGACCTGGAGGCTGACCAGTTGACAGATTGATCACATATTCTCAGTGACACACAGTCAAGGGAGCCACACGAATGAAAGTAAAAATAATCCTAATGTAAATGTATTGAGTCTCTGCAATGTGCCAGGCATTGAGCTAGCATATTCGGAGATGGTGAAGACATAGTCCCTGCCTTAAACGGCCTAAAGCTAGAGCAGGACACCGTCTTGCAAACAACTAAGGAAATGTGAGATGATCATGTTTGCCCAAGTGGGCAACCACTAGCTCCTCCTGGGGTGTCAGGGCGTACTTTACCAGTAAGTCTTAGGTGATCTTTGGGCTGGGTACTGAAGGTACCTGGCTGAGTGGATGTTCGCTAGCAAGATGGGAGGAAATAAGAAGTTGTGGAAGGCATTTGTGGAGGACAGAAATGTACAAATGTACAGCATGTACAAAGGCACGAGGGGGTGAAAGGACATGATTTGGTGTGGAAACAGAGGAAAGGTCTATGTGCCGGAAAGAGAGGTGTGTGAGTGGAAGGAGGGAAGACCAGAAAGGAAATGAGGGGAGGTGTCATGGTCAGAAGAGGGCATTTTAGAGGAAATGATCTATTGCAGAAGGTTGAAGGAGGCTGGCAAGATGACAGGGTGTACATAGACAGAGACGCCCAGGAGATGGGGGTGGAGAGGATTATCAGCACCTGAACGAGCTTGAAACCAGAGGCTTCCATCAACTCCTTAGGGAAAAGGGCAGACAGAGAAGTCAAGAACAAGGAGACATCAGTCTCCAAGCAAACGGAACCACCAGAGAAGAAAAGAGTCATAGCACACCCAGGGGCCGCACCTTCAGCCTCCCCTGCCCTCATTCAAATGGGCTCCACCAAGAACCTGAGCAAATGATTTGGGTGTTTTCCTTCCTTCCAGTGGCTAGTATTTGCTTCTCAGACTTGCTCTTCCCTCCCCCCCCCCCCCACCACTTCTTCTCTTCTCCCCTTTCCTTCACCCAGTCTCTTACTCTTGCTTGATGAGCAGCGAGCCCCCCTACTATGGCTGTGACTCCCCAGGATCTGCCTGGATTGGAGCAGGTGTCAGGCTGGTGAAGTTCTGGAAAGCCTGACTTTTGAAAGATCCACTGGAGCCTACCAATTTTGATGACTTCTCATTTGTCACCACCGCTCTAAGCATTTTGACTAAGGAAATGGCACCCAGGCAACTAACTACTGGCCTCCCTAATGGGGTTAGGGTTGCAGGAAGTGTGGGTTTCCCTCACTCCCTTGGGAAGGGACCAGGGGCGTCTGATGGTTGTGAGTTCAGCCATCTGGTCCACCAATGTTGGCTAGCACAGGCTGGCCCAGCCAAACAATGTGGACTCCTGCCCAGCAGGTGAACCCCTGACCTTCTGGGCCTGGGGAAAAGCTCCTTAGCATTTACAATGCCACCACCTGCTTCACCTTGGAAAAGGAAAGAAAGCCTAGGCAGCACAAGCTTTGAAATTCCTCAACTGCACCCTGAAAAAAGACTCAGAGGGTACAACTCCAGCCTGGATGCACTGAACACTTGCCCCCATGCCCAGCCTGCGATGCCAAGCACTGGAGAGGCCAACAGAGCCAGGTCAGGAGTGTCCTTTTAGGGCAGATCTTATCTGATTGAGGGGGCCACTCTATTCTCAGAAGAGCAAATGACCAGTAGCCTTGGGGAATGGAGAAAGGGAGGGTTCAGAGTTTCCCTCTAAGTGTGTGTCCTAGGATATGTCCCTATGCATCAACCGCCTTCAGTTTTCCCATTGATAGAATGGGTTTATTTATGGCTATGATTTCCATGTCTCAATTTGGGTTTCACTTCAGTTACTAAAGAATAGCTCAGTTGATGCCCAAAAGCTTGTGCATGGCAGCACCTCTGCATGCATGGCCAGAACCATGGGACTCAAGAAGAATCTTCCTGTGTGCACAGCTTAGGAAGGACACACAGACACAGAGAACAGACATTCACGGGAGCATCGTCTTCATATAGAAAAGATAGCTTGAAAGACACTCGGTGCACCCTCTCACTAGCTAGCTCACGTTCTCACACACACACACACCTATGTATGCACGCACGTGCGTGCGTGTGCGCATACACACACGGTGAGGGCCAGCAGAGTGACTGAACACACGCCTTAGCTGTGCTGGTGGCAAGGGAAGGAAATCTAGTGCCCTGGCAGCTCCTGACTTTCAGTTCCTATTTAAAATGTCTGAATTGGGAGCATGGACAAGCTCCCAAATTAGCTTTTTAAATAGAAGCTGAGAGTTAAAAGAAAGGCGGCCGTGTCATGGGGGAAAAGCAAGTGAAAATCCCGGCCAGGCCAGGCCAGAGGCAGAGAGGGGGAAAAGGGAGGCCAGGCAGTGCTGGGAAGATGCGAAGGAGGGTGGCAGCCGGTGGGTGGGTCAGCATCTCCAGGGGCTCCTCCAGCTGCAGGAGTCACGGAGCTTCCCATCTGCCCATCTCTTGCTCTCTTATGTTTTCCAGGTCACCTGCTTGTGAGAAGGGCAGGTAAATAAAAACCATACTGGCCTAGACTAGAAATTCAAGTCTTTTCATATTTCCCTCTAGATCCTCTGGAGAGCTACTTCTCTTGAATGATGGGCTGGAAACCTAGGAGGAACAGGGCCGGGTGTGAGGGGTGCAGGTGGGAGGGGAGCCTACGAATCAGTGTCCTGTCCTCAAATAGGACTTAGAAGGTGTGGGAGAGGTCAGTTGACCTCTCTGGAAGAGGAAGGATGCCCCCAGCTAAGGGTTCCAGGAAGCCTCTGCTTGGGGCAGACCCAGCCCTGAAAGCTGGCTGACAGATGCAAAACAAAGGTGGGAACGTACGAGAATTCAGACGCAGACAGAAATAAAATAGGAGGTTTTAACTCTCCCCAGTGGGCCAAAGGGTGGAAGACTGAAGGAAAATGCCCCTCCCTGGAACCCCCTCCCCCCAGAGTCTGGGGCCCTCCCAGGGGTCCTAGCAACGGAGGCTTGCAGTTGGCGAAAATTAGCTCTTCCCTAGAGGGAAGGGAGGAGGATGGTGGGAGCAGTGCCAGGGCCTTCCCTGAATTCTTCCCCAGTCTGCCAGGGAGTGGCAGTGTTGTTAATCATTATTACTGTGTGCAAATCCCACCGGCTCTGGGACTCCCGGCAAATGCTGATGGGATCCCACGCCCACTCTTGAAGGGCCAATTGTACACCTTTCAGACTGACACACGGAGGGGGGCTTTGGGGAGAGTGGGAGGGAGGAGTGAAAGAGGGGCTCCAGCTTCCGAGGGCCCACAGCGGCCTAGCCCGCGACGACGGGCCCTGACCCCTTACCCTGGAACAGGGCTGGAGGTCCTCGCCAGCCTGAGGCCCCCCGCCCGATTCAGCGAGGCTCTCCGGCGCCTTCACCGCGCACTTTGCTCTCCCCTGGCCGTCTGTCTCGGGCACACCCTCTGCACACTCAGAGCTGCGATCGCTCGAGCCCGAGCCCGTGTGCTGGGCCAGCCGAGGCACGGAGCCGCCTGGCTTCCCGGGGGGCGGGCCGAGATCCCGGGTTCCTGGTACCGCGGCCGCAGACCAGGGGGAGCCGGAGCCACCCGTCTGCACGGACCGCGCGGGCTGAAGGATCAGCGCGCCACGGCCCGAGGGCGGGAGGCTGCCCCCGCCCCCTCCGGGCCCCATCCGCGGGTCCTGTGGCCACATGCCGACCGCCTGCTCTCCAGCCTGGGCCGGAGCGCCGGGCACTGCGGCTCCGTGGGCTTTGGGGAGGGACCGAAGGGCCGATGGGGCGGGCTCAGGCTGAGGCTTCATCCTACGTCCGGACTCTCGGACCTGGATGCTGGGAGCACGTGGTGGGGCGGGAAGGTGAATCCCTACCTTTGGGTCTCGCCCCTCGCGCCCCGGGAGGACAGCGTCTCTTACGCGGGATGAGGGTAGTGGGAGCCCCCTTGGGGTCTGCAGCCCCGGCACCTGGGGGCACGCGGAGCCGGGAGCCGGGGCGCCGAGAAGCTTGCGCGGAGTTGGCTCCGCCTCGCCAGGTGGCGGGGCTCGGCCGCAAGCAAGAGATGGTGTCGCGTGGACAGTCGGTGAGAAGGAGACACCCAGCTAGCTCCACAGCACCCCCCAACGCGCGCGCACACCCTGGCGCTGCGGGCCGCCTCTCCCCGGGCCCCCGCAATACGCCCCCAGCTCGCACTCGCGCCCCCCGGGGCTCCGCCCCCACGCCCAAGCCGAGCTCACCTTGCCGCGCTCACCCCCGCGCCCGCCCGCGCCGGCACGCGCCGCCACCTCCAGGCACACCCTAGGATTCCTCCACTCGCCCGCGGAGACGCACCAGGCTCTGCCCGTCTCCCCGCCCCCCGCGCGCGCGCCCCTCCACACACACACACACACACACACACACGCGCGCACACCCTCGCGCGGGGAGTCACACGCCCTCGCCCCGGGCACTCTCCCGCGGCGAGCCTCCAGGTCCTCCTCCTCTCTGCCTCCGCTGCCTGGCGGCCCGCGCTCTCGGGCCTGGCCTGGAGCCGCCCGGCGGGCGGGGAGCGGCGGGGAGCGGCGGGGAGCGGAGGGCGCAGCCTCGCCGCCGCCCCCGGACCTCCCCTGCACCCCGCCCACGCCGCGCCCCGGCGCCTCCCGCTCGGGGGAAGGGACCTCGCCAGGCAGCCCGGGGCCCGCCGGGCTCCGCTCCGCGCGGCGCCGGCGGCGGCGGGGGCAGGGCGCGAGCGAGGCAGCCCGCGAGCCCGCGAGCCGGGCGGCGGGGAGGGGACGCGCCGCGGAGCCGGGGCCGGAGCTGCGGCGCAGGAGGGAGGGAGGGGGGAGGGAGGGCCCCAGGGCCCCACGGCCCCACGGAGCGAGGGACGCACGGACGGACCGAGCCAGGGAGGGAGCGAGCGAGACCTCGCCGGCGAGCGGCGGCTGCTGGGCGCTTCCCCGCGCTGCTGGGCGCTCGGCGCCTCCGCGGCCCCGGCTCCGGCTCCGGCTCCGGCCGCAGCTGCCTCGCGCGCGGGTGCGGGGCCCGCCACTCGCTCCGCCGAAGGTAAGAGGGACGCGACCGAGCCTCCTGGAGCGGGAAGCGCACGGAGCGCCGCTCCCACGCCTGTTGCTCCAGCTGCCCACGCGGCGCCCTCCCACTCCTGCGCCCGGGCGGGTGGGCGCTGGGGCGCCGGAAGGACTGCGGGTGGGGCCGGCGCCGCGGGGAGCAGGCAGCCGGCCGGGGGCGTCGGTTCCCTCCCGCGGGCTGTGCAGCCGCCTGGGGCCGGGGCCGGGCCGCGCGGCGACGCGAGGCTTGGGTGGGGTGCGAGCCTCGCGCTCCTTCCACTGGCCTGCCCTCCGCGGGGTGCCGCGGGCAGCCCGGACCTGGCGGCAGGTGGCGACGGCTCGCTGGCACCCCCACCCCGTTGAGGGGCACCGGAGACATGGCTGAGGGCGGACGCCGGGAGCAGTTCGGGGCGCTCCGCGAAGTTCTCCAGCCCGGAGGCCGGGGGCCTGCACGGCGGGTCCTGCCCCAGCCCCAGCCCGCTGCCACCGCGTGAGCTCCCGGAAAGGTCTCCCGGGGAAGCCTGGGCCGCTGAGGCCCCGGGGAGGGGGCCCGAAAGAGTCCCTTTGGCGAGGTGTTGACACCCACCGGGGCTGGGGCGCCGAGGGGACCGGGCCGAGGAGTTACCTGGAATGACTAAACTCCTGCACCTGCTTAGCGTTGACGTTTGGACCAAGTCCAAGGGGTTCTGCTTTTACCCTGGACAGCCTGGCATGTCAGCAACAGGCTGAGCTTCGGAACCTGGGATCCTGAAGCCAAGACAGGGCTCGGTTGTATTTCGGAGGAAAGACTGCCCGAACTTTCTGATAATCCTGTTTGTAAGAAGGGGCTGGGATTCCTATACGGTGCATGTGGGTATCGTGCGTGAATGTGCCGGATGGTTAAATGTATGCCGTGTTTACCCTTAGTTCAAGGAAACCTGGATATTTAACGTCTGTAGAAAGGACGTGCAGGAATTCAGTGCCAAGCGAGTGTACATCTCCCCGTGAGGACATGTTGGCACACAGAGGGCAATTGATGTACTTATTTTTCCCTGTCGCTACTTGAAGGCAACAAAATGTGAGTCCACAAGGGACCCCCAGGAAAAGAAAGATTAGCAGCTTGTTTCCTTTGCTGGAGTTCAGGAAAGTGCCCTGGCCAGCCTAGGAGTGGCACTGTGGGAGAAGAGGATCTGTGTGTGTGTGTGTGCGTGCGTGCCAGGCCTGCACCCCAAAGATCCCCAGCCTTGCATCCTGTCAGTTGCATGTCTGTCCACCCAAACCCTGTGGGCACTTGAGAAGCCCTGCCACCCCCACCCCATTGTCAGGACCCTCCCCTTCCCCCCGGGACCAGCCCCATTCCGGGCTAAGCACAATTGTGGAAGGAAAAAGTTTCCAGAGACTCTCCACACCCAGCACTCCGCTGAGGTCGTTGAAGGTCAGACCTTGGTGACATGATACTTTTGCTGCCCTGTGGCTGGGCTCAGGTTAGGTGTCAGCCCCCAGGACAGGCCTTCTGGTCACTCTGCTGACTTTCGGCCCTCTCCCTCCAAAATTGAAGCTGTTTAATAGGGCTGACTTCTTACAGCAGGAGAAGATGCATTCCCTCCTCTTCTAGGGTTTTTTGCCTTTGTCATTTTAGCACTCACCTGTTCTAAATGGCACTTCCCCAGCCTCCCCCCACCCCCATCTTTCCCACTGTCAAACTCTTCTGCCAAAAGCAAAAATAGCTTCAGATTTTTCATTTGTAAGGCGTCCACGTCCTAGTAAAACCTTGGCATTTGAGGCGTGTGCAGTGCCATTGGCTGGAAATGGGGCCGCACTCTTGTGCCTGTTGCAGGAATTCATACCCAGGTCTGCTTCAGGAGATGTTGATCCCTGTCGGGGGCAAGCGCTGCCATGAGAGCTGTGGAGAATCCCTGCTTAAGCCAGGTCATGTCTGCAGGGTTGTGTGCAGGCTGCTATGGCCCTGGGCATGGTATCAGGCAGGGAAACTTTTCTTCCCCTTTCAAACCCTATCACCCCTCCTACACACACACACACAGAGAGAGAGAGAGAGAGAGAGACAGAGAGAGACAGAGAGAGAGAGGGAAAGTAGTGGTGGGGCAATTGTTCCTTTTGAGGTACGTTTTACCAGGAGAACCAGGCTTGAGACTCTGGAGACAGCCTGGCTTTTGCTTGGCCTTCTTTAGGAAGACTGCCCTGGATTGGTTTGGCCTTGGGACTGGAAGCATTTAGGTAGGTAGAGGATTGTTTTTCCTTCCCTGACTCTCAATCATTCATCCAAAAGCAGTATCTGTAATACTCATTGCCCTTGAGCAGAGGAGCTTGGTCTGAGGTGGAAAGGGTAAAGTGGTGGAATCAGCTTGGCAGGGGTTGGGCCGGCCACGGAGGCTTGGGAGTCAGGGTACAGCAGCCCTGGAAGATTGGAAGGGGAATGGCATTGCCCTCTCAGGGTGCAGAGATGCGGAACTAGCCTAAGCAGGTGCTAACAAGGTACCTCCGGGCTCAGCACTCTCTGATCTTCCTCCTTGCTGCTCTAACCCTCTCGAGGTCCTGCCCCTCTGAACTCCAACCTGGGATAAAGCAAAGATGTCAAGGGTCAGAGGTCCAGGGCCCCATGTCCAGGAACCTGGCCCCCTTTACCCTGCAGGGAGTAGGCCAGGGGTTCTATGGGCGGACCCCGCCTCTGCCAGCTTTGAGTTCTGAGCAGTGCGGGCTGCACACCCTGTTCTGGGCACCAGCCTCATCAGGAATTCCCAGAACTGCCTCTTGTTGAGATGAGGCTTGGGCTAAGTCTGTCCCCACAGCAGCAAACCCAGACGCTATACTTCCTGCTTTGCATGGGCAACTGTTAGGAGGAGGTCTCAGTGAGACCCAAGCCATAGCCTTGATGGCCTGGATCCTAATGGAATCCTTTGAGCCACAGGCCTCCCTGTCACTTCCTTGTCTAGCTCTCTCATTTTACAGATGTGGATTCTGAGGCCAATGATGGCTTGCTCTCGCAAGTTCAGGAAAGAGTTGGAACTGGAATGCAAGGCTTCCTGACCTCATGCTTTTCACTGCCTGGGCCGGCGTAGGGGGAGTCTCTGCATCCTGCTCTCTTCTATGAGGAATATAAATATCTACCTACACATAGGTCAGGAGAGCCTTTTGGTAGTGACTCAGTCAGAGGTCTGTTTGAAAATCATCAGCTCCTATGTCCATGGGATTCCGTCACTTTGAAGGACTCTTTCTGAGTCCCTGCTCCCTCCCTGAAACTTATAGGCAGAAATGTCCAAGTCATAGAGTTTTCTGTAGGGATAAATTAAATTGTTGCTGTAAAAGTGCCTAACACAGTGCCCAGAGCATTGCCAGCACTCAGTAAATGTTAACTGAATGTGAATTGGAATTATCTGTGACCGATGCTTACGTTGCTGGCTTGCTTGCCAGACTTCCCTTGCTCCTCGGAAAACCCAGCTCAGAGTGTGTTAAGGGACTGCAGATCCTCCTGGTGGCCCAGAGGAAGTATGGGAGTTATCAGGGTAAATTTCTTGAAAAAGATATAAAATGCACAGGATATGCTCCCAAATCCATCAGTGGCATGTGGATCACCCACTGTCGCGGATGAACAATCCCCCTGTTCTTGTGCCATAATCAGGAGCTCATCAGGCTTGTGCTGTATTTCTGTTCTCTGAGTGATGACATTTATAGGGAATGTCATTGTCATTCCTGTTGTCTTTTGCGGCATCTGAATCACCCTCCCTTTATGAGGGAGCAGAGGCACCTGTGAGTATTCTCCGTAGAATGCAGATTAGGAAACTGAGGCAGAGGTGGGCTCTGTGCAAAAGCCCGACTGGGAGCACAGTGAGTGAGAGGCACTTCGGTTGGGTTCTTCTGATTCTGATCTGTCCGTGGGGTTCACTGTTGGGAGAGAGGACGTCTACCCTTGAGACCCCCCCTTAACGGGGCATGGAGTAAAATCGGTGGAATGCAAGTGGCATCTACAAAATCTGGGTTCCCAGGCTGAGAACCTCCTTATGCATACTGTGCTGCTTCCTGGGCTGTCATGTAAAACTTGAGGTCTCATGGCCTTTAGCCTTAAGGCACTTCCTATGGGAGGGGGAAACGGGGCTGTACCCTTCACCTCCACGTGGAGACAGAGACAGCCTGGGCTTAAATCTCTCTGCCTTCAGCCAGTTGTTCAAACTCTTCGTTAATCTTCTTCATCTGCAAAATGGGGACGACAGTGGTGTCTACCCCCTGGGCTTGCCAGCAGGGTTGGCCGAGATGGTCCATGGATGCCTGCGGTACGGTGCCTGGCACACAGTCAGCCCTCTGTTGACACCAGCTGCTGTCCCTCTATGGACTGGAAGACCTAGGAAAGTCAGGAAGCATATGCTTCAGGGCACTTCAGGGCACAGGTAGAGGGGTCAGGCTGCCTGAGGTGAGATCTCCAGTCCCTCCCTTTCTGACCTCAGACTGCCAACTCCTAGGCTTCCTCCTAGGTTGCCGTGAGGGTGACATGACATGATCCGTGGGAGACCGTGCAGTGCCTGGTGCCGATGAACCGCACGATGAATGTTAGTGACGGGGATTATTAGACATGTAGAAAGTGTCTTGTGATCCAGCCCAGAGGGCGATAGGTGCTGAGAAGGGGGCAAAATGCCGTGAGCCCAAAGAAGGAGGGAATTTCAAGGTGACGAGAAAAGGGGGCATTGCAGAGACGCTGAGGAACGGGGATGGGGGGCGATCAGGAGGGCTGGAGGAGAAGGAGATTCCCTGCAGAAGGAAGCATGTCCAGGAACAGAGCCCTGCATGGTCCCCTCATGAGCCACTCTGCTCTTGCTGCTGAGGCTGGTAGGGGTGCATGGGCACGGGCTGCAACTGTCCACCAGGATCCGTTGGTGGCAATGCTGGCCTGCCGGGCCACAGAGCTCGGACCTGATTCTGTAGGTTGTGGGACTGAGCACCAGCAGCACTGGGCCGTAGGGAGAGGGCCCTGAGCAGAAAGGCTTTCTGGGGACCAGGAGCAATGGGTGGGACGCGAGGTGAACAGGCTGGTGGGAAAGAGGGCAGTCAGAGCTATCGTCTCATTATTTGGCAACTCCTTGGGTGAAGCAATGAGGAAGATGGCCTAAGGGACGGGTCTGGGGTGAGGGAAGCTGTGAACAAAAGGTTGACTGATGGGCAAGGAGGCGGGTTCGGTTTGACCTTGTCCGGCTTCAGAGGCATCCAGGTGGGAAAGTCCAGTGGCAGCTCAGGAGCGAGATGAGGTAGAGGTCTGAAAGCCTCGAGGGGTGGGTAGGCAAAGGAAGGAAGCCGGTTTATAGGGAAGGATGAAGACCAAATCCCATTTACCAGACAAACCTCTGCCTCATTCAGTTAAACATACCGTCAAGCCAACTGAACTCCTGGGGGTCCAAATGATTCTGAGTTAGGATTGGTTCCATGTGCCAGTTTAGGATTAGTGAAAATGAGTGTGTCAACCCCAAACAATTTCCTGGTGCTGTTACGTGTGTTTCTGTGTCACCACATGTCTTCCCACAGATGGTAACACATTTGGGGATTCAGAGTCATTTCAGTATCATCCTTAAAAAGCCAGATTTGGGAAGGTAAATCTGTTTCTCAAAGCCCAAAATAATTCTCCGAGCCATTGTTCCCCAGCAAACATGCAGGTGACGGGGAGGTGTGTCCACGATGTGGTTCGGAGACTGTCAGGGGAAGGGACAAGGTGGCCCCGGGCCTGGAGGAACCTCCAGGGGGTGGAGTGGGGCAGGGTGAAAGGGGCTGGCAGGGAAGGAGCGTCGTTACATAACCCAAGGGAGCGATGGATGGTGGGCAGATGGAGACGGGAGGCGAGGAATCTGGAGATGGCAGAGTGTGGATCGGCTTCCTCTGGGAAGCAGAGGGACAGCACAGGGAGGCAGGTGAACCAGTTGCCCAAGACCCGCTTTCCAGGGCGGGCAAGGAACCCTGCCTGGCGTCACAGCCTCTTGTCCTGGCCCCGAGGGGCACGAATGGGTGCCAGGCTGCCAGGGGTCCCGGAGAGTGTCACCCTACCAGGGACTTGGGGAATAGGACTCCGGGCCCACCATCTTCACCTGCTGTCTCGGAGAACCTTCCGGATGGGGCAGGCCCAGCCTCTGCTCACCAGTGAGGAGCAGACACTGTGTTTACCCACTCTCCCTCACCCAGCCCCCATCCCTGATTACTCTGGTGGGTGAAGAGTGAAATAAAAATTAGCGTGTTTATCCCACTTTTAAATTCATTTAATGAGAACTCATTTACCCTCTCCCGATTTAAATTCGTAATAACGCCATAACCTTTCGGAGCTGATTATTGCCCGCACCTTCCCACCCCTTCCTCCGAAAAGGCCCTTCCTTCCCACGCTCCCGAGCCCTCGCGGGACCCGACGGTGTGCTGGGCCGTCCACAGCACCTGGTGGCGCCAGCCCGCCCTGCTGCCCTGCGCGTCGGGAGCGGCAGCCGGGGCCGCCCCCCAGCAGGGGCCCGGGTTTGTCCACCGGCCCTGCACGCCCTTGCCGAGCCGCCGCGTGGCTGCCCTTCCCTTCATCCTGTTGGCTCTGCGGGCGGGAGCAGCCGGGCGCTCACCGGGGTCTCCGCTCTCCCCTTTTGTCTTCCCAGGAGTCCGGAAGCCAGCTCCACGCCGGCGCCAGGCCGGGCAGGGGGACGCAGCATGGCAGCGGGGGTGGCGGCCTGGCTGCCCTTCGCGCGGGCGGCGGCCATCGGGTGGATGCCAGTGGCCAACTGCCCCATGCCCCTCGCCCCCGCCGACAAGAGCAAACGGCAGGATGAACTGATCGTCCTCAACGTGAGCGGCCGGAGGTTCCAGACCTGGCGGACCACGCTGGAGCGCTACCCCGACACGCTGCTGGGCAGCACGGAGAAGGAGTTCTTCTTCAACGAGGACACCAAGGAGTACTTCTTCGACCGGGACCCGGAGGTGTTCCGCTGCGTCCTCAACTTCTACCGCACGGGGAAGCTGCACTACCCTCGCTACGAGTGCATCTCGGCCTACGACGAGGAGCTGGCCTTCTACGGCATCCTCCCCGAGATCATCGGCGACTGCTGCTACGAGGAGTACAAGGACCGCAAGAGGGAGAACGCCGAGCGGCTCATGGACGACAACGACTCAGAGAACAACCAGGAGTCCATGCCCTCACTCAGCTTCCGCCAGACCATGTGGCGCGCCTTCGAGAACCCGCACACCAGCACGCTAGCCCTGGTCTTCTACTATGTGACGGGCTTCTTCATCGCCGTGTCAGTCATCACCAACGTGGTGGAGACGGTGCCGTGTGGCACGGTGCCCGGGAGCAAGGAGCTGCCGTGCGGAGAGCGCTACTCGGTGGCCTTCTTCTGCCTAGACACGGCCTGTGTCATGATCTTCACCGTGGAGTACCTGCTCCGGCTCTTCGCAGCACCCAGCCGCTACCGCTTCATCCGCAGTGTCATGAGCATCATCGACGTGGTGGCCATCATGCCCTACTACATCGGCCTGGTCATGACCAACAACGAAGACGTGTCCGGAGCCTTTGTCACCCTCCGGGTCTTCCGCGTCTTCAGGATCTTCAAGTTCTCGCGCCACTCCCAGGGCTTGCGGATCCTGGGCTACACGCTCAAGAGCTGTGCCTCCGAACTTGGCTTCCTCCTCTTCTCCCTCACCATGGCCATCATCATCTTTGCCACTGTGATGTTTTATGCCGAGAAGGGCTCCTCCGCCAGCAAGTTCACCAGCATCCCTGCCTCTTTTTGGTACACCATTGTCACCATGACCACCCTGGGGTGAGTCTGTGCTGGTGGATGGAAGGACGGAGGTCATGTGGGAGGGAGACTCGGGATGGTTGGGATCCAGCGGAGGAGGATGGAGTTGCCTGTCCAAGCTGCAGGAGCAAGGGCAGTCACCTCATCAGAGAGAGGGAGGCACACCAGGGATGTGTTTGCGGGCGGTAGCTTGCTCTGAATTGAGTCTTCTTTTGGGGAGGGGGTGGTGGGACATGCATTTTATAAAACGTGGAAAATTAAGCCACTACTTGTCTTTCCGGCCATGCCTTCTGTGCGTGTGTGGGGTGCAGTGAGTGGTGACTACTGCCTTCGTGTACACATCTGTGCTTGTGAAGGGCTGCCCCCAGGTGGCACAGGGGCCCGGGCAGCAGGTGGGAGGGCAGAAATACTGAGCAGTTCAGCGCGCGTCCTCAGGAAGGGACCCATTTCCATTAACGGGAGACACCGAGAACACCCCCTGTGGATCCTTCTTGTGTTTCTTGTCCATAATGTATCTGCAGGCTATTTCTCTTTTGTTTGACTCCTCTTCACTGCCACACATGCTCTTGGGGTCAGTATCTTTGAGCAGACTTTCTCTAAGTGACTCTGAACTTGGGTTTTCTGCACAGCGGGCCACCCGGCTTGTTTTTTCTTGCTGGAGGAGGAGCAGCCTGGCTTTCCCGGCCTGCCTCTGTGATTGAGTGACCTGGCCTACCTGGGTGACCGTGAGATGGTCTAAATGCATCATGTGGTCAGGCACAGAAGCAGCAGCGGCCTCGCAGGGAGGGGGAGGCCCTCGGTGCGGCGACAGGTGACTCCATCTCTTCCACCTTCCCCGAGGTCCCTTCTCTGGCTGAGGTCACAGAAATGTATTTATGGTGCTGGTGTGCGAAGCTTTCCATCAGAGGAAGGGGCCCAGGAAGCAGATTGCAATCTTCACCCTAACAGGATTAGGGCCCACGAAGGCAGCTGTGTGGAGACGCGTGCTTCTCAGGGGCCTCTGCTTCGGCCGCCGTTGGAAGTCATTGAGGCTAATGCAAAATCCCTTTACAATTCACGTGCTGGGTCTGTATTTGCTTAGGCCAGGAAGCGTTATATTGCTAATGGAGAATTCATGAGGCTTTTTATTTGGTCTTTGACAATTGGGTTGGTGGTGTCCTGGTGATTCAACTTTTTTCCTGGCTGACACCCTGTGGTGCTGGTGTCAGTTTTTCCATAGTGCTGTGTGTGCTTCTTGGGGATGATTGAGCAGGTGATGGGACCTTTTAAGATGATTACATTTGTCATTGTGCCACATTGGGGGGGAGGGGAGCAAGGGGTGTCACCGCCACATTTGGTGGGGGCGTTCCCTTTGCCCTTCGGCTGTCTGACACAGGCAATCCTGCCCCTTCCTGTCTTTCCAACACACACACAGTTGTCCGAATAGCCACACACACCCGGGGTGGGTGAGAACGTCTTGTCATTTGGGCTTGTCTCTGGACGTAGACAGCAGATGTGGGCCTCTTGGCACAGTGGGATATTTAAGGACAGAAGGGTCTAGGAGCTGACCACCGTGTCAGGAGGAGAAGGATCACCTTGGCCCCTTTGAGACTGACCCTGCACATGCCTTCACTTTCCTGAAGGGGACCTCCCCCTGGCTAGGACGTCTGGCCATGCTTCCAATGTGGCTGTGACTATCCCGTGCCCTTTGATGGGACTCAGGACACCAGAGCGATGCCTCAGGACTGCAGTGTGGATAAAACAGGATAGACGGATGGATGTCAGAGTTCAAATGAGATCATTTCAGAGGAGACTGCTGGAAATTCCAGGGGCGGCCTATTACTTTTCATTATTAGCGTAAGAGCATGCATGTGTCTACTATGTGTTAGCAATGTGCCAGGCGTTTTGCATATATTATCCACCTAAGTTTTCGCCACAGCCCTGTGAGGTAGGAAAAATGCCATACGACCTTGCAGATGCAGAAGGCAAGGCTGAGAGAGGTCAAGGATATTTCTGTGGTCGCGCAGCTGGTAAGGTAAGCTGATTTTCCAGTGCCCATCTGCAGCGCCCCTTCCCCGTTCCTTCACCACCCCGCAGGTCCCCATACCCTTGGGGCCGTGGGGAGAAAGCAGACCTCCAGGGTTACTTCTTTTGTACTGTAGCCTCGGGGTGTTGATTTATTCTACTCATATCACTCCTTAGCATCAACAGGGTGGGTGCTACAGCCACTGTCCTAGGCACACAGGGAGTTTGTGAACAAAACACTTCTACCTGGCTGGTCTAAATGCTGCCTTTGAAGTGAGTGGCAGCACTTCTGGTGAAATCCACTGTTTCACTGTCGCTGCAGAGACCACTGATCTCCTTTAGCAGTTACCCTGTAGGTCAAGGGGCCAGGGGACTGGCAGTTTCGGCCTTGTACTTGCTTTATGAGGGGTGAGTGGGGGATGGCTGGGAGCAAGAGGGCTCTGCGGGAGAGGATGGAAAGGGCATCTCCATGGAGAGTGGCTTGCCTCCCCCTACGGGTGGCCCCATGGGCTCCTCGCCCTGCTCCTCCCCAGGCAGCAAAACGTCTAGCCTCTGGGAGGGGAAATGAATGAGCAAGAGAAGAGCCTTCTTCTGGCAGGGTCTTCCTTAACCTCAGATAAGTCATGAGACAGCAGCTCAGTCCTCCCCTCCACCCTGGCTGGTGTGGTCCAATGCTGGATGGGGCTACTTTGACCCTGACCTGAGTTGGCTGGAGCCATGGCAGGCTCGTTGCATGGCTGTGCATGGCAGGGGCGCGGTTGAATGCTTTCTAAAGGATCTGTCAGTGTGAATGGGCACCTTTTCCATTTGCCAGGGCTGATAGTGTGTTCAGGTCCTCTTTCTAGGGTGGACCTGAGATCCATTCTCTGTCCCAGTCCCGGACCCCAGGGGGCAGAGGAGGTCAGCCTTCAGCCAGTGTCTGGTCCGCCCCCTGAGACACTCTATAGCATCTATTCCAGAGGCCATGGTGGGAGTCTTCTTGCCCTCTTCTGGAGTCTTTCCCAACTCGGCCCTGGAAACTTCTCCCCCCTCCACTGGCTGGTTCCTGTCCTAAAAATACTCACATAGGCCAGTTGTAGGCCTCAGCCATTCTCGGAAGCCATTCTTGCTCTGCTTGTCGCTGGCGTCTGAGCCCTCAGGTGGCTGTAGGATACCGAGGGCCACTTTCCTGCCACTTTCCACGTTCTGTCCAGCTTCTTCCAGCAGCTCCCAGCAGACCCTTAGTTTGTCCTGTCTGCAGACCCTCCCTGCCCTGAGCCTGCCCTGGTTTCAGTCTGCAGGAAGCTGTCTCCAGCTCCTCTGCAGCAGAGAGCTGACTCACAGGTCGTGGGGCCGGGCCGAGGGCCCACAAGCCAGGCGGCGTTCATACCACCTCACTTTGGTTCCCATCGCTGCCTGCTTTCCTAGGACTCACAGATGAGTTACTCAGGTGTCCTCCAGGGAGGAATCTTCTGGAACCAATTATTGCTGTTTATTTAATATCTCAAAATACCTTAAGCACACCGAACAATAATGGCCCAACTGCCTCCTTGGGTCATGGATGGCTTACCCACGCCACCTCCTGTGCTAGTGGGGAAGACCCACATGCCAGCCCGTGTTTCCCTTGTGTCCCCTCAACGGTGGAGCTCCCACAAGCTCCTGTTCATAATTGCTGCTATAAATAACATCCTCCATTATCTCAGTTAACAGAGGAAGGGGTAACACAGAGCTCCCAAGGTTAGAAAAGACCAACATACCTAGTCGTGAAGGTGCTCCAGGTCGTAGACTTTTCAAAGCAGATTTTCCTTCTTAATTTTGTTTGACTTTGTCTGGCATCATGATTGGCTTAGACTGTCTGAGTCAGTCTGTGGGTGAGGCTCCGGTGCAGCGTGGAGAAGGGAGCCTCCCAAGCAAGCACCCACCAGAACCATCGAGGGCTGATGCCAAGACTGGAGAGGATGAGGCTCTCTTGCCAACTTGGGGAGGGGGATTGGGGCTGGGGAAGGGCACAGAGCAGCACCGCTTCTGGTAAGATGGCCTGCTGCTGCTGGGTCAGCTGGCTTATGTAATTGAGATTGGCAGCCTATCTGTCACCTCATGCCCTGAGATGAGAGAGCTTTTGACAGTGTCCAAAAATCACTTTAATGAAAACAGAATCGATTTCTACTTCTTCCAAGCATGAAGCAGCCTCCAGGTGATTTGCATTTCCCTTTCAAACATAATCCTGGAAGGGGGCTGCCTGACGTTCTGAGAGCCTGAGAGCCAGGCCTGGACAATCAATGCAGGCACATCACAGAGTAGGGCATTTTGTCAGGCTGCCCCCCCACCCCCCACCCTGGGGCCCGAAGTGGAGCCACTCTGGGATCTGGTTAACCCTTCAATTCCCCAAATTCTGGCTGTACCTTCATTCACTGCCTCTGGGGCCCACCAGCCCTCCTCCCAACTCCCACATGCCTTGGCCTGGGACACCAGCCAACCATGCCTGCTTGGATAGTGCCGTGTCCTGGCTCATGGGGATCTGGCTGGGACACACTTATGGGAATGAAAGACCCCCAGGTCTTCTCTTGACTTGACACTTCTTAACCAACAGTTCTCTGGTGCTGCACCTTCTAAGAGAAGATACAGACCCACATCCCAACAAGGAGGCTCGCATTCATTCAACATTTATTCAGCGCCTACTGTGCGCCAGGCCCTGTGAAAACAAAGTGCCCAGATTGCGTATCAGCCCAGTGTGAAGTCCAGACAGAATGAATAGAACGAGATTCACTTCTCTTCCTTTGAACCAAAACAAGAGATGGTGGGAAGAGCAGTAAACCAAGCATCAGAAAAAGAGGCCTTACTCATAATCTTCCCGCCATGCCAGAGACAACCCCTTACACTGCTCTGTGTCTGGCTAACTCCCATCATCCTTCATAACTCAGCCCCACACCACCTCCTCCAGGAGGTCTTCCTGCCCACCCCTGGTACCAGGGTGTACTAAGTGCCCCTCCTCTTGCTTCTTGTTGCAGCCCTTATGTACCTCTGTCTTGTCAGTTGCCATATTTTATTAACTTGATCTGCTCATGTGTCTTTCTCCCAGGATGTGAGCTCTTCAAGGGTGGGTCTCTAATCCAGAGATTGTTATATGATCTGTGTCTAAGTCAGGGTCTTACTAGACATCTGTCCGACTAAATAGTGTCGCTGCCTCCATTTACCTATCTTCAGTTTTCTCTTGCTGATCATCTCCTGGCCATTTTAAGAACCAATGGAAGTGCCATCCAAATGCTAGCTATATGGCCATGTCAGACAAATATCCATTCGTGGGCAGGGTGGAGAGGGGGAGGCCAAGCAGGGCATTCTCTAGTTCTGACCTCAGCCTGAGCATGGTGGGGCCTTTCTTGCATGAGAAGTCTAAACCCTTGTCCTTCACTATTTTTGGCTACTTGGCCATCCTTCCCGCTGCAGACTTTGGGGCCAGGGAGGAGCAGGAAGGGAGCCAGAGATACGCACCCCTGGCCATGAAATTTTCCCCCATTCAATTTTTTTATGTGACAAATATTTATCGAGTAGCCACCAGGCATTGGAAATATGGCAGCAAAGGAAATAATCTCTGATCTTTTTTTTTTTTTAATAATCTCTGATCTTGTGGAGCTTACATTCTAGTGGAGGAGCCCTGATAGTAAAGAGATCAACAAATGTATTTACATTCCAGGAGGCAGCAGTTCATGCTACAGAGAAAAATCGTGCATGGTGGGATAAGCAGGGAGCATTGAGTGCGGGAAGGTAGTGGTGCAGGGGAGAGCTGGTATTTTATGTCAGGAGCTCATGTGGTATTTGAGCAGAGACCTGAAGGGATATTCGTAGCTTAGGGAAGAGCATTCCAGGCCAAGAGAACAACAAATGCAAAGGCCATCAGGCAGGGAGGCCTTGGTGAGCTATTCTTGGAATAGCTACAAGGTCCTAATGGTCAAGCCGCAGAAGCAAGGACCAGGTAAAGGAGGTAATGGGGAAAGCAGCTCATGCAGGGCTCTTGTGATCAAAGACTTGGCCCTTTGCCTTTTTCTGTGCCTGAAATGGGAAGCCACTGGAGAACTTCGAGTTGGTCTCACTTAAGTCTGTAGAGGCTCACTCTGGCTGCTGGGTAGTGAATCCTTCGTAGGGAGGAGCTACCATCACAGTCTCGGCTATGGATGATGGTCGCTGGGCCGAGGGTGCTGGCAGTGAGGAGGGGAGAACTGAGAGACTGTGCATGTATTTGAAGGCAGGGCTAACAGGAAGCCATGCTGGTCTTGCTTCTCCCATGCCAGCACTGGAGTGTTTACCAGCTCCCAGAGCAAGGACTGGCCCAGGATGACATGGTCCCAAACACCTCCTCCATCCCTGGGAGAAGTGTTTCACAAGAAGAGGCCTCTTGCAAGAGGATGGTGACTCTAAGGCCTAGGGCAGTGAGACCCCAGCGTGGATTGAGCGGACATCAGAGCACGAATTGAAAAGTGGATGACTGAAAGCCTGGTTGGGCTGCCCCTAAGCAGGAACATTTGTACCTGAATTGGGTTTTCTTTCTTTCTTTTTTAAAAGTATGTTTGTATGTATTTATTTATTTACTGCATGTGAATGGGGGGGGCGGGACAGAGGGGGGGGACAGAGGGAGAGGGAAAGAATCTCCAGCAGACTCCACACTGAGCACAGAGCCTGACGTGGGGCTCGACCTCATGATCCTGAGATCACGGCCTGAGCTGAAACCGAGAGTCAGAGCTTAACCAGCTGAGCCACCCAGGTGCCCCTGGGGTTTCCTTTCAACACAGGCAGCATATGGCGGGCACCTGCCAAGGGCTGGGCACTCTGCTCACCAGCACAGGGCACAGTCTTGGCTCAGAAAGGGAGACAGAGGCCACTCGAAAAGTCAAGTGTCTGTGATAGCAGCTGAGACAGAGGGGTGGGCAGGGTGTCAGGGCTGCAGGTTGGGGAGAGAGATGCACACGGGTGGGTAGGAGACGTTGGGTGTTTCACACCAGAACCATTACTTTAGATTGGTCTTCCAGGCCAGCAAGTCAAATCGCTGCAATTTCTGGGAGAGGATTTTCTGGCTGGTGCCCATTTCACAGCTCTCCCCCCAAATCTCTCAAAATCAATCTCAATCTCAATCTCTCTCTCTCTCTCTCTCTCTCTCACACACACACACACACTCATCTCTCTCTCTCTCTCTCTCTCTCTCTGTTTGGCTTTGTGTGGTTTTCCCTCTTTAAACACACTCGTAAATACAAACATGATTCTTCCTGAGAAGCAGCAATTGTTCTGCCTGAAAATAGTAAATAAAAGTGGCCTGGCCCTCTCTCTCCTCAGGGAAGGCCTGGAACCTCTCAGGAACTTCTAGAGTCCTCGTGCCTCTCCCGTCCAGGAGGGAGCTCCTGCCTGGGCCACACAGGGCTCTGACCCCATGTGGTCATGGTTGGGAGCTTCCCCCTCCTCTTCCCATCTCTCTGGGGCAGAGAGAGGAGCAGAGACTTTGCTGAGAGGCTCCCAGCCTGTCCTTGGGCAGGTGGTCCTGAACACAAGCAGCTCCTTCCAAGAAGCTGATACTGTACTCATATCTTACATGTTCATCCTCTGGTGATATCCAAGCAGTTTTGCTTTTTTGGAAGTAGAGACCAGCCCCCTACCAGCTCCTTTGGTAGGGATGTTCTGTGGTGACCTCAGGCCAACGTCTAACGGGGATTTGTTTGTGACAGGAAGGAAGGTGTTACCTTGGTGCCTGGGAGTGCCCAAAGATCTTGGCCAGAAGGCTTGGATTCTGCAGCCTCTGGGCTGAGTCCAGGGCTCGTGCCCCCATCCAGTGTTTCCCAGGCCAGAACCGAGGCTTCTCGTCCCCGGCCCCCACCTCCCTCTGCCCAGAGCCATGCAGACATCGGGTGATTGGGAAGGTAGGGGCCTGGGAGGGGAGATAACTCAGCCTTTGCTGACCATGACCGGGTGGAGGGAGATTGCATCTAGCTCATGTAATCATATTCTGGGTGTCAGGACTGGAATGAGTGTCATTAAACTGAATCAGAAAAATCGTTTTAATATAACTGCCACCTCACACGCAAGCTAGTTGATGGAGAGATGGATGAGGCTGGGGACGCCTCCTTTGTAATGTGATGCCATAAAATCCCATCACCTTCATTATTTCCCACGGAGCCAACGCATCATAATACCCATGAGCAGCAGAACAGCTTGAATTTAATATACAGAAAGTCCAATCAAACAATAAATGGATGGAACTATATAAAGAAACCATTTTCTAGGAGGTTGGCTCCATTCTCTGGGATTCAGCTCCCTGACACATGAAATGTTCATCAATTTTCCCCAATGAATGCAGCTGCGGAATCACCCCATGTGATATTTGGTTGCCTCAGAAGTGGAAGAGGGGAACTTGCCCCCCTATATTATCTGGCCATCAGTGCAGAATTGCAAATCTCATTTTCTTTGATTTGCATCCAGCAGTTCCTGGTGGCACTGCGAAGCACCATCCTAATGCCAGTGAGACTGGAAGCACAGCCCTTGTCCATCCCAGAACCTTCTTCAGCCCCAGGGACTGACCCCAGACTGAGCCAGCTGCTGGGGTTGGGGGGGATGTCTCTGCCCTTGCAGTTGTCTGCGAGACACGGGCCAAAGCCCCCGCTGTGCATACACGTGCCAAGTAACCGTGATGCCGTGACCATCCAATCTCCGCCCCGAGGTCGCATAGGGCAGATGGTCCATCCTGGACTGGACCCCCCCCACACACACAAGCAAGGCCTCTCTGTGTCTCCTTCCAGCCGTTGTCCGTAGCCAGCTATCAGGACTGCAGAGACAGATGCCACCCTGATTGGCCACATAGACTCACGAAGGCGAGTCAGCTCCCCGACGCTGTATAGTACATGTCCAAGACCGATGGCAGTGATGCTTTTACACTTCGGGGGCGGGGGGGGGGATTCTCTCTGGCGTTACGGTTCCCATGTTACAGATAACTTAGAGGTCACCACGATTACAGGCTTATAGCTGCTGAGAAATATATTAGTTTATTCTTACTTTTTCCTGGTCATGCATACTTAAGCAGAGAAAGAAAAAAAATAGGGGAGTTTTAAAAACTGAATGATATTAAAACCACAGATGGCATAGATCTTGATTCAGTTGAACAAATATCATTCCTAGAGTTTGTGATGCACCCTGTTAGTTGGTCCTGGGGAGATAGAAATAAATAAGCCCCTGATCCCATCCCCAAGAAGTTGACAATGCCGCGGGGGATTTGAGCGTATTTATGAGCAGATGAGGGAGGATGGAGTGTGTTCTGGAGCGATCAGGAAGTGTTTGGCACAGAATAAACGCTTAATAAATATTTGCTGATGAATGAATGATCAGCTGCACGGAAAAGGTGACATTTCAACTCGTCCGGCCACAGTGGGTAGGATTTTGAGATGTGGAAATGGGAAATCCAAGTAAATTGCAAAAGGGCACAGTGTTTGGGAGCTTAACCAGAAGGCGGCTTTGCTGGTGTTTAGGGCATGTGAGGGGAAGGGCTAGAGATAAGCAGGAACAAAAGGCTTGCTGGAGGCCAGGGGACCTTATGTATTAGGCCAAGGCATTGGTTTGGTAGGTGTCAGGGAGCCACAAAGGGTGTCCCAGCGTTGTAGTGATTAGGAGGACTTATTTGGAGCTGTCCTCTGGATGAATGTTAAGAGAGGGCCCTTGCCCATGGTGCGGGCCACCAGCAGACCAATCTGGGAAAGAGGCGAGGGAGGCCCAATGCAGGACGGTCACGGTCACGGTGGCAAGGGACAGGAAGAGGTCGAATGGAAAGACATCCGGGAGAAGAGAAGTGTAAACAAGCTCTAGAATCATGAGCCTGGGTGATGGGAGCTGGGGAGACAGCCAATGTCAGAGGAGGAATAGTCTGGTAGGAGGGTGGGGGAAAGGAAGAGACCATAAACTTGGCCTTGGACCCTGGGTATTTGCAGCTGACCCTGGGTAGCCTTGAGGCAGCCAGCAGGGAGGTGGGAGGGTGGGTGTGGAGCTTGGACTCGGAGAATGGAGCTCGGGAGGCAGCTTTGGGCTGGGCTGAGGCAGGGAGTGGGCATTACCAAGGACCAAGGAAAAGCCTCGGGAAGGCAACAGGACAGGCCCCAGGTCTCCGGCACTGTGTGTCCTCCCAGGACGCTGGTGCCCCCATGATGAGCCTCGTGGGCACACTGTGGGTATTCCCTGTCATGCCACATCTCTGCTTGGGCCAGAGGGTTGTATCGGCTTTCTGAGTCAAACGAGGTTTCCTTTTAGTCTCCTGCGATGCTAATTAAATAAACAGCTCTGACCCAGGAAGGCAGAATTGGTTTATGGGCTTTGCTTTAAAAAAAAAAAAAAAAAATAATAATAAAAGAACCTCACATTGCCTTGTGGGTGGGATAGATTGGGCCTGAGGGTCACAGGGCGGCTGGCGTCTGTGCCCGCCTAGGATGGCGCTAACTTGTCCTTCCAGCACCAGGCATCTGAGCAGGGCCTCTGGGGACTTAGGTGCCGCCACTGCCCCTCGTTCTCATCTTGGCCTTTGTGAGGAATGCTGGACGTGCTGTTGGCATCGCCGGGAGCCTCCTTGGGCCTGTCCCCTCTCGAGGCATCTCTTGGGCCTGAGGCGAGGTGATGGTCAGTGACTCAGCAGGTGTGCAGCGCACTGTGGTTGACCTGAGGGGTGACCTGAGTCTCAGCAAGACTCTGACCTGGTTGACCTGGGGGTGATGAAGAGAAAACGGGGCGAGAACTTAAACCCCGGGGAGGGGGTGTTAGGGTCCCATTCTACAGCTGGGGAGACTGAGGTGCTGATCATATAGGGACCTCGCCCCATCTCCTCCCCTGTACTGGCGTCACTGGGTTCAGCCCCAAGTCTTCCGACTTCTTCAGGGTCAACTGCTTCCCACAGAGCATCGGCCCAGCGACAGAGATGCTTTGTGTACACAGAGCTCAGGTTCTGCACTCAGCAAGGCGCGAGGTATGGGCAGAGGGTGGCGCGAGGGGAAGCTGGAGGAGCAGCAGTGAGAGCCAGCTTCTAGGAGGAGGTGGCATTTCAGCCGGCCCTTGAGCTGTTGCAGTGGGAGAGTTCCGCGTGCTGACCCCTTCGGTTGGTCACTCGACAAATACGGTGGGTGCGCTGCCCGTGCCGGACCACGTGCTGGCGGCCGAGGAGGCTGCGCCGGACAAGCCCTCTGGGGCCAGCATCGCCACCGGGCAGCGGACCACAAAATGAATGTATGAGGTTGAAGTAGAAGCTGAGAAGAAAGAGAAGGCTGGGGGGGGGGGGGGCGCGGATTGGGCCGCCGGGTTGACACGAGGAGTCACGGCCCAGGGGAACAGTCCCTTGGCCTCTCTCGAGTGGAGGAGCCACTTGCACCTGGTGAGGAGCCAGGAGAGGCCTGACAGAAACGATCACCCAGTAGCTGTGCTTGAGTCTCGTTGGGGTCGCTGTGCCCACCAGGTGGTGGGGCCATTTGCCGTCCTCTCTGGAGCGGGGGAGGAGAGGCAGGCTCACCATGGGTGCGAGGGACCACTGACCCCACCCCCGGAAACAACAGTAACAACAATAACAGTACTAGCTTCTAGAATCCAGCTTTGACCATGTCCCAGGTACTGTGCAAGATAGAAGTTATTTTTTAAAAGATTTTATTTATTTATTCATGAGAGACACAGTGAGAGAGAGAGGCAGAGACAGAGCCCAGGGAGAAGCAGGCTTCATGTGGGAAGCCTGATTTGGGACTCAATCCCAGAACCCCGGAATTATGACCTGAGCCAAAGGCAGGCACTCAACCACTGAGCCACCCAGGCATCCCTAGATAGAAGTTACTCATAGCATTTCTTCATTGAACTCCCTATTAGCCATAGGAGACGTAGATTGTTGTCTGTGTCTTAAGGCTGAGGGGACGCAGGGCCTGCTCTGAGCCCCCCTCAGTCACCAAGGAGCTAGGGTTCCCAAGGGCACTGGTCCGATCTGCAGGGCCTGTCTCCCTCACGACCACATGTCCCTCGGGGAGGCCACGGGGAGAAGCCTCCTTCCACAGCCTCCATCTCTGGTGGAGGGAGGAAGACACAGCGTCCCCAGTGTGGACCGTGCCTGGACCGGTGACGCTCGGGCCTGTTGGCAGAGGTCGTGAGGGTAAGGAGCAGACACAGGATGGTGGAGGACAGATCAGAGTCACTGGGGATGGGGTGGGGGAACCAGGCCAGTGGGGATCACAGACACATGACTGCAGGTGACAGGCGGGGACGGGGCCGCCAACAGGCCCAGTGATGGTGAACAGGAAGGAGAGATGGGGAATGTCAGTATAATAGTAGAATCTGTGCAAGAAAAAAAAAAAACAACGAGGACGTGCAGAAGTGGTAAATGTGCACGTACTACATGAATTTCACAGGGAGATGTCTTTTAGAATGAAGTCTGAAAATCTTGCTCCGTCTTCCCCTCTGAGAGATTCTGGTCCCAGGTGCTGTGTCCTCTGGGTGGTCCGGGTGTTGGCGGCACCCCGCCCCCTCGTGTGCAGGCCTGGGCGTCACAGCCCATCACAGTCACCGGCTCCTCCTGGTGCCCTGGAGACACAGCAGGGAGTGGGGGGGGCAGGCGCACAGTCTGGGGACCCTGGGAAGCAGCTTTGCTGGGGAGCCCGGGGACACAGCGCGGCAACAGAGCGCAGGCCAACCGTCCTGCACGTCCCTGGGCTCCAGGCCCCGCACGGTGATGTGTGGCCTGAGGATCTGGGGAAGGGGTGGGTGGGGGCCACTCGAGGAGGCTCCTGAGGGTGGCCCCACCATCACTGGAGTTCCTCGCACCCGTGCTCCCTGGGGAATCACAGCAGCGGGTGGCAAGTGTTCATGAGCTGGGACGCTCACCCTGCCCTCCGCCAGCCTCCTGATGGCCAGTGTTGGACCCCTTCTGCCTTATTCATGCCATTTCCACATGACACATGAAGAAGAGTAGTTTGCCATATGTGACCCGATATTCGTTTTTTTTTTTTTTTTTTCCCTTCTTCCCTGGCCTGTTTCTCTTCTGCCTGCAGAAGCTGCTAGAAGTTCTCCCCGGAGTTTTATATCTTGAGGGCTTGTGTCTTTGGAGCCAAAGTCCCCTCGTCTCCCCCTCCTCCCTCCCCTCTCCAGCAGAAACTCCTCTCTGGACTAGCAAAAGGGCATTGTGTCGATTAATAAAACATTTTCCCGCAGTCCAGTTGCCAGGCTCAGAGTTTGGTCAGGGCTTTGAGATGATGAAGCGTCATGCTCACCCCCCACCCCACACACTGTGTTTGACTTTCTTAATATTTCCATGTAAGGTCATCTTCTCATCCGAAGAGCAGAGGCTGCTGCGTTCATGCTCAGAGTTAGGTGCTTGATGCCTGGGCTGGCCCAGTGGGTTGACCAAATCCTTTGGTTGGGGCAGGGGGCCTCCCTAGGACAATGGAAGGACCACTGGATTAGGAGCCAGGGGACGTGGGTCGTGGGGCCGGTTTGGGCAGGCTATGTGACTTTGGGCAAGCTACTTCTCTCCCTCTGGTCCTCAGCATCTTCTTCTGAATGATGAGGAGTTGAATTTTAGTGCATTTTCACCTCCTAGACAGTTCCACAAGGTGCATGCCTCTCACTCTTAGAAGGAAAACTGATCTTTAGTTCCAGTTAGCCTGGAGAAACCCCCCCCCCCGCCCCCGCCCCTGCCACCGTCTGGCGTGGATGGTGGGGGCCCTGGAGACCTTCCTGTTTCCCTTTCTTCACCTCCAAAAAGGAGTAAGTTTAAAAAGTTCCTGGCCAAAGTGACCCCAGAAAAGCAAGTGTGCAGTGGAGCCTGGGAGGTCCAAGCTCCAGTTGGAAACTTCCCCAGAAAGCTCCAGGGTGCCTGGTGGTGAGTTAGGATGACGTGCATGGTCAAGGTCCGTAGCCCGCAGCCACACAGTGCTGGGTTTGGAGAGAGCGGGGGAATTGTGAGTTGGGCCCCAGGGCTTCTCTGCACGGGCCAATGAGGGGAAGGCATAAGATGTGGGACCATCAGACAGCTGCTTGAACTGTACAAGTCTTGTGTGTACAAAGAGTCTAGCTGCCATCCCCTTGCAGGGCTGGAACCCCCTCAACAGCTTCCCTGGCACATGGCAACAGGTCTGCCTGAACCTTCAGAGATAGACGTTTACCCTTTTGACTACAGCTCATTCCAATTTGGAGACAGTCAGTGATCACCACCCTTCTCTGTGTATTGAAACCTAGCCTGCTTTCTCTACGCCCCAGAAGGGTGGGGGCTTTTAGAACCCAGAAGGTTCTATTAAGAAAACCGTTCTGCAAGACAATTATAATTATGGTTGGCAAGAAGACGTTGGGACACCTGTCCTGGCACAGCCTCAGGGTGACCCAGGCTCAACCCTGGCAGATCCAAGCCCTTCAAGGAACGGAAGCCTCACGGGTGAAAAGAACTCTAAACCAGACCCTTTGGAGTGAGTACTCCCCAAGGGCCTGTGCAGCATGGATGGGTAGATTCTGGGGCCAGAGGAGCCCCCCTTCCACTGTCTCCCGTCCCCCCCATCTCTAGCTTGCTTTTCTTCCCGTTATCCTGTGGGTCTGGAAATGAGCCTGCCTTCTCCACTCCCATTACTTTATTACAGGAGCTCCCCATGGGAACACAGGGAAACCTATATATTGCTATTAGCATTTGTGTGGGCAGCATGACTTACATTACCTTGAGGTATTTGAATGAAACCAACCATTTAATGATCACAGAGGACTGGGGAGAGGGTGAGCAACGTGTGGGCTCTCTGGCTCTGAGCATCTTGTGGGCTTTCTTTCCAATGTGCAAGAGAAGGCAAGAACTAAGAAGCGGGCAGCAGGTGGTGGCAGTGAAGGGGAAGCTTGGCAGAAATGGGCCAGGTTAGTGAGTCTTCTCCTGGGGGTGCTCTGTGCCTTCTGTCACCACCATCTGAAAGCCTGGTAAACAGTCCCATCTGCATAGGTAGCCCTTGCTCCTCCAAGGCAGGCACTATGGTCCCAGACCCCAGCTCCCAGCAGAGTGCCTGGCACGCAGAAGGGGCTCAGTTGTCAGGTTGTGGCCCATCCCTTACTTGTCATGCCCTGCCTGGTCACTTCAGACACAGCGAGGAGCACCTGCACACCTGTCGTCAAAGGAAATGACAGAGAAACCTTTAAACCAAGTAGGACAGGATGATGAGCCAGGTGCAAGGTCTATGCATTCCAGAGCATGAGGTGGGGGAAGATGTGCCCCAATTTGGGGTGAGGCACATAGTTCTGGGCCATTTCCTATCCAGATAGGGCAGGGCCACAGAGATCGACAGATCCGTTCCACCTGCAGCTGCCACGGAAGAGATAGAACCTGTGTGTATGCTGCACGAGGAAGTTGGCTGGAGAGCTGGAAAAGGAAAGTGTTCCAGACAAAATGAAAAAGTTGGAAGAGAGCTCAGAAACAGGCACCCTGCTCATGATGCGTGCATGATGAGTGTGTGTATATGAAGGCCTCCTGGCAAGGGTGGGGAGGGAGTTCTCAGTGTAGCCCTAGGCTGTTGCTGGCCTGGGCAACCGCTCGGTCTTGTGCTCTTTCTGCCATCTGGAGTGCCTCCATTCCTGGAAGCTTGGCTTAGGAGAGGTGACTCTTCTCCCCTGGCAGAAGCGTCATCCTGAGCCACGACTCAGGCTTCCTGCACTCACATGGACCCCTCACCCACCCACCCTTTGTTCCCAGAGAGTAACTCTGTACCTGGAGAACTCAGAGACTTGATGGGGATCTTGTCTTTATGGATTTGACTACTATGGGGACCTCACGTAAATGAAGATGTGAGATCTTTTACTTTAAAAAATTATGAGCTATATCAAACATACAAAGAAAAAAAATCCTGCCATCTTTCAGGCAGCATCTGTAAAACTCCCCTCTGCCCACAGACATGAGTGCCTTTCATTGGTGTGGCGGGATTATTTAATGAAACTCACGTTATAGGATAAGAGCAACTTTATTTTAAATGTTGGGGGGGTGGGCGGCTTGTGTAGATAAAAAGGTATGTGTGTTCTGTTGTAAAAAAAAAAAAAAAAGTTAAGAATCTTTTTTTGTGTGTGTTGTTTAAAATTAAACCAGAGAGACCAGAGACCAGTTTGTTTAAAATTAAACCCAAACCAGAAAGATTCAGTAGTCTTTGAATTTGTAGTCCTGTCGACACAAAAATGCGTTGGGAGTGGAGGTGGAAACCGGAAGCCTCCGACTGCAGATGGCTATTTGAATCCGCTATTGTTGGGTTTCCTTTATTCATTCAACAAACATGGCTGTCCTGCTGACCAGGTGTGCCTTGCTCTTCAAGTGATGAAAAGGTGAGGTCACCAGGCAGAGAAAGGGAATCAGATGAACTTCAAGGACACCTGTAATTAGGCTCCTTGGCAGAGTTAAGGACTCCGCACTTTTTTTTTTAAATTTTTATTTATTTATGATAGTCACACAGAGAGAGAGAGAGAGAGAGAGAGAGGCAGAGACACAGGCAGAGGGAGAAGCAGGCTCCACGCACCGGGAGCCCGACGTGGGATTCGATCCCAGGTCTCCGGGATCGCGCCCTGGGCCAAAGGCAGGCGCTAAACCGCTGCGCCCCCCAGGGCTCCCGGGACTCCGCACTTTGGGTGATGCCGGCCGGGTGAAGAAAGCAGCTCTCTCTGGTGGCCTGGCACCGAGGGATTCCCCTCTCTGCGGCTAGCTGCCCCCCCGGGGGGCGGGGGGCATGGCAAGGGCATGACAGTAGTAGCTCCACCCCGGCGGGGCGTGGCAAGGACCTGATGGGGACCTTAGCATCTCCACCTCCAGGCCTCGTAAGAGCAGGAGTCCATTCTCTCCTTTCTGTTCTTGTTTGTAAACCTCCTCATAACAGCTAAAATTCCAATATAAACCTCTCAGTTCTGTCCAAAAGGGTCTCTCCCCCAAGAATTTGTGCTTCCTTCTCAGCTCCAAGTTTGATGGTCTTTATGGTTCCTTTAGGTAGATCTGTGCTCCTCAGTCTGGTCCCCTGGCCACGACTTTGACCTTGCTCCTTTGGGGCTGGCCTGCCCAGCGGCTCTGCCGCGCCCACCTCCCCCGCCACCCTGGGGCTGAGGAGATCTGTACCTCTCCGCAGGCCTGTACCAGTTCTTGGCCACCTGTGCACCATAGCCCACAGATTGGAAAATCTAGAATCCTTGGTTTTACATCTACCCACCTGGCACTCTCAAGGTCCCAGCTGGGCCACCTCGGTGCCAGTCTGCTGTGGCCCAGCACCATGTGCCAAGCCAGGGAAGACAGCAGAATCCTAAAGTTCAGTACTGCGGTCCAGGCAGAGTCTTGGCCCCTCCGGCCTCCCTGCCCAGCCCTGGCCAGGAGCCCAGGCAGCCATAATGGCACCTAAGTGCCTGTTTCCCTTCCTTCTGCTGAATTGCAATAGAGTCATAACCAGAAGGCAATTCAGAGATGCTGACTGTGGGGTGGGATTAAGGAGTGAGGTAAGGGATGAGTCCTCTTCTCTCTTTTTGTGGAGGACTGATTGCCCCCTGACCTCCGAGATAGTGCCTCAAAGAGGGCAGTCAGATGATTGAAAGGAAGCTGAGGATTTGCTTAGGCAGGAAAACTTTCAAAAGAGAAAACAAATCCTATGTATATGTGTGTGTGTCAGTGCAGTAGCAGGAGAGACGGTACAGCCTGCCTGGGTTCCTCTCAGCCCCACAAGGCCATTTGGCTGTCAGGTTCCCTGTAACCTTCTCTGCATCCTCAAGGTTCCCTGTCAGGCAGGCTTACCTGAGGTCCAGTCTCTGTCCCTGGTGATAGGGCCCATTCACCACCTCACGTTAGCCCTCCGTGGAGCTGGAGGTCAGCTAGCAGCCCCTTTGCTCGGAATGACTCTGACAGTTGGGACCTGGGAAGGGCTGTCTATTCTAATCATAATGATGGGAGGCCCTTTGTGTAGCGGGCCAGGCAGTATTCTAAGCCCTCTGCAGTTAATTAACTGGGTTTTCACAACAGCCCTGTCAAGTAGGTGTTATTATTCTCCTCCCTATATAGATGAGGCACGGAGAGATTAAATCACTCGTCAAAGTTACTCATTCCGTGGCAAAGTAGGACTTCTGGCTCCCACCGCCACTGACCACTACACTAGATTGTCGCTGTGGTGTTCATGATAATCTTCATCACTTCCTTTGTGGGACTCCATATCAGTTCCCTTATATTGTATGACCAACCACACCAGAAAACTAGAGGCTTAAACCATAAACATTGATTATTTCTCATGACTCTGTGGGTTGGCTGAGCAGTTCTCTGGGCCTGGGCCGGCTCAGCTGACCTCTCTGGTTAGCTGTGGCTCAACTGGGGATGGATGGTCTAGGATGGCCTTGCGCACCTGGTGGCTGGCTGGAGCAATGGAGATGGATGACCTGGCTCTTGTCCCTTATCATCTAGTGGACTAGCCCGGATCCTTCAACTGGTGGCAGGTTACCGAGGTCCCAAGCGCTAAAAGAGAGGTCAGCCCCAAAACACAAGCATTTTTCACCCTCCCCCCTGCTGTGTCACATTTGCTAATGTCCCGACAACCAAAGCACATCATGTGTGCAAGCCCAGATTCAAGGGGTAGAGAAATCGATTCTGCCTTTTGATGGGAGGAACCACAATGTCATATTACACAGGGATGTGAATATAAAAGGATGAGAAGAATTGGTGGGCATGTTTACAACCTGCCACGGGGTCATTAGTGTGGGCTATGTGGACTCAACTTTGTAGTGGGTGATAAACTGAGATGTATTGACAGGCTGGAGGATGGTCCACAAGGACCTTAGCCTGGTCAAATGCCCAAGTTGTTTTCATGATACCAACACAGAGGCCGTGGCTTCAAGTCCCTAACTGTGGGATGTAATGGAGTGGTGCAGCTGTTTTGATCGGGGTTGAAGAAGGCAGTGAAGAGGGTAGGTTTTCCTCTCTGGTGACATGCCAGCTTTCTCCCATCCTGAGCCCAAAGGAAGGAAGCCATAGGCTTGTTCATTCCTGAAAACTGTGAATTGCTGCTGGAGGTGGGGCCTGGCTCCTCCAAGGAGGCCCCTGCTGGGGAGAGCGAGTTCAAAAGAGCGTGGACTCCAAAAACAGACCTGAGTTCCATCCCACTCTCTGCCACTCTCTCACTGCATGACCCAACAGCAGGCTGTCTGAAGACCACAGTTCTCTTGGTAGATAAAGATTGCTGTTAGGGTTAGAAACGATGCTGCTTAGGAAGCGCCTAGTCCAGCGCCTGGCCACGTGAATGCCCAGTGTGAGGGCTTGGAGGGCTCCTTTGCCCTTGCACGTGGGCGAGGGTACCCAGAAGAACAGCACTGTCACTGGTAAATAACTCTTGGCTCGCCCGGGAATACCAGATGGTGTGCCAACAACGCGGGCCAGGGAGACTCAGGGCAGGGGGAACGGAAGCGGGACACTAGCTGCGCCAGGGCTCAGCTCCGTGGGTACCACTCACACAGGCCAAGAGGTTGAGCCCCCCAGTGTCTTCAAAACAAGAAAACTGAGATGACAGCCCCCATATCAGGCAGGCAAGCAGCCAAGGTCAGACGGGAGCCCAGATCACTTTATTTCCTGCCAGTGCTCTTCCCTCCATGCCATGAGATCTTCTAATGTCTTCCTTCAGCCTCCCTTAAAAACACCCAGTTCCCTCGGTTATTATCTGGTTCCCATGCCTCGATGCAGCACAGGGGAGGGGGAGAGGAGATGCACCATAGGGCAAAGGGTGGCCATGAGGAGGGAGCTTGGTAACTGCTGACAGCTGCCAAGGAGACAGGCCTTTGCAGAGGCACTGAGCAGAGGTCAGGCCTGGCTTTCAAACAGGAGACAAGAGAGAGAGCCATCGCCATCAAACCAACCTCCACCCTCCTCTTGCTCAGAGCTGCCTGGAGTGAATAAGGAAAACAAGTATTTATCAGGGACTTGGTCAGGAAATTGGACACATTCAACAAAGACCAGGAAATATCATGCCAACTGGGTCTGATGGGGGGAGGGGGAGCCATGACCGGGCCACTTGGAGCACAATGGCCTCCTTGGCATCAGTGTTTGCTTTCTGAGGGACAGCCGAGGATGCCCACTGCATATGTGATGAATGCAGGGGGACAGGCCTCTGCAGCCAGCCAGAAACCTGGCCATCAGCTCCTGGCTGGAGGACCAGGGAGCAGCAAAGTAGGTTGGACTGTAGCTCAGGTCCCTGGGCAGAGAGAGCCTCCCCCATCCCCACCAGCATCACCTCCTTCCTCCTGAGGACAAGAGGGAGCCTGGTTTCCTGGGCAGATGCTCCGGGGCTCTAGCAGGAGGAGGTGGGGCACAATCTAGGGGCCTTCCCTGGTGTGGAAGCCAGCATATGGATGGGGCTCCCCCAGTCACTTGCTACCCCCGCCCCAGCCTGGGCCCCAGGCTCCCTTCGGGCTCCTCATTAAGAAATAGAAAGACGAGTGCCCATGAGAAGGTGCTCTGGAAACAGCCTGTTCTATTCACTCCCCTGTGCCTGGGGACCTATGCTCATTCCCATCTTAATGCAAGAGGGGGTTTCAGAGAAAGCCTCTCCCCTGCAGTTAGGCACTCTACATCCCTAGCTGTGTCTGTCCAGTCAAGCCTCTCCCCCTGCCTCTGCCTGGGGCTTTGACAGGGGTGTCCCCCCAGCCCACCTCAGCCCTACCTTTCCCCAGGGACCTTCCAGCATTTGGGCCCTGACTACTTTCTGGGAGAGGGGTGTCCATGCTTTTGGGGATCCTCTTGGACTTGACCAGTCCTGTGGGGAGGGGAGGGAGGACGTGGTCCCGGCTGGTCTCTGTCTCCTGTGGTGTCACTGCTCAGTGGCAGACCCAGTTTGTCCACGCGGAGGGTGATGGGGGCTGCAAGCGGTGGCTCAGTGGGGCTTTATCAAATGCTCTGAGGATCAGCATCCTCAGCCAAAAAGGGATCTTGAGCTTTGGGGTATTTTCTCTGGGCCCAGATATCAAGCCCTGAATGTTTGTGGACAGGTGGGACCCTGGTGGATGTGTGGGGCCTTTTGGGACGTCAGCTCTAGCGGAGGGGGCAGGTGCTGGTGGTGGGGTGTGCGGTAGTTTGGCCCGGGTGGGTGAGGCAGAGGCAGCCAGGGCTCAGGGGCCCTCTGACCGCGGGGCTCTTGCACAGCCGGCTGCAGCTGCCCCTCGGCACTCTGGGGAAGGAGCTCCTTCTTGGTGCCCTACTTGGTACTCACTACAGGCCGTGGAGCACCTGGCAGGCACTGCAGCGGCACAGAAGAGGCTTCTGTTTGTGTGCTGCTGCTTGCTGATCTCTTGGGTTTGCCCCACTTCCTGGCAGCGGGCAGGACACAACATAGATGTTCCCACCCCTGCTGGACCCGGAGCAGGAGCCAGTGAGCAAAGTGAAAGTGCCTACAACTCGGGTCATGGGGGCCTGGAAGCTTCCAAGCCCTGTGGGCCTTTAGGAGTGAGAGAGCCCTTGCTTGGTGCAGGTGGCAAGTAGAGGGTAGGGTGAGGCACCTGGAGCAAGGGAACAAACAGACAGACCCAGGGTGGCGGCCGGGCAGGGGGAGTGTGCACCCCGGGGTTCTTGAGAGGTGGAGCGCGTACACACGGAGTGAGACCTCCACCTCTGCTTCTCTGCTTACAGCTGCCTTTTGCTCCTGAAAAGAAGCCTTCATCCCTTGAGTAATTATAGCAGAGAAGGCTGAGGTTTCACGGAGGGTTTGCAGGAGCTGGGGGCACATGCAGGGGCTTCTGGAGAGCAGGCAGGCCGCCCCCCGCTGGCCGCCTCCCTTGATGTGCAGAGTTGCAGAACCCGGGGCCAGGAGCACCACACGTTCTGTGTGTGGGCAAGTGGGCAGAGTCCAGCTCCCGGAGCTCCTGCACCATCACTCTTCTTAACTGTCCCTGCAGTCTGGCTGCCTCGGCAAGCGAGGGAGCGAGCGTGTGAGTGTGTTTCCGTCCCCTATCTGTAGGGATCTGTCATTGGGTGATAAAATAGAACATGATGAGTGTCATTCTAAAGCAATTACAACAAGATGCATAATGGCAGAGCTGGGGAACGTGGCACATAGCCTCGGGCGGCCGCCACAGGCTGAAAACTCATCAGAAGACTCTGTGTCCCCCCTCCTGCACCACCTGTGAAAAACCAGATTGATGGCTTCGTGGGGAGCAAGGAGAGGCCATCAGAGCCCCCCGCCACCCACCAGGTGGACGCTGCAGCTCTGGGTGGGGCTCAGGGCTGATATGCCGCTGACTGCCCGCCGGGCCAGCGGAGGGGGCCTGCCCACTCCAGAGGCTGCAGGAGGACGGGGAGCCACAGGAGCACCCTCCAAGTCCCTAGCTGAGCCGCCCAAGCCTGGGGAGCTTCAGGGGGCTGTGAGGAACACAAGGAGTAGAGGCTAAATGGTGCTTTGATGTCACCCGTGCTGATTCTCCTGGTCTCCTCGTTCCCTCACGCAGCCCCAGCCGCCTCCTGCTCCCGCCCCCTGCTCCCCCAGTGGCTGTGCAGACAGCAGATTGCTAAGTGGAGTTTGCAGGGCCCCCGGTCGGCTGTGTTTGCCAGCAACCAGCTTTCCCTACTCTTCCCAGGGAATGGCCCGGCTCCTAGGCCTGAGGCTCTCTCCTACCCTGATCTCAGCTCAGAGATCCACAGGGGAGTGGGCGAACCGTGGGACTCTGCAGGGGAGGGCACAGCCTGCTCAGGTCAGGTGGATGCCTTTCTGGAAGCCGGATCTGGGACCTCTCAGTGTCACACACTTAGGATGAAAATATCTCTCCGCCTCAGCCTGACTGCCTGTGCCCGTGTATGTGTCTCTGTGCATGTACGTCGGGTGATTTGGGGATGGCCTGTCTCTGGGTTGCTAGGTCATTGGGCAGAGCTCCCAGGGACTCAAGGGTTCTTAACCAGGTCCTTATCCTGCTATACCCTGATTTGGAATGGGAAACAGGCAGCCTGCTCTGCCCAGGATGTCCCCGGGCCTGTATTCCTGATCTCAACTGAGAGTGTTTATTTATTATTTATTTATTTATTTGAGAGACAAAGAGAGAGAGAGAGAGAGAGCGCGCACTTGTGCAAGCAGAGGGAGGGGCGGTGGGAGAGAGAATCCTGTGGCAGCCTCCCTGCTGAGCACAGAGCCCTACACCGGGCTCGATCCCACAACCCTGAGATCACAACCTGAGCCAAAATCAAGAGCCAGACATTCAACCAACTGAGCCACCCAGGCGACTCTCAGTTGAGAGTCGTTTCCTTCCTTGTGTTCACCCACTGACCCACCCTAGCAGGGAATGGCAAGCCTGTCTCGTGATGGGCCAGGGGTGGATGTTTTAGGCTTCGTGGGTCACCCCTTCTCTATGGCAACTACTCACCTCTGTTGTTGTAGCACAAACGCAGCCACAGACAATAGGAAAATGAACGAGCTTGGCTGTGTCCTACTTTTATTTATGAAAACACAAGATGGGACAGATCTGCTCCAGGAGCAGAGTCTCCTAAAGAGTGGTGGGCCCCAGGGTGCGCCCTCTGCAGACAACCTCTTTTTTGGGAGCCCAATCAACGTCTTGCTTTAAAATGACAACTTAGCCTCAGCTCTTCATGCTCCCTCCTTGGTGCTTACGCACACGTACCCACTTTTTACTTAGCATCATACAGGTCCTTGCCGAACTTGGAGCTGAAAAGGGCATTCTGCTCCACTCACTTATTTTTAAGGTGAAGAGGACGAAGGCAGGGAGAAGCTAAGCTACTGGACCGGGTCCATGCTGCTCGTTGGCAGCAGAGGAGGGATCGTGCAGAGCCCGGCAACTTGAGGCCAGACCTTTCCTGTCTACCCCGCTGCCGGGTCCCAGCCCGTCATGTCTCTCACATGGGGCCGAGCCGAGCACCGAGAAGCCACAGCCTGGGCCAAACAGCAGTATTGTGTGTATGTTTGGTGACTCTGGGAACAAGTCCTGGAGGAAGATCTTTGTTGCTTTTTTGGAAGCAAGTGCGATGGGCATCAAGTGGGGGAAGTAGGGACGTCTCCTGGTGCTTTTTTCCATAGCACAGTCCTGTGTTGAGCAGAGGGAGCTTTGCAATCACCGTGTGCTTTGTTCTGTAGACCCTCTCCTCCCCTCCCCTCTCCCCACCCCCTTATTATGACCCTGCAGTTCAGGCCCCGGCCCCTCCCCTAACCTCTCCTAGAGCACTGAACGCAGCAAGGCAAGAGTGGTTATGCCTTCTCTAAGAGGAGAAGGAAGAAGACCAAACACTGGTTGTGAGTCTGCTTCTCCTCTGGGGACTCCTCGCCGGATCCTCACTGCTGGTGTAACAGGAAGGGGTCCAGGCAGGACAGGGAGGGCAGACAGTGTCCTCATTGCACAGAGACGGGAGAGCTCAGAGCCTGGGGGTCCTGCCTCCCGAGGTCTCGTTCTGGTCCCCCCTCCGGAAGCCAAGTGACCCGGTAATCAACCATGGCTTCTGCTGGCAGGGCTGTGGGGGGTGGGGAGTGGGGGCAGGGAAATGAGTCGGACCCCCAGCCTGCTGTTGGGCTGCACCTGTCCTTGAAATCAGGAATGCTGCGCGTCAGGAAGAGAAAAGTGGGACTCGAGAGCCCAGGCCAGGCCTGGAAAGGCTCCCGGAGGATGCTGAGCTCAGAGCCCAGACCCTCCAATCAATAGGGCATGGCTATTTATAGCATCAGCCCGGGAGAAACTTAATTATGATCAAAAGGAGCTATTTAATACCATGCATGCTGAAGACGCAACCTCTTGTCAGGGGAAATTCATCAGCAGCTGCCGTGGGCTTCTGCCCCTCAGGCTGCGGGACAGGGGGGCTCCAGCAGGAACTGGGCAGCGGCCACTGACACTGCCGGTGACACTGGCACCCCCACACTGTGGGCCAGCCTGTGCTGCTCTCCCGGGGCACTGGGAACCCGAGGGCGAGGGCCCCCATGCCAGCAAGGCAGGAGGAAGGGTCAGGGTGCAGGGGCTCCTCCTGAAAGCGATCCCCAACCATCCTGGCCCACGAGCATGCCCTCCCTTCCCGGATCCTGCAGCACTTGCAAATCCCTGCTGCATTTTCCATGCTCAGTTTGGGACTCGGTAGCCACCTTCCAGCTGGGTGAGCTTCAGTGCCAATTGCCTGACCTGTACGCTGGAGGTCGAAGTAGCGCCCCCTCCAGAGGATTAGGATGAGTTACCACCCGCTGATTCAGTTGGAACGGAGCCTGGCACGTGGGTGCCAGGAGCTCTTACCACCACCACCACCACCTCCACAACCACCACCACCACCACCACCTCCACCACCACCACCTCCACCACCACCACCTCCACCACCACCACCTCTACCACCACCACCTCCACCACCTCCACCACCACCACCACCACCACCTCCACCACCACCACCAGCACCACCACCACCTCTACCACCACCCCTCCACCACCTCCACCACCACCACCCCACCTCCCCCACCACCACCACACCACCACCACCTCCACCACCACCACCACCACCTCCACCACCACCCCACACCACCTCTACACCACCACCTCCACCACCACCACCAGAACCACCACCACCTCTTACCACAAACCACGACACGTCCACACCACCACCACCACCTCCACCACCACCACCAGCACAACCACCACCTCCACCGCCACCACCTCCACCGCCACCACCACCACCTACACCACTACCACCTCTACCCACCACCAACCTCACCACCACCACCACCACCCCTCCACCCCACCACTCTAACCACCACCACCTCCACCACCACCTCCACCACCACCACCACCACCTCACCACCACCACCACCACCTCCACCACCACCACCAGCACAACCACCACCTCCACCTCCACCACCACCACCACCCAGCACCAGCACAACCACCACCACCACCATTTTGTCTTCCAGGCCAGATCGTGTGTCTCGAGGGCAGAAACAGCCTGTACCTTTGACTAGAGGTGACCTTCCCTGGTGACTAGCACTGTGCTAGCCCTGGAGAGGGCAAGGAGATTAATGAATGTTGGCTACCTAGCTCACCTGATTCAAATGCTAAAGGAATTCACACACTCACTGATTCCTTCATTAACTTCCTCCTCAAACCTTGGTTCAGCCCTCGTGTATCAGGCCTGGACCCAGCAGGGAAGAGAGGGGAAGCAGTGAACACAGTCGAGCTCTCTTGAGCTGCCTGTTGCCTGGTGAGGGAGAACCCATGGAGCTGGCTCATTCCAGAGAGGTGTGAGAGCTCCTCAGGGAACAGGGCCCGGATCCTGCAGGGGTAGAGACATGGGGTACTTATCCTCCAGGCAATGCCCCAGGGGCTTCTCGGAGCAGGTGGTACTCAGAGGGAGGACTGAAAGATCCCAGCAGGACGTGGAGGGAGAGGAGAGCTTCTGCGGGGAGGCAAGAGTGTGTGCACAGTAAGGCCTGGAGCTCTGAAAGCCAGTGCTCCCATCTCTCGGGAGAATCTGGACAGAACATCTGCAGGTGCCTCAGCTCAGTCATGGGCCTCGGAAGACCTGTTTCCTCTGTGGAAAAACCAAAGGAAATGGCTCAAAAGGTGGGTTTAGACTAGAAGCCCAGAAGTGATGGAGGAATTCTGAAGGAAAGAGCTGAGGGAGGAGTCGGGCCTCCCACTTGTGACAAACATGGAAAATTACAGAGATTCTCATCGTGGTGATGACCTGCCCTGCAGAAAGCTGTGTCAGAGGATGGTTAGAGCCTGGGCTCTGGAACCTGGGTGGCCCCCCAGCTCTGGTACTTCAGGGGATGGCTAGATGGTGAGCGGGCAGGTCCTCATAGGATGAGGAGGCAGCCTTACTGTCATCTTCCGCTGTCCCTGTGCATGTATTCAGCGGCGCCAGCTCTTCTGCTGGTGCCAAGTCCCATGACTTCTCAGGTCATTTTTAGGGTCAGCCTCAATTCCATAACTTCTATGTCCAGCCCAGTCCAATAACTGCAGCTTTATTTTATTTTTTTTAAGATTTTATTTATTTATTCATGAGAGACACAGAGAGAGAGAGAGACAGAGACACAGGCAGAGGGAGAAGCAGGCTCCATGCCAGGAGCCTGATGTGGGACTCCATCCCGGGACTCCGGGATCACGACCTGAGCTGAAGGCAGATGCTCAACCACTGAGCCTCCAGGGGCCACGTAACTGCAGCTTTAAACTCCATGTAACGTGAAGACATCTCCTGTCCCCTGGCCCCGTGGACCGCAGGTAGAAACAGCATGGAGGGCATGGTTGCCTTCTTTCTCTTTCCCTTCTGTACCCAACAGGGTCCTGCAAGTGGCTGTCAGCAGCTGGGAAGATAAGGGGGTCCTATAAAAGGACTATTTCCAAAGGTGGCGGCAGGCCTAGGAGAGCGGAGAGCCCAAGGGCCTGCACATACCAGAGGAAGGAGAAGCTACTAGAAGCAAGAGAAGGGAACTATCTGGGCAGAGCCCCTGGAGGGGCTCCGGTCTTTGGAAGAGGGGGACAGCAGCCCGCAGAGACCCCCTAGCAGGGGAAGCAGAAGGAGGCCATCCTCCAGGCTTGGAAGTCCATGGTGGCTTCTGTTAGAGGGCATGGAGGCCAAGAAGGGGCAGATGGTGCATCTAGAGGGATGTCCTGGGGCCTGTCTCCCTCTGCTCCAGCTTGGATGAGGAAGGGAGGCCAGGAGGGCAGGTGTGGTGTTTGCACCCGACTTCTCTTTTGGACCAAACCTTTTGTCTTTAGAGTTGATCATTGTTTGTGATTGCATGTTTCCTTCAGCTGTGTTCTCCCTGGCAGGCAGAGAGGAGGGGGAGGAAAAGAGGGCGGAAGCCTCCCAAAGGTAGCCTCAACCTCTACTTTTGTGCATTATTCTCAGAATAAATTTGCTTCAAAAAAAAAGCACACATGTGGAGCTTCTCCCCTAGAGGGCACGTTGCAGACCCTTGGCCCACTCCGTTTCAGGGAAGCCCCAGCAGTTACTCCAATGTGTGTGGTGCCCTCTTCCAGCTTGGGGGGCGTTCAGCAACTTGCCCCGAGCACTGGACAGCCCCCCCCAACCATTCCCAGCAGGCCCCCCACCCTCCAGGCAGGCTTTTCCCACGTCGGTTCACCCCGGTGCATCTGCCCGAGAACCTGGGAGTGTGAGGCCCCTTTTCCTTCACCCTGTTCCTTGTAGACTATCCAGGCAAGGACCAGAAACCCATTTTTCAGGTCTCCAGGTGCAGGGGACCCATGGTAAGCCCTCTGAGAGGTCTCCCCATAGCCCCTTGCTCTGGGCTTGACCTGATGGAGGGGCACTCACAGCTCCCCTCACACCAGGGACCCCTCCCGGACGCTCTTCCAGGCTCCAACCACCCTCTCCTTCTCTTCAACACTGATGAGCATGGTCAGGTGGACAGCCCAGGTCCCATGTCGAGGCCTTCCAGCTCACTGGAGAGTGTGGTAGCCATGGAGGTGGAGCCTTGCCGGAACCTGAGAGTAAAGACATCCATCCACCCTCCAGCTGTGTGATGTTGAGTAAGTTAGTTAGCCTCTCTGTGCCTCAGTTCCTCCTCTAGACAGTGGGGATGACAGTACCTCATCAGGTTTCATGAGGATGTAGTGTGTTTCCTCCTGTACAGCCTTTAGGTGATGCCTGGAATATAGTAAGTGCTCAATAAAATGCAGTTGCGGGCTTTTACTTTCTTTCTCGTGTGGTTATGAAATGATTTGCAGAGAGGGTCTCCAGCAAGAGGAGGAGCTGAGGGAAGGAAACAGCAGAGCCTCCTCCTTCGTCCCCTCTCTCCTGCTGGCCTCCCACACCTTGTGAGGGAGCTTTGGAGGCACTGGGCCCCTTGCCAAGCAGAGGAGGCAAGCATGGAGGTTTCTGGGTTTTCTCCTATTTAGTGTTGGGTCTGATGTTGGGCAGGCTTCCGCCCAGCACTCTGTGTCTCTTCTGGGAAGGAGTGAGCTTCCTCCCCGCCCTGCACGTGGGAATGGGAGACTCAACGGGGATGTTCTCTGCTTTTCCAGCCACCTTGGCTGAGAGAGGAATGGCAGCCAAGCCTAGAAACTCCTTACCCCGTATCAGGATGCCAAGAGATGCAAGCTGTGAGGCAAGACGGTGAGGTGTGGGCGGGGGGGGGGGGGTGTCACCCTGTTGGGGCTGCAGCAGGCCCCAAAGTCCCCTGAGCCTTCCATGGGTTTTCCCTCTCTTCTCAGTCCCTGTGCTGGACAGGGAGAGACAGAGGGCATGTGGGTTTGCGGAGGGGCTTCCAGGGGCAGGGCGGAGGACCTCACTGAAGCACAGCCCCAGCCACACTGAAGCAGGCAAGGACCTCCCAGGAGGCTGCAGGAGGCCAAGGGCTCCCCATCCTGGCCCCGGCTGCCTCCCCGGCTGGGGTCCAGCCAGTGCCCATGCCTCATTAGCTCTCAGGAGTGTCCAGAGTGTGCTCTCGGGAGGCGCCCCGCTTCCCTGGGTACAGGGATTGCAGTACCCCCCTGCTCAGCAGTGTTTTGTCAGTAGTCTCAGTGTCTCATGGGACGTCTGTGCCTCTGGCTTTCATGCTGTTCCTAGGCCTTGACACACTCCCTCTTACCTGCCCAATGCCTGCTGGCTCTATGGAGGCGCTTGTGCCCCTGTAAGAGGTTTTCTGAACTCTCTCTGCTGCTGCTGCTGCTGCCTGGTTCCCCCACCCACAACCTTGGCTGCTCCTGTGGAGCTCTGCCCCAGGTCCCTGTTCAAGAGCATCCCATCCTTGAGGGACCTTCCAGACTACCCTACCCACAGGAACCTAACTGCAGCCCTGCCTCATTAATCATCTGGTACTCATTATCCCAAAACATGAGTCTATAGACTTGAGCACATTTGGCCCCCATATTTCTGGGAATGTGAATTCTGCAAAGGCAGGGACTTTGTTTTGTCCTCCATTGTGTCTTTAGCACCTTGGCCAGTGCCTGGCACATGGAAGGCATGCCATGTTTGTTGAATGAATGAATCGATGAGTATATGAATGAATGAATGAATGAATGAATGAATGCCCTGCTCCTCAACCCTCAGGCACACCCACACTTATGGGTGGTCAACAAGAGCCATCTTATCCACCCCACCCATGCAGCCCCGGTCATGCATGTATCTACTGCCCTCCCGATTATAAGTGATTCCCAAATCTAAAGACATTGGTACTCGTGACTGTACCATTGCAGAAGCTGGCGGATCGTAAGTGGGGGATGCCTGGAGCGTGGGCAGAGCAGCGCAGGGGAAAGTCTTGTGGACCCGAGACTCCGACCGGCTGACTTGAGTCCCATCTGTGCCATTCAGCAGTTGTGCGACCTTGGGCCCATGGTTGTCAATAGTGGATGTGTGCACAGAATCTGGGGTGGCGCCTGCACATAGTAGGTGGTCGATAAACACTCGCCATCATGACTGTGGGTCTTCCCTGAGCGGCGGTGATTGGGCAGGAAAGCCATCTCAAGCTGTCCTGTCTCTAGGCCAGAGACTTGGGGTCCTCCTTGCCCCCTACTCTTGCTGCCTCTGAGCTCCCTGCCAGCCAGCTGGGTCACCCATCCCCTCACACAGTCTCAGAGAAGAGCCTTTCCTCACGGCTGCTGAGGCCGGTGGCCAAGGCTGGGGCCTTCTCTCCTGCCTCAGTCTTGGCCCTGCTGCTGTCATATGCTCCCTTAAGACTCCCCTTCCCCCCACCTGCTTTCCAAGTCTCATTCTCTCCCCCTGCTGCTTTGCACTCTTCTGTGCCCCTCCCCAACATCCCTCCAGTCAATAATTCATCGACTTAGCACTTTTAAAGCACCTGCTGGGCACCAGGCACAGTGCTGGGGGGTGGGTCCTGGGGCGAGCCTGATGAAGCACCTGTCCTGAGGCGGCTTGCAGGGGGAGGAGGGGGCGCAGACGGGCCCAGTGATCCAGTACAGGGAGTAAGTGTGGTGGCAGGGGTGGTCAGAGGGTGGTGTTGTCAAACAGCGGGTTACCAGCCCATTAGTGGGTCATGAAATTAACTTAGTGGGTCACGATCAGCATTTAAAAAAAAAAATTAAATGGAGCAGAATAGAAATAACACAGAATGATATTATGGGATCACACTCATCAGAAGGGAAAAATGTTTCCTTAAAACTGTTGTTTCCCTATAAATTTCGGGGTGTGTGTGGTGTCTTATGTGAAATGTATTTCCTATTTGGGGTTACAGTAGAAATGTTTAGAAAACACTAACATCGGGTACACTGGAGTGTCCGTCCTTGGGAATCAGGAAGAGCTTCTTGGAAATAATGACATCTGCAAAAGACATGAAATATTAATAGAAGCTCACGAACAGAAGGGTAGAAAGAGCAGAGCCTGGTCCAGGTTGAGGAAATCACCTGAACGAGCCCCGGGATGGGAGGAGGAAGCAGAGAGCAAAGGAACAAAACCGCAATTACTTTCTAATTGCTTCACAAAGAAAACAAGTGTATGCCCACCTCCCTGCCGGTTCTCTGAGGGTCCTGTCCCTTCCCCAAGACGCCCCTTCCTTGTTTCCCTGAAGCGGGTTGTCTGTGTTTCCTGGCCCAGCCTCCAAGACTGAGTAGCCTGAGGATCCAGTCCTTGATGGTTCTGCTTCCTGTGTTTCTGTTGCGTTTTAGAATTTATAGTTCAAAAAAAAAATAAAAAATAAAAGAATTTACAGTTCATTTTGTTTTTTTTTTAATTTTATAAATTTTTTTAAAAAATTTTTACTTATTTATGATAGTCACACAGAGAGAGAGTGAGAGAGGCAGAGACATAGGCAGAGGGAGAAGCAGGCTCCATGCACCGGGAGCCCGATGTGGGATTCGATCCCGGGTCTCCAGGATCGCGCCCTGGGCCAAAGGCGGGTGCCAAACCGCTGCGCCACCCAGGGATCTCCTACAGTTCATTTTGACCCACGGTGTCTCCCTTGAGGAGGTCCCAGTGGCCATGCAGGGTTGGCGAGAAGGGCCATATTATGTCCATTTTGCAGAAGGGAAACTGAGGCACTGGGAGGTCCAGGACAGGCCCAGGTTCACCCAGTTGTAACGATCACCAGATTTTCCATCGTGCAGACAAAAGTGGTTTTGTTTATATCATGTTGGACCTTGAACGTATGATGCTCATAAGGGTCCTTCACCCAGTCCCTTCCAAGGTGAGGCCCTTCGTGCATCACCCCAGTACTGGACCCACAGCGTGAGACCCAGGGGTGCTTGCTGTGTCTTCCTGCCTAGGCTGCAAGGTGACATCAGGACTCCAAGGAAGGGATCTCCAGATACCAAGCCCTTCTGCTTTCACCTTCCTTTCTGCTGGCTCCTCCCGCTGCAGCCTTCCAGAAGCCCCTTCCCTGCACTTCCTCCCGCCCTCAGCATCCTCCCTCCTGTCCCAGCTCCTGCAGCAGCGGCTGGGAGGCCGCGTCCCAGAGGAGAGGTACCTGCTTGCTGAGGAAGGAGACCCAAGGGACCCTGGCCACAGACATCGGCTAATTTGTCTGAGGGTTTTTCAGCCTCCCTGGGGAGATGCCCTGCACAGCTAGGATGCAAACTCTCCTCCAGCCCTAGGGGAAAATACAATAAGTAGAAGAACTAGCAGAATAGCCCGACATGCTGTGGGGAGGGGAGGAGATAAATCCTGCCCTTAAGCATGGGCCTGAGCCCCGAGCCCCTCCCTGGCACCTCCCAGGGCTGCTGCCCCCCTCGGGAGGCTGGCTCTCTGCCCTGGTGAGTCACGGGCTCGGCAGCGAGTGATCTGTTTGCTACTAAGCACTTGTCTGTGGCTGCTTTTCCAGGAGCCAGAGCCGTTTACAGATGGGAACAGTACTCATCTGTGGCAGGGAGAGCCCGTGCCCGGCACCAGTCCAGTGCCCTGAATCAGAGGGTTCCGTGGAGCCTGGGAGGCCAGGGCACAGCCAGGGGCTCAGGTAATCCCATGGTCCAGGGGAGTGGTGGAGCGACCTCCCCAACAGGTGGACGGGGCTTGCCTTGGTGGCCCCTGTCCTCGGGCACGCTGGGAGCTCACACAGCATTTGTGGGAGAAATGAGTGGCAGCCCGGCACGGTTCCTCAGAGGCCAGGCTGTGTCCCTCCCTGCCTGTTTACCTGGCACCACTGGAGGGACGTGTGCATGCCCAAGACGAGTGTGACAAAGCAAAACACAGTAACACAGGCAAACACACCCAACACCAATCAGATTCCAAGTCTTTCCTGCCCAGGATTTCGCAGACTCCTGCGGCCATTCTTCAACAGCTGGCGTGCCTTAGGTGATCTGCTGACCACGCTGACCAGGCTCGCGTGGCGTCCTTCCTGCCCCGGCATCCCCCCCTGCAGCCCCAGGCACGTGAGGGGAAGCCCCAGGGACGCCCCTTCCAATAACACCCAAGTGCTGACCCAGCGTTGTCTCAGGAGCACGTGGTGTCGTGCATCCGAAGCTGGGCTTTGGGTCCTAGTCTTGCCGGTGACTCGCTGTGGGACTCCTGGCCAGTCCCTTAAACGGAGTCTTAACTTCCTCTGCTTAGAATAACAAGGGTCTAAAGAGCACAGGACTCACACGAGAATCGAGACCACATTCGAGAAAGTGTATTCTAGACCTCCAAGTGCCGAGCACGTCTGTTGCTTCCCGTGGCTCACCCCTCCTGCTAACAGGGGAGCCCTGGGAGGGCAGGGGCCTCAGGTTTGCACCGCTGCCCCCAGCACCTGGAACCATGCGTGACATGCTGTGATCGCTCAAATGATGAGTGACTCGGTCTGTCCAGAAAACAGAATCTGGGCACATCCCTCACGCATCTGTGGCACAGCCCACCCGCCCTCGGGGGGAAGTGACACATCCACAATGTGCCGTCGTATTGCAGGGTCTACCGGTCCCTGACTCAGGCAACCTCCCTACATGCTTGTTGATGGGCCGCTGGGTGTGGGACTTGGCCAGTCACCACGACCCCCTGGCCTGGCCTGGTACAGGCCCCTGGGCGGCTCGCTTCCCCTGCCAGGCAGTGCACACACACAGCCCAGGGTGACAGATGCAGACGAGCCCTCTGCAAACACGAGAGCAGCATGGCCTTCTGCGCCTAGTCCCTCGGTGTTTAGCACTCATGTGCCAGCCTGTGCAGGAGCATCACAGGAGGAGGCACTGGTCCCTGTCCTCTGAGGTTAGGTAAGGAGCCAGTGGGCCCCAGAGATGCTGGGGAGTGAGCTGCAGGCCTGGGCTGAGGCCTGTGCACAGACATCTGGCTGCCTTCCTCCAGGAAGGTGAGAAAACCCAGACAGCATCTCCCCATCTTGTGTCCTCAGCAAGTACTACGGAGGCACCAACTGCTCCCAGACTTGTGTGCAGAGCACGGGGTGTGTGCACAGGTGGCTTCCACTTCCACTATTCAGTCCTCCACTTGAACACTGGCTCCAACCTGGGGTTGTGGAACCTGTCCTGACCATCCCTGTGCACCCTGCTCCTCTCCCTCTCTCTCTCTCTCACACACACATGCACACACACGCACACACACACTGGATGCTACCAGTCCCTTTCTCTCTTGTGTCCCCCACAAGCAGGGCCCACTGCACTTCCCGTAACACTTGGTTGCACTTCCATGACACTGTGAGGCAGCCAAGCTGATGATTTGTTAAGAGTATCAGCTGCCATGTATTGAGCATCTACTGTGTGCCTGTGGGCCCAGGGCTGTGCACGTTAGCACTGTTTAATCCTCACAACCCCCAGGGGCTGCATGGTGCTCCCCCCTCTTCCCAGATGAGCAGCTAGGCTTGGCCGAGATCACAGGCCAGGCAGTAAAGTGGTGAAGCCAGGATGTGAGCCCAGCCTCTCTGACACCCGGGTCCATGCTCCCTGGGTTGCTTGCAAGTGTGGAGAAAGACTGCATGCCGTGGCCTTGCTGCTCCCTCCCTGCTGTGGGCATCGAACAGTGCAGGAGGGCACTTTATGATTCCCCATCAGTGCTCATGGCCCAGGATCTTGGGATTCCAGGTGCCCCCCTGCAGAAACAAGCAGCTGCTGGGCTCCTTGACCACCCAAACCCACTGAAATGTGGCCCTTGGAGCCTCAAGGTTCTGAGAAAGTGAGGAGGGGCAAGGTTGAGACCTGGCTGAGGCCTGGGTGATTTCTGCACAGTCTTCTCAGGTCAGCCAGGCAGTGCCGAGCTCCTCATTCCACCCGGGCTCCACACCCAGCATTGGGACCCCCCCAGCCAGGACGTGGGGATACTTTGAACCTTGTCTGAGCATCTGTGGGCTCGTCTGTGAATCAAGATTGTTGTAAGGATGGAAGGGGGGCTGATCCCAGACATGAGTCTCTCAGCACTACGCCTAGAATGGGTGAGCTCATGTTGTGGGGGCCCTCCGGGGGCCTCCTCTAAGGGTGTGGCTGCAATGCCTGTATTTGTTCCCACTTCCCTCCTCTGGGAGTGTAGTCACCCTCAGGGGTGGATTCACAGGGTCAAGAGGGAACATCTACCCAGCTCCTCGTATGTGCCAGGCACCACAGGGGACACACAGGGGCCCGTGAGCCAGCGTCGCTGCAGTGGAGGTGCGACGAGGCACGTGGGCAGATCCGTCACAGGGCAGCCCAGCACGCACCCTCCTGCAGGCTGCAGGAGGCCCAAGGGGCTGAGTGGCGGCTGGGCCACCTTATGTCAGGACCAGCGCAGGCTGGGCCTACCCCCAGGAGGTCTCCTGTGGGGACCGACGGATAGAGGGTGTGGTGCCCCCCAGGAAGGGCCTCCTCAGGGCCCAGTAGACTGCTCTCCCACAGCCCCTGATTAAGGGCACCATTGACTTCTTGATTGGGTCCTAACCTTTCATCAATTGAGGATGGAATGACGATGGCACAGACTGAGCCATGCAGCCACTGGAGGCTCTGAGTGGGCATTGGGCTGTGCCCCCCACAGGTCCCAGGCCCCCCACAGCCAGGCCTCCCGCTGGGTCTCCAGGAGGGACCTAGGAACCTAGGCCTCACCCTGCTTCCCCTGCCATCTACCCTCTGCCTGCAGAGGCAGCCCTGATTGGATTCTAATGCAGTTCCCCCTCCTCCTTTGTATTTACATAATAATAAGTCTAATAAATAGTTGTCTAGAAGATGGATGAGGCCCCGTCTTTATGTTTTCCTGACAGATTTAGTCCTTTATGAAACTCGCCAAAGCAGAGGCTTTTCTGAAGCTAATGAAAGGTAATCACTGTGAGGCCCCAGCTGGGTTTAGCTGGGCAACATTGGAAAGAGCAGGAAACTTGGAGTCAGAGTTTCTGGATTTGCATCCCCCGTGTGTGGCTCTTGGGTGGGCTGAACTCCCCTGTACCCCGGACTGAGTGGTGCCATTCCGCCTAAGTCGCAGGGCAGGATGACAGCACTTGTTGAGCCTGGTGTGCCCCTGGCTGTCCTGGAGGCTCCGATGGCCCCTCGCTCTCACCAGCCTCTTCCTCAGGGCTCTGTTCCATCTGGGGGCCCACAGGAGGCAAGGGCAGGGGGCACCCTGTGCAGATACAACTCCCCTCCTGAGACAAAGGGAAAAGGCATCACCCGTCCTAGAGTGAGTGTTGGACTCTGCGGTTCCAGCCCCAGCTCGGCTCCTGTCTTACTTGATGTGCGACTGCAGACAAGCCGTGCACCCTCTCTGGGCCTCAGCCTCTGCCCTTGAGCAATGGGGGCATTCTGGATGCTTCCCTGCCTCCAGTCCAAGGGGCAGAGGAGAGTCGAACGGTGCTGCGTTGGGGGAGGCTGGGGTTTACCTGTGGGCAGGGAGGTTGGGAGGAGACACGTGGAACCACACGGAGGCGGGGCCCCTTGCTGTTTGCTGCCTGCTCTCACTGGGGTGCAGCCGGGCTGGGCTCCTCTGCTGCAGCTGAGATTCCTCTGGGCCCCAGCTTCTCATCTCTCCCTCCTCCCAAAGAACAGCCTCCCCTGCAGCCAGCCCGAGGCGTGATTCCTGGTATCCCTGTGCCCCCACGGCCCTCCCTCTCCTGGGTGCCCCTCCTCAGGGCCCCTCCCCTGCTCAGACCTCTCCTCCTGCAGCCTCCCCCTGGACTCCTCCTCCCCTCTTCCCTGGCCTGGGGGACGGGACGTGGTCTGCCCCGTGCCTTCATGGCTTCAGCACTCCGCTCCCTTTCCTGCCTTGGTTTCTCCCTGGTGGGCACCACCTTATGCCTGAATTTGGGCTTAGCTGAAAACAGAGACTTGGGAGCCACTCCCTGAAGGTGGCGACCTAGCTGGAGGGTGAGCGAGACATGGTTGGAGAAAGGCCAGCAAGTGGTGCTGGTGAGCTCAGCCCATGGGGACCCGTCCAATGCGGGGACACTGGAGCTGTCCCCCCGCCCCTGAGCCCGGAGCCCAGAGCACTGGATACCTGCCTCCTCTGGGCTGTGCCTCTGTGCGTGCGGAAGGTCCCCTGCCCCCCCCCCCCCGCCCCCAACACACAGCTTCAGAGGAAACCCTGAGACAGCAAAGCAGAGCAACCCAAGGCTGCACCCGTTGTGGACTCGGCATCACACGCAGTGTGCCAATGGGATGGGGGGCGGCCCGCCGTCCTCCGCACACTTTGACCCACTACTCAATGCTGTTCTTACTCATCTTACCATCTGTCTTTCTCTCCCAACCTCACACATGCATAAGCTTCTTGAGTTCGTGGATCCGTATCTGTAGGACCGCTGCTGTGCCCAGAACTGTGTCTGGTGTGTAGTAGATGCTCAGTGTATCCAGGTCAGGGTGAATGGGCAGGTGAGGAACAATAGTGCATGTAAGATCTTAGCTAGAAGCCCAGCATGGCGAGCATCCAGTGACACCGCTGCCAGGACCGAGTTGAGTGAACGTGGCGATGCCTCCTGTGGTCCGGGTGGGCAGAGGGCAGCCGCGTCTCTCCCGCACCTCTGAGTCCCAAGGGCGGTGAGCAGACACCTGCAGGGGCCAAGGCACAGTGAGAGGTGAGGCTCATCGGCAGTTGGTCCAGACTCTGCTCTGGACACCCCCTGAACACATGCCCCCTGACGGGCCGACGGAGGGGCTCTTGGGTCCTGCCCCAGGAACTCTTGTCTTTGCTACTGTGTGTCAGAGGAAAGCCATTTCCTGTGTTGAAGGCATTTCTGTTCTGCCATTGGAAGCTCAAAGACTGTTCCGGTGGCAATCAGGGAGCCTGTTTGCCCACAGGCCCTTATTCCTGGAGCCAGGGCTTGGGTCCCCAGATCTGCCCCCCGAATCTCGTGGGACCGACGAGATTGTCTGTTGGGGATTAGGACGCCACTTGTTCTCGTTCTTGTTGACATTTCACACGGTATTAAATGAACCTCCCCAGAAGGAGTGGGAGAGAAGTTTATTTTAGTGGGAGAGGAAAAGTAGTGTGTACTCTGGGGTCAGACGAGGCCCTGATTGATTGATTGATTGATTGATTGATTTCTGTGATTAAAAACTGGAGTCAACAGGGCCCCTGGACTGCTCAGGAGTTGAGCGTTGCCTTTTGGCTCAGGGGGTGATCCCGGGGTCCTGGGATTGAGTCCCGCATTGGGACTGCTTCTCCCTCTGCCTGTGTCTCTGCCTCTCTCTCTCTCTCTCTCTCTCATAAATAAAATCTTTAAAAAAAACTGGAGTCGATCTAGAACCAGGCCTGCTCAGCCCCCTAAGCTGGCCAAGGGCTTGGGCTCAGGTAGGGCTGCATCATCTGGCACAGAGGACCAGGTAGCCCTACTCTGTGTAGGGGCAGCTAGGGCAGGAGAGCCTAGACGGGTCCCCACGGACAGCAGGTGCCAGGCCCCTGCTCTTCCCTACACTGAGATTTTTGATTCTTAACTACTCCCTCCGGTGAGGGGCAGAGCCCACAGCAGCAGGTGCCTGCCTTCCTGGGTGCCTGGAGTCAGCAAGAGGAGGTGCACAAGTGTCAGGTGTGATGAGCAAGGTTGGTTAGCAGGTCAGTAGCAACCCTGCTCTTCCTTTCATCCATAAAATAGCTGTAGATGTAGCTCTTCTGAGTTACACTGGTCAGAACAGGGTACCTTCCCTCCTCCCTCCCCTTCAACCTTCCTGCTTTCCTGCGAAAATTTTTCATTGAGCACCTACTCCATGCCAGGCGCTCTTCCGAGAAGCAGAGAGCAACAGTAAATAGGCAAACGCAGTTCCTACTATGATGGGACTTACTGGAAGAAGGGGATATAAAGCATTTGGTCACAAGGGCTCAGAAACTGGACTGTACATCGCTAACCCCAGGGTTCATGTGGATGGGGCCGAGATGGAAGTAAAAACAGAAACTAATATCTGGGTACTGACCTCCTAGGTGAGGCGTGCAGCTGGCTATCACCAACACCCTCCACCCCCACCCCCACCCCCACCCCCACCCCCGCTGATTTCTTACTCTTCCTCAGGTGAGTACGAAAAATTGAAGGACCCATGGGCAATGCTGTGCAGGAGGATTCAAAGCTTTCGAAGCTGCCTTTAGAGAAGGAGGTCGTGGTTGAGGCCTTGTGGGGGGCAGGCGGTCAGGAAAGGATCCCTGGAGGAGGGCCTACTTGGCCTGACATATTTAATGCAAGGGTCTTGCTTAGATGCAAATTATGATTCTGGAGGTCGGAGGACAGGGGTCCTGCCTTTTTATTTTTTCAAGATGTTATTTATTTATTTGAGAGAGAGAGAGAGAGAGGGAGGGAGAGAGAGAGCATGAGTGGGATGGGGAGGGGAAGTGGAGGAGGAGAGAGGGAGAAGCAACCTCCCTGAGGGGCGTCTGATGGACGCCAGGATCATGACCTGAGCTGAAGACAGACGCTCCACCACTGAGGCTCGGGACCTCTGACTTCTGCTTTCTAATAAGCCCCCTGGTGATGTTAGTTGTACTGTTCTGCAGACCACACTCTGAGTAGCCAGAATGTAAAGAATGGCATCACCTGGACAGAAGAGGTATAGAAATGGCACTGGGATCTCTGGGGACAGGCCCCCCCCTCAGGCTCTGGGCCGCCCCCCCTGGGGCTGGGATGGGCCCCACCCTCAGGTTTTGGGCCCTACCCTTAGGCTCTGGGCCCTTGGGACTGGGACAGGGGGCCCCCACTCTTCCCACAGGCAGCATCTCTGCCCCGTCCCCTGTTCCTTAACTCGGGGACACTGTTGGCAGCACAGGGAAGTGCCAGAGCCCTCCTGACTGGGCTGCCTGGCCAGCTTCATCACCTTGCCTCTCCCATTTCTGCCTGGGGCACTTTCCCGTGTGGCTCCATGTGATGGCTAGAAAGGCAGGGTCCAGGCCCAGCTGCTCCTCTATCCTTACCGGTAGCACAGTCCGGAACAAGTGAATCTCTCAGAGCCTCATTTCCTTCGTTTGTAAAGTGGGAGGAAATGAAGCATCAAATGAGTTAATACTCGGCACGGTTCTGGGCATATAGTGAGCCCTTGACAAATGCCGTGTGCACATGTGGACAAACACACGCACGTACGCACTTGCCTAACCGCCTACCCGTCCTGCTTTGGGAAGCTAGCAGGGAACCCACCGGCCCCATCCCAGTGCTGCTGGGGCTCCCTGCACCCATGTCCCTCTATCACCCAGGTCCTCATCCCACACAGAGTAATGCCAAAGCCCTCCACTGGCTGCACCGTCCCCACTTCTGGGTGTCCTTGGTGTTCCCGGCCCCTCGGCCTCCTACCTCGTGAAGGTGCACCTGCCTCAGGGCTTTCATGATGGCTGCGCCTTCTCCATGGCCCAGCCTTCTTCCCAGTCCTGCCCACATGCCCACCTGTCAGGGAGATCCTCCCTTAGTGTGAAAGCCACCCCTCTCTCCCCTTGCCCGGCACTGGTGTTCACAGCCCTCGCCACAGTCCAACGTGTGTCTTATTGATTTGGTGGTTCTCGGAGTCTCCAAGAGGGCGGGCACTGCTCTGTTTTGTTTACTGTTGCATCTTGGCTCCCAGCCTGGCACGAAGAATGTGCTTAGTAAAGAATTTGTTAAGTTGGGACACCTGAGGGGCTCAGCAGTTGAGCGTTGAGCATCTGCCTTTGGTTCAAGGCTTGAACCCCAGGGTCCAGGATCCAGTCCCACGTCAGGCTCCCTGCATGGAGCCTGCTTCTTCCTTTGCCTGTGTCTCTGCTTCTCTCTCTCTCTCTCTCTGTGTGTATCTTTCATGAATAAATAAATAAAATATTTTTAAAAAGAATCTGTTAAGTCAAGGATTAAGGGGAGCTTTCTTGTTCTTACTTCAACTAGGATCACATGTGGCAGGAGACAGCCATTGAACCCGTGTTGAGTAAAAATGAAAGAGCTAACACCCTCCCTGACTCAGCTGCGACCCTGCCTGAAGCGGGTCACTTTCTTTCAGCCCCACCTTCTGTGGTTCCTGGTGTTTTAGTTCAGCGGTGGTTGGCTCAGCGTGGTAGTTTGTGTCAGGCGTACAACACAGTGATTCTGCAGGATCGATTGGGAAAGACAGAGCGGGCGGCGGGCCAGGCTGGGCAGGGGCCGGGGCGGGGCGGGGGTGGGCACAGGCTGGGTGGGCACAGGGCGGGCAGGGGCCAGGGGGTACAGGCTGGGTGGGGACCAGGGGGGCACAGGCCTGGCAGGGGCCGGGAGTGGGGGACAGGCTGGGTGGGTACAGAGGGGCACAGGCCAGGGGGGCACAGGCCGGGGGGGCACAGGCTGGCGGGGATGGGGGGGCACGGGCCAGGGGGCACAGGCTGGGTGGGGCCGGGGGGTTGCCCCAGTCCTCTCTGCAGCCCCTCATCACAGCTCCCCTGCTTGCCTACGTGCTCCTGCCCAGGGCAGGGCAACCAGGCCGGTCCATTTCCAGCTGGAGGCTGACCCCGAGGCAGGAGCCCTTGCTTCTTCTTGAATGTTCCTGGGAGCTGAGCTGCAGGGGTTGCCTCACCCTGTTGTGCCCTCAGATGTTCCGTTGCCCATCCTGCCTTCCGCCTCTGGGCACAGACATGCTCTCCTGAGAGAGAAAGGTGCGGAGAGGAACGGACACTGGTGTGGGCAGCCAGCAGCCTATGTGGAGAGCTGTGGGGATCCCGACGGTGCAGTAGGCATCCTGCTCCTCCTCTCAGTAAGACCCGCTCCTCCTCAGTAAGTCTTCATGGGCCAGGCCTGCAGGTGTCCTGAGTCTGGTAACCGGGGGCAGGGCTGGGGGTGGCCAGGCACCAGCAGGCCGGGGTAACGTCAACGGTTCCTGGAGGGCCTGTTGGGGGTGGCCGTGGGGGTCACAGCATTGGTGCCTGGGTCGGGAGTGTCCCGAGTATCTGGGAACTCAAATGCGCCACGCCCTCGGCTCATCCCCTCACCCTAAACCTGTGCCTGATCCCCTGGCTCCTTACCCGGGCCGATGGCCCCCCGGCCCCTGGAGTGGGCCCTCCTGGGACGTCCAGGCAGCTCCCTCTGCCTCCCCTGCACCTGGACCCCTCAGCGTCCACTGGCCGTTGCACTTTCTCATGGGGCCAACATGCAGCCTCCTGAGTGCAGACCCCACCCCACCCCTGCCCCTGCCCCTGCCCCTGCCCCTGCGCAACCATCAGTGATGAGACACAAGCACACACAGAGGGATCCTACGTAGCAGGAGCTGGCCCAGAACTGGGTGGGTGAGAAGGCCCATGGGGTCTAGTGAGGACACAGTGACCTGAACCATGCGGACGATCCTCTGATTGAAGCCCCGTGTGGAGCAGCAGGTCCGAGAGGGCCTTGCAAGGACTCCAGTCAAGGCAGGCAGGGGCAGGGGTGCTCCTGGAGTGACACTAAAGCTGGCCCTGAAGGGCACATGGGCCTCAAGCCGCGGCCGCATGGGGAGCTGCCTGGGCAAGCAGCCGGGGCCATGCCTCCTGTCTGGCTGCCCCGGGCTCACCAGCCGCAGCCCTGGCCTGGTGATGCTAACCTAACTGGCACCTGTGCCTTTGCTCTTGCTGTTCCCTCCCTACAGTGGCTTCTCTGCCATCTTCCCCCAGCCACCATAGTCATTCTTCAACACTCAGACCCCTCCTCCAGGAAGCCCACTGGATCTTCCTGTTCAGCATCACAGTCACACCTACCCAGTCATCTTTTGATCCATTCAGGGCTCTGCTTCCTCCCTCACTCTTCCCAGTGACCCCCTTGCCTACCAAGGACTGGCGTGTAACAGGGACTTGCCCACCATGATTAACACAAGCAGCCTGAACTGAAAGGACATGCCCAGGCTTCTGGAAAGTACTCACTAGCCCAGCCACTCAGGTTCCCGTCCCCATACTGACAGCTCCCCCCGTGGCACAGCCGTTCTGCAGACCTGGGCTCCCCCCCATCTCCTTATCAAAACACCAGCTGTGCAGAGTCAGTCTGTGCATGCGTGTGAGTGTACATGCCTGTGTGTGTGTACAATCAGCAAATGCACGGAAAGCACAATTTATCAGGGCGAGATGTTTCCATGCTTTCTGCATGAATTATATAGAGCAGGCCTGTGCTGCGCATTTTGCTATTTTTATAAGGCAGTTTTGCAGAGTTTATTTTCCTTTAGCACATTTGTTGGGATAATTACACTGGGGGCACGTGTGTGTATGTGTAACTGAAAAGTGGTTTGGGGGTGTCCTGTGCCAAGGGTGGGAGTACTGTTCCTCCCTGGGGACTAGAATGAGTTCAGGATTCCAGGAGGACATGCTCACACTCTGGATCCTCAGCCAGGGCGGCTGGACCCTCAGCCCCCCCTCCACACACCTACATGGGCTGAGTTTGCAGCAAAGAGGCCGTCCTGTTCCTCTGCCAAAACCGATTGCTAACCCTGTGAGGGACCGCACAGTGCCTGGCCATGTAAGTGCCAGCGGGAGATGGAGGTGACTGCCATCCTCCTCGTTGTCCCCATTAGTATTGTCGCTGTTTTAATCATGACTTAGTATTCCATTACTACTATCACCAGTTGTATCACTTAGAAGTCTCTGCTCGTATCCATTATGCTGAAGATCTGCATCTCCCACGGGGCAAGGATGTGTTTGTCTTCTCTCTGAGCAATTACAACCAAATAAAGACAAGATATTAAAATGATCTCATTTGTGTAGAGACCTCTCTACATAAATGAGTAAAAGCAGGCAGTTCAATCATCTGGGAGTAAGGGGAGCACGTGGTTGCACCAGGAACATGAAAGCCCAGGGTAGGGGCTCTAGAGTCAGCTTGGAAATCTCTCTGCAGTCGCGCCAGAGAACACGAGGTAGGTCAGCTAGGACCAGGCTGATGAAGTATCTAAAGGACGTTGCTATGAGGCAACTCAGTGTATAAAGGACTCCCATTGGCGTGGACCCTAGGAACGGCGTTTCCCTGAAGGGCCTTCTTGCGAATTTGAGAATCTACTCAAAAGTCCAAGTCTTGTGTTGAGGTACATGCTCGGTATTACGTACACGTGGAGAGTGGGTGGATCTGGCTTTGAGTCCGCTGACCCTCCACGGGGTTCCCTCGTGAAGTCAAGAGGTGACACGTACCAGACAATTGACCTGGATGAACAAACAAAAATAAGAATAGCTGGCAGTTACTGAGTGCGCATTGCCTACCAAGCATTGGATGCTCCATGGGCGCCAACTCGTTGAGCAATCACAACGGCCCAATGGATTAGGTGTCTGTACGCTGTGGATGAGGATGTGAGAGCTGAAGCAACTGCCCAATTCAGCAGCTGCAAGTGACCAGACCTAGGACACAGACCCGGAGTTCAGAGGCTGTGCATGCAACTCTGTCTCTGCCTGCGGTGTCCACACAGGCAAAGAGGCAGGTGCGTGCACGCAGGCAGACACATAACACACACATATACACACATGATAATGCGTGTGCCACATGCATTTACACACACATGTTGATGTGCACACATCTGGGCAGATATACGTTCCACTCTCTTTCTAAAACTGATACCGGCGTTTCTAGAACACACACAAGGCCAGCAGGGTGGTGGCCTGGGATTAACGCACAGATTCCCCATGGGTTGGACGACTGTGTTCACCTGGTCTGTCTAGGCCTCCGAGGCCTAGGGCCCAGCTCCTCACCCTGGTTTCCCTGATCCTGATGCTCATAAGTCACTCTGATCCCTTGGCAGGCACTGGGTTCTAAGGAACATGTCCTTGGGCTGAGCCACACCCCCCCCAACCAGGCTGTGCCTTCGACCGAGCTTTCCCTCACCAGGCCCGAGGTGAAATGGGTATGGGGGCTGGGCAGCATCAGGTGAACTTGGGTGGCATCAGAAAATAGCCCTCCTTCCCCTGCCCTTCACATCCTGGCCATCTAGCAGTGGCCCGATTACATGGCTGGAAAGCACTGGTTACGTGAAGGCAGCTGTGACTGTGGTAGGCTCTCGCCAGTAGGAAAGACGACACCCGCCTGGGGAAGGCGGCACCATCGAGGCCCAGGGCACCACCCGCTGGTCTCCAGGTGTGCGGAGAGGGGCGCGGGTGTACGGGGAGGGCCGCAGGTGTGTGAAGATGGGCGCAGTGTGTGGGCAGGGGCACAGTGTGCGGGGAGCCCGAGGAGCCCCCAGCCGTCTCTCCGCACACCCAAGCTTAAGGACTTAGCAGCTGGCTCCCAGGACCCGCCAGGGCAGTCTGGGTCTGGAACCTGCTCCTCCCTCCTCTTCCCTCCTCTTCCCTCTTCCGCCCTCCCCGGTTCTCCTCCTTGGCCCTCCTTGGCCCTCGGGTAGGCACAGTGCCAGGTCTCCATGGCCGCGGGAGGGTGATCCGCAGCCGATCTGGTCCTGGGCAGACCCCACACACCCAGGGGCACGTGGCTCCGAATAAAAACTCATCTTTGTAGCTGCCCTCAAATGTAGATAGTCAAGGGGTGAAGCTGCCTCTAGAAGCAGCAGAACACCAGCACCAAAGAGAAAGGGATTTGGGTGAGTTGTACTTCTCCAGTGACCTGACAAGTGGGAGTTGTCTGTGCTTTTTTTTTTTTAAGATTTTATTTATTTGAAAGAGAGAGAGGAGCAGATGGAGAGGGGAGGCAGAGACTCTCAAGCCAACTCACACTGAGTGCAGATCCCCTGACCCCAGGGGCTCCATCCCACGACCCTGAGATCACTACCTGAGCTGAACCCAAGAGTCAGACACTTAACCAGCTGAGCCATCAGGCACCCCATATAGTAAAAGTCACCAAAGGTCAATGAGTATGATCCTGGAGTGCTTCCTGGAGGAGGAGATGAACAAGCAGGGTCAGGAACACCCATCAGCTTTGAAAGGTGAACCTTGACCCCCCTGCCACTCTTGACTTGGGGGGGCTTCTCCACCCCCCCCCAGAAGTCCTCACAGCAGCACCCCCTCTGCCAGCATCCCGAGCTCCTGTCCACAGCGCCCTGCAGTGGCTCTAAATGGGCAGCTTGCAAGGAAGCCTAGGAAGTCGTCTTCTGGGCTCCACCCTCCCTTGGCTCCTTGACCAACTCGGTTCAGGGTATGCCACTGTGGAATGGGACCCCAGTGCCTGTGACCCCAGGGCGGCCCCGTGCCCCACAGTCCTCGCCGTCCTGCCACAACGCACCACATTCTCGTTAAATCTCCAGGCCAGGGGCACCTGGGTGACTCAGCCGTTGAGCGTCTGCCTTCGGTTCAGGTTGTGATCCCCGAATCCGGGGATCGATTTCCGTATCGGGCTCCTCGCAAAGAGCCTGCTTCTCCCTCTGCCTATGTCTCTGCCTCTCTTTCTGTGTCTCTCATGAATAAGTAAATACAATCTTTGGGGGGAAAAAAGGTATTCTAGGTATTCCCAGGGCCATGTGCCTCCCCACTCACCTGCACTCCCCGCTCCCTCCACCCCCTCCACCTATCCCAATGTCTTAAGGGTCTAGCTTATCCCTCCCGCAATTCCTTTTTCACAAGGTGCAAGACACCTGTGTGCTTTCTTCTGTTCCTTTCCTCCTTGGGTGACTAGTGGTGTACGGTGCGTACTCGGCTCTCTGCCTTTTAGGACACAGGGTCCCAACAACTTACAGTCTGTTCAGGGGGAACTTGGAAAGCGCTCAGCATCCTTCATCACAGAGGCAGGAGCTGGGGTGCGTCCCCGATCAAGAGCCCTCTCCCCGTAATACACTCGTCCTGTAGTTGAAAGTGATGCACACTGAAGAGGGCATGTGATGAGAAGAGTATGGGGTGTTATACTCTGTTGGCAAACCAAATTTAAATAAAAACAAATGTAAAAAATTATTTTTTTTAAATGGAGAAAAAAAAAGCAAGTGAAATGAGCTGGGGGTCTCCCAACCTGTCCTGCCCACGGAGCTGAGCAGCCTGGGTCTGTGCCCTCGGGGGCCTCCTCCGCGACATGTCCAGATGGCCTCAACTGGGTCCCACTCTACCTTTGCCATCCTTATAGGGCGGAGAGAGACCAGAATCCCCATGTTGCTGGGAGGAGAAATGGAGGCTAGACAAGGTGGTTTTTTTTTTTTAAGATTTATTTATTTATTTATTTATTTATTTATTTATTTATTTATTTATTTATGAGAGAGAGAGAGAGAGAGAGAGAGACAGGCAGAGGGAGAAGCAGGCTCTATGCGACACGGGACTCGATCCCAGGACTCCAGGATCGCGCCCTGGGACAAAAGCAGACGCTAAACCACTGAGCCACCCAGGGATCCCCCTACACAAGGTTTTTAAGTTGTTTTTACCCAGTCACGTGATGATTCGGTGCAGTCAAGCCAAGAGCCCAGTTTTCTTTGTTACACTCTGGTGCAGTCAGGTGCTCTGTGGAGAATGGAGAGCCCACAGGTGGACGGGACCCAGGAGCACCTCACCCGTGGACGGGCTGGCTGGCTCCTTGGCTTATCTGCTCCGCTGCCGTTGCAGTTACCCATGGTCCCAAGATCCACACAGCAGCACCCTGCCTTCCTGCAGCAGATAGCTTTCCCATCCGCCGGATGAAGAACGCCAGCTTATAGGTCTTCTTGACACCGAAGTCCCCTTCCCCTGGGAGTGTTTGAGTTCAGCAGTTGAACGAGGCAGAGAACAACGTGACCATCTTTGGGGGCCCCTGCCGCCCCAGGGCTCTTTAGATGCTAACACGAGGAGCTTTCCTATGTGTCACCACCTCTGTTTCAAGCTGATTCGCTGTGAATCCAAAAACCAGGCCCAACACAACTTACTGTTTAAAAAAAAAAAATCCAAAAAATAGTGAATTGCATCAAATCACGTCGCTTTGTCCCGCATTCCGGCAGCCTTTCTAAATCTGCCTACCTAATTAGCTTCTTCTCCTAACCCAAAATATGATTAAATCTGTATTAAAAATATCTATGCAGAGTCGGATCAGACACACCTGAGCATTTTCTAAATTTAGCAAAGGACAATAGGCCCTGGGTTACTTTAATTGGGTGTGAGATTGCTGCAGGAATACATTTTAAATTGCGTAGCAGAGGATGGGGGGAGCATACTGGGGCCCGTTCATAACTGCCCTCCCTCCCAATTTATCTCAGAGCTGAATGAACAGTGCGAGGCCGTTGGAGGAGGGTGCAGGCAGGAAAGGGTGTCCCCATCCTCTGTTCTTCGTTCATCAGCTCAGGCTCCGCTGAGCCCCGGAGCACACAGAGCCTGGCTCTGGGGCCTGGATGGGGGGCAGGCAGCAGCAGGGTGGGCCTAGCTCTGCGGGGAGGGCCAGCGGAGGGCTACAGCAGTGCCTTCCTCCTCATCTTGCCTCCCGGGGACCCCGCCCACCCCTCTGCCCTCTGGAGCTTGTGGGCAGCGGTGCTCGCTATAGCTGAGAAATAGCTCCGGGTTCAGGACGGGCCTAGGACAGTTGAAAAGGAATTATTTCAACTGGGGGCATCTCCACAGCACCCTGTGTGTCCCCATGCTGAAAGATGAAGCGGTGCCGCCCTCGTAACCGTGATGATGTCCACCTCCAGCCCCAACCATCTGGAGGTACCGAGGTGGGCTTCTTCCAAAGGGCTCAAATGACTTCCCTGATTGCACCTGTCACCCTTTATACCAGGGAAGAAGGAGGCCTGGGCGTCCCAGCACCTGGAAACCGCTGGGTACATTCAGTTTTGCTCAGTGGGAACCTGGTTACTAGAAGTGGGCTGAGGGGAGGGGGTGCTGCCCGCCTCAAACCAGGAGGAAGCCTGACTGCAGGGACCAGAGGTGGGCAAGGTCCAGGAGGGCTGGCTGGCATGAGGGTGCCCTGGGGGCTCTCTACTCCCTGCCGGAATTTTTACACCAGGTGCTAGCAACTGATTTCCAATTTGCAAAGCAAAACAAATTTGCATTAATCGGAAAAATCCACAGGAAAGACTGGGTTTTAGTGCAGCTGCTCGAACCACTGAGATTCCACATGGACAGGGGCCTCTGTTAATCCTGATGCCTTCTCAGGCTTGCTGTAGCTCCTTTGGAAAGGTCCCTGACTGCTGAGCGGGGATTTCCTCGCCAGGTCCCAGTCCAGGCTGCCTTGGTCCACCCGCACACGGGAGGGCAGGGAGCTGGAGGTAGGAGGGGCTCGCACATCCCATGGCCCACCTGCCACATTGACATAGCTCCCAGCAAGCACATTAGAAGGAACGTTACACACTCTGCGTGGAGCTGTCTGAGGCTCTGAGGCCAGGGCACCTTGGGACGCCTGCCAGCTAGACTCGGCCCTGTTCTGACGGCACCATCACTCCTGGCTGACCCCCACCCACTGTCCACCCTGCCTTGCTCCACCCCACACCCCCCCCCGCCCCGCATACAGAGGGTGACAGCTCATCTTGCCTCCTTATGTGGTGGATCTGTCCCCAGACCACTTGTACTGGGCCTTCTGAAGCCATAAAGGGGTGAACCCCATAGTCTGGGGTCTCCCTCCCTGCTCCCCACGGAGTGTCATCGGGTGTTGACCAGCCATGTTTCCTGTGCGGAGGGGAGGGGGCACCTGGAGGGGGCTCTCTTGGAGATGTTTAAGAGCAGACATCTCAGCCAGCTGGGGCTCCAGGGAGCAGGGGAGCCCCATCCCAGGGCCCTTTCCTATGCATCACGACCCTGACCTGCTCTGGGCCCTCTCTTTAATCGAGTGGTTGTCAGGCTCCATGTGACTGCTGCTATTCTGGTCACCCGGGGATTTGGCAGCAAAGAAAGTAGACTGAGACTCCTACTTTCAGGCGGCGTGTGTTCTAGCCGGGCTTGGTAATGCAGATGCACATGCACAGCCTGCCAGTGCGGTGTGGGCACACTGAAGTAGATCAAGGGGCTGGGGAGTGGCAGTGGCCTGGTGGTTTCTCCAGGGTGGGCGGGGCAGGCCCCTTGGGCAGTTACACAACTGGTTGCAGTTACGCAACCACAGGAAGCAAGGGGAGCCGAGCAGGTGTCTGGAAGGAGGAGCATTCCAGACAGTGGGAGCTGAGGTACAAGCGGGAGCAGGCCAAGGACGCCCAAGGGATGCCAGGGAGGCCAGTGTGGCTGGTCAGGGGGAAGGGGTGAGGTCAGGAGGGTTCGAGGGACTAGGTCTCATAGAGCCTCAGAGGCCGCCAGGGGCCAGGCCCTGTGTTCTGGCCCCAGCCTTTCTCCTGTAGCACTTAACAGTCACAGTGCGGTGATTTCTTGTTCATCGTTTGCTTTTCTGGTGAACTTTGGCTCCCCTAGAGCAAGGGGTATCACTGACAGCTGCAGCTCTGGGGCGTAGCACAGTGCCTGGCATATAGTAAGGGCGCAGGGAATGTTAGGTGGACAGGCAGACGAATGGATGGATGGGGGGATGGATAAATGGAAGAAAGGAGACTGAGCGGGAAGAAAAAAGAGAGACAGGATGCCTAGATGGCCCAATGGTGGAGCGTCTGCCTCAGGTCATGTTCCCGGGGTCCTGGGATGGAGTCCCACATCGGGTTCCCTGCAGGGAGCCTGCTTCTCCCTCTGCCTATGTCTCTGCCTCTCTCTCTCTCTCTGTCTCTCATGAATAAATGGATAAAAATTAAAAAAGAAGAAGAAGAAGAAGAAGAAGAAGAAGAAGCAGCTTTACATCAAGCAAAGAGTCAGCCTGGCCCTGGATCTGTACACTGATGTCACCAGCTGCATGGCTGTAGACACATCACTTTCCCTCTCTGGGCTTCAGAGCCCTTGGCTGGAAACTGGGGAGATGATGATATCAGATTGTCTCCACCCCACATGAGGACTACGAGGACCACATAGAGAAGTGGATGGAAACCACTTAGCAGAAGAAACAGCCTGTAATAAGCACTCACTAGATGCTGTTTAACACTGTGTGGGTGGAGACAGGTGAAGGAGTGAAAGGGGTGGGGAGTTGCAGGGTCGGGAAAGAAAGGACCAAAGTGGAAGAAAGAGACCAGGCATCTCCCAGCGGGAGCACTTCTTAGAGCAGGCCAGCTTCCAATGATGGGAACAAATGGAGTGTTTGACCAAAGCGATGACCTGGCAGAGAGGTGTCCCTTGTAGCCTGTGTCGGTCTCAAGCAATAGGCTGGAGTCCCAAGATGCTGCTTCTATTCCCAGGGCCGCTTCCTCCCAGAGTAGCAGAGGGAGGTCCACATGGCGGGCCCTTGTCTCAGCCTGGCCTGGTATGGCCAGGAAAGCCACTTCCCCTTCCTGCCTCAGTTTCCTTGTTTTGGGAGAATGAGACAGGTGGACTGCATGGCCTCCCAGGTGCCCCTGGGGCTCCCCTTGTGTCTCTCTGTGGGCAGGACCTCTAAGGCAACAGAGAGGTCAGGCTCTGGCTGCACACATCTGTACCAGGTCCCCGGAACTGCCCTTCCTGGCTATGAGAGCCTGGAAGTGTCACCTGCCTCCACTTTAATAGCAGGGAGCCCTGAGGTTTAAAGGGTACACTGTGTTTGCAGTGCTTACTGCTGCCTGGTGTCCATACACCATTGCCCAATAAACTGTAGCCTCTGTGTGTCCTCCTACTGCTACTCTGCCATCACAGAGCAGTGTGACCTACCCTGGTGGCTCCTGCCCCCAACTCAGTTTAGGGAGCCACACACCATGCAGATTAATCACACCCAAAACATTTGGTATTGAAGTTAAGTAAAATTCACGGCAGAGTTACTTACCCTGGTGCATTCGTAATGGTATGCATAATTGTCTCTGAGCTGCACAATAATTAGACATAAATGGTAAGCTAGGCATGTAAATGAAAATAATTAGTATATGTAATAATTAGGCAAAGAAGGCATTTTTGTGTCAGCTGAGAGGAGGGAAGAGGGAGGACCCGGGACTCAGGGGGAAGGATGCTGGGGCCCATCCTCCTCTCCCCACAAGAGAGGCCTGGCCCTTTCCCAGGTCACGTCAGGGCCAGACCCCATGGCCCACCCTGCCCCGGGTCCGCAGGGCATGTCTCCAGCTGTAGGTCCCAGAGAAGAAAGAATGTGCCCCCCACCCCTGCCACTGCGTCCCGGGCATCTCCGCGTGCTCAGGATGGGAAGGGACCCTCGTTGCTATCAGGATGGTCAGCCCCTGAAACAGTGACACTGGCACATGGGCTTCCTCGATCTCCACCTGCTGAGTGAGCACCTGCGTGGGGCACATGCCTCTGCAGGAGATGCTAGCCACGGAGGAGCAGTGGGTAGGGAGATCTGAGGGGCAGAGGAAAGGGTGCTGGCCCGGGACTCAGCAGGCCTTTGGAGGTCCTTGAACCAAGCAGCTGGGACTGTTTTGACACCAGACTGGCTGAGCTTGACTTCCCAGGCAGTGAGCTGTTCTGTGCCTCAGTTTCCCACCCTGCGAGTTAGAGACAGACTGTAATAAGGATTAGTGCGTTCATGCGGTGAGTACGTGGAGGGCACTTAGCTCAGTGCGCAGCACACGGTCACGCTCAGTAAAGCTGTTCATTAGGCATTTTCACGGCCCTTTCTGTTGAGTGTCTGGGCCTCGTGGAGCCTACATACTTGCTCCTCTGCAGCTTAGCGGCACACGGGGGGTGGGGGGCAGAGAACAGGAGCTGGAGGAGGCAGGTCTGGCCAGAGAGCCCCAGTGGGGAGCCAGGACAGGGCTCAGGGGCTGCTCCGTCCTCCCTCCACTGACCAGGCACACGTTTTTGCCTGCCAGGCTCTGAGCGTGCTGGGCTGTGTTCCGAGAGTCAGCGGCATGGCAAGGAGTAGGACCGTCAAGGCCCCTGCGAGGGAGCTTACAGTACAGCGATGGGGGCGGGGGGGAGGGGGGTTAGTAACCATGAATAAAGCATTTGGTGATGTTAGTGCTCAGCGGTAACAGTGACGTGGAGAGAGGGCAGAGGAGAAAGCCAGGGCGGGGGCAGGGGACCCACGGGGGCTTGGGACCCACAGGGGCCCAGGGACCGTCGGAAGGTCACAGACTTCTTGCATCTCAGTGTGTGTGTGTAGATGCTTACCCTGTGGTTTTTCTGGGATGAACTTTTATTTATTTATTTTTATTTTTTAAAGATTTTACTTATTTATTCATGAGACAGAGAGAGAGAGACAAAGAGAGAGAGGCAGAGACACAGGCAGAGGGAGAAGCAGGCTCTCTGCAAGGAGCCCCATGTGGGACTCGATCCCAGGACCCTGGGGCCGTGCCCCAAACTAAAGGCAGATGCTCAACTGCTGAGACACCCAGGTGTCCTCTGGGATGAAGTTCTAGATCCCAAACCAGCTCCCACTGCCCACCCAGGGAGCTGCATGTGGGAATGTGCTGTGCCGTCCAGTGTTTGACAGAAAGAAAACAATGAAATGACCTGCCCAAGGTCACATAGCTGATAATCTGCTAAGTGTTGGGCAGATACATTTCTAAATGACAACTGCTAACACTTGGGAGTTGCTGCCTGGTGAAAGACGCCATCCTAAGGACACCATCATATGTTTTCCACTCCTTGTGAGGCACGTGTTCCTATCCCATTTTGTAGATGAAGAAACTGAGGCCCAGAGAGATTAAATGACCTTCCCAGAGTCACGCTGCTAGAACTCAGGTGTGCTTTGTGTCTGACTCCCGAGCCTGCCCTGTTAACCAATAAAATTGCTGGTCAGAAGAAGCCACCGCGGTGTCTCCAAAGTTACATGAGGAATTTGAGTGAGCAATGCAGTGGACGGATGAGGGTACAGGCCCTGAATTCATATTCCTGGGGTTTAGATCCTGGCCTCGGCACTCCTAGCCAAGGGAGAGTGAGCAGGTCTCACAACCTCTGGTGCTTCATCCGTGGGGACAGTACCAGTGATCTGCTGTACTGACCTTATGGAGGGACTGAGTTGACCCTTATGAGCAATTAGCACATTGCCTGGCACAGACAAGCACCCTATGTGTAAGCTACTGTTATCACGGAACGTAGGCATGACTTGCACCCAGACCCCCTGCCAGGGGCTCATCTACCTGACCTGCTAGAGCCAGTGCAGAGCCAGGGCAAGGCCAGTGTGGCCTGGCAGGACCTAGAGCCGGGTGGGCCCTGGACTATGATCGGCAGCACCCACTATAGAGCACGGGGCCTCTTGCCTGTCCCTCCTCACATGAGCATATGACTCAGACCCCTGACTTGAAGTGGGCCACTCACTATGAAGGCAGACATGACCTCAACCTCCAAGGAAACCTATAAACACGGCCAGAGCCAAGGCCTGTGTGCAGTTGGGTTAACCCAGCTCAGTGTCTGGCGTGACTTGGGTACGCATGCTGGGGCTGCCGAACGCCAGTGCTGGGGACATGGCTCACACAGCCTCTGCCAGTGGCAAGGGGTGTGGGCAGCCCTGGGAGCGGGGGCCCGGCCGGCTGGCCCTTTCCTGCTCTACCCAGTTCCCCACCAATCAGTTGACCATTGAGGTCAAGGAGACGTCTGATGTGAGGTCCGACGCATCACGTGACGCCTGAGCAGCAGCACACTGGGCCCTGGACTCATAGGGTGGCCCAAATGTGGAGACAAGCAGTGGAGGCCTTGGTTCCAAGAAATCCGACCCGGCTGCAGGGATCCTGCCTCAGACGTGCTACTCGCTGAGCGCACCGACACACAGGGTCCGGCTCATGTCCCTCAAGGCAGCGGTCAGGAAGGAGGATGCTCCTGTCCCTCTCAGGGACACCGCGGGAAGCAGTGTGTTTTCCCCTCCAGGGAAGTTTAAGAGTCAGGTGCAAGGGAGCCCGTGTCTGGAGGGAGGACAGGTCAGGCTGTTACCTCTCAAGTGCCTCCTGTCCTGAAATAGCCCGGAGCTGCGGCAGCCGGAGGTCTCTGCTCTTCCGAAAACTGAGACGGCCTGAGGGCACCCGCATCCCGGTTGTCCACACTGGCAGAGTCCTCGCAGGGCTGCGGCCTCCCAGCTCACGGGGCCCTTGACCTCTCCGCTGGGTCGGCCATTCTGCGAGGCGACCCCAGGGCTGGGCTCCCCTGAGGGACAAGGTGGCTCGTCTCCTACGCATGTCAGCAGCCAGAAGAGAGGAGCTCCCGTGCCTGGAGGGCGCCTGGAAACGCTTTGGATGAGCGGGGCAGGCTGGTGAACCCTGGGCTCCCCCACTCTTTACTGAGTGTCCAGCAGGGTCCGAGGTTCCCTGGAACCTTCCGTGATTCCTGAACATCACGTCTGTTGCTTTATCATAGCACGTAGCACACGCGGTTATCATTATTTGTTTATGAGTCCAGAACCTTCTCTTCTAGGCTGCAAACCCTCACTCAGTGGCTGACACAGGTGCCTGCTGCATGTTGTAGATGGGATGTGACCAAAGGGAGGGAGGGAAACATGGTGGTGGTGCCTGTGGGGCGTCTCCTGTGACTGCTGAGCCAAGGAGAGAGGCCTGCTTAGGGCCCTGCTCATGGTCCTCACCTCCTGGGCCACGAGCTGCAGCCCCTCTGCTGAGGAGCTTACGGCCTCTGTGGACGTAGCAAGACCCCTCCTGGTTTTTCACGGACATAGAAACATGTGCTGCTTCCTGAGCTGGAGGCACAGGAATTCACTTCCAAGATGTTGACCTGGTGTTATGACGCTGGAGATTAGGATCCCAGAGACGAGAGTGCAAAGGTTACGAGAGTGTGGGGGCACACACGCACACGTCCGGGTCTCGGCCTGGAAGCCTCAGTGAAGAGGCCTCTGACGCTCATTGGAGAACCAGAGGAAGAGATTTGGGGGAGTGTGGGGCCCAGGAAGAATTCTGGAAGAGTATGGGACGCTTTGGGGGCACTTGTCGGCGTTTCAGACCCAGCCCTATGTGGTAAAATCAGACAGCAGTGACCTGCCAAACTAGGGAAGCCCCTGTAAGCCGCTATGGAGGGTTTACAAGGTGTTGGGCTCTGTGGAGCCTCATGCACCCCCAGCCAGCCCGTGAGCCCACCCCTCCATCCACCAGAGTGGTTCTCAGGGCTGCGGCTGGGCCGGGGACCCAGGAGTCCTGCAGGGTATGCCTCGGGGTGGCGGGGCCATACAGGGCTCTCTGTGGCCATATAGTCCAACCCCTTCATTTTGGGGGTATCAGAGGTCAGGCTGCTTGAGCATCGTTACTCAGCAATGAGGGCAGAGTTGGCGCAGAAGCAGGCCCTGTAGCTCATGTCCAGTGTGTGTTCAGGGCCGTCGGGGAAGGTCACACCTAGTGCGTGCAGCTTTGTCACCCCAGGCGTGAGCCTCCAGAGCAGAATCTTGTCTGCTTCACTGACAGAGGAGACTCCCAGGAAACCTCAATCGGACACTCTACTTTGCTACCTTATCGAATCCTCCTATGAAGCAAGGACCGTTCTTCTGCACGTGTGGACACCGTGACCCAGAGAGGTCAAGCACCTCACCTCAAGGTGCATAGCCGCCAACTGCTAGGAACAGGTCTGACCTCTCAGCCAGGGCACCCAGCAGGGTTCCAGCCCATGCCCCGCGTGTGGGGCAGTGATCCAGGCCCTTCCTAAGTTAACTCCTTTCACAACCTAGGAGATGAATCCATTATTATGCCTTTTAAAGGCGCGGAGAGGGACGCCTGGGTGGCTCAGCGGTTAAGTGTCTGCCTTCTGGCCCAGCACGTGATCCTGGAGTCCTGGGATCGAGTCCCACATCGGGCTCCCTGCGTGGAGCCTGCTTCTCCCTCTGCCTGTGTCTCTGCCTCTCTCTCTCTCTCTCTCTCTCTCTCTTTCTCTGTGTGTGTCTCTCATAATAAATAAATAAAACTTTAAAAAAATAAATAAAGGCACAGAGAGCATAAGTATGTTTCCCAAAATCACACAACCAGTGGAGAGCTGGGCCTGGATTGGCACCTCAGCCTTCTGACTCAGAAGAACACACCCTTCATACGATTCCACACGCACGTGGTAGATGTTGCTGAGTGAATGAACGGAACCTGCTCCTGGTGGGCCTTCACGCACATTCCTAGTATGTGGCGTGCTAAGCGTCCCTCCTCTGCCGACCGTGACCACGTCACCTTCTCCTCAAAACACAAACTGGGAACCACTTAGCGGCGTTGGAACTGGCTAGAGTCTCAGTTTCACCTCACATTCCAGGCAGAGCTTCGGGCGGTTCCTCTGCCCATCTGCCTTCCCTTCCTGCTGCCACGGCCGCCCGTCATGAACTAGGCGTGCTGCCTGTGGCCACGGGTTCGTCATGGCATCGCCTCCTTTGTGCTCATCTTGGACAAGCCAGGCCTGCTGGAAGCGCTCTTGGGCTTCACAGCAATAAACAGGTGAAGACAGAAATGTGCACAGAGTGAAATTTTCAGCCGCCTGGAAAAAAGAACACCCATGGCTGTCGCAGCGACTTCAAGTATTTTAAACAACGATTGCTTTACTCACACGGGCCCTCTCACTATCATCTCCACCGTAGCGCCTTATATTTAGGCGCCCGTGTTATCCCCCCAGGATCGCAGCACCCTGGCTTAGCCTGTTGATCCTCCTAACAGCTCTGGGTGCGGGGAGGCCAGGATGCCTTTTCTGCTCAAATGTGAGAAGGAAAGTCAGGTCTGAAAATAAGTAGTGACTGTTCCGCTCCGAGGCTTGGGACAAATCAGGGTGGATGGTGCCGGGCGGGGTGGGGCCAGGAATGTCACCGGGAATAGTCAGGGAATTTGTACTCTGCACCTGTACTCTGCCTTTATTCCCAAGCTGTGTCACCTGGGGCAGGCCACTCGCCTTCTCTGGGCCTCGGTCAAGTGAGGTGTCAGGACCAAGACGATTTCTGAATCAGGATGTGGCAGCTGAGAGGACTCAAGAGCACTTTACTCAGAAACCAGGGCTTGCATTCTAAGTGTGCCATCTCCCCCTGTGTGGCCGTGGACAGTGTTCTGTGCTTCCCTCACCAAAGTCCGGGTTCAAAGCGGTGAAACAGAGAAGGAATGTAGTGACCAGGCGATGAAGAGTGAAAAAGCTGGACTGGGGGTGGGGAAGTCAGGGGGTCAGCAGGAAGCTCCTGCTGCTGGGGGAAGGCCGTATCAGAGGAGCCCGTCTGGTGGTGTCAGTTAGCAGAAGGGGCCTCCTGATGGCTTGTGTGGAGGGAAGCGCCACTGAGCCTCCCCCACCAGGCCCCCACCCATGCCTCCAACTGGCTGAACCCTGCTGGAAGCTAGTGGATGTGTGAACCCAGGAAATGTAGCACGTGGAAGGCTCGGGTGCAGTGCCAAGAGGTGTGAGACCAGCAGTCTCTCTTGTCTGAGCTTCTTCATCTGTAAGATGGGGTGGTAACCTTGCCTATCCCCTCTTGTCATTGAGGGGATTATATGGGGTAAGGCACGGGTTCCTGGCCTGATGTGCGTGAGCATCACTGAACCGTAAGAACTCTTCATTACGAGTATCCCCTGAGCCTTTCCCGGGTAACTGGCTCAAAGCGCCTGAGTGTGTTGAGTGTCATGCTTCTCACAGGTAGACAGTGTGTTCTCAGGACCAAGTGAGAAGGGACCTGTCACTCGTTCCACAAACCACAGAGACAACTAACTAGCAGATAAGGCACTAGTTCTGCAGGGTGGACCTGTGCAGATGATGTGGCCCAGGCATAGACTGCAGATTAGACCATAGTTTGGGAGTCAAATAGTTTTTAAAACTAGTTGCAAGATTAAGGGTTTCGCTTAAAGAGACGTAGTCTGGAGTTCACATGCACCCCCCCCCCCCCGCCCCACTCCTACTTCTCCTTCTCTTCAATCCTCTCTTTCTCTTCAATCCTCTCCTTCAATCCACACAGCCCCTAACTTCTCTGCCTTATCTTGACTCCGGCTTCGTGAGCTCTGAGCAAGGAGGGTGCTTTGGGCCTGAGTTGTCTCGGTGCCTCCCTTCCCTCTTGTGCAGGCCATTCTGTGTCTCCCTGGAGACCTGCTTTCTGCCTTTGGCCTTCTGGAGCTGCTCCGGGCTCTGAGCTGCACCCTGTTGCTTTCCAGCCATCGGGCACCCAGTTGAGGCTCCAGCAGGAGAACTGAGGCTGAGAAGGAGAGAGACTGGGGTATTTCCTCCCCGTCTTCCTCACTGCCCTGGACCCTGCTCGTGATGAGCACTCCTGCCAGGCAGCACTGGCCCCCTCACTAAGGCTCTTGGGGGTCCCTCTCCTGCCCCCTCAGCAGCGGGCTGCTGACGGCCTCTGGCCACCACATGACCCCAGGTGTCTGAGCATCCCTTAGTGGCCCGCTGGGTCCTGCCCCACCTCTGCCAATGGTCCTTCCATCGGAGCCTCTGGACCTTCTGAGGTAGGCCCTGTTAGCTGCCCGACCCTGACCCAAGCCCTGTAAAGAATAAGCTCTGGGAGGAGGTGTTGTCGTCCAGTGGCAGGTAGGAGGACCTTTATGCCAAGTCCGGTGGAACTTTTCCAGCTGTAGCCTCCGGGAAGTTACTCAGCCCATCCGGGTTTCTTTCCTCAATCGGTTTACAGAGTTCAGAATAAGAAGAGAGAGAGGAAGATGGTAAGAGACAAGAATCCCCGCACCATGGGGTCATTCTGGAGGCTGAACCAGAAACAAATGAGACAACAGCAGGGCATTAGTAGGAACCTGATTGTGGTGGCTTGCCTTGTCCCTCTGGGGCCGGGTCTGTCTGTCTCCCACACTCCCCCCTGCTGTGTGTGCCAACAGAGGGCCTGCTGGGAGCCAGCACAGACGTACAAGGTTGGGGATGAGGGAGCTGAGACAGGAGGATGCTTTGCAGAGCGTCCCTCTTGGGGCCAAGGAGAAGGCCTAGGTCACAGGCAGTGGCTATCCCCGACGGACGGGGGTCCAGGGTTAGACATGCCAGGGTGGCCCCACCTGGCCCCAGGACGCACGCACACACACCCAGCCGCTGTGGTGTGAGAGATGGACCTTCAACATGAGTGTGGGGCCGACCAGGCAGAGGGGACGCTCCTGCAGGATGTATCAGGCCCGAGGGGGCCCATGGGGGCCGCCCCTGCAGCTCACAAGCAGCCTGCGGTGTTCAGCAATAGAGACTGCTTCAGAAACAGGGGAGACGAGGAGGAAGCGCCCAGCTCGGGAGGCTCAGGTCCCAGCCTTACATGCAGTCCACATGCCATTTTGCTTTGTCACTGCCCTGCTATTTTTAGAAGCCACTGGCGTATCTAGGAAACCAGAATCTGTTGACTGTGTCTCCTCGGTGTGGGGGAGTGTGGCTGTTTACAGAGATGTGGGACGACTTTGTGAGGTCAACTGTGGGAGCGCGGCCTCTCCTCCCAGGTCAGGGCTCCCCTGGGTTAGGGTTCCCCCGGGGTCAAGGCTCCCCCAGTTCAGGGCTGCCCCCAGGTCAGGATTCCCCCAGGTCAAGGCTCTCCCCCAGGGTCAGGGCTCCCCAGGGTCAGGTCTCCTTCTAGGTCAGGGTTCCCCTGGGTCAGGGCTGCCCCCGGGTCAGGGCTCCCCAGGGTCAGGCCTCCTTCTGGGTCAGGGCTCCCCCGGGGTCATGGCTCCCCTGGGTCAGGGTTCCCCCACATCAGGGCTCCCCCTGGGTCAGGGCTGCCCCTGAGTCAGGGTTCCTCCGGGTCAAGGCTCTCCCAGATCAGGGCTGTCCTGGGTCAGGTTTCCCCAGGGTCAGGGCTCACCTGCTGTGTGCCACACGGCTACACCCCCCACCCCCACTGGGTCCATCTGGCCTGGTCAGCTGTGAGGCCAGTGTCTGGGGGACCTCCCCAGATGAAGCCTCGGTCGGGGTGGAGGTGTCATGCAGCTCCAGCTGGAGGCCCGTGGTGTCGTCTGCCATACCCACCCCCCCACCCCCCCAGTCCCCAAGGCATCAGGTGAGCATTGCCCCAGGGGCCCGGGGGCAGAGCTTCCTTCGCCCCTGGTCCCAAAGAGGAACAAGAGGTCAAGAGGAGAAGAGGGGCTGCAGTAGCAGTCAGAACGCTGGAACATTCCCCCCTTCCCTTCATCCTGCCTGGCTCCCCCCAGGGCAGTGTCGTTCATCCCGACACCACCTGGCATCCGGAGACTAGCGGCACGTGTCCCCAGTCAAGTCCTCAAGGCCCAGACAGGCCATCTCGGGGGGGCGGGGGCCACCAGCTGGTTAATCCTTAGGCTGAGGGGCCTCCACCGCAGATTTGCCAGGAGAACTTTAACCACAGGATTCTGTTTTTGTTACTGTGTGGATTTGCCCAGCCTGCTGCAGGGACGGCGTCGTATCAGGATCATGACCACTTTGTTACAGGACAAAATGAGGCAAAACCCAGACCCTTGACTCTGACCTTCCAGACCTTATCTGATGAGACCCTACGTCCTCCCCAAACCCATCTCCTGTCAGGCTGCCTATGCCGTGATGGGATTTGGGTATTTTATGTCTCAGTCTTCTGGGAATCTACCAAATACGGGGGTGGAACCACCCCTTGAAAGCAAGGGCGGAAATCCCCAAGGCTCTCAGCCCACCATGCTGTGGTATGGCTCACTTGTGTTCTGGACCAGCCTTCTCAAGAACGTCCTCACCCAGATTCGTCAAAGTTCAGATTCCCCTCTACGGCCGGGCATAGGTGGCGGGAGGTGGCACCCCCTGTGTGGGTGGACAGGAGGGATGGGGCAGTGGTAAGCACAGTGGTCCAGGCAGGAGACCTCAAGACGAGCTCTGTGCTGCTGCCTTTCTCCAAGGCCAGCCTGCGGTTTTCCACAGCCCCTCCTCCAGCCAGGCCAGGCCTCTGTTACACAGCCTCAGTCTTGTTCTGTAGTCATCTGAGCTCAGAACGATAGTGAACACTTACTGAGCATTTATTATGTGCCAAGAACTATTCTGTCTGCAGGAATTAACTCAATCATTGTGACTTCTACATAGATGAACATGGGGTCTGAGAAGAACAGTGCTGTGTCTTCATTCCCGGTCTGAGGACTCACGCACGGCCTTCCTTTCCTACCTGACTACATGAGCCAGGGCCTCCAGTGCCATGGTGAATGGAAATGGGAAAAGCAGGCATCCTTGTCTTGTCACCAGTCCAGGAGCAGCGAGTCTTCTTCAGTTAAGCACAAGGCTACCTGTAGGGTTTTTATAGATGCCCCTATCCAGTTGAGGAGGTCTGCTGAGAGTTTTCTCTTGATCATAAATGGGCATCATACTTGTTAAAAGTTCTTTATACATCCTGTTGACATAATCATATGGACTTCCCTTTTGTGGTCTGTTAATGTGATGAATTACACTGAGGATTTTATATAGAATTATTCCTTCCCTAAATGTTTAGTAGAATTTATCAGGGAAACTTGTACCTTGTTTATAACGTTCTCTTCTCTTTTTGAGTTGTGGTGTCGTCTGCAGTGAAGTGTAGTCTTTCGTGCCTCCTATTTGTGATTTTGTCTTTTTTTCTTTCCTGATTGTCTGAGAGTTTTCCAATTATACTCATTTTTTTTTTAAAGAACAAGCTTTTGGTTTCATTGAGTCTCTTTGCTTTTGTTTTCTATTTCATTGATTTATGCTCTTTTCTTTATTGTTTCTTTCCTTTTGCTTACTTTGCTTTTAATTCTTTTCCCCTAGTCTCTTACAGTTGAAGCTTTGGATCATTGACTTAATACTACTTTTTAGTATAAACGTTTAATGCCGTAAATCTCTCTTGAAGGATTGTTTTAGCTATTACATACTGCTAAGTTTGGTATGTCATGTTTATTCATTTTCAGTTCAGAATATCTTTTTATTTTCTTTGTGACTTTTTCTTTGACCCTTGGGTTATTTAGAATTGCACTGTTTAATTTCCTAATATTTAAGGATATTTCAGATATCTTTTTACAAAATTTTTAGTTTAGGGGCACCTGGGTGGCTCAGCAGTTGAGTGTCTGCCTTTGGTTCAGGGTGTGATCCCGGTGTCCTGGGATTGAGTCTCACATCAGGCTCCCCACAGGGAACCTGCTTCTCCCTCTGCCCGTGTCTTTGCCTTTCTCTGTGTGTCTCTCATGAATAAATAAGTAAAATCTTTAAATTTTTTTCTAGTTTAATTACTATTGTGGTCAAACAGAAGACTTTGTATTATTTCAATCCACTACAATATATTAAGACAAGAGTATGATTTATCTTGGTAAGTGACTTATATGTACCAGAAGACATTTTTTGGGTGGAGTTTTGTAATTATGTCAAATGATCAAAAAAGTTGATGGGTTTGTTTGGGTTTTTTACATTCCTGCTGATTTTTAGTCTGCCTTTTCTATCAATTACTGAGAAAAGAATGTTCAAATTTCCAACTATAGTTGTGGATTTGTTTATTTCTCCTTTCACTTACATTAGTTTTTGCTTCTATCATGTCATGTATTTTGAAGCTCTATTCATAGGTGCACATACATTTAGGGTTGAAATGTCCTTTTGCTGAATTTATTCCTGTATTATAAAATGTCTCTCTTTACCCTAGTAATTAGTCCTCATTTTGGAGTCTACTTTGATGTAGTAACTCCAGTTTTGTTTTGATCAGTGTTTGCTTGGTCTATCTTTTTTCCAGTCCTTTACTTTTACTCTCTCTGTGTCTGGGGATCCCTGGGTGGCTCAGTGGTTTGGTGCCTGCCTTCGGCCCAGGGTGTGATCCTGGAGACCCAGGATCGAGTCCCACATCAGGCTCCCTGCATGGAGACTGCTTCTCCCTCTGCCTGTCTCTCTGCCTCTCTTTCTCTCTGTGTCTTTCATAAATAAATAAATAAAATCTTTTAAAAAATCTATCTGTGTCTTCATATTTAAAGTGTGTTATGAGGCACCTGTATGGCTCAGTCAGTTGAGCACCCGACTCTTAGTTTTGGCTTGGGTCATGATCCCAGAGTCATGGGATTAGGCCCTATGTTTGCTCCACACTCAGTGGGGAGTCTGCTTCTCTCTCTTTCCCTTTGTCCATCCCCTTGCTTGTGATCTCTCTCTCTCTCTCTCTTTCAAATACGTGGATAAATCTTTTTATATATATATGTCTTTTAGAGGCAGCATATAGCTAGATCTTGATTTTTTAAAAATCAAATATGACAGTACTTTTTAGTCAAAGTTTTTAGTTTTTAGTCAAAACTTTTAGTCAAAGTTTTTGGACCATTTATAATTAATGTAATCATTGATATGGTTGAGTTTAAGTCTACTGTCTTGCTGTTGCTTTTATAATTCTTCCATTTGTCCTTTATTCCTGTTTTTTCTTCCTCTGCCTTATCATGTATCAATTATTTTTGTGCTTCCATTTCCTTGCTATTGCTGGCTTATTAATACTTCTCATATTTTTAGTGATTAACCTATTTTATTGTAAACATAAACATGTTTTACTGATTTTAATACATCATAGTTTATCTTAAAATACTATACTACTTCATATGTGGTGTAAAGAGTCTTAAGCTGTGTATTCTATTTTCTGACTCCTTTCCGTTGTTATATATAGTTGTCATGCATTTTATTTCCACATTTTCTAAACTCCACAATACAGTAAAAACTTTTCTCTAAAGAGTAAACATTTTTAAAGAGATTTCAAAAGTAGTAAAAATGTGTCTCAATTTACCCACATAGCTATTATTCCTAGTGCTTTTCATTCCTTTGTGCAGTTCCAGATTTTCATCATTTTCTTTTATCTAGAGAACTTCCTGTAACATTTTCTTAGGCAAGACTGCCAGTGATGAATTAGCTCAGCTTTAATTTGAAAAAGGAATATTCTGCTTTCATTTTGAAAGATACTTTTGCTGGTTATAGAATTCTAGATTGACAGTTTTTCCTCTCAGTGGTTAAGGTTGTCACTGTGTTCTAGTTTGCATATTTTATGATAAGAGGACTGCCACTTTGCCTTTGTCCTTTAGAAATGTCCTTTTTCCACTGGCTGTTTTTAAGGTTTTTAAGATGTCTCTTCTTCTCTCTCTCTGCCTCTCTCTCTCTCTCTCTCTTTTGAAGGGGGGCAGAGGAAAGGGAGAGAAAAAATCTCAAGCAGGCTCCACATCCAGTGCAGAGCCTGATGCAGGGCTCACTCTCACGACCCTGCCATCGTGACCTGAGCCAAAATCAATAGTCAGACACCTAACTGACTGAACCATCCAGGTGCCCCATAAGGTTTCTGGTTTTCAGAAACTTGGTTATGATGTGCCTTTGTGTCAGTGAGCCTCTTGCATCAGTAGGTTTATAGGTTTTGCCAGTTTAAAAAAAAAATTTTATGATTTCTTCAGATATGGTTTTCTGTCCTCCCTTTGGGGGGGGGGTGTCCTCCAATTATACATATGTTAGATTACTTGATGTCATCCTACAGCTCACTAACATGTTTGTTTTTTCAGTCCTTTTGCTCTCTTCTCTGTATTTTGGATATTTTCTATTGCTATATCTCCAAACTCACTGACCTTTCATCTGTCATGTCTGGTCCCCTGCTAATCTCATTCATTATATTTTCCATTTTAGTTACTATATTTCTTTTTCATTCTTAGAAGTTTCATTTGGGTCGTTATATTTCCAGCCTCATTATACTCATATTTTCTTCCACATTCCTGAGCATATCCAGTATATTTGTTATAGTAGTTTCAATATTCTTGAATGCTAATTGTGTCATCTCTATCAATCTGAGTCATTTTCTGAGGATTAATTTTTCTCTCCATCATTGGTCACTTTTTTCTGTGGTTGTTTTTTGTTTTTGTTTTTGTTTTGTTTTGTTTTTGTTACTTTGTTGCGTGACTTTTTTTTTTCTTAAAAAGTGTTAGACTTTGTCCTGGCATATAGTTACTGGGGATCAGTTTAATCCTTTCAGTGCCTACTTTTTTGCTTTCTTAGGGTGAATTGGAAGCTGCCTTTTAGCACCACTACTAAGATACTCTCTTTCTGAGGACACTTCCTGATGCATTTATTATAGGATATATTCACCCTGGCTTGTGGGAACATGAACTCTTCCCAGCCCCATTAAAACTCTGAAAATTGTCTGGCCTGCTGCTTTGTGGTGGTTCTTTCCCCAGCCTCATGGAGTTTAATTCCTTGTATGTCTGTATCCATATTCAGCCAAAGATTTAAGGATATTCCTTTCAGGGGCACCTGGGTGGCTCAGTGGTTGAATGTCTGCCTTCGGCTCAGGTCGTGACCCGGGGTCCTGGGATTGAGCACCATGTTGGGCTCCCTACTCAGCGGGGTGTCTGCTTCTCCCTCTCTCTTTTCCCCCATCTTGTGCTGTCTCTCTCTCAAATAAATAAAAATCTTTTAAAAAAAGGATATCCTTTTTAGATATCCAGAGCTCTTTCTGATATTCTGTCTGGAACATTCTAGCTGACTCTGTCTCCCTAAACTCCAAAAGGGTGGCCTCTGTGTTCTCCTTCCCTGTGCTGCAGCCTGGAAAATGAGTCTAGGCAGTAAGGTGGACAAATTGTGGGCCCCCCTATACCTTATTTGATTCCTTTCTCTCAGGAACACAATCTTGTCCTCCTGTTGCCCAAAGCCTGGAGTTATTTGTTTCATATATTTTATATGATTTTGCAGTTGTTTCAGACAAGAGGAGAAATGTAGTCACTCTGTCATGGCTGGAAGCTGTCATAGCTGAAAGCAGAAGCAGCAGTATATATACTTTCATTATGCTTATTTTAAAGATGAGGAAACTGAGGCACAGAGATTAAGCAGCCTGCCCCAGAAAACATTATTCTTAGGTGGCAGAGTCCAGGTTTGACTTCTGGTCAGCAGTCTCCACTTAACTATCAGCTCCTTGAGGTTTGCCTGTCGTGTTCCCTGCTATATCCTCGGCACCTAGGGCAGCACCTGGTACCCGGCACTGGTACTCAGTAAACACTGTTGAATAAATAATTGATTAACCAATCTGGAATTAAACAGAGCTCTTCTGGGAAGGAGAGAGAGGGTACTCAGCATTTCTTATAATGCACCCCCATGTTTTATACAATCCACCTTAATGGTCCATGCTGATTAGCAAGTCCTGGGATCTCCAGGCCCCAACATATTTCTTTACCTACCCCTGCACACACCTCAAAGATATTCCTATGTACAAGCAGCAGCTGCCACTTTCTAGTACCAAATCAGCTGTCTGGCTCCCACATTGAAACATATCATTTTAATCATGCACTTTCAAGCCAGGAAGCCAATTTGCATTACAAAAGTCAAAAAATGTTCCCCAGTGGCGGCCATGCAAAAAACTTGGCTTCTTTTTTACTTTTTTCTAGCGTGGAAGTTCTGGACAAGTAGGAGCTCATCTTGATCTGAGTCAGTGCCACACAGAAAGAAGGCAGGGGAGACAACAAGTCATCTGGCACAGCATACCTCCCTCCAAACCTCCCTGTTTCCTACCCTGCATTTTGGGGGGATGGTGGAGGAAAGGAAGCCAAAATTCTCTCAGTCGTCCCCTTATCCAGAACCATAGGTCTGTTTCAGATGATGGCAGAGCAATTGATTGAAAATTATATGCCTATTTTCACATCCGCATAATTTTGCATTTTTACTTAATGGCCAAATCAACTCATTTGGATTCTCTTGCTCTGTCTCTTCCCTCCTGCTTTGGATGGATCATAAAGGTCTGGCTCAGCCTGGAAAAAATGGGCCATTTCTTCTGGTCTTGTTTCTATGGGGCAGATTGAGCTCTTTTGGGGAGACTTCTGGGCTCATCCTGGTCCAGCTTCCCAGAATTCAGTCCTTTGCTCCACACCCCACTGCACTGTGGCCTGGATGATATCTTCATCAGCTGAGGTCCATGCCCAGCTGAGGTCTGTGGAGGAAGTGGAGGAGTCAGAGACTGCTTGTCAGGAAGGTTTCAAGCAGACAGGCTGTTGGGCCGCCCTGCAGACAAGTGTCTCTCTGGGGACTAAGCTGCTGTCACTGTGGGTAATTGAATTCCTGCTCCCCAGCAGGACAAGTTCTGGTAACCTTTAGGATTAATTGCTCTCGCCGACCTCAGCTGCCTCCTCTGGCTGGCTGTCTTCCCCAGGCTTGATCAGAAAGCCCCAGGGGCTCAATGTCGGACACTGTGTGTTGGGACAAGAGTGTGAAGTGGGGACTTTTTGATCTGAGCCTTGAGAGATTTCCCACAGACACTTGCAGAGGCACCCCTGGATGATGCTGGGCTTCACTTTTAAGACAAGATCCATTTTATGCCATAGACCTTCCATAGGTGAGGCTAAAGGAACTCTAGTTGATAGTGATCTGAAGTGAAAAACCATTAGAAAGAAGAATGCCAAGCTGTCAACCTCCTCTCTTGCCAAGAGAGTGGCAGTGGCTGTCTCCCACAGTGGGATAAAGAGGGTTTAGGAGTATCTTATGGCGAAAGGCTATGGCTGTGGCTCATGGGCCACTGAAAAGTCATCCTTACTGTGTTGTTCACCAGAACATAGCATCTAAGGTAGAGAGACGGGAAGACACTGCCATGGTGCCATCTCCAACAGTGCAGAGCTGCATGACTACTCGCATTCCCGATGGCTAATATCCATTGTGTCCTTTGCATGATGTAGGCACCTGGCAGATGCATTACTTCATTTAATCCACGCACCAGCCCGAAGAAGGGTGAGGTGTCATGATCCCCACCTCATAAAGGATAAAATGGGTGGAGAGATGTTAACAGTGAGGGGCAGAGCACTGCTACCTGGAAGACCCTTCAAAGCACGATGAGTCTGCTGCCGGGCCAGACCTTCTCTTGCTCCTGTCCTCTGAGGTCTTGGCGGTAGAACTTTTCCATTTCTTTCTGGGTTTGGGCAAGGGGTTGGCAGCGACCACGGCGACACTGAGGTTTCCTCCTCTTCCCCACATCTCAGCAGAGTTTGAAAGTTTTAGCCTCCGTGGATCTTTCAGAGGAACCACGTGGTGGTTGCAACACTGGAAGGCCTTTTGCTTTCCCTGTTTCCATTGGCTAGCCGTAGCTGCCCCCTCCTGCTGATCAATAGTCCGTCAATGAGCAGATAGACACGCAGGTGGACTCTGTGCTTCAGTTGGATGGGGCAGGGAACCCCCACCGTGCCCATGAATCGGGTCCTCCCACACTGACCTTCATTTTGCGGGCTCTGGCACTTTGCACTGAACAGTGTGTCATTAGGAGACTTTCCTGGAAAGCCTGATTGGCCACTCTGTTGGTTTCCCGGGCCACCTCCCCTCCCCCCAGATGGCAGTGGACGTTGCCATGACAATGTAACTGGAAGCAATCGCACCTATTGTGGGGCAGGGATGTTGACTTGCCAGAGAGAGCTGTGTGGGGCTGGGGAGAGGATGAGAGAAACATCGACCTCCTTGTGCCCAGAGGAAAGGAAATTAATTCAGAATTGAGGAGCCTGCCTTCCGAATTTGAAGTCCCAACCCAATGACTATGGAAACTTTATTTATACTCACCAGGTCACATTATTTTCTCCTGACACAGTCTTACCTAAATAAATAAACACATAAATACATAAGAGGGCACAGGACCAAGGCTTTTGACTCAGTTTGAACCAAAACTTCGCCTCAGAGATGAGAGAGGCCTTGTTAATCTAGTATTTTTTTTTTCTTTCCTGTCTTCCTTCCTTCCTCTACTTTCCTTCAACACACAACAGCACGACCTCTAAAAAGTTGAGGAAAACAATGTGTGGCATTTCCAGGATAACCCAGGAGAGGAGCTCTGATTTATTTTTGAGGCAAAAAAATAAAAAATAAAAAGGCATTCAATTAAGCCAAAGAAAGATTCAAACAAATCGATTGTCAGATTGGAAAGCACTGAAACATGGGAGCAGGGTGAAACCAGATGGATGTTGGGAAAGCTGCTTAGGAGGCAGAAAGGAGACTCTCTGGGCAGGGAGGGAGCACCAGCCTCAGAGCCAGAGGGCCTGAGTCTCAGTTGCGCTGTGACCCCAGCATGAGTGAGGGAAAACCTTCTAGTCAGACTCACAGCAGGGTCTGTTCCTGTTCCTGGCCCTGACACTTACAGGTGTAAGCGTGGGCAAGCGACCTAGCATTTCTTTGCCGTTGGCTGGCTGGCAGAGGATTACATGAGCTAACTCAGAACATTCTCTAAGCATTAGCTGTTATTTTTACTGTGCCCCTTGAACAAGCTCCTTTACCCCTCTGAGCCTCAATTTACGCTCTAGTGAAATGAGGATTCTGTTGACCTCACAAGCAAACATTTGTGAGGATTAAAGAAGCTACTGTGTAGGAGAGGGCCCAGCTGCCACCTTCCAGACATACAGTGAGTGCTAAATAAATGTCATTCAAATCTCAACCTATTACTCTAAAGGCAGAAGGAAGTAGAGAGGATCCCAAGATTCTCAGCCATCCATTCTTCTGGGCCACCCCACACAGAATATACCTTCAAAGTGCCTCTGTCAGACAAGTCTTCATTTTCTCCTCCTCAACCATCAAATATTTGCAGAGGGCTGAACTTGGCTAGGTGCTGTGGAGAGTCCCGAAAGTGCAGGATGCTTTGCAGGAGGACAAGGGGAAAACAAAGCAGGTAAAACAATGATGTCTACACAACGAACTGCAGAATCTCTTGCACCCTAACTGTGTTGGGCCCCATAACAGGTATTCTATGAATATTTGTTGAATGAATGAATGAATGAATGAATGTCAAGTAGAAAGACCAGGAGATGCTACAACTGGGGCTGGGAACATTATTTATAGAGGGCCTGAGTCCATTGGGTGCTAGAATGGTTATGCAGATGGGCAGAGGGGTTGGCGTGTGAGCAGGCCTTTGGAGTATTGATATAACACTTGCACCTGCTTGTCTTCATCGGGGCTCTGCTTCTCAGTGCCTGGTCCTCAGACGGCAGAGACCCAAAGCTCTCCCTCCCAGTCCACTGGCCTGCCTTCAGCCCTGTTAGGTGCCACTTATCCACAGTGATATGCACATAGGAGGACTTCAAAGGGCATGTGGTAGTTAGCTATTGCTGTGTAACAAAGTACCCCAACACTTAAAACCAGAAACATTTACTATCTCACAGATTCTGTGGGTCAAGAATCCAGGATGGCTTCTCCAGTTGGATGCCTCTGGCTCAAGGACTATCATGTGATTGCAGTTAAGATGTCACCCAGAGCTCAGTCATCTGAAGACTTGACTCCTGAGGTCATTGGCCCATCTCTGTCCATCACCATGTGGCCTATCTCTTGACATGGCAGCTGGCTTCCCCCGGGAAACTGACCTGAGAGAGAGAGAGAGAGAGAGAAGAGAGAGAGAGCCCAGGATGGGCACTCCAGTCTTCTGATAGTCTTGGAAGTGAGATTCCTGTCACTTTTGCCTCTTTTTAATAGTTAGAAGCAAGTCTTTAAGTGAAGCCCACACCCAAGACCACCAATCAAAAAGGAAAACCACAGTGCATTGGATGCAGAGTCCTTTCCCCTGGGTTATTTTGCATATGCACAAAGCAAATGTGGCCTTCTATGCCTTCGGGGCCTGAGAACAACACCTGGGATTTCCTATGCACAAGCCACTGTTCCCTTGTGGTGATCAGTTCAGTTCATCCATCTTTATGGAGCACTCAAAGTGTGGCAGACCATGATGGGTGGCTGAACACAGGGACAGGAGCCCAGTGTGGGCAGGTATAGACCAGAGAGGGAATGAGAGCAGAGATGTCATCTCATAGAGGGAACTCTGAACCCCCGCTGAAGGACACGATGTTAGCCGGCAGTGGGGAGTGGGTGTTACAATTGGCCGGGACAGTGAAAGTAGTTCAGGGGGAGAGAGGTTGTAGGAGTGTGGGAGAGTCAGGAGCGTGGAAAGCCCTGGACATGGCAGCACCTCAGTTAAGACAGCAGCGGCTTCTCTAGTTCCCTTTGGATCCACCTCCATGGCCTGGTCAGACCGGACTCAGAAATAGATTCTCTGTTCACAGGTTGATCTAGAATAAGGAAGGCGTGAACAATCATAACCTCATCCCCCAATTCCAACAGTGAGGACAGAGGGATTGTTTCCGAGCCAGGGTTGGGCAGAGAAGCAAGGTGCAGGAAGCAGCGTCCCAAGAGAGAACCAGGCCAAGGCTAGGGCAACATTCAAAATTCAAGTCACTAGTTTGGTTCAATGAGACAAGAAAGATCTATGATTGTTTAGTTTTAAATAGTATAGTGATAACGCCAGGTATCACAAGCCATGAATAGATGACCAACTGCCAATAACTGGTCCTGACACAGGTCACATAAGATCAGAGAGGATGAGGCTTGTTTCCAGAGCAGTCTAGACAAGGTGGTGTCCTAAACAGACCTTACACCTGGGTGGGATGTGCTGTGTCACAGGCAGGTGTATCTGCCATCACCCCCGAGGCTAGGGGTCAGAGGAACTGAGAGGGTGGGCGCTCCGTACCCCCACATGCCCTCAGAGCAGGGAGTTCCCTATGTCTCTCTCTGCCCACTTTCCTAGCCTGATAGCTCTCTCTTCAAATTTAGGAGTCCAAGAAAGGAAAGTCAGCCTCCTCTCCGTGCGCCATCCATTCAAGTACAGCGCTCCCGTGGGTACTTCTGGGCCCACAGCCCCCATAACAAACACCCAGCTTGGAAGTGAGGAGCTCTGAAAGAGGCAGGACTCTTAGATTCCCTCCGGTTCTCTAGTCTGCTGGGTACATGCCTGCCGACAACTCATGCCCTTCTCAGAGCCATGGGGGTCCTCATCCGTACAATGAAGAGGCCTGGAAGAGTCAGCTGCTGGCTCCAGGTCAGAGTGAGACCCAGGAGCCTTCGCCGAAGAATCCCCCAGGTGTCTCTGATGCCACAGGTTCAGAGTCCAGAGCTGGGGGTACCATCGGGTGCCTCACTCACCATCACAGTAGGAATATTGGGTGTGTCCATCTGTCACTTGACTGGGGGTCCTCGGGAAAGGCAGGAACCTCTCCCCCTTCCCTGTGATGCAGAGTTCTGGCCTCTGCCCCCAGGGCTGTGACCATCAGCTGAAAGGCTGGTACAGATGGTATTGCTGCTTCTGTTATTTGCCTGCTGCCTGAGGGTTCTGGCTCTACGCTTCCACATTAGGGCATCCTGCTCTGTGCCTCTTGGGGTGCAGCACCCAGCACCCCATGCTACATGCTCACAGATGCCTGATCAAGGGGTGTGGATGGCGATAATGAGGACCGGGGCCTGTTCTGGTGCGTGCCTCAGAAATCCACTGAAAGAACAAGACCACGCAGTTTCTAAATCAGTCATTTGGGCTGGGTGAGCATGAAAGGCTCTGATGAGCCGGGACTGATTCATCCATTCTCGGCGTTCAGGGAGGCACGTGGAAGAGGTCCCCGAGAACGCCATGGACTTCCGGCATGAATAACACCGCCTGCCTCCCCCTTCTTCGCCCACGGGGCCATGCCCTCTGCAGGTGGCCTGGACACAAAGCCCGGGGCGGCCAGGGCCGGGGACAGGTCCACAAGGGCAGGCTGAGCGCATGTCCCCACAGCGGAGCCCCTGTCCTCCCCGCGCTGGATTATGTGAGGTCGCCATGGTGACTTCCTGTCCCTCCCCCACCCCCCATGTCAGGGCTCTGTCAGAGCTGATCTGTGGCAGGTGCAGACAAGAGTCTCTAAGCAGGGGCGGCTGTCACACAGGCCACCGCTGCCGCCAAGCATGGCATTGATCTCGCCTCTGCCCGTGCCCAGAGGAGAGGCAGGCTGGGGGAGGAGGGAGCCCTCTCTATATTTAGCTCCTGCACTGGTACATCCCAGTGGACAGCTTCGAACGAGGCTACCTTGCAGCCCAGCACAGGAAGGCTTAACATCCCTCAATTAGGCACACTCCCCAGAGGCAGTGTTTCACCCATTGAGAAGGTGAAAAAAAATAGGTAAAAAGGAAAGTGAGGGAGAACAACGCAGCCAAGCTGATCTGTGGCCATAAGGGGAACGTGCCCCTGCACAGCACTTTCACCCACCCATACCCCCATCCCTGGGCCTCCAGGATAGCCGAGGGGGCTGCCCAGGCAGGCGTCAGGAAGTGCAACAGAAGCATCGGAGACCTGGCCTCCCTGGATTGTTGAGCAGTTTGGTCCCTGAGACACATCCAGAGCAGGAGTGTCTCCAGGGGCACTGAGTGTTGGCCCCAGGGTCCTAGACTGTGACCATGCTCTGAGGCTCCACATGTGGAAGTGGGCACAGGAGGGACTTGGGTCACTGGGAACCCAGGTTAATGGTCTGATGACCTGGGATGTGCTCCGCACCTCCAGCCTCCTTCCCGCAAAGCCCTCAAAGAAATGTGAGAGACGCAGCATGCCAGGGAGCTGGGGAGCCGGGGACTGACAAATGGTTTCCGTGCTTGAATTCACCAGGTAATTGCATGTCCTTGGCTTTGCCTCTACTGTCCAGCCCCTTGGCCTAGCCTCTCCCATGGCCTAGACTGATCTCTCGCAGCCCTGGGCTCGTGGATAGGCCAGCACAGGACAGATTGAGGTGCCCGAGACCCGAGGAATGCAGGCATGAACAGAAGACACAGGGACAGACACAGGGAGGCTTCTGCGAATGATCCTACTATGAACTTGGCCGGGGTGGGGGGCGAGGGGGCCAAGGGGGACTTGTGGCACCAAGTGAAGGTGGGGTCCCCCGGCTCAGGCTTTGTCCCCCTCCCCAGCTAGTCTGTGTGGGGCACCATCTAGCAGGCCCGGCCCTCTTCGGGGATGTCAGTGGTGCCAGGGGAAGCACCAGGCTCCAAGTTCGTTGTCATTGTTCAAATTTTGCTCAACTGTGGCAATAGATGCAAATGACCCTGACGCTCAAGGAGCAAGTTAAAAGACCAGGAATGGATGCCTCTGCTCTGTAGTGTCACTCTGGGCCTTGGAAAATAGTGGTCCTCCCTGCACTGGGGCCGGCTCAGGAACCACCAAACAGGCAGCACATCCAGGGTGCTGGGCTTTATGGCGGCTGGGACATCTGGAACCTCCTCCCTCCCGCACAGCATTCATGTTGTGGGACCCTCCTCCTCCCCCCACCCCCTGCATGGCCTTTTCTGCCTGCTTACCTGGCAGTAGTAAGTAGGCACCAAGGACATAGCCAGGCAAGGAAACTGGCACATGCCCCGTGTTCCCCCTGGCCTGATGGTCACCAGGCTCTCAGAGACGGCGAAGCCAGGCGGGGTGTGTGTCACAGACCGCTGCCAAGGAGCACGAGATCCCCCCACCCCCGGTCTGGGCGGCCTGGTCCTGTTCCAGAACATACTGGGTAAAAGATTCCTTCTGGCCATCAGGGTCTGTTTCTCAGATTTTTCAGCCTATGCTCATGTCTATACATTAGCACTTATACAGGCATGTGAATATATTTACTGTGTATTTGTATGTCTGTACGTGTAAATAATCTCTTTAAAAATATATATTAATAGCAAAGCACTATACTGCTCTCTAAAGTGTGTTGACTTTAGAAATGGACAGAGAAAGAAAGGAAGATGATCATGTTATTTGCCGAGCACTAGTAGATCCCAGGGGCATGTTAGGTGCTTGACACCAGTGCACGGAATTTATGTCCCATGACAACCTTGAAGCGTTAACGCCCATTTTGCAGATGGGAAAACTAAGGATCAGAGAGGTTAAACTTGTCCAGGGACATACTGCTGGGACAGGGCTGGCATAGCTCAGACTTGAATGCAAAGGACCTTTTGGCCTCAGAGTGAGGAAGCCATAGCCATGAATCACACGTAGCCTTTTCCTTGGGGGCATTGGTGCCACATGCCTCGTGCTTACGGAGTGGTGAGGAGACAGAGGTAGGAGTAGAACCGGCTCACCTCGGCATGGGGTGCATGCGGGAGGGGCCTGTGTCAGCTGCACTTCCTGCCTCCCATCCACCCTCGCCTGTGTCCCACGGTGCCTCTCTTCCACCTAATCGCTGTGTGTTGCTACAGGGTCTGGTGGACATGCAAGGCAGGTGCTACCGGGAGCAGGTGTTTCATGAGGTCACATGCTCCCACCTGCTGTTTCTCCATCCCTTTAATCCTTAAACCTTAGATTCCTTGACGTGTAGACGAAGTGCCCACTTAGTAGATGGTCTGAAGCCTGGGCTCACTCTGGGACCAGCCTCCCCGACACCGCTGATCTGTGTCCTGTGCTGTCTGGGGCCTGCGGGCCATGCACTGGGAGCAGGGATGCACCACCCCTCATTCACCTGCCGTGTCCAACAGGCTCAAGCAGCTCCATGCTTTAGAAACTCAAGCACTGGCCTGAGCGTCGGGATACACAAGACCCTGCTCAGCCTTGCCAGTGCGAGATGGAGCAGCCTGGGGTCCCTGTCCACTGCTGTGGGCTCTGTCCTCACTCGATGGTCTCTCAGTTCCCTTCCAGCACCGGTGCTGTAGGGTTCTTGTGGGACACAGGGCTCCTGGGGACCTGGACGTCAGGCCAGGGGGGACAGGCTGCTCTCAGGACAGTCTGATTTTCCAGTGTCGCGCAGCAGGGCGAGGTCAGGCTTGGGGGCCGGGCGAGAGGTTTTGCTGTGTCTTCAGAAGCGCCTCCCCAGGGAAGAGGAGGCTTCCCCGCCCCACACAGAGGTAGGCTCTGCATTCCGTGCTCTGTTTCAGCATTTATGGTCCTGAGCCCATTTTTAGGAGTTCTCACTCTCAGGCCTGAGAGCCACTCCTCTAATTCACGGTGTTTATCTCCCTGCCCCAGTGCCTCGCTGGGGGTCCGCCGCTGCACAGCAGGTGAGCTGTGATCATTTGCTCAGGACCTAGATGACAGTTTTGCACTGGGCTCCGGAATCCCATGTGAGTCTCTGGCTTGAGCCAGATGGCATTTCTGCTAACGACCGTTGGCCTGGCCTTTCTGAGGAGACAGCAACTCCGTCAGGAGGGTGGGCAGCTCGACTCCCTTCTCCTGGATCTAGCGGAGGAGCTCACCCATTCGGGGCATAAAGAGGTCCTCAGTGTGAACCTGTGAACATACTCGGAATGGCACACAGCACAGCACCGTTTGGCCTCCAGGGGCAAGTGCTCAGATCCTTCGGGTGCGTCACTATTCAGGTGTAATTACCCGACTTAGTATCGGTTCTGAGAACTGGTCAGACTAAATGCGAAGGTCCTGCTTCTGCGAAACAGCTACGGCAATAATGCTTCCTGTCGAATGCTGACCATGTGACCCCGTGGCAGTGAGCTGCTTTGCGACTGCTCGCCTCCCCTAGCACGGGAACAATCACGTCCACCCGGGCAGCTGGCAGGTGTTGGGCACTCCCTGTTTGGGAGGCAGGGCTGTCAGTAGCATACAAGGTAGACACTTCTATTCCCGCCGTTACAGGTGAGGAAATGGACTCGTCTCTGGGTCACTTCCAGTGGTCACAAAGCCCCTAAGCGGCAAGGCTGCATCTAAATCTCCTTGTCTTCCCTATGTCAGGGAAATGGTGCCCTCCCTGCCTGCTCAGGGTCATAGCTGGCTTCAGGGTGCAGGTTGTGTTAGGCTCCTGTGGACACTGGGAGTACCTCGTGCACTGGGGCGTTTGCAGGTAAACAGTCACCAGCAGTCCTGGACGTCCTCTCTGCACAGTGGGGGAAGGCACTGGGGCGATGGGCCTGCACTGCTCAGACGGAGTCACCCAGGCTTTCAGGGGAAGTAAAGATTTCTTTCTTGCCAGAGGGGATCCAGGGGAGCGAAGGAGGGAGGGAGGGTCTCCAGAGAGAGGCCCAGGGGCCTACGAGTGAGGTAACCAGCAGACCCGCCAACGGCCCTGATTGTCCTCTGCTCCGGGCCCATCGGACAGAGTCTCTGGGAGACCGTGTGTGGGTGTGGTGGTCCCCGGGGCTCCTGGGGGCCCGCGATGAGTCCCAGTCCGCTCTTCCCTCTCTGCCCCCAGGGTGTGCCCACGTGTACCCCTATGTAGTCAGGTGGCTGTTGTGTCCCGCAACTCCAGTCCTCTCTCCCCCTTCGCCAACACCCTGCACTCACACACACACGTGTTCATACCCACACTCACGTGCACACACGTGTGCTCACACACATCCTGAGGGGAAATCAGCTCTACAGGGTGAACGGGATTCACACTCCCACTGGGTTGGACCCACTGTGGTTGGCAAGAGAGCGGCAGGCTGCAGGAGCGGGTCAGGGTGCACAGTTGTGGGGAGCTTCGTAGACCTTTGTGCAGACACATCGCTCCCGTCACCAGGAGCCGGGGCACAGGCCCAGGGCCACCAATCTCCCTCACCGCAGGCCCAGCCTGGCCCCAGAAGCAGAACATAAAAGCTTTTTTAGACAGAAGTTCACCAGCAAAAAGGGAGGGAGACAGAGGATGGCAGGGGAGCAGGGTAACGTTTGCAGGGGCCTCCTGTGGCCTCAGCCCAGGCTTTGCCCAGTCCTCAGGAAGCCAGCTGCAGGGTCAGTGGGTATCCTTGTTCTGCAGGTGACACAAGCCGAGACTCACAGCAGTTTCGTTGGAACAGTGATAAGCTAGGGGTTGGGCCAAACGCAGGGAGAATCTGAGCAAAGGGTGGACAGTGACCCTGGCACATGCACATCACTGGCTCAGAGCCCCTGGTGCTGTGAGCACCCTACTGTTGGAGGCTCGGAAGAGGGGGAGACCCTTCTACCCCCACCCCTGGGGGAGGGACAGGATCGTGCCGCCGCCCCTCTGGGTCTAGTGACACAGCCAGTGTCCCAGGTCACAGAGGAAGGAATAGCTGAACTGGCAGGGCCCCTGGCACATACCAGGCCTTAAGCAGAGGAGCCGAGGGATCACGTCGTCAGGCTGGTGGTCCCGCAGCCCCATGTGGGGCGTGTGGCTCCTGGGAGGCTCCTGTGCCCCTGCTCTGACCTCTGCTTCTGGCTGTCACCTCAGCTTAGACCTCATCTCCCCGGGGAAGCCATCCCGACCCCCACACCGTGGTTTCTGCTCTTCTGTCCCCCATCCCCTCCCCCAGGACTCCAAGCTCCTGGAAGGCAAGACCCAGACTCTGTTTCCAGTTAAAGCCCCACACCCAGTAATAATAACTGAGTGAAAACGGTGCCCCCAACTCAAGCTGTCCACAGTGAGCACTCACCTCAAGTCACCTACCTGGTGCCAGACCCCAGGGATCCAGGGAGGAAGGGAGTCCTGGTCCTCAGGAGCCCGCAGTCAGGAGCCGCTTCCTGGGCTCACCTCCTAAGGATACCCAGGGCCAGGGAAGGATGCCCAGGCTGGGTAGGGACAGAGGTTATGTTTTATGGAAGGAGGGCTGCATTTGGAGACAGGGTGACCCCTGAGGTCCCAGGGCCTTTGGGGATCAAAGGCAAGTTTGGAAATGTAAGTGTTTTCTCTTTTACAAGTGATCTGTGTTTATCCACCTTCAGATTCCTTGTGGAAACAAGGTGCTCAGTGCATTCCTCTGTTCCGACCCGGGTCTGGCGGCTGGGACCAAACGTCCTTTACTTTGCTGTTCCCTCCCCATCTGTCTACACCCCTAAGCCCACAGCCACACCTACACCCAACCTCCCTCGCCTGCATTGGGACGGTCTAGCCCCTGCTGCATCCAGACACCCACACGTGGGCCGATGTGCCCTCGCCTCCCCTAGCGCACCGCCCCAGCCTCCATGGTCCCGCATGTACTGGCACACATGTACCCAGCTCCACACACTCCCGCCCTGTACTCCCAGGTTCCCCCTACATTCATGTGGACACACACATGACACCACTGTGTCCCACACACACGACTAGAGGCAAAGTCTGAGAGGTCACTTGGACTGAAGTTTGGTCAGTTTTCTGGAGGGAACAAACCGTGGAAGGCAGGGAGGACTCCCCACCCAATGTCCCCAGGCTGTGGGGACCACCAAGAAGTGGGCAGCCAGGCCCCAAGGCTGGGAGTTCAGTGCCATGCAGTTGTCCTATTGTCACAGCTGAGGAGCTGGCAACCCCCAGGAAACCCCACAAACCTCAAATGTTAGCAGGAATTTAAGACACCTGAGGAGACCCTGGGCCAGGTAAATGCTAAGCAGGGGCCCTCACCAGCGTGCACACCTTTGCTTCATGGCATGTGTGCTCTGGCCGGCCAGCTTGCTCAGTGCTGGGGAAGCAACAGCACCTGAGAAAGACCCCAACGCCCTCAGGAGTTCCACCATCGGCTCATAGGAGCGGTGTCTTAATAACCGTCACTAACAAGGGCACCAGGTGGCTCAGTCGGTTAAGCATCCAACTCTTGATTTTGGCTCAGGTCATGATCTCAGGGCCATGAGATCAACCCCACATCGGGCTCCAAGCTGGGTGTGTGGCCTGCTTAAGATTCTCTCCATCTCCCTCTGCCCCTCCGCACCCACACACACCCTCTCTCTGAAACAAAACAAAACAGAAAAAGGTTTTTAAAATAGTAGTTCCTGAGCTTTGCAGTGTGCCAGGAACCTCCTGCACCATACACACACCTTAATGCATCTAGTCCCAGTAGCGACCCCATGAGGAAGGCACTGCTAGTTCCCCCACTTTCCAGAAGGTCAAACCGAGGCACACGGAGACTATGTGACTTGCCCAGCACTTAACAGCTGATAAACGATGGAGCCAGGATGTGAAACTGGGCAGCCCGGGATCCCATGCTCCTGAAGGGTAAGCTACCTCCTGTCCTGAGAGTCTGCAGAATGCTTTAAGCATGCTCACTCCAGCCCACCTGAACCCACCAGATGGCCTCGGACCTGGTCCTAGTTCCTCCCATTTTACACAGAAGGAAATGGAGATGCATTGGTGTATCCTCTACCTGACAGCTGACCAGAGACTGCAACTCTAGCCCAGCTCTGTGACGTCGGATGGCACTGCACATCCTCTGTCCATACCAGGCCCAGTCACTGGCTCCTTCTGGGCCTCAGTTTCCGTATCTGTAAAACAAGAAACAACCCTGCCTGGTGTCCCTCCTGTCCTCCCTCCAGACCTCCCTCCTATCCTTTCTCCTGGTCTCCCAGAGTATGGAGCGTGGTGTCGTGTGTAAATCAGGAAGTAAGGCCAGTTGAGATCTGCTGGGTGAAGAGCGAGGAGCAGGCCCCTCCGGTGCCTCCGTCATGGTTTCAGCACATTCACCTCAGAAGTCTGGGAGGCAGGGGACCCTGGAGCCTGCTGGTCAGGTCAGCCTCTGCTCTGCCCAGCGGCAGCTGCACTCCCTGGCGGTCACTTCACCTCTCTGAGCCTCTGCTCCGCCCGCGGCCCGGGGACTGCTCACCAGGCTGTGGGGGAGGGAATGAAGGGCACCTTCCTGGTGGTCCCTGAAAATTACCCGCACTGTATACTTTTTTTTCAAAACTTTTTAAAGATTATATTTATTTATTCATGAGAAACACAGAGAGAGGCAGAGATACAGGGAGAGGGAGAAGCAGGCTCCATGCAGGGAACCCGATGCAGGACTCGATCCCGGGACCCCGAGTGGTCACGACCTGAGCCAAAGGCAGATGCTCGACCACTGAGCCACCCAGCGGCTCCATTTTTTTCCTTATTTTCTTTTTTAAAGATTTTATTTATTTATTCATGAGAGACACACACACACACACAGAGGCAGAGACACAGGCAGAGGGAGAAGCAGAGGGAGAAGCAGGCTCCATGCAGGGAGCCCGACGGGGGACTCGATCCCGGGACTCCAGGCTCACGCCCTGGGCTGAAGGCGGCGCTAAACCATGAGCCACCGGAGCTGCCTTGTATCCATATTTTAAGTAGGCTCCACATTCAGCTTGGCACCCAGTGTGGGGCTTGCAGTCCCCCCCCCCGAGACCGAGACCTGAGCTGAGCCCCGCAGCTGACCCCTGACCCCCTGAGCCCCCGGCTCCGTATTTGTGCCCTCAGCCCCGGAAGCGCCTGCACCTACACGGTGGCACCACTGCTCCCCAACTCCCTCCTGGCATCCAGCCAGGCCTTCTTGGAAGAAATGCATCTGCAGCTTGCCGTGGCACAGGCGGGGCACTGGCTGTCTCCTTGGCCCTCGGGGTTGAGGCGCAGCCTCCCCGGGGCCCTGCAGCCAGGTCACTGGCAGCTCCTGACTCACCTGCGCCACCCACCAGTAAGCTGGGAAGGTGAGTGCTTTAGGGAACGTGCCAGTTTGCTATCAGGGCCTGATCACTGGAACGCAGCTCCCCGGGGAAGGGAAAATGAGAAATATGACTAAACTGTCCTCCCACGCGGGCTGTCATTAAAACGGTGCTTGGTATGTCACAGATATTTTTGCTTCGTCTCCAAATAATTTATTCTTCCAACTTAACATTTTTTTCTTAATTTAATTTTTATTACCCCGTCCTCCACCTCCCTGTCGGTAGGCACTTTGCTGTGAGAGGCCAAGGGAAAGCGCTTGCCTGTCCTCCCTGTCCTGGCCCTGAGTGTAAAGGCCAAGGGGACAACCCCCACCCCCACCCCTGGCAGGCTGACGCAGATTCCTCCCCCCTCCTCCCCTCCTCCCCTCCTCCCTTCTGCCTTCCTCCTCCTTCTCTCCATCTCCCACCCCACCCCTGCCTGTCCTCCTCCTCCTGCTGCTCCACACAGTCCCTGAACTGGGGTGTCCAAGGCCCACCACGGCCCGTGCAGGCCCTGCTGCTGAGGCAGCGTCTCTTCAGGTAATTATTTCATCTGGCTTAGGGTCTACACTGCTAACTATGGCTCACGCGTGAGGGACGGGTTCCCAAGACAAGGGACAGAACCCATGGAGAGGCTAACACAGGTGGGGTGCACGCTGGGGCAAGAGGAGCACTTGTCGAATGTTCCAGGTGCCTTTTAGGAGGGACTCTATGCATGGAGCCTCCTTAAAAGCTTAGGAATGTTAACACTATCACCCCTGCATCCACCCCATACACACAGGCCTTATTTTCCAGCCTCACCACCTTAAAGGCCCAAGCTTCTGGTGGGGGCCTCTCCACACCTCTGAGCCCTGCTGCTGCCTCCATCTCTCTGAACACCTCCTGGGGGTCTTTTCCTCACAGTCCCTGGCAAACGCCTCATCCTCCTTCAAGCACCAACATGTCACTGTCTCTGCCAAGGATCCCCAGACCCCAGCTCCCCCTCCTCAGCCTCCTGCCTCGGGGGATCCAGGCTCCCTGCCCAGAGCTGCCCCATGGTCGCCTCGCTGTGTGGTCATGACCCACTCGCCTGCCTGTCTCCCCTGTGGGACTGTGAGCCCCCAGAGGGCAGGGACTGTCCTCCTGCACCATCATCCTGTGTGTGCTCTGCCCAGAGCAGCTACTCAGCCAACTTCTATGGACAGAGGACCTTCCCTCTCAGTCATCACTTCAGCTAAAAGCCAAGCGGGGCACTTGATGGGATGAGCACTGGTGTTATGCTATATGTTGGCAAATTGAACTCCAATAAAAAAAATTAATAAATTAATTTAAAATAAAATAAAATAAAATAAAAGCCGAGTGGTCTAACCACATTTGCAAACCTAAGGCTGCTCGCCGTTCAGGATCAACCTCGAGCAAAACATACCTCCTCCAGGACATCTCTAATTTGGAAGGATACTTGGCTGCGTCCCCTCCACATGAGGTCTCCCTGTTTCAGTTCCATGCCCCCCAGAATGTGGTTTCCAGCAGATCTCCCGACCTACTTCTCTTTTGTCCATTAATTGGCTCAGTAGATAGTTACTGTTGAGTTTTGGCTGAAATGTCAGAGATGCTGACCCTGAATGCCATGCCGAGGGCCCCCACTGACCCCCCCTGCTGTTGGTGTCTGAGTTGCATTATAGCATCTTTCACTCATATGGGTGTGGATTTATTTATTTTACAATCTTCCCCAGTACGATGCAGGTTCCAGGAAGCAGGGCCTGGCCTGGCCTGTCTCACACACAACTGCCTCCTGAGTGTCCGGGGTAGTGCCTGGCATGTGCTGGGCCCTAGGGATCATCCTGCAAGCAAATGACTCTTGAGCTTTTCCTGCATATGAATCACTGCTATCAGCAGTGGCCCTTCCCTTCAGAGAGCATGATGTCCTCCTGAGGCCTGCAGACCTCACGGAGCCTTGGGTAGCTGCCCCACAGGCCAGGGCTGTGCCCAGTAGGTGATGGATAGGTGCTGTCGGCACCAGAGGAGAGTCGGGGGGGGGGGGGGGGCTGAGCAGCAGGGCAGGCTTCCTGGAGGGCATGGGGACAGGGGCCAGCTCCGGACACTCCCCAGCCAGGCCTTTGCTGTCCACAAGCCCATACTCACCTCCTCATGACATGTCACCAACTGTTTGCTCTCTCAATTCCAGGCGCTCCTTCAGGAGGGTTGTTCCCAGCCCGCGTGCTCTGGGCTGCGGGACCCTGACTGAACTTCCATCTCTTAGGAGATTCATCACACAGCTTTGGGGTAGTCTTTTAGGACCTCTCCCACCCTGCGGCGCATGTACGCGCACACACACACGCACGCACACGTGCACATACACACACAACGTTGGCTACATAAAGGGAAGGGTGGTGTGTGATTCACCCTCAGTTCCCTGGAACCTAATACAGTTCCTGGAACACAGTAGATGCTCAGAAAGTTTGCATAGAATAGATGAAGATGGGGGCTTGTTACTTTCCCTGATGGGCAGGGAGGTCCTTAAGTACAGGGACCAAGTCACTCATTTATTTGGCACCTGTTTGCAGGTCTCGCCCTGTGCAGTCAGTGTTCTGGGCTCTGGGTACAACCATCAACAACACAGACACAACCCTCTGCATGTCAGGAGCTCACATCCTGGCTGGGGTACAGGCGAGACAGGGTATGTGAGCAGAGTGGTGTGTCTGATGGTGATCAGCGTAATGGGGATGGCAGAGCCGAGAGGGGAGGGAGTGTTGGGGGCACCACATCAGCGGGGCAGTCGGGATGGTGGTGCCCATGGGGGCTGAGGGCCCGGGTGCAGGACTCCAGCACGTCTGCCCATCTCTTCCAAGCACTGACTCTCTTCCTAGCAGAGGCCCTTCCCATCAGCTTCACACACCCCGTTGTTTCCTCTTCCCTGACCGATGTCCTTCCTTCCCGCCCCCCCCCCCCCCGCCCCACCACCACCTCCTGACGCCCAACAGACCTTCTTGGCTTCTCTTTGCCGTAAAATTCCTTGAAGAAATGTTCTGGTGCACCTGTCCCCATCCCCTTTCTTCTTCTCTGCCCTTTCTAACCTGACAGGCGCTGCCCATATTGCCCACGTGCCCGGCACCTTCAGGCACTCATGGACTAACCCTCCTCACGGCCCCATGATGGAGGTGGCCTCAGAGTTGAAGATGGAAGCAAAGTGGGGTGCTGGGGGCTCACTGGCTGGGCATCTGCCTTGGGCTTAGGTCGATCCCGCGGTCCCTGGATGGAGCCCCACCCACAACAGCCCCCTGCCCAGCAGGGAGCCTGCTTCCCCCTCTCCCTCTACTGCTCCCCCTATTTCTGTGCTCATTCTCTCTCTCTCTCTCTCTCTCTCTCTCTTTCTCTTTCTTTCTGACAAATAACTTTTTAAAACCTTTAAAAAAATGGAAGCAAAGAGGTAAAAGAACTTGCCCACAGTCACACAGCTAGGAAAGCAAAGCAGGATGTAAACCCTGGCCTGGTGGGGACCCAGACCTTCACTCCCATCACTGCACAGCTCAGCCTCTCCGGGCCACACCCCCTGACGCCCACGGCCCCTTCTCTGGAAAATCCAGAGGAGCTCACCCATGGCTCCCCTGTGGCCAGACCCCATGCCAGCCCCTGCCCATCCCCTTCCCGCCAGCTGGGCAGCACTTAGCACAGCCGGCCACTCCCTCGTCCTCCACATGCCTTCGTCCCCTGGCTCTGGGGGACACTGTGCCCACCTGGTCCTGCCACCCTCCCTTTCCCTCCCCATCCAGCCCCTTTGCTGGCTTCTCTGCCGGCCTCTCCCTCCCCACCCCGGGATGGGGACAGCCCAGAGCTGGGTCCTTCAGCCTTTCTTCCATCCGCACCTGCTCCCTGGCCCTTTTGCCAGCTCTCCTGGCTTCTGATGCTCTGCATGCCCATTCCCACATCTGTCCTTCCCTCACAGACCTCCTTCCAACCTGTGTCTATCTGAGTTCTTCCCACATCCCGTTTCAAACCCCACAGGCATCCCAGAGCCAACATGTCCAAACTGAACTGGTTCCTATCCCCACTGTGTGTGGCCCCAGCCTGCTTAACCCCTATTCCTTGTGCCTCTTGGGTGCTCAAGCCCAGAGCCTCGGAGGTGCCCTGAACCCTTCTGCTTGCCTCCCAGCCCACCTTCCATCGGTCAAGGGCTCCTGCTAACTCTCCCTTCGGAGGAGCGCGTGTGGCACCTGACTGCTCCTCACACCTCCACTCCCACCACTGATGTGAGCCATCATCCCCTCTGCCTTCCTGGAACATCCTCCTGAGGGGCTCCCACTTGCCTCCTTGATCTCTAATCTACTCTCATAACGGCAGCCAACGTGACCCGGTTACAACTTTGGTTATAGCATGGTTTTCTCCCATCAGGGCCCTCTGATGGCTGTCCCTTTCATCCAGAGGCAAAGCCTAGGTCTTCATGGTGTCCTCTGTTCGGGCTCCTAGGGCCTCTCTGAAGTCCTGGCCTCTTCCTGTCCATGCCTCAATACCCCAGGAATACTCCCATCCTAGGACTTTGCTCTTGGCTCTTCCCATTGCCTGGAACCATCACCCACAGATGCCTCATGGCCGACTCCTCCAGATGTCACCCTCCGGGTGGTGCCAACCTGGCCTGCCAGGCTTCCCACTCCCCCGTGCTCTGTGTTGTCCTCCATGGTCTTTTCACCTTCTACCATACCGTGTGCAGTGTTATCCTAAACACCGGGAGAGACCCTGACAGACCAATGCTCTGTAGGTGCCTACGGAGTGCTTACGTGAGTGAGGGCGATGCAGGTGGGGGGGGAGGTTGAGGCCTGGGTTGTTCATACCGCCCATGGGACAGCCCCACTGATAGAGCTACAGCATCTCCCCCTCCATACTTCAGGTAGCCTCCTGTGATGCATGGGGTGACCTGGGTGACCTGGCCAGGTTGAGCAGCAGGGTGCCAAGCAGAGCCCCAGCAGCCGCACCACACCGCCTCCGTCCACCCAGAGGGGCCCCTGATGTTGAGGTGGACTTGCAGCCCGGCTCTACGTGCCTCCTGCTGCTGGGGGAGCCACGGCAGGAAATAGTCGTGAGTCAGCAAGTCAGCAAGGCTGCTGTCAGGGAGGGACTGGGGTGGGGGGAGGTATTGCTTTGGGACTTGAGACAGCTGGAGGGCGTCCCTGTCACCTGCAGCCCATCACCCTGACCCCAGGGCTCCCTGCTTGCCTGCCGGCTGGTGTCACGCCCCCTTCTCTCCAAGGTGCACTTGCCTCTTCCCGAGGCTGCATCCCTCTTCTCCCCAGAGCCCCCCCACCCCCAAGCTTTCTGTCTTTCTGTCTTTGGGTTTCTCTGTACCTGAGTCTCTGTGTCACCTTCTGTGTTTTCCCCTGCATTCCGCCTTTCCCCATGTCCGTTTTGCTCTCTCCGAATCCACCCCTTCCTTGCCTGGAACCACCATTGTCCTCCCAGTCTGGCTGCTTCTCTTGGCCTCTGGCCTTTGGAGGCCACAGCCTGGCCAGTGGGCGTCCCCCATCTCTCCCCTCTCAGCCCCCGGCACGGGTTTCCACCCGAGACGATTCTGGTTGGTAAAAGCCAGCGGTTAGGCTAGAGCTGGCTCTCTGGTCCAGCCACATGGGGGGACCCTGTCCCAGCCCCACGGCCTCGGCTTGCCTGGTGCCCCACGGTCTCTGACAGGACCTGGGACTCTTCTGGTGAGAACCAGGGTGACCCTGTGCTACTTTTCTGAGGCCCCTGTGTGAACAGGTTCCCTGGGCAAGTCTTCCCTGGACTATAAATTCTCCCTGTAGCTCCTTCCCTCGGGCCCGAACTTTCTATTCCGGGATACTCCGAAGTGATTGCTTCTCATGGAAAGCCCTGCCTGCCTCTCTCTTTTCCAGCCAACATTTTCCAACAACTTTTTAAAACTGAGCACCAGCCTGTGCTTTCTTTGCCTTGGTTCAGCCAGTTTTAAACCTGGTGCACTTGCCAGCTCTTCCTTTTTCCACCCAGTCAGTGTTCACCTCTGCTCCTCCACAGTAGATGAACCGTGGGACACAACGAGGGGTCCTTTCCTTTGCAGGGCTTGTTTTGCTTGGAAATAGTGTTAAGGACTCGAAGGCAGAGAGCAGGTCCTTCTGGGGCCCCAGGTGAGGCTGAGAACGGGTTAGGTGGTTTCGTCTTTCCTCTCCCCCACCCTCTCTCTAGTACAACCACTGCTTGATTGTCTATTCTTGTCCTTCTCCTTGGAAAGACATCCTTTCCATCGTCCCACTGGCCAGAGGGCATCTGCTGGAAGCTTGTTCACACTCACATGGGGTCATGTCCATGGAGGGGCTTCCTGAATTGTGGGACAGACTCACTCACTGTCACGGCCTCCGCGGACGGGAGGGCAGCTCCCCAGGGCCTGGCAGTGTTCCCCATATGCTCCCTCTCCTCTGGCTTCTGACTGACGCCACCCTCACCAAAACCTCCAGTTTTGCTCCCAGATAAACATGAGCAGGAGCCCATTTGCCTCTCTTTCCGTATGCCTTACTCACTCCCTGGCCTTCTCACACGCCCGGAGCTTATCTTCCTAGAGGACTGTTAGGTGTGAGAAGCCTCTGGTGCATGTTGTGGGAGTTCCCTCATCATGCTGTGGGCAAGCAGCACTTCCACGGCTACCTTTTGGTGGTAGGCTCGCTGGCCGAGAATAGACATCGGAGTTCCACAGGGGCACCAGGTACAGATTGTGTCACCTCGGGCACGTTTCCTTAACCTTGAGAAGTTTCCATGTTTCCTTTTCTTAAAAGGAAAATGAAAAAAAAAAAAAAAAAAACAGCTTTTCAGAATGTTGTGAAAAGTAAGGGAGATTGTGCGGGGAAAGTGCTTATCATAGTGCCTGATGCTTTGTAAGTGCTCAGAGAGTGTTAGCTATTTTGTTATTCTCCTACAAGGCGGCCTTTGCATGGTTCTGAAAGGAAATTGGCCTCCCAGTAAGTTGAAGAGGGCTTACCTCCAGGGCCCGGAGCTATGTATTCAAAGGGTACCTAATCCCTCCTGCACAGGACAACTCTTCAGATGTGTGAGGGCAGCTTTCCTGTCCCTTGTAAATTATCTCTCAACTAATTGAAGTATCCGTGGCTTCGTCACCTATTCCTTATACTTTTCATGATCGGCAGGCCCCTCGCCATCTGGGTCACTGTCCTTTGTTCACACTTATCAATGCACTTCCAAAAACACAGCCTAGAGGAGCGAAGGCTTGGCTCCGAATCTGGTCTGAGTTGCCCAGGGTACAAATGGGACCTTTTTGGCCTCGATCTGGATGCTGCCAACGGTCAAAGCCTTCATCCGAGTCTGTCGGGTGTTTGTTAATTGGTTGATTTAGTGGCCAGTGACCAAGTAGAGACTCCTGATTTTCACACAGACCTCTCAAGTCCGTCATACATGCCAAGCTAATCTTTTGAACTAAGGCAGGAAGGATGTGCCTGTTCCGTTGCACTGTATTTATTTTGGCCCCAAATGTAGGTCAAAAATCTCTCTTTGGTTTCACTAATTGAAGAGCTGATGCGCTTCCATATTTAGAAGTCAAATAATGTAACAAGGTAAACCGTGAAGGGATCCCAGGCCACCTCCCCCCAAGACCCCACTCTCCCCACAGGGTAGTGACCACAGGTCCAGTGTCTCATGTCCCCTCCTGGGGCTTCTCCACACAGGTACAAGCCAACACCTATGTGGGGTCTTGTGTATCACCTGCTTCCTACACAAATGGCAGCTGCCCAAAAGCTTTGCCTTTCTCACCTAAGAATGTGAGAGACCCTTTCAAATCTCCTGTTGTTTATCCGACACAGCTTGATGTCCACCCGATTTATGATATTTATACACAAAGTAAGCATGTCGTCAGGGTCTTCATCTGTGTTGCTGATAGAACCGTGGGGCACCCGGAGGCCTGTCACTGTGGACATGCCCATCCCTAAACCAACCCTGCCGTGCACAGTATTTCACCAGTTTCTGTGCCACTAAATGGGCTGGTTCTCAGCTCATTTTGCTCCTTCTTAGAGATAATGTGCAGTGTGTCAAATACCTCACTAAAGAGACAGGTACGCAGGAGCTTCTTGATTTATCCGTCTACAGCAGTGGTTCTCAACCAGATATTTTCCCCGAGGGAACATTTGGCCACGTCTAGAGACATTCTCGATTGTCATACCTGAGTGTATTGAGAGTGGGGGTGCCACCACCAGCATCTAGAGGGTCGAAGGTACAAGATGCAGCTAAACAGCCTGCCCCACCAGCAAGCCCCTCTGTCTCCACCCACACACGCAACAAAGAATCATCGGGTGTACATGTCAACGATACCAAGGTGGAGAAAGCCTGACGTGGGACCTTGCCAAGATGAAAACACTCTTACAGATTAACTTGGTGCTACCTGAGCTGAATTAATCCTGTTGGTTCCTAATAATCACCATTTTTCAAAAGTTACATGAACGTACAACTTTTCTTTGGCAGGAGAGAATCCTCTGACTGAATGAAAAATCATCTAGACTCTCTGGTCCCTGGATTTGGGAAATGTTCCTCTTGTGGGGAAACAAGCTCCTCCGGGGTGCCCTGCTCCATGGAGGTAGCTCAGCGTGGGAGACGCCTTTCTAAGGTTTTCTCTCCTTTTTCCGGGTCTGCTCGCATTCCTGGAGAGGACTTCAGTTCTGGCCTCTCTCCCTGCAGTACCCTCCCCCCACCCCGCCCCGGCCAGGGATGGCTCAGCATCTCCAGAAAGTGAGGGAGTCTTACAGAAATGTCACCTACAAGGGACAGATGCAGGAGAGTAGTTCCCCTCCCTCTTCATATGTGCCTATTTCCCACAGAAAGATGTGTCAGTGTCCTCAGATAGACGTCACAAAGCCCTGGACAAATGGGAGGAGAAGAAAAGCACATCCCACATCACGTTAGACATCTGTCTAAAGAGAATTAAGCTGGAGCCTTCAAGAAGGAGCTGCTGGTGTCAGTGGAGCCCAGAGCCCTGGCTTCCCCTAGAAGACCGTGGTGACCAGGGCTCCCAGCCAGGCATGGTCCATCTCCCTCTTCACTGAGCTCCCAGTGTATCCCAAATGCTATTAGGGTCCTCTTCATTCAGGGATAAATGAAATGCGGACCCAGCTCTGGAAGAGCTTGCAAGATGCAGTCTATGTGGTGGGAAGGCGTGAGCTTGGGACAGATCAGCATCCGAATCCCAGGGAGATGGTGAGGTTGTGCTAACCCAACACCGGGTTAATGCCCGAAGTACCCACTTCTCTGTAAGAATGGGAATGGCCGTAGCGCGCTCCTGGGTGGACACACGAAGTGAGAGTGAGCTCGTGAGACACCCCTTGAGCATGGTGAGAGGTCCATGCAGTAGCTATCGCTCAGTGCTCTGATATCCTTGTGCAGATTTTCAACACGGAATCTGATAAGCGCCAAATAAAGGCACAAACGAAGGACGGCGGACACACAAAGGAAATGTCACTGAAGCAGTCAAAGCATTTTCGGACAACGGTGAACTTGGAGTTGTTGCCAGGCTGGGCTTGGAATCAGTCCCTGCCGGGTCACTCAGTAGCTGCATCGCTGCGGATGCTTCGTGCCTCGCCGACGACCTCTGTGTTCCTGCCTGTAAAACAGAGATGACAGGACCTGCCCAGAGAGCAGGAAATTAAGTCCGTGGTTATTGAGAGTCCGCGGTGGAGCTTCAATCAGGGAGACTTCTCGAAATAGGTGGCATTTGAGCCCAGCCCTGAGGGCTGAGGAAGGCGTTCATGAGGGCAAATCAGACCAAGCGCTAAGAAAGCAGGGAATCCCGAATGTCGGTGGAAGCGTCCAGGAACTCCGAGCAGGAGTTCTGGGTACCAGACGGACGTCGGCGCAGGTGGCGTCTCTGAGCCTCCAGGTCTTCATCTGCCAACAGAGGCGAGTCTTTGGGGACATAGTGCATGAGAGCACCTGGCTGGGCAGTCACTGGTGGCCCACGGCTGGGCTCCTTCCTGGCGCCGGAAGGCCAGGTGGGCTCGCTGCCGTCAGACCAGTTGTCTGGGCACAGGAAGCCATTACCAGCTTTTGGGAGAAGTGACATGATCTCAACTATTCCAGGCTAACACTTGGCAAGCGTGGAGGGAGGACGGTGAGGAGGGCACCTGGAAGCGAGGAGACCCGTTGGCCCAGGGACCTGGGCTACTGCTCAGGTCTTATCCTTCCTTTGCCGCGGACGTTGTGGCAGCCAACAGAGACTCAGGGGGCCCAGGCCACAGCCGGCCCGGGCCCAGACCCAGAGGGGAGTTTGCAGCTCTGTCCGCCCCCTGGACTCTCCCACCCCCCTCACCAGCTCCCCATGACAGCTGCGGCTCCCACCCCCGTCCCTGTTTGGAGCAGTGATTAATACAGGTTTAAAATAATCTTTGTCTTCTCCCTTTGTCCGCCCCCAGCACAGCCGCCTCTCGCCTCCCATCCCCCACTCCGCTGGCTGCACCCCAGACACCAGCCTCTGGTCCTGCCTGCCACCCCCTGTACTCCAGACCCAGAGCAGATACCAGAGCTTCACCTGCAGACCCTTTGTTGGCTCGGGACCCCTAAGCGATGTGCTTTGCAGGGGTGCTGGGCCGGGACGGGGAGACACTGGCAAGACCCGATCTGTCCTTGCTGACACTGACCTCCAGGGGCCCAGCAACCCTGCCTGGCAGACGCACAAACTGGTTGCAGAAGGCTCGGCATCACTCCAGTGTGGAGGGCTAGTCAGTTCTTCTAAGCTTAGGCAGGGCACCTCCCGCCTCAGTTTCCCCATTGGTCCTCCAGCTTTTCTTTTCCTTCCCAAAGAACTTTTTTTTTCATTTATTCATGGATACTTGTCAGTGGAGGGCACAGGTAATGTCATCTCATTAAACCGATGAAGAGAAGCAAAGCTCAAAGAGGACAGGTAGCTTCCCCTAAGGTCAGAGATGGAAGCAGAGGGCAGGGGACGGTTCCAAACGCAGCAGCTGTCTACCCTGGAGAGGCCACCTGCCTTCCTCCATTCAGAGCTGCTGGGTCTCCATTCATATCTCCTCAGTACATCGGGCACTAGTTACGCTCCTTGCTCTCCTCCTCTGCCTGGAATAAAGTCCACATGGTCTGAAACTTAGCAGATGGGAGCCCCTTCCGAGCTATGTGACGCCGAGGCCAGCATGGTGCTGCTGTCAGGCCCAAGCCCTGTGTGTGAAGATTCAGGGAAGGACTTGTGGATATGGATAAGGCAAACAGGACAATGGGTCAGATGGGAATCACTAAGATGTGGAGTTACAGGGTAAGGTAGTTCAAAGGAATGCAAAGATAGGGAGCGCACCTCCCATTCTTTTACAGAGAAGGAAGGGGAGGCCCAGAGAGGGGGAGGCAGCACCCAGAGCCACACAGCCTGGCTCACTGGGCTCACTACCCTGCCCACCCCAGAGGCTGCCCTGGCCTGCCCCTCTGTTGCACGAGGTGTAGGTGCTGCTGCCAGAGCCTTTCCCTCCTGGTGTCCTTGGAGGTGACAAGGCATAAAGAGAATTTGTTTCCCCGCACCCAGCCCCCTGCGCACAGTAGCCAGAGTCCAGGAGGGGAGGAGTGTGGTTAGGAAAGAAGGTCACATGTCGGGTGATAGGGGACACCGCCCCAGAGTCACACCTAAGAAGTGGGAGGAGCAAAGCCACAGGGAGGCGGCTGGTGGAGCATGAGCAATGCCACATTGGGCAGGAGCTCGCTTGGTTGCCGGGCTGGACTGTGCACCCAAGAACACTAGAGGCACTTTCTCCGCTCAGTATGCTGGGAGAGAGCCCATGAGCTCACGCCCGTGCCCAGACAGAGTTGACAAATGCCAAGTTAATCCCAGATTGCTTGCTTGGGATTAAAAAAAAAGATGGAGGTGGGGAAATGTGTCACTTTGGGTAGGAAAGGGAGACAGGAGTGTGTTTGATGGCCTGGATGGAGTCCGGCTAAATTTAATTTATTTAATGTTCTTGACAGAGACCTGGAGGGGGCCGTTCCTCTGTCTAAACAGTGACACATGGGGCTCTGGGGCTGGGAGACAGAGCTACTTGCAGCTGCCTCTTAGAGGAAAAGCAAGGAGAGGGGCCCCATTAGGAGATGGAGCAGAAGATCCAGGAGCACAGGGCCAGTGCAGCCAGAGGCCGGGGGTGACGAGGCCCGAGGCCAACCGAGAGCTCCCTTTATTAAAAAAAATAACAGTTCATTCTTTACATTTGGAATAAAAACCTGTTGTAATTACCTAGCAGTGGGAAGGCAATTTCCAAGCAGCTTTATTGTTCTGCTCCCCAACCAAATGTGCAGCGAAACATCCACCCGGGAATAGCAGGAGCGAAGACACACGGCAGTAACTATGATATTTAAATGTTTCCACAGTAGAAATTTCAATAAGGTTTAAATGAGCCATAAGTTGATTTCTCTCCGGATTATTTTTTTCCCTTCTCCTCCTTATTACTTAAGGCGTTGTGCTCCTGCACGGTACTTAGGTGGCACTAGCAAAGACGTCCTAGCAGGAAGCTTCAAAGTGTTAGGTTACCATTCGGAGTGCCCCTCTCCTAATCCATGCTCCTAATCCAGAGGCGATGGGCACCTTCCCTCCACCCAGGACGCCAGCCGGGTGAGCCCAATTCCACGGGGTATTACCTTAGAGCCCTAGAGGTGCCAGCCGCCCAGGCTGGCTGAACTCTGCTCAGAACCCCATCAGTCACACCTCCTGGTGTAGAAGCTGCCAATTCATAATCCAGTGAGAGTAAATAAGCCTCTGTAACTCACTTTATAAGTCCTCGATGATCAAGACCGTGTCTAGTATGCCCCTGCCGAGTCTAGGCTGGGTTGCCATCCTAGCAGTGGGTAATGCCTGAAATCGGAATGTTTCTCATCTCTCTAATTTTGGCATATGTGTAAATTCCTTGAATACCAGGCAAGTTCTAGGCTTAAAGGGGGATATGAAGAAGAGTGAAATATTCAACCAACCTCTACATATGCCATAATGGCTAAAATGTGTACAGCACTACTACAGGACAGCCACTGTGCAACATTGTCCACATGCACACACATACATATACATTAGTTCATTTGATCCTCACAACAACCCTAAGAGTGGTTACCACTATCATCAGCCTATTTCTTAGATGAGGAAAGCTGAGGTATAAGGATCTTAAGTAACTTGCCCAAGATCTCCTAGGTGGTCAGTCTCAGAGTTGGGATAGCCCCAGACGGTCGAGCCCAAGCCCAGTGCTGAGCCTCTCTACCCGTGCTGCCTCTCCAGCCTACCCCTGGAGTCGCCTACTCAAGTCTTCATTGCAGAAACATTGACTTGCCTTAGAATGAAAGTATTTGAGATCTTCTGGATGAGCCAACACTGGAATAAATGAGTGGGCAAGCCTGTGGTGATACTTTCCTCTGAGACTTTGAGGGGCTACAGAGACTACGTGTCTGGATAAGAGCCCCTCCTCCTGGTGGCACAAAACTAGCAAAGACAGCCCCTGTTGGAGGCAATCATTGTCTTCTCCAGACTTCTACTTACAACTGGACACCAAAGCAGGCTTCTCTCTGCAAGGCTGAGATAAAGCATGTCCAAACTTTCACACCATATGGTTCCTTTCAGCCCTTGCAGCACACACAGAGCTGGGAAAGAATGAAGAGCTCTGAGCACGGGCTTTAATTTCAAGCTTTGAAAACCAGGCCATATCTAGGAATATTTGGCTGGAAAAGTGCCTTCATGCTGAGTTTTCTGCTCCAGGCTGCATTTCTGGGACCATTAGGGTAATCCCTAGAAACTGAGAGGCAAGAATGTAAATGCATTGAGTCAAAACCATCCTTTGCACTCCGAAATCCGAAATCCGACCCACCAAGCTCCAAGCCAGGTCCCCACCAATGAATATTTACTCAGGATTTTCCAGAGACACAAAACCAATAGGATACATATAGATATCTTATAAGGAGTTGGCTCATACAGTTATGGAGGCTGCGAGTCCCAAAACCTGCAGTCTTCAAGCTGAAAGCCCAGAAGAGCTGAAGTCTGAGTCTGAAGGCCTGAGGATCAGGAGAGTTAACCGTAAGCTCAAGAAGAGCCGATGTTTTGGTTCAAGTCTGAAGGCCCAATTCAAATAGGCAGGAAGAGTTTTCCTATAATTTCCAGGAGGGTAGCCCTTTTACTCTATTCAAGTCTTCAACTGATTGGGTAAGGGCAATCACCTTGGGCAGAGGGTGGGGGTGTGCGGTGCAATCTGCTTTCTCAGTCTGCCATTCAGAGGTGACTCTCATCCAAAAATACTTTCATAGACCCACCCAGAATAACGTTTGACCAAGGGTCTGGGCTCCTCCTGCCCCAGTCAAGTTGACACATAAAATTAGCCTGGGTGTAGTCAGTCCCTCATTCTCTACCCCTTGCCGTCCAACTGATGTTCTAGGAAGCAGGAATGTGGGGGGAGTGCTTGGAGCATCCCATTGGCTCCCCTGATGACACTGTCCTTTCAGTTGGCTTCCTGCCTCTGTTGTGTTTGGCAGCCAGCTGCGCAGGTTCAAGCTCCAGCCCGTAACTGTGGGAGTGCCTCTCTCCGCCTCTTACACCCTTCCCTTCCTCCCCAGACACCACACTACCAGGATCAATGGAGCGGAGTTGCCAGGGATGGGGGAAGCATCCACATGTGGGTTCTGCCTGGGGTGTCAGCCCTACACACCCTGGACAAGAGGGAGCTAAAGTTGAAGCAGAGTCCCCATGCCTCCCCTTGGCTCCATGATTGAGCTTGTGCTGACTAGAAGGCCTGGGTCTTACTAGACATCGTAAGGCCATATTGTGGCTGGCAGGAGGGAAGCGCACTTCACACTCTGGGCTCAGGAAAGAGACAGGAAGAGGTTTCCTGTACATGCATCTCCACCTGCTAGGCTGAAGGTTGGCGGTGGCAGCAAGCCAGAGGAGATAGGACCGACTTCTCTTTCCAGTAACCCGTGATGGCAATGAGGTTCATCTGGGGGCTCCTGGCACAGGCACACCTCATCGTGCCTCTCCCAGCTGCGTGACCTAGGGCAAGTCCTTTCAACCGGCCATGTCTTTGCTTCCTCGTTTGAAAAAATGAGAAGAATACTCCATATTCTTACTCCATAGCATTGTTCTTGTGAAGACTAGATGAATTTGTGTGTATTTAAATGGCTTTTCAAAATGCCTGGCACACGGTAAGGCCTCCCCAGGATGTTAGCAATTATTAATATCCAGCAGCCTCCTTTTGCTTCCTGAGATTCGGGGATGCAGTTTTCTGCTCATGGAATACACACAGCCAATTTCAATTCCTCAGCTGCCCCCCACCCCCCGCCCACCCCACCACCAAATGAGGTGTGCTCTGGGGAAATGAGCTTACTCAAGAGGACGGCCCTTTGAATCATCAAAAGGATGATTCTTTCCCTCTGCCCTGAAGACTTGTCATGAGACTGGGAGGGTCCACGGCCATGGGCCTGGTGGTTTGCTGAGTACCGCACGCCACGCTCCGTTATCACACAGCTCCAGCACAGATAACTGGCAAATGGCTGTGGATCCCTGGTACACAAGGTAGAACCGTATCCGCTAACCCCTGGTCCCGCACTCCCTCCTTGGCACGGTCTTCCTTGGGTCTTCCTCACTCCCTTGGAGCACATCAAAAGCAAAGGCTCCTCTCCTTCCCTAAGGCAGCTCAGAGTCTTGTCCCTGCACCCCCATCCCCAGGCCCCACCCCACTTTTAAAGTGTGTGCACCCAGATGGGTAGCCAAGAACTGAGTGTATGGGGGCCCTGGTTTGATGGAGTTTCAAGCGTTTTGGAGGCAGGCAGATTTAAGACCCAGAGGATCCTCACCTCCTGCCCTCTGGAGATCACGGGTTCAGGAGTCCCTGCCCCTTTTCCGTGATTTTGCTCTCCAGGGTTTCAGTTTCCTGTGGTCGGATATGGTCCAGAGGCAGGTGAGCATCCTTCTGATGCGTCATCCTCAGAAGTCAGTACTAGCCTCATCCTACATCACCATGCCCCTGTCATTCACCTCACCTCTCCTCACGTAGGTATTTTATCATCTCCCATTGTCACAAGGCGAAGGGTGACTATAGGACAATAAGATATTTTGAGAGAGAGAGACTGCATTCATGTAATTTATTGTCCACTGTTATAATTGTCCTGTTCCATCCCGTTATTGTTGTTCATCTCTCACCATGCCCAGTTTATAAATTAAACTTTATTAAACGAAGACAACTGGTGAGTCCAGCACAGAGTCGGAAATTTTCTCAGTGCATCTGAGTGACTGAGGGGACAAATGAACAATAGGATCCTACAGATCAGGTGGATGTGGAGCTTTCCTCCCCGGAGATAGAAGGATGGTGAGGATCCTCCAGGGAGGCCTGGCTCTACATACGAGCCGGGCCAGGGAGTGAGTTTCGTCAACTTTATCTCCTCCCTCACTTCTGGGCATGAGACACAGAGTCACATCTTACTTCCTCTTTCTCTGCAATTCCCTTTGCTCTTCTTCCTCCCCTTTCCTTGTCTTGTCTGCTTCGGGAACAGCATGGTCAAAAGAAGCAGAGCAAAATCTGTCTCTTCCCCACCCTCCAGGTGTCTGAAAATAGTCTGTAATCCCAAACCACTTTTCCCCGGCCTCAGAAGAAGTCCAGTTTTAGAGCAGAGTGAACCTGCCTGGTTTTGTTTCCCTTGGGCACAAAACAAGTCAGGAGCAGGAGTCCAGGCAATGGGTCACTCGGGAACATCAGCTCGGTGGATCTCACCTGTGGGCCGGCAACCTGGCCAAAGGATAAAGCAGCAGGCAGGCAACCAGGAGCTGGTCGAGCAGTGCACTTCCTTGGCATGTGTGTTTCCGATCTTTGCTGCCATGTCCAGTGCCTACATCAGAGCCCAGGCAGGCAGGGAAGCTCACCAGCCCTGTTTTCCTGCTCTCTCCGTGCACATCTATCAGCCACAGTTTCACGTGGAACGGGGCTGCGAGGAACTTCAAGACTGAGATTATTACATTTTGTACATTACGCTCCTGCCAGAGCTAAAAATACCCTCCTGTTGGTTGCTAAGTGCAGGTCTAATGGTTCTCCTTAGAGGAAAGAATGGGATTCTAGTTCCTCTGAATCCAAAGTCTCCATGTCCAGGGAAATGCAGATGTGGAAATTGCTGGAGCTGACCCTGGAGCACCCCTGGGGGAGGAGGATCGAGGGGCAGGCTGAGAGTTCACTCCCCTGAGCTCAGGGAATGTCTCCAGGGTCTGGACCCGCAGAGGTTGTGGGTCCCTGGGGGGAATACAGAAGGGACTGTGGCTTCCATGGGGACTTCTCCATGGTGTGCAGAGCACCTCCCCCTGGACTCTGGCTTTCTGAATTTCCATTCTTGGCAGTGTCCCTCTTACTTGCACCCAAGAGCTAGTCCCCACAGGAGCACCGACAGTGTAGATACTTTAAAAGGGAAGAGACTGATTTAGGGAAATCCTGCAGGATCTTCCCAATAGCTGACCTGCCTTCCTGGAGACCTGGAAATGGGTCTAGTCTATTTCTTGCTTGATAAATTAGCACCAGACTCACCCAGCATGCAGCCACTCGACGCTGCTGCCTCCTCTCACCTGGCACAATACTCCCTTGGACTACAGACAAAACATTGGTTTCTTTTTTAACCAATACATTAGAACTCCTAACTCCAAGGAGGATTTAGGATTTGGATTGAGCTCCCCTGAGAGGCTGTCTTGGGGATCCACACATTGTAGCTGTCACCAGCTCCTAAGCACCGCTTCCAAGCCCTTCCTTTGGAAGCATATCCCAGGCCACGACAGCCCTCATTACCCCTCTGGAACTGGACTGTCCTCTCAGGACACTTGGTTCCTGCTCCGGAGGCTGTTGTCATGATATCGTCCTCCTGATTCTCTTGGACATGGACATCCACATGAAGTTGCCTTTCCTGGCGCAGGCTGATGAAAGGCCCTGGAGGTGAGTGTGAGCAGTTGTTTGGGTGGCAAGGGAAGCTGGCCCGGAGCAAGGTGTTTGAAGCAATGTCTCAGCAGCTCACAATGGAGAGGCCCTGGGGGCTAGTTAGATGTCATTGTGCCCGTGTGACTGTTAGTGTCTGCCAAGCAGAGAGCTGTGCGCTCAGAAGAAGGAAAGGTACATGTGTCATTGTTGGGGGTATCAGTTTTCTCTTGCTCATTTTGTTCAGGGGAGCACAGATGAGCTCACCCTTGCTTGGGCAATGCTCATAAATGCAAAGTTCATCCTTTCTTGGAAAAAAAAAAAAAGAAGGAGGAGGAAATGGGACAACAATTCTTTATGAGTAAGAACTATAAGATCGCACTTGACTCAAAGCACTTGGCTCTGAAATGTTTTCTGCTCTCCCTTAAAATCAATCCTCCTTTCCCCAGATGGAGCTCTGTCCCCTTGGTAGAAGACAGGCACTTTAAAGAATGGGCAAGAAGCTCCAAAGGCAATTCTCCCCCCAAAAAAAGAACTTCCAGAGGAGTCTTCAGCAAAGCAGCAGCTTAGTCCCGAGGTGATTGTTTTGAAAGAACAACACACCTGAATATGTGTGTGTTCTCGGGTGTTTACCCTCACTGCTGGCATCGCCTTCTCATTGGTTCACTCTGACGGGGTGAGCAGTGGGGTGATTAATTCAAAACGGTGGGTAACCGAAAAGCTCACTGTTGTTTGACTTCAAATGTGGGATAGGATATGTAGATATTGTACATATCTTGCAGCATGTTTGCCCACCTAATTATGTTTTGCTTCCACCGCATGGAAATGAGCTGGCTGGCTACGAGTGCACACCAATTAATGGCTGGGTCAGGCTGCTTGGAAGCTCTGTAGGTATGTGGAGCAATGGGGAAAATCTCATAGGATTTCATATTTTCTACAGGCTGCTCACCCAGTGCGTAATCCACCTGGGTATAATCGAGTGTTGGCTGCAATCGGCTTCATTAGCAGCCCAAAAATTAAACCTGCCCCCTCATCCCCGCCCCCGGCCAGTCATTCTTCGTTCTCCCCTGCTTATGCCAGATATTTCGTGAATCTTGAGTACCAGAGGCTGCCAAGCAGGCAGCTTTGCCTCGGTGGCAAGGGGACTAATCTATATTCGCATATTAACCATACTTCCCGGTGCATTTCAATAACTTGGAAATGGGCATTTAGCAGCTGGGAAGGGGAAGGCATGGTAAGTGCTCAAAACAAGGCTATAATAAGCATCTGCTTAAAAGAGACCCTCTCCAGCCAGATGCCCGGGGCCTGATTGGGGCCCTGGGCTGAGGCTGCAGCTGCACATTAACATACACTTAGTCTGTCTTTCCAGGTGGAGGGAGCAGCATTTCGTTCCCTGTAGAATGGATCGGACCCAAGCAGGCAGTCTCTTCTTCATAAAGTTGAATTTCCAAGCCAGATTCCATTCTGCCCACAGGCCCCTGCCCCCATGCAGGGCTACTGGGTTAAGACTCTTTCCTTGTGAAGTCTTCACACAGTGATTACCGCCACCTGCCACACCACATGTGTCATGTCCCAAGGCCACGTTGGTACCTAGTCGAGCAGTGGCCAGGCTTGTAGGCCTGAGGAGAGCATGTGCCACCTGCCCTGGCCGGATGTGTCTCCTTGAGGCAATGTCTGTTCTTGCCTGGGGGCCCTCACCCCTTGCACCCCGACCCCAGCCCCAGCACACACACAACTCCCGGCAGACGACACTGTTCTTTCAAGGCAGGGCAGGCTGGGACACTGCACGAGGCGATGGTGTCAGTGGTGGATGTTCAGGACTGGACCAGCGTTCTCACCTGAAGCATCTTGAGGCCCTGGGAGCCAAGGAGGCATGAGCCAGAGCCCACTGAGGAAACTGATCCTTGGGGAGAGGTGGGGGGTGGCAGTGGAAACCTGGCACATCTTCAGGTCCAAAGGATCAGAGGCAGGAAAAAATCTGGGCTGTAGAACCAGGAGCTGGGAGTTGAGACAAGCATCAAAGCAAAAGTAGTGCCTGACACTGTACCTGGCCCAGAGAAAGGCCCAGCTGTGTTTGTCAAAGGAATAAACAAGTGAATGGTAGGGGAAGAGGATTCACAGTGGTCATATCATTCTGAGAAGCATGGAGGCATCCGCCTTTGGTGAGTGTGTTCAGTGGGTACATGGGGCTGCACAGTCCCATGTTAAGAGCCTGACCTGCACCTGGTAATGAATTGCTGTCTCTGTCACAAGGATCCTAGCTCGGAGTTCACTCTCTACATGAGTCGATGGTGGATCGCCCAACACGAGGATTCCTTATGTCCCATTGTCTCCCACCTTCATATCCCTTAGCTCACCCTAAAATTTTGCTCCCTAATCATAAAAAAATACCCTTCCCCCTTCAAAAAAAAAAAAAAAAAAGCAGCAGCACTTCCCACAGCCCTCGTGTTTCTGTGCGTGTCTTTCTGGAAGAGTCTGCACACCAGCATTTCCCGAAGCGTGCCTTGTAGGACATCGTTCCATAGAATGATAATGGTAGGCAGCCTTGCAGGGCCAATAAATTCTCAAAACATTAATTAAACAAAATTAAACAAGTCTCTTCAATGCCGGCCTCCTGGGTCTCATCTGCATTCTTAAAGGGGGAAATGCCAAGTTTACTTGACCTCAGAGTCCTTCCCTGTGCCCTTCTTGAAGGACTAGGGTTTGGCTGAACCTGCTCTGGAAATCTAGCCTTTCCCTTTCTTCTTACTCTCCTCATTGCCCTGGGTCCCTGATCTGTAAAGTAGGGTCATGAATAGGACTTACCTTGGAGAGTCATCACAGAGATCAAATGAATTAGTGCAGGTAATGTGTTTAGAAAGTGCCTGGCAGTAAGCATCAGACACATGGCTCTATTGTTCTTAATTATTATCTTTGTGATGATTATTTTTGGCTTTTTAAAATTTATTTATTCATGAGAGACACAGAGAGAGGCAGAGACACAGGCATAGGGAGAAGCAGGCTCCCCACGGGGAGCCCAATGTGGGACTGAATCCCAGGACCCTGGGATTACACTATGAGCCGAAGGCATATGCTCAACCACTAAGCCACTCAGGCTTCCCTATTTCTGGCATTTTAAATTCTGGCTCCGCCTTCACCACTGTGCCAAGCTCGCCCCCTGACAGTCACTGGTCACTCCTCAGCCCCCAGACCCAGCAGCATCTCTTGTTTTTCTCCCATTGGCCTCTGGGCAACATTTGCTGTGCAGTGTCCCACTCCCTCATGCTTCACCCTTACTCCTTGGTCTTCTCTTCACCTCCTCTCTCCTCCCGCCCTTGTTGCTCCCCAAAGGCTTTTTGGTCTTCTGCTTCCTCGTTTCCTCTGCTTAATGAATGGAGGTCTTCCCCAAGAACCGTTCTTTGGCTTCTCCTGGCTCTTCTTCCACATTCTTGGCTTAGGAAACCCTATCCAATGTCCAGGTGTCCTCTGCTAACCTTGGTGAAGGCAGGTGGTGCTCATCTCGCATCCCCAGCTTCTCTCCTGACCTGAACTCTGTGCTGTCCTCCTGTCAAGCCTTCATTCTGATGGCCCTTCCAACTCATTTTGTCCAGAGTTGCACTCACAGCTGGACCCCTTGGACTTTGCTCTTTCTTTCATGTTCCCCATTTCTCCTGGTGACACACTTGTCCTCTCTGCCAACCAAGTTTGACACCACCCACCCCACCCACCCCACCCCACCCCACCAGGTCCTACCACTCATGTTACTGTCTGGCTGCAGACTCTTGTCTGCATTTTCTCTGCCTTTTCTGTAATTCACTCCTTGACAATCTTTCACTGCCTTGGCCATCACAGCAACTTCTTAACTGATGCCTCAAACACAGGCCATTTGACACTGTGCTTCTGGAATCCTCTTCTAAAAGTCATTCTCAGCATCCCCCATCCTGCTGGAAACATTCCCTTGCTCCCTACCACCTACAGAACAAAGTTGAGCCTCAGGTTCCTTTACAGTGGAGTATCAGCCATCTTTCTGATCTTACCCTCATGAGTGCCCCTCACAAAGCCATCTCGGCAACCCACCAGGCCTCTCACATATGCCCTCCACGTCCTGTTCCCCAACCTCCCCCCCTCCCCAGGCATCTCAACTGCTACTTTTTGCAGCCACAGTTGCTCCCGTTACAGGTTACATGTTTCTCTTCCACTCTCCTCTACTGGGGGTCACATTTCTTCAGGACAAGATCCATGCCTGACTCATGTATTTCCCATCCCACATACTTTGCACAGCTTAGTAGCTCCACAGATATTTGTTAAATGAATGAATAAATTGACGGATGGATGATTGGATGGGTGGATAGGCGGTTGGATGGAGGCCACCTCTTTCCTCTTTTTGTGTTTTTTTTTTTCTTTCTGTCTTTCACTAAGTGCAATTTCATGGAGCATCTTAGACCAATGACTCTGTAGCACTGTATACCCTCTGGCCCTCATCCCTGATCTTGGAGTCAGTGCTCCTCCTCCCCTGATCAAAGCCCTCTCAAATAGGTGACCCAGCTGAAAGCTCTCTGAGCTGTGTCTGCCCTCACTTTTCCCCTCCCTAGCTCTTGAATGCCTGATGCTCATGTCTTCAAAATGGTCCTGACACCAGCCAGCCCTTTAATTAAGGCCATGAGCCTTTATTATCTCTAGTAATTTCCTTTAGTGTCAAAGTGACCATCTATCCTCTTAATTTGGCTTCAGTCTGACTCTGTGGCAGAATGACTCTAGGGCCCAGCATCAGGACAAAGGGACTCAAAGTCATACTGGAGCTTTTCTGTGTCCACCATGCCCAGGGCGCCTCCACCAGGATTCCCATAGCTGAGAATCCTCATAGTGAAGCCTGTGCCCATGGCCAGCTAGGAAACTGTAAATGGTTATTTGTGAGATGGGTGAATTTAGTGTCTGGGGGGTGGGGATGAAATAATAAAAGGGACTTCTGTGAACTTGCCTGTTAGAGTTTGAAATTCCCACAGATACTGAAGAGTTATAAAACACTAGTAATTGAGAGAAGATGCTCAGGGGGCAAGATCCAGGTATTTGAGTGTTCAGGGTCCCATCAGGAAGGAAGAAGCCTCCCTAGGCATTTCAAACAGAGGAGATTCAGTACAGGGGATAGTTATACACCTGTTGGAGAGCTGGAAAAAGCAGGGGAATCATTGGAGTAACCCAGTGATCCTAAATGCAGAAACAGCCACCGTCTCTGGCACTTGGAGAACAGGAGAACCTGGAGTTCCAAGGAGCTGGCACTCAGGCCTCCGAGGAGATGCTGACACCTGTCTGCCTCTGGTCCTCAAGGGTGCAGGGAGGCTGGTTCTGGGATGCCCAGAAGAGTTGGCAGCTGGAGCCGAGAGCCACTGTTAGAGCTACATTGACAGAAACAGGGGGGAAAAAAAAAGGAAAGCAGTCCCCTCCTTCCTTCCTCCTGTTTTCCAATCTCCTTGTGATGCCTGCTGTCAGCAAAACCTGAAGAGAGCCAATTACCAAGGAAGCCATGGATTCAGCTTAGAGAAAGGACAGAAAATGGATGGAGCTGTAGCAGCAGATAAGTCACCTGCACAACTATTTGCAAGCTCCACATCCTTGGGCGAGTGGCTCATCTTCTCTGTGCCTTGGTTTTCTCATCTGGAAAATGCTAGTAACCATCATGCCTGCTGCATATGGTTTATGTGGCATTTAAATGAGCTAACACTTAGAGAGCTCGTAGAGCAGTGCTTGGTACATAGTGAATGCTCCAGGAATCTTACCCATTATTACTCTGCCTACATGTATCTCAGTTAATCACTTTGCCTCCCATCTAATACTATGTATAATACAGTTATCCTCAATATTGATTTTTTTATTTTATTTATTTATTCATGAGAGACACACAGAGAGAGGCAGAGACACAGGCAGAGGGAGAAGCAGGCTCCATGCAGGGGGCCCGATGCAGGGCTTGATCCTGGACCCTGGAGTCAGCCCCAAGCCAGAGGCAGATGCTTAACTGCTGAGCTACTCAGGTGTCCTGATACTGATTTTATATACGCACTTTATTTCAGCACCTGACTGTGTGTGTGTGTGTGTGTGTGTGTGTGTGTGTGTGTTCATTTTTTTGGGAGGCAGTTCACCCACATACATAAAGTTTATCAGATGTGAATTCCAAACTTAGATCCACCGCTTCCTGGCTATATGTTAGTCTCTATGAATCCCAATGTCCTCATCTGTAAAAACAAGCTAACACTGCCTCCTTTCAGTGTTGTTCAAGGAGATGATTCTCATGGAACTGTCTGCCCTGGGGTCTGGGACACAGTGCCTAGGCTGGTTTCATTCCTCCCTTCCTGAATGAGCACAGTGGGCCATGCTTTGCTTGGAGCTTTGAGCATCAAGCTCTCTTTTTGCTGTCCAGGCCACCCAATGCCATGTGCAAATAGGCACTCACCAGGACCGTCGCATACATTATGGGCAGGGATAAGGAGAGCTCTAGGAGCAGCCCAGGACACAATTTGGCCTAGCCACATTTAAGCTCTGGTCCCATCTCTGCCACTTGACCACCCAGTGATCTTTGTTCGCTTTCTGTATTAGCTTCTGTTTCTGTTTTCAATCTGTAAGCAGGGACCACAAGATCCCTGGAGGAATATGTGGGCCGGTGTGTGTAAAGCGGCCACAGCCCCAGCTCACTGGGAGGAGCAAGGGACAGGGTCATGCAGTGAGGAGGAGAGAGCTCAGGCTGGCAGCCACACTGGGAACAAAGGTTGAGAGGAAGCCCTCACCTAGCACCCCTGGGAGCCTGGAGGCCAGGACTGGAAGCTCATAGAATTCAGTTTCTGTTGGATAATTCTAGCAGCTTATAAATTCCTGAGTCTCACTTTTAAAGACTCGGAAGTCTATGAATGTTAAGCAGACTTTTCGAGAGAAAATACTATAGCAAGGAGAGGGAAAGAAGTGTTGTGATTTTAGTCCAGTGCTGCTGGTGTCTGGGGTGAGAGGGCCCATGGGTAGAATGGGTGGCTTATGGAAGGGGGCCAGCATGCGGCTTTGGTCTTAGCTTCAAATCCTGACTCCCTACTTAACATTTGTATGGCCCTAGGATAAAACCGTCTGAATTCCCTGGCCTCAGGCCCCTCAACTATACTATAAGAATGATATAGCAAAGGATATTACAGAATTTAAATAAAATAACATGTATGCTGTACTTGAGCAGAATACTTGGCATACAGTGAGCACTCAATAAATGGTAGCTATTGTTATAATCGGCCACTTAAAAATAGTAACAGTGGCCACTTAGAGTTTCGTGGGCCAGGCACACTGCCAAGTGCTTTGCAGGCCTTCTTTCGTTGATACCGTGTAACAGCCCACTGAATTAGAAGCTAAGGTTCTCCCTGTTTGACTGATGTGCCTGGTTTGGGGCAGTGAGCAGCTTCCTCAAGGTCACACAGTTTGTGTATATGTTGGAGCTGGAATTGGAACCAAGATCTGATACCATAGCCTATGCTCTCACTCACTAAAACAGTGTCTTACATAATGCTAGGATTTTCAGGCGAGTTTTCTTCAAAGTTTCATACAAAATGTCCACAGTTCTCTTGTATACCTTTATCAAGGTGCCTGCAATGTTTTCACCAGAGAATCAGAGTTTTTAAAGATTCTCACTCTCAGAAGCACATATTACCCCCAGGACAGGGGGATTTAGTCTCAAAACCTAACACATTAGCAAAATCCACTTTTTTTTTTTTTTTTTAAAGATTTTATCCATTTATTCATGAGAGACACAGAAAGAGTCTACGGACAAACAGGCAGAGGGAGAAGCAGGCTCCCTGCGGGGAGCTCGATGTGGGACCTGGGATCATAAGCTCAGCCAAAGGTGGACAGTCAACCACTGAGCCACCCAGATGCCCCAGCAAGATCCACTTTCTAATCTAATACTTTTGAGTGCACAGACCCCATCCCTCCCTGTAGCCCACTGCTTGGGAATGGTGGTGAGAGATATTCCCATGGGGGAAGGGGTGCTCAGAAAGGATCCTGAGGCAGGCTTCCCTTCCAGTTTTGGTCTCACCCAGTTATGACGCAGGATGGGGATGCTTTGCATATTCAGATAATATCCAAAACATGTTGATCTTAGAAATCCCTCCAAGACAGTTTTCTGTTTTTAGTAAATCCTAATGTAAGCCCTCCAGCTCCTAAAAGGGCTATATTTAGTTCTATCCAGATCAACAGAGGTATTGAACACCTGCCTGATGCCAGACTCTAGACCAAGCTATCTAACATGTCTTAACTCAGTAGATTTTCTGGCTAGAGGTGTGCCTAGAAGTTGAAGAGCAAGAGGGTGCTTGATAGGATGTTGGAAGCAGCCATCAGCTGCATGCTTCCTCTGGGCCCAGCATTGTTCTCGCATCTTTAACTTGTATCAACCCATTAGCAACTGCTACTCTCCCCTTGCTCCAGATGAAGGAACAGGGGCACAGAGCACAGAGAAGTTAAGTAGCTTATCCAAAGTCATACAGTTGAGTAGACTTTAAAGCAGTAAAATTTTATTTTTTAAAAAATAAATGCACATAGGAATCTTTCCATGATGTGCATTTAAAAGATTGCAGTGTCCTTCAAAGGGCTTCTTGGGAGGCTGCATACTTAATTCAATGGTGCAGGTGTTGCTGATAGGTTGTAGAATGCCTCTCTGGAAACAGCCATTAGAGCCCATTGAGGAATTAAATAGTAAAGTCAACTTTAGTATATTAGAGTCACACCTTGATTTTGACCCAAAATAGCGCTGCTCAGCTTCTCAGCTACAGTGTGTGTGTGTTTTAAGAAAAAACAAAATCCGAGAAACAGCACAGAAAAACAAAATGATATTCTCTCAATTTTGCTGTGAACCAAAAACTGGTCTAAAAATGTCTATTAAAAGAATTTTTAAAATAAAATGGTTAAAAATATTGTATTTCAAAAATAACTTATACCCTCAAAATGAAGAATTTTTATAATTGAAAACATATATATATAAGTGTTTTTTGAAGAAATTGAAAAAAAAAGGAGTGTTTTAAATAATAGCAACTTAACTGGTTCTGGTTAGAATGGCTAGAATCTCTATTATGAAGGATTCTCTTTTAGACACATCATTTCTGTGATATTTTAAAGGTACCAATTTACAGGAACACTCAAATTCTTCAGGACCCTGACCCTGTTTGCCCAGACATGCATTGTCCTAGGAGGACACATCCCTAATAAATTCTACACTGACTCCTTTTCTCTTCTTCTCTTCTCTTCTCTTCTCTTCTCTTCTCTTCTCTTCTCTTCTCTTCTCTTCTCTTCTCCTTTGGCTGGCATTTAAATGGAGCCAGAGACCAGTTCTCTCCCTCCTTTCTTGCACTTGTTAAAAGATTCTAAGTACAAAGTAAGATAGGTTCAGTCAAGACCCGTTCCTGGTTTGGTTTGAGTAACCGAAGGTAAGACATTGGCAGTTCTTTTAGTTACTGCGCTAGAAGTTATTATATGATTAAATGAGATGATATGTGTGAAAGCAGGTAGCAGAGGATCTGGCATATACAGTAGGAACTCGGCGACTGTAGTAAGGAAGGGTCCTGGTGAACGTAACAGGTTGAGGTCATAGTGGTCACCACCTCCACCTTGCAGTGCCTTGCAGTTCAGCACCACAGCCAAGGACACTTAGAGACCAGGATGAACTGTGGGGTTCAGGCTGCCCTGAGAGACCACAATCACCACCCTCTGTCTGTCTCCTATTTCTCCCAGTTCTTGTCTCCTGTCTCCTCCTACTTCCACTGCCCCTTATCTGTCTGCAGTTTCACATTGCGCTTCTCTTGTATGTGAGCATTCCCTCTGATCGTATTTATCTTCTATGTCTCTCCCTGCTTTTGCTTCCCTCCCTTTCCCTTCCCCTTCCTCCCCTCCACTCCCATAAACAGACAAACATGCACGCTATCCTATTACTCCTTGGAGAAATCCCTTCCTTCCTTCTCTGAGGTCAGGGCTGAGGACTGCAGTGAGTCATTTGGAGGGCACGGTCTGGAGAGCTGCTTGACCTTGCTGAGGCAGGAGGTCCACCTGAGACACCCTCCAAGGTACCAGGAACTGTTCCCAGGGCATGGAGGCAAATGCAGCAGCAGTCGTGGGATGGTTGTAGTCTGGAGAGAACGGGGACATTAGACAAATATTTTCAGGCTACTGGGAAGGACGACTGGGTAGGTACAAGGAAGCTCTCTATTTGTTCATTTTTATTTAGCTCTTAAAGAATCTTGTGTCCTAACATGACCATCAGAATTTACACTTCACCAAAACACAAAATAAATGAAAAATAAATGAAGGTGTCCCACCTCTAAATTTTGTTCTTAAGAAAGGAGGATTCTGGGGCACCTGAGTGGCTCAGTCAGTTAACCGTCAGACTCTTTATTTCAGCTCAGGTCATGATCTCAGGGTCTTGAGATCAAGCCCCTTGTTGGGCTCCATGCTAAACAGGGAGTCTGCATGGGATTCTCTCTCTTTCTCCTTTTGTCTCTCCCCCTACTCTAAAATCAATCGAAAGAAAGAACGAAAGAAGAAAGAAAGAAAGAAAGAAAGAAAGAAAGAAAGAAAGAAAGAAAGAAAGAAAGAAAAAGGAAGGAAGGAAGGAAGATTCCTACTTGTGGTTTCCCTCACACCAAGATCCTTTCCCCGAGCAGAAGGCAGAGGCCACCCCAAGACAGAAATATTAGGGGTGTACTCACTCTTCCCCCAGAGTTGGGTATTTAAGCCTGATGAGTGTACTGTTTCTCAGCGCTTATCATTGAGTGCCACATGGGATTGAGATAAGGATGTGTATCCTTCTCCTTCTCCCCAGTCCTGGCCATATAGACACCCACACACTGTACCACACCGGACCCCCACACTAGCCATTCTCAGTATGTTCTCAGCAAGTTCCGAAATGGTACTTGTTCTGTAGAATCCTGTTCCTCCTCTTCCATCCCCGTGTCAGTCAAGGTTTTACCTCATCACCCAAGGCTCCGGGTCACCCCAGACTCCTTTCTTTTTCCCTGACCCACCCCTAATTCCAATCATCAAGTCCATTCATGCCTACCTCCTCAATAGCTCTCAGATCCATCTCCACTGCCCATCCCCTCTACCACTTTTTAGTGAAACTGCTCACCATTTCTCCCCTGGATTATTTCAATTGCCTTTCAGATGATCTCCCTGCTTCCTGCCTCATTCACCTCCCAGTCCAACCTGCATTTTTTTTTTCAAACACACAATTTGATTCTGTTGCTGCCCTACTTAAAATCCGTTAGATGTCTCCCCACTGCACGCAGAATCAAGTCCAAGGTCTTCATCATGACATGCTGTGGCCTCCCTGAGCTCCCTGCGACCTGCCTCTCTAACTTCGTTGCCCACTACTTGCCCTCGCAACCCTCCTCCAAATAAATGACCATTCTAGAAGCACAATGGTATTTAATACCTCCATCTGTTTGCATCTGATGCTACTTCTCCTTAGACTGTCCTGTCCTTCCCCCTCATCCTCCCAGTAGGCTCCCATTCATCCTTCAGACACAGTTTGAGCATCAATTCCTTGGTGAAGACTTCCTGCTTCCCCAAATTTGCCTTTGTATCCCCACCTTAATGACTGATTTAAACTCATTTCTTCCATCTAGACCATGAGCTGGTTTTATCTATTTCTGCTTTCCAAATACAAGATAGTCAGTGTCTGACCCATAAATGGTAAAAAAGAGATATCTGATGAAAGAATGAGCTTGTAATTAGGCCGTCTGAGTAACCTTGAACATATCACATCACCTTTCTGAGACTTAATTTTCTTTGTCTATAAAATGAAGATAGTGATGCCTACCTTGCAAAGTTGTATGAATTTTATGAAATAAAATATGCAAGGCACCTAGCCCTTCCCAGCCCAGTATAGCAACTCAGTAAATGTAGTTTCTATATACTTCTTCTTCATTCTTCTCTTTGCCATAATTCTAATAAAAATAGGTAAGGCAAAAGAGAAATCCCAAAGGCCTCATGCCAATGTGCCTGGAAGGGGTCAGTCACCTACAGCTCATCTGGTAGGAACAGTGGTCTCACACCTCAACCTCTCATGTCACCCAAGACCAGGCAGCCCCTGGTCAGTGTTTAGTTAGGGTTAACTAACAGTTACACATGAGAACCAACCCTAAGCCAGGTGCTCTTCCATGACCTCACCTGTAATAATTCAACTTCACGGTGCTCCTGTTGAGGGTGGTCTGTTACTGTACCCGTTCTACAGATGAGGAAGCTGAGACAAGTGAGGTTGGGGTCATCTAGCAAGTAAACTGTAGTAGAGTAAGGACTGAACTCAAGTATTATGACTTCAGAGAGTCTTTTCTGAATTCCTACACAGTTCTGTCCAACACTGATTGGGGACGTTGTGAGAGGTAACAGCCCCAGATCCAGGAAAGAGCAGATCCCTTGGCTTCTGAGACTTGGTGATACAATTTGCAGGCTCACCGGAAAAGAACTGAGGGCAAGCACCTAGTTCCTATTGAAGTATTGTAGTTCCTATTGAAGAATTGTCATGATCATTCATTGATACATTGTTTCTTTCTTTTTTTAAAGTTTTTTTTTTTTTTTTTTGAGAGAGAGAGAGAAAGTTCACACACATGTGCACAAAAAGCAAAGGGCGGCGGGGGGGGGGGGGGGGAGTGAGGGTGAAAGGATCTCAATAGGCTCCATACTGAGCACAGAGCCCTACTCAATACCATGCCCCCAAGATCATGACCGGAGCTGAAACCAAGAGTCGGATGCTTAACCAACTGGGCCACCCAGGCACCCTTAACTGATAAATCTTGTTAAGCAGGTGGAGGCTCTCCAAATTCTCAAGGGTTTGGGGCACTAGCATTCAGCCCAGGGGCCAGTCACCTGTTTTTTTGTTTTTTGTTTTTTTTTTTCTAAATAAAGTTTTATGGGAATGTGGCTACGCTCATTCGTGTATGTTTTGTCCGTGGCTGCTTCCTAGCACAGTGGCAGAGCTGAGGGGTTGTGACAGAGACCTTGTTGCTCGCAAGACTAAAATACTTACTATCTGGCCTTTTATAAAAAAAGGTTTGCCTTTTTTCAATGAGTAGTACTTTCAGCCAGCACTCACTGGTTGAAGCAGGCTGGGAAAGTCCTGAGGGTCCCAGCCACCTGCAGGTCTCCGGGAGCCACTCCCTTCCCAGCCAGGGCCACAGGGAAATGCATCATCTCCTCCGGGGGTCTGCAGCCCAGGGCGAGAGCAGGGGGCCTGTTCCTAAGGTGCTGGTCTGTAAACCGTCTATTTTTTTTTTTTTTAATTTTTATTTATTTATGATAGTCACACAGAGAGAGAGAGAGAGAGAGGCAGAGACATAGGCAGAGGGAGAAGCAGGCTCCATGCACCGGGAGCCCGACATGGGATTCGATCCCGGGTCTCCAGGATCACGCCCTGGGCCAAAGGCAGGCGCTAAACCGCTGCGCCACCCAGGGATCCCTGTAAACCGTCTTTAGATTTAATTCCTTCTGCTGGTTAGGGGGTCACTGGCAGGACCTGAGCCACAGGAGCCCAAAAAAAGTGGCAAGACAGTGCAGTCAAGACAAATCTTCTGCCCCCATGGAAGCTGCCGGAGGCGGGCAGCTGATGGATGGCAGAGGGAGAGTTTCTCCGTTGCCGTCTAATCTGTGCCTGGGAAATAAATTGCTCTTGTCACTGGTGTCTGCCCCGGCCCTGCAAGTCCCTCTTCCCTGCAGAGCCCTCCCTGCACCCCACCCTGCTCCACCAGCCTGGAAATGCTGCCTCGGGAAGTGGGGAAGGAGAAGCCAGGGGAGGAACAGGAGGAATGTCATGTGAGCTGCCTGAAGCCTGCAAGGGCAGTTCTGCCGTGGACCTGCGACAAGCCTTGGGGCCTCCGTTTTCTTACCTGTAAAATAAGAAGGCTCCTAGAGTGGTATCAGGAATCTTATTAGTCCATTTTCATGAGACTGCCCGAGGGAGGGGAAGGAAGGGGTTTGCACAGCCGAAGTCTGAAGGATCCCCAAATCTGAACATCGAGGGCCTCCATGTGCCCAAACAACTAAGCCTGAAGTTAGAGCACATCTTCTTTGGAACCTGGGGGTAGACTCGAGTTATTTGGCATTTGTCCCAGGACCCTCAGCAGTCTCCCCTCGGAAATGCTCCCTTTCTCTTTTTAAAGGACATTTTTCCTAGGGCACCTGGGGGACTCAGTGGTTGTGCATCTGCCTTTGGCTCAGGGCATGACCCCGGTGTTCTGGGATCGAGTCCCACATCGGGCTCCCCATGAGGAGTCTGCTTCTCCCTCTGCCTGTGTCTCTGCCTCTCTCTCCGTGTCTCTCATGAATAAATACATAAAATCTTAAAAAAAAAAAAGGCATCCCCCCCAAATTGTTATCTGTGCCTCTGTGCCACCTACTTCTCTCCCCCACCCCCTCTCATTCTCTCTCATTCTCACTCTCCCCTTCCTCCCCTGCTTCTGCCTCTGAGCTTTTCAAGAGGCAGCCTCTACTCGCCACCATCTAGGAGCTGCCGGGTTCATCGTGTGGGCCCCTTTGGAAGGGGAACATGATGACACAGGCCCTGCCAGACAGCTCCTGCATGAGAGAGGACTCCCTCTGGGAGCAAAAGGGAAACTCCATGACTGGGGCCTGAATCTTCTCAGACATGTCCTGTCAATAATCCAGGAAGATGGAGACAGACGCTGGCTGAGATCTTGGCCCAAAGTTTTCTCTGGGTGGGCTGACAGCCGACACCCAATCAATCCAGGAAGGCTTGATGGAGGAGGTGGTATTTTACAGCTAGCTGGATGAGGAAGGCTGGTTCATCTGTCACAGGGCAAGGACAGAGAAGGGGTCATCTCCCTGCTGAGACAGACATAATCGCAGGCTCATCCTGGGAAGTAAACTGGATCTGTCACTACGATTTCACAGCTGCACTCAAGGGTGGGTAGGGCTGGAGGGGGGTCGCAGCGAGGAGCGCCCATTAGCAGTGCGGATAGGGCTAGATCCCACCCCAGGGAGGTGGGGTGGGAAGCCGAGAAGCTGAGGCTGCACTCCAGAATCTTCCCCCACCCCAAACGCCTCTCCACCCCAGGGGCTGGGTGCGCCGTATTGCTGTTTTTATCCATGGTGCAGCTGTCCGCGGCTTTCATTAGCCACCTAACAAGTATTAATCAAGCACCTAAGCCATTAGACGCGAGTCAGACGGGAGACAAATACCAGCTTCAACATTTATTAGTCGTGCGGTCTTGCTTAAGCGGCTTATTTCCTCTGAGCTGCTGTCTCTTCCTCTGTTGAACAGAATTCACAGTAGCTACTTCTGAAGGCTTCTGCGTGGCTTACGTGAGACAGTGTATGCAGAGTATCTTTTAGAGCATCGGAACGAAATGGATGCGTTTATTTACTCACAAAATACATCTTAGGGGCTCTCCGTGTTCTGGGCGTTGTCCAGAGAACCGCTGTCGGCAGCACATAGGACACGGCACTTAGGGTAACTCGCGCTGCAGCGCTAGCGGGACAGCACCGAGGAGTCTCCTCCGGACCATCCCGGATTGTCCTTAGGGGTGGCAGTGGCGGGGGGGCTCCCTTGGAAACTGCAGAGGCTTCGTCCCCAGAGGCACTGGGGTGGGGAAAGGCTGGGATCCGAGGGCCCGGGAGTTGGAAACTCCAAATTCTCGTTTTATTAAGCAGTACCTGCCTCCCAGGACCGTTGTGAGGCCTAACTGCCTTCATGCCTGTGAAGCGCCAAGGACGGGAGTGGGCACATGGTGAAGCCTTGATACCTATGAGTCTCTACTGTGTCAGCTGGGCCCCGCCTTGGAAGCAAAGGGCTCTGAGATGGGGTGATTGCCTGGCTCTCCATTTCCACTGAGGAGTGACATTGGAGCATGCCAGATGTGGGGTAGACACGGAGCAGTCCTTCCTAACTGGCTCCCGTGAATTCTCTATTCTGCGGCTTCTGGAAATCACTGTCTGGCCTCATACGATCCCCAGAGGTAAAGGGAGGCAAATATTTCCAAGCAAATTCCTGGCATTTTTTCCCTTGCCAGGTGGGGGCCCAATGCCATTCAGGGTCTCCCCAGAGGTTCCAGCTGGGCTCAGGGACAGGATGAAGCGCACATCTGCAGGGTCTCATGGGTCATCCTCTCCATCCACTTCCTTCCCGTCAGCATGCACCCCAAGCCATCCCCTGGTGCCCTGAGGCCTCTGCTTTCCTTAGATAAGGTAATACTGAGCTGCTCACAAGGTGATCTGGGCAGGCTGTGTGGGGGAGAGTCTGGGGAGAAGAAGGGCTCCAAAGATCAGCACTACAGCTGCTGCCGGAATGTGTCTCCTCAGAGATTTCCAGCACGGCATCAGCTCAGCAGGACCTCGTGGGGTGTGCCAGGAACATGGGATCTTCCAGAAGCTGAGAGAGCCAGGAAGCGTTTGTGAACAGGAGATGGACTGGAGCCATTTGGGTTTCTTTGAGAGTCACTCTGGCTGCTGGAGGGAGGAAGGGAGACCAGTGTTGGGCTGCTGTCACAGAAGGCAGCACTGGCCAGGTGACACGTGGGCAGAGACCTGAATGAAGTCAGCCGAGCGTCTGTGCCAGGCAAGAGGGAGGAGTGGGAGCACTGGCCCCAAAATAGGAGGATGCCTTGCTCGATGAAGGACTGGCCAGGGAGCCAATGTGTCTGGGGCAGGACCAGCCAGGGGAAGGGAGCCAACACTGAGATCAGAGAGGCAGTGGGGGATGGGGCCAAGGAAGTCCTGGTAGTGGACTGACCAACCATCCCCAATCTGCACAGGACCAAGGGGTGTTCTGGGATGCGGGACCCTCGGCGCTAAAATCAACAGAACCAACCAAGCCATCACAACAACCCCGTGCTTGGGACCCGTAATACTTTTAGGAGCCCACGAGCATGTTTTCATTTTAATTTTTTTCTTAATCAGAAGAAAAAAATGAATATGATAATAATGAATAATAAATCCAGCTTGGATTCTATTCATCTTTATACTAATGCAGTGGTTAAGTAGGCTCTTTAATTTTTTTAAAAAGATTATTTATTTATTTATTCATGAGAGACACAGAGAGAGACAAAGACACTGGGAGAGGGAGAAGCAGGCTCCATGCAGGGAGCCCGATGTAGGACTAGATCCCCAGACCTGGGTCACGCCCTGAGCTGAAAACAGATGCTCAACCATTGAGCCCCCCGGGCATCCCTGCTTTTTAGTTTTTTTATGGAGGAAGAAGACTATGAAGGCAGAGAGGGCCCACAGAAATCACAATGTAGCCCTGCAAACCACGATAGTTTGTCACCCTATTGGATAGGCCTTTGGAGGCACCTTGGCTCCAGGTTGGTTGAACTTACCCCCATTTGCAGAAAAGAAAACTGAGACCATGAAGGGTCAACGTAAAGCAGGGTAGTGGGTTGGCCTATCTAAAAATGGCAAGGGAGAAGGGGTTGGATGGAGTCAAGAATATTCTAGCACTGGAGTTGACAAGACTTGATGGTCATGTCCATGTGCACTGTGGGATGGGGAGGGGTGAGGAGATGAGGGAGGCGTGACTCTCAGTTCACCAACTCAGCAGGCATGTGTTTGATGGCGCCTTTCTATATGACGAGCACCTGGCAGCCCATGTGTGATCTTGAGCAGGAATGTACCTCTTCTGAGCATCAGTTTCTTATCCCCAAAAGTTACCACAAGGCGTCGTTGTAAGAATCAAAAGATTTTTTTTTAAGTGACCCAAACAAGAGTATGTGGTGCATAGTAGGTGCTCATAAATATGAGTGGAACCTTCTCAAAGGCCCGGCATCATTCATTCATTCATTATATACTCAGTGAATAGTTTCTTACACTTCCTTCATGGAACTTGTATTCCAATGGGGGAGACGGACAGTAAAGAAATGAGAATCATGGATTATGGGGATGTACACATGCTATTAGGAAAAATCGTGCAAGAAGGTGGGGAGTCACAAAGACCCCTTGGGGCAGGTGGCCAGAGAGAGCCCCCCAGAGAAGGCCTGCATGCACCGGTAAGCCCCCTAGAGTTGGGGGCCTTGCACTGAGATGGGGGCGGGCTTGGGGCTGCTCCAGGCACCACCGTGGAGCAGAGCAGAGGCAGCTGGCGCCCTGGAGCCCCGGGCCCAGTGTGGCACCTGTCAGAGGCCTCGGTTTGCACTGTTCCTCCCACCGAGAGCTGTCAGCAAGGCCCCCTCGCCAGAAGTGATGAGTATTTACCACTCTGTGCTCTACTGCTGGCACAAGGAGCTGAGCCAGGAGAGGAGGAACAGCTCCACAAGATGTGTGCGCAGGAACTCTTCTTCTGTGTCCCCACCTCTGGGGTCAGCAGAACTGGCCTCATGCCCCCAGTGAGCAGATGAAGGACAGTGCAGGCCTGAGCCTCTCCCCCAGGGGTGGCACGGGGCGTGCAACAGCCCCCAACCACCACCACCGGGCATGGCATCTGTAAAATGGGATGACGTTGGTGACAGGGACAGTGCAGAGCGGCTGGGAGACGTTCACAGAGGGGTGGGTGCGCACAGTGCTTTGTGGACTGTAGGACATCACACGGATGCTCATTTACGGTTCGGTGAGGAGCCCACAGGAGGAGGTGTAGGGTGCGCACCTGGGAGCCGCGGGAAGGAAGCCAGGGCCCAAGCCCCAGCTGAGCCTCTGACCAGCCAGGTCACACAGGCAGTGCTTTGGGTGCCTCTGGGCCCTAATTCCTGACTCTCTGCAGCAGAGGTGTCCCTGACCCTGACACGGATGAAGGCATGTGCCAAGGGGGAAGGCGTAGTAATAGCCCATGGCAACCACAAGCAGAGATGCCTGTGTCACAAGGGGAGGTCTGTCTTCTTAGTCTTCACACCACTGCCCAGAGAGCCAGCCTCTGCCCAGTAGCAACAGTCAGGGCTTCACCCTTTCCATGCCCTTGTGCCCTCTTCTCCTGCCTCTGAGCTCACAGAGGCCCTACTAAGCACCAGGGCCAAGGAGGAGAGGTGCATATGGCCAGGCCATCTTCTTGGTGTCTGCATCATCTTCGAGTGTCCTGAAAATACATCTGGCTGTGGATGCCAGACTCAGTGAATAAAAACAGAGGGAAATGAATAATGGTTTTTCAGTATAAGTGTGTCCCCAAGTGCATGGGACATACTTATACTAAAAAATCAATCAAGTTTATCTGAAATCCAAACTTAATCGGGCGTCCTGGATTTCATCTGGCAACACTAGTCCACGCTGAGGAGGCTCATAGAGAGAGTCAGCTGCCTGACGTCTGCTCTGACAAGTGCTGTGCTCTGAGTGGTACCAATGGTCAGCTGTGACCTTCTGAGAGCCGTGAGCTGTCCTCTGATACAGGGAACATCCGAGGGCCTCTTGTTCCCACAGACCCCTCCTGTACCTTTCCACTCAAAGAGCCTTCAAACACTAATCCACCCAGCGAACACTGAGCAACATCTTACCTTTTACTAGTCACTCTCCTTTTTTTTTAAAGATTGTATTAATTTACTCCTGAGAGACACACAGAGAGAGGCAGAGACACAGGCAGAGGGAGAAGCAGGCTCCCTATGGGGAGCCCAATGTGGGACTGGATCCCGGGACCCTGGGGTCATGCCCTGAGGCAGGCGCTCCACTGCTGAGCACCCCCCAGGGGCCCACTAGTCACTCTCCTGAGCCGTGGAGTTAAGTGGTGAGCAGCAAACAAGCCCAGGCTCCTCTCCCATAACCATCACATTTGAAGCAAATACCACTCGTTAGTCCCTGTGTCAAGCACTCTGGAAGCTGTGTCATATGATCCTCGCAAAAACCAAAGAGGGTGGAAGTTTACAGATGAGGGACCCTGAGGTTTACTGAGTCACTTGTTTACTCAGTCTCCAAGTACTTATTGGGTACCTAGTAGGCACTGGGTGCTGTTCTGGGCACAACGGTGAACAAAATGGATAAGCATCCCTGCCTCGGGGAGTTTGCACTGGAACGGGCAACAGGGGGAAGGGAGACAGGCCTAGACAGAGCACAGTCCAAGGAAAAGGAAATGGAGCCTCAGGTTCCCGAGCGCCAGTGGCAGTTGTGAGCCAGAGGCGGATACGGGGAAGATGCAGGGGAAGGGACCATAAGGAAAGGAGGGAAACTCAGTGGGGAAATCAGAGAAGGAGACAAACCCTGAGAGATCCTGACTCTGGGAGACAAAGGGCCGCAGAGGGGAGGCGGGTGGGGGACAGGGTGATGGGCACCAAGGGGGCACGTTGATGGGACGAGCACTGGTGTTACACTGTATGTTAGCAGATTGAATCTAAACGAAATTTTTAAAAATCATTTTAAAAAACCAATTGAGGGTAGTCCAGGGGAGGCCCCTGACGCGAGGACACTGGAGCACAGATGCACAGAACGTGGGGCGGGAGAGGCCAATGAGGCTCTGACTCCAGCAGAGGGTCCCTAACCACTCTGCGCTTCTGCCCAGCAGACCCTCGGCTGAGGCTCTGCTCCCTGCCCGTTCCTTTCACACACATGATTTCTTTTTCATCCCCACATCGGAACATCCCGGAAGGTAGGTCCTATTATGAACCTTTTCCAGAGAGGAAAAATAAAATGACTCAAAAAGGTGGGATGTCGTGCCTGAGATGCCAATGCTGGGCTTCATTCAGCATCCCGGTCCATCTGTGTCCTGGGAAGCTCTCAGCTCGCACTGGCTGGTGGGCCCTGCACATGTCATCTCCCTCCCTGGGCCTCAATGTCCCACCTGGAAAGTGGAGCTAACAGCATCATCCACCTCCCAGCACTGCAGGGTGAGCCCATCCTACGTGCAAAGAGCCAGGCTCAGCACATTGGTGCTGTTACTGTTATTCTAAGAATACTGTCGTGCTCACTGCATCCCCCTGGAGGGCTGGGGTTAAGCAGAGGGCGGGCCAGGTCCTGGGGAAGAAGGACAAGGAATTGGCACAAATGCCCTCAGGACAAAGGCAGAAAGGGTACTGGGGCATGAAGCCCACCTGCACTGGGGCAGAGGCCCAGAAGCCGTGTCCCCAGACACACTAGGCAGGGGAAGTGAGGGTGCTGTCTGTCAGGTGCTTAGGCATTGATGAAGATGCTATTCTTAGTATTCAGGCAATTTGGGCTCCTCTATTTTTTTTTATAATAAATTTATTTTTTATTGGTGTTCAATTTGCCAACATACAGAATAACACCCAGTGCTCATCCCGTCAAGTGCCCACCTCAGTGCCCGCCACCCAGTCACCCCCACCCCCCACCCTCCTCCCCTTCCATCACCCCTAGTTCGTTTCCCAGAGTTAGGAGTCTTCCATGTTCTGTCTCCCTTTCGGATATTTCCTACCCACTTCTTCTCCCTTCCCTTATATTCCCTTTCACTATTATTTATATTCCCCAAATGAATGAGAACATATAATGTTTGTCCTTCTCCGATTGACTCATTTCACTCAGCATAATACCCTCCAGTTCCATCCATGTTGAAGCAAATGGTGGGTATTTGTCGTTTCTAATGGCTGAGGAATATTCCATTGTATACATAGACCACATCTTCTTTATCCATTCATCTTTCGATGGACACCGAGGCTCCTTCCACAGTTTGGCTATTGTGGACATTGCTGCTAGAAACATCTGGGTACAGGTGTCCCGGCGTTTCATTGCATCTGTGTCTTTGGGGTAAATCCCCAGCAGTGCAATTGCTGGGTCTTAGGGCAGATCTATTTTTAACTCTTTGAGGAACCTCCACACAGTTTCCAGAGTGGCTGCACCAGTTCACATTCCCACCAACAGTGCAAGAGGGTTCCCTTTTCTCCGCATCCTCTCCAACATTTGTGGTTTCCTGCTTTGTTAATGTTCCCCATTCTCACTGGTGTGAGGTGGGATCTCATTGTGGTTTTGATTTGTATTTCCCTGATGGCAAGTGATGCAGAGCATTTTCTCATGTGCATGTTGGCCATGTCTATGTCTTCCTCTGTGAGATTTCTCTTCATGTCTTTTGCCCATTTCATGATTGGATTGTTTGTTTCTTTGGTGTTGAGTTTAAGAAGTTCTTTATAGATCTTGGAAACTAGCCCTTTATCTGATACGTCATTTGCAAGTATCTTCTCCCATTCTGTAGGTTGTCTTTGAGTTTTGTTGACTGTTTCCTTTGCTGTGCAAAAGCTTCTTATCTTGAGGAAGTCCCAATAGTTCATTTTTGCTTTTGTTTCTTTTGCCTTCGTGGATGTATCTTGCAAGAAGTTACTGTGGCCGAGTTCAAAAAGGGTGTTGCCTGTGTTCTCCTCTAGGATTCTGATGGAATCTTGTCTCACATTTAGATCTTTCATCCATTTTGAGTTTATCTTTGTGTATGGTGCAAGGGAGTGGTCTAGTTTCATTCTTCTGCATGTGGATGTCCAATTTTCCCAGCACCATTTATTGACGAGACTGTCTTTCTTCCAGTGGAGAGTCTTTCCTCCTTTATCGAATATTAGTTGGCCATAAGGTTCAGGGTCCACTTCTGGGTTCTCTATTCTGTTTTATTGATCTATGTGTCTGTTTTTGTGCCTGTACCACACTGTCTTGATGACCACAGCTTTGTAGTCCAACCTGAAATCTGGCATTGTGATGCCCCCAGACATGGTTTTCTTTTTAAAATTCCCCTGGCTACTCGGGGTCTTTTCTGATTCCACACAAATCTTAAAATAATTTGTTCTAACTCTCTGAAGAAAGTCCATGGTATTTTGATAGGGATTGCATTAAACGTGTAAATTGCCCTGGGTAACATTGACATTTTCACAATATTAATTCTGCCAATCCATGAGCATGGAATATTTTTCCATCTCTTTGTGTCTTCCTCAATTTCTTTCAGGAGTGTTCTGTAGTTTTTAGGGTATAGATCCTTTACCTTTTGGTGAGGTGTATTCCTAGGTATCTTATGCTTTTGGGTGCAATTGTAAATGGGATTGACTCCTTAATTTCTCTTTCTTCAGTCTCATTGTTAGTGTATAGAAATGCCACTGACTTCTGGGCATGATTTTGTATCCTGCCACACTGCCAAATTGCTGTATGAGTTCTAGCAATCTTGGGGTGGAGGCTTTTGGGTTTTCTATGCAGAGTATCATGTCATCGGCAAAGAGGGAGAGTTTGACTTCTTCTTTGCCAATTTGAATGCCTTTAACGTCTTTTTGTTGTCTGATTGCTGAGGCTAGGACTTCCAGTACTATGTTGAATAGCAGTGGTGAGAGTGGACATAATTTGGGCTCCTCTAATCAGGGAGTAAGGAACAGGCCAACCGAGGGTGCCAGGGGATTGGAAATTCTATGCAGACCTGTTAGGACTGGACCAGGAAAGATGACATTGTCCGGCAGAGTGAGTTGGAGGAGAAGCAGGTATTTGCCAGCCCTGCAGAGGAGAGGGCAAGAGAAATTGCTAAGATAGAGCAGGAGGGAACCCGGTGATGTGGGTGATGAGATAGCGCTGAGGTCCTTGGGATGGTTCCCTGGAGAGAACACGGGCTCTCCTTTGCCTTCAGAAAGGCTCAAACTGAGTCAGGCTGAAGGTTCAGTGGCTGCTGTGAGGCAGGTGTGATGGAAGCACAAGAGCCCAGGAGTAGGGGACTGGGGCTGGGACCAGGGATCCTGTAACAAGGGGCTGGAGCACTGGATAGGACCCTGGTTCCTGATGGAACGACCCCAAGGGACCAGGGAGAAGCCAAATCACAGAAGAAAGGGGTTCAAGCAGGAAACTGGGCCACCACGTTCTCAAGAGAACCCACAAACCAGGAGAGCTAGGTGAGCCAGTCCCAGCTGGGCTACAGGGCATCTTTCTGGGAATTAGAGAGGGTGCCCTCCCCCCGACACAGCTCCCAGACTGCAGCCCCACAGCCAGGACCTTGGGCCTGAGCTCCTAGGTGGATGACCTTGCACTCCTCCACTTCCTCCTGCCTAGAAATGGCATTGCTTCCAGAGCTCGGCCTGGACTGCCCACACAGATGACACCTCCCACAGGGGAGAGATTCCAGGCCTGGCCAAACCTGAAGCTACAGGTGCTCCTGCCAAGGAACTCCAGGGGCCCTCACGTTGGAGGGGAGGGAGGCAGAGAGCTGGGCGGAGACCTTGAGCCAGGTCCTGGGCCGGCCCTTCTCTTCCACTGCCCGGGGTGCCAGGTGCTGGGTGCCACCTCCGGGTCTAGCAGCAGGGCCAGTGCCTGGCCGATCACAGCTTCAAATACAAGGCGGGAGGCTCAACCCACCGAGGGGAGGGGAGAGGAGGTACGTGCCATGCCACCATGCCGAGAGCCCTTGAAGGTGTTTCAGTGATGTCCCAGCAAGCGCCCCCTTCAGGAGGTCTGCCCCCCCATAGACGGTGTTCAGGCCAGACCACCTGGACCCTGGGCTCCAAGCACCACCTGCACCTGGACACTAGGTGGAGCACAGGTGTGCCTGGTGGCCTGTGGTGGCCACTGCCTTCAGGAGAGGCTTAGGGAAAGGAGAAGTGGGGCGGAGGATGCAGTGGACACCAGAACTGGAAACTGGGAGGCAGGGGAAAGGAGCCGGGAGGCTAAAGGACACCCTGGCAGCCTCTGAGGGGGGTGCAGCCAGTGCTTTCTGTAGGAGCACCTGCGGCACACACAGCATCCTTGTGCACTTACCTGGCTCCCGTCACTCACTGTCACACTGGGCTCCCCAGGGAGGGGCTCCTGCATCTCACAGCCAGGGACAGAGCCACACCTGCTAGCGCAGCCCCTACAACAGTCTGCATGAGGCTCCCCGCCCTGTAAGTGTTCAGGGAACGGAGGCCAGCGTTCCTGAGGCTTCCAGGCTCTGTGTGGGTGCCTGTGACCCTCTTTTGCAGCTGTACCTACAGGCCCCTGAGAGTCCCCCTGGGCAGAGCCACATCCAGGGAGAAGAGGGCAGGAGGGCAGGAGGGCAGGGGGCAGCACAGAGCTATGGCCACGGGCAGACTGGGCTTCTTGGAGCACACAAAGTGTCACAGACCTCACCTCATCCCGTCCACCTATAACTACACCCTTCCTGGGATACCCGGGGACCCTGGGGCAGGAACCCGAGGAATCTACAGAGCTCCGGCCGAGGCTCAGATAGGGTCTGTGTGCCCGGGACCCGTGCCCTCAGCCCCCTGTCCTGCAGCTGACAGCACCCCAGGCCAGGACATGGACTCACCAAGCAGGGGCTCTGCACAGGCCACCGGAAACCAGGGGTGCCTGGCTCTGGACTCTGTAGCCCTCGGTGCCTAGAACCCATCAGTGCTCCCAGGACACATGTGGCACTTGAAAGGCATAGGATGGTATAGGGAGCTCGGCCCCTGTGCTCCCACCCACAGGGCCTGGGGGTTCGTGGGGGAGGGAGCCCCTGCAAGGACTTTCTCAAAGGCACAGTGGGGCCTTGGGGCTCAGTCTAGGTGCATCGTGTGAGCTTCTCCTTGACTAACTTTACCTCCAACTTTCCCCTCTGCACGTCCTGGGGACCCTGCCTTGTTGGACAGAAGCTAGAGGACTCTTCCTTCTGTCCTCCGTCCCCAACCACTGCGAACAATTAAGCCCAAGACAGCCATTAGCTGGCACTGAAGGGCCTGTATTGATTAAGGATAATTATATTTACTCTTCAGCAGTGCGAGGCCTGGTAGGAATATTTTTTGTTAATTTGCTGTTGCTCATTCTCAGGAATAGAGACTGATAGGCCAGCACTCACCTAGATCTCCCTACACATGTGTACATGCACAGGCACACACATGCACACACGCACGCACACGCATGCACATGTGTACATGCATGTCTTCGTTGTCACTGAATTATTATATGTGTTCATCTAAGGTCCATGGTATCCTGGGCCGTCCTTTCTACAGCTATTTTTTTAAAAGATGTTATTTATTTATTCATGAGAGACACAGAGAGAGGCAGAGACACAGGCAGAGGAAGAAGCAGGCTCCCTGCAGGGAGCCAGATGTGGGACTTGATTCCAGGACCCCGGGATCATGCCCTGAGCCAAAGGCAGATGCTCAACTGCTGAGCCACCCAGGTGTCTCCTTCATGCAGCTTTTATTCCAGAAAAGAACATGAAAATGGTTGAAGGAGGCTCCTTTTCTTTTGGCTGTTTTTATCTGGGGTGAGAGGCACAGAGGAGCCCAAATTGTAGCAAAACATGAATACACACACAGACACACACACACACTCATGCACTGTTGTCCACCCCCCATACACATATCTTTAAAAACCTGTATTCTCGTAGCAAGGGACATATAGGGTCTCCTCTCTCTCTCTCTCTCTCTCTCTCTCTCTCTCTCTCTCCCTTTCTCTCTGCAATATAAAACCCACACCCTGTGAGAAGACAGCCCTGTGTCATCCGCCCGCCCAGTGTGTGCTGGGAGGCGTTCTTCTGTTCTTCCTCCCTCCATCGCTCTGGCCCCTCACCCTGCCCCCCTGGTGACACAGCTCACTCATTCTTGGTGTTTTATTTTGGCTCGAATGTGACCCTGCCTCCTCAAGTTGCAGATGCCGTCCTTCGCCGGGGGAAGCATTCCCGGCTGGGGCCAAAGCTCTGCACAGAGAGGCCACATGTGCCCGCAGGTGGCCTGCAGTCTGGCAAGGGAGAAGGGAAAGCACAGGCCCGGCCATGCCGCTGCCTTGTTCCCCAGGGCGAAGACCATTGCTGTGATTCCGTGTCCCCAGTCATAAAATCTAAGATGAAAGTAGCAGCCGCGTGGCAGAGCTGTGGCCACAAGCAGACAGCACACAAGGCCCTGGGTGTGTGCTCGGCCACCTGGCCTGTGCTGGACGCATGTCTGCTATGTGCCAGGTCCTGCCCCGCATGTTCCTCTTGAGGGACCTTGGGGGACAGGAGGTGTGAGGAGGCCCACTTGCCACCCGGGCCACAGGCCACCTGTAAGCAGAGCTTCGACCCCAGGTGCCTGGCTCCCTTGTCTGGGTGCTCCCGCTGTGCTGCTGGCCCCGGACACTGGCCCCCGCCCTTTCAGCAGCAGCACAGAGTGTCACAGGCGCTCAGAGGGAAGGCACCTTATATAACCCAGGGATGAATCCGGGAAGAGCTCCTGAAAGAGGACAAGTGGCTTCTTGCGGGAGGGCCAACTGCATGTCCAGAGGCCCAGAGGGAAGGGAACTCAGTGTATCCAAGGAACAGCAAATATCTCAGTCTGAGCGGATGGTGGTCGGGGTGGCCATATATCCCCGCCTGTGTGGGACTGGCCTGGTTCACACTGTCGGCCGGCTAATCTGTAAACAGCATCATGTTCACTCTCAGACAACCCCAGTCAGGATGACAAATTCTGTGGTCACCATTACTGTAGCATATTAGTGCCGGGGGAGTGAAAACAGGGCTTTGCTCACCCAACCAACATCGCGGATTTTACACTGAAGGTCATGGAGACCCACTGAGGGATGAATTACAGGGAGCGAGGCTAAAGCCAGCAGACCTTTAGGATCAGTGGTCCAGGGGCAATGATGCTGGACTGTTAAGGAAGAAGAATCCACGGGGCATGGGCTCCGGTGCCAGGCTCTAGGGTCCAATTATTAACTAGATGACCTTGGGTGCATCATTTCCTCTCTCTGCATCTGTTTCTTTGCTTCTGAATAGGGTCTCATGACAGCACCCCCCTGGCAGGGTGGCTATGAGCATCACACAGATTTTACATATGAGGCATTTGTGAGCAGTGACAGGTCAGGGATGACGTGGTCCCTGGCTTAGGTCCCTGAGATGGAAGCCGTCCTTGGAAACAAGAGGAGGTGTGAGGGGGGAAGACCCAGGAAGGGAAGGTCCATTCAGGACATGCTGGATTTGAGGTGTCAGAGGTGACAGGACATACCTGGTGGGCTGCCAGGGGTGCCAAGGCAGGTCCAGGGCCGAAGGCTCCATCTCTGGCATCATCCCCTACTGGATGGATCAGGGAAGAAACACTGGGAACCTGTGGGAGCAAGAGCTTCAGGTCACTGATGGAGGAGAGGGGTCCACGAAAGCACTGGAGGCATGATCAGAAAAGCAGGAGAAAAACCAGGAGAGAATCGTCTCCCAGAAGCCAGGGGAGAGCTGAATTTCAGCCCGGGGGCAGTTTTCAGCAGTGGCACGTCCCACAGCAAGGCTGCCAAATCGGGGACAGACAGTGGCTTTCTGATTGATGCCTGGAGGCCATCGGTGGCCTTGGTGGCACATCTTGCTGTAGATGGCAGGGGCCATGGTAGGGATGGAAGACAAGGAGGGGAGGCAGTGATTGTGAATCTCTCCCCCACACACACTTTTTAATGTATTTTTTTCATGAGAGACACACACAGAGAGAGGCAGAGACACAGGCAGAGGGAGAAGCAGGCTCCATGCAGGGAGCCCGATGCGGGACTCGATCCCTAGATCCAGGATCACGCGCTGAGCCAAGGCAAATGCTCAACCTCTGAGCCCTATGAGCCCCTTTTAAGAAGATCAGCTGCAAACAGAAAGCCCCTCGGGCAGGGTGCTGCGGGTGGTGCAGGGAGGGGCGGGGCGGCGGGGCCGCAGGGGTGCCGCAGGGGTGCGGCCAGGGTGGTGCTCTTCAAGAAGTGAAGCCCGGACCTGGGGCAGCAGCAGAGCCAGAGGCTGAAGATGCCCGGTAAGGCGGGGCTGATGGGACGTGGTCCTGGCAGAGGCGCAGGGAGGTGCGGTGTTGGCAGCATTAGGTGCCACGAGGAAGGCTGGCCCCCGTGGGGACCGGGAGGGGAGACAAGGCTGAGTGGGGACGCAGGGAACCCTGGGGGGTGGGCTGAGCAGAACACACAGCTGGCACCACTGTCGCGGACCTCGGAGGCCAGACTTGCAACTCAGGGAGCCACGGGGGTGAGGAGGCTGGAGGGAGGGAGCACGTGTTAAAGAGCCACGCAGGGAAGGATCGAGGAGTTTCCGGGGCCGGGGAGGGCTGGCCGAGGCAGTGAGGGGCTGGGGGAAGGGCTGTCATCAGGGCGGCCCTTGGGGTGATGGGGCGGGGGGCAGGGTGCGGGGCCGAGGGAGATGAAGTGATGTGGTTTCCAGCTAGCGGGGAGGTGATGAACGCTGGACGGGACGGAAGGATGAAGCAGCGTCTAGCTAAGCCTCAGGGAAGCAGGAGGCATTTTAAAAATTTGACAACAGGAATAACTCTGAAGCGGCCTTGGCTGTCAAGGACAGGCCTCCCTGCCTCCTAAAAAAGTGAGCATCTTCTCCCAGAGAGGTCCGTGAGGATGTGCTGAGCCCCAGACGCCATCCGGTCAGGGCCTTGCCTTGTGGCCCCGCCACCTGCACATTTAATGAGTCATTTAGCAACTTTGGCTGCTTGAGAGGGAGCAGAAGAATGAGCCTTGCTCGCATTCCGGGGCATTGGCACCCATACCCATTTCTTGCTGTGCCCCCCCCCCCCCAGCAGGGCCGGCTCAGCCTCTGCGTTGGGCTGCTTCTCTTCTCAGGAGCCGTGTGGGGGCCCAGAAGGCAGAGAAGGGGCAAGACGGTGTTTTCTGCGCTCATTGGTCCAGAGAGCCCAAGGCCCCAGGGAATGGGAGAGCTGCCCACCCTCCCAGCGCCACACGCACAGCCTATGCTGATGCCCAGGTAGGGTGGCCACAGCACAGTGCACACGCACCAGGGTTGTGGTAGCTCTGGGCACCATCGCCATGTGCAGCCAAAGGAGCAGGGGTCACCATCCCACGGGGGAACAGGCCAAACTGAGGGGCACAGGCTTTTTCCAACCACAGGTGTAGTTTCTCTGTTGGACGTTACTTTGCATCTGTCACTGTTTGCTCCCTGACCTCCTTGCCAGGCCCCCATGGCCTGAGGAGACAACCCTGGGCTGCAGGGCAGAAGGTGCTCTGCTGGCTCCCGAAGGCAGAATGAAGCAAGACGCCTACCCAGGCAAGGCCCCCTGTCCCCAGCGGCCACTTCAGCTCCCACCGACGGATTGGGAACAGACGGGCTTTATTTTTAGCTCCCCTGTGGGCCCCTGAGCCCTGCCCCAATTTCTGAAAGTGGACAGCTTGGGGCCTATGCCATCTGGCCATAGTGGAGAGGCTGGGAAGCCGTATCTCCTGCACTCATGATGAAAAGCCAGGGGAACAGCCCTCGGCACATCCAAATTTTCCAGGCCAGGAAATCTGTGTACTGGGGCCTCCAATGGGACCAGGGTCTTCTAAAACTACAGTGTTCAGCCCCACACCCGGGCCTCTGGCTCAGGCAGGGCCTGCAGAGGGTCCGGCTGTGGGAGCCCCAACCTCCAGGGCCTGCTCTCCTTCCCAGGCCCCAGCTACCATTTTTCTGAGCTCAGCTTGAGCTCCCATAGGAGCTCCTCTATGACTCAGAGGGCAAAGGGCACTGGGGGTTATGGGAGAAGCTCCCCATTGAGCTCATCCCAGACGAGGTAACGAAGAGCATCATGTATTCATTCACTCAGTGAAGGGGGAGCTCAGGCCTGTACGCATGCTCGGGATGCCAGGAGTGAAGAGAACACAGTCTTGGCCCCCCAGATGCACCCACAGCTGGTCAGCGGGACTGCGGGACCCCAGGGCTGGAAGTGGAGGAGCAGGGCAGTGTGGCGGGCAGAGGTGCCTCCTCTTCCTGAGCTGAATCCTCAGGGCTACAGTTCCTCCCGGCTTCTTCTGTGCTTGGCAGGGCCCCCTGGTTCATCCTACCCACCGCACACCCTCAGCCTGTACCCACCACTGACCTGAGAGGGCACCTGTCAGACCAACAGTCATCCAGATGGCTGACAGTGGGTGTTACTCACCCTGCAGAGAGTCTTGGCATCACCTGGCTGCTCCGTGGAGCCTGCTGTGGCCACTGCCCATCAGGGGCTGAGTGAGGACCCTCCTTGGAATCATTCCCTGCCCTCCTCTCCAGTTACCCAGGCCCCAGTCCTTCCAGGCTCAGCTGGGCCCTTGGCTGCCTGGATCCCTCTCAATGGCATTTCCTCCCTGGTAGGAGCCTTGCTAGATCTCCCCATGGACAGTGGCACCCGCCTCCCCGCTCCTGGGCTTGGGCATCTGGAGGAGGCCCTCGCTGCCCCCAGGGCTACTCTGAGAGGAACACTCAGACTAGGCGACTGGACCAAGGGACAGTTGTGTGGTCAGGGGAGCCCCTCAGGGCAGGTGGAGCGTCTACATAGCTGAGGCCCATTCAGAGCTCCGCACTGACTCGCCATCACCATGGCCTTCCTTCTGCTGGAGCCCACATCCCCCATGGATGCCCAGCTCAGCAAGAGCAACCCTGACTCCAGGACACACAGGCCCCTCTCTGGCTGGCACTTGGAAGCCAGGCCGTTGCCTGTATGGCTCCCAGGAGCCTTGCTTCCCACCTGCCCTTCTTCCTTCCAGAGTGTGTTTCCACGTGGCCATGCCTGGTGTGCTCCAGCCTAGATGCAGGAGCTGAGAGTCAGGACTTGTTGGAAATGGCACATCTTGGCGAGAGCCATCTGCACCCATCACCCAGCCCCAGGGCACGCTGGGCACAGTCCCCTGCCACCCTCACCATTTGAGAGCAAACTTCTCTGCTTTTTCTTCTCTCCTAAAGGGCCCCAAACAAGCAGAGACTGATGTAAGACTGTAAAGTGAGAAGAGTGGGTACCCGGGGGAGGACAGGCGCCACACATCAGGAGGGTTGGGGAGCCAGCCCAGGGGTGTAGTCTTGCCAGTGACGCTGCAGCCACACACCGTTGTCTCATTTAAGCTTCACATCAGCCCCATGAGCTGAGTATTGTCATCACTGTTAGAGGAAGGCAGAGACCCCCAGAGAACTGAACTTGCCCAGAGTCATGTGGGGAGTCCATTGAACACCCCAACCCTAGGAAAAGGACTTTTCTGGAAAGGGTGCCAGGAAGCCTGAGGAGTGGCACTCGAGTCCAGAGCAGTGGGCTCTCTGCTTCCTGCCCACTAGCAGAGTGGGGGACAGGCCCACCGGGCATCTCGCGGGCCCTCCTCCTGTGGAATAGAGCTCGGCCCCACGTGTGCAGCAGTCAGGACGGCTCTGACTGCACAGGGACAAGGGAGCACCCCATGCCGGGGAGGCGCCTACAGGTCCAAGGCCCGTGACCCCAAGGGGACGGCCCAGGTGAGGGATTTGAGTAGGGATGTGTCACGAGCTGCCTTTCAGATGGGCCCGGGAACGATGCCCCAGCAAGCACAGGAAGGAAAGGAACGGTGACAGGGCCACTAGCTAATTAAACAACTGCAGTATCATTCTGCTAAAAGCAGGAGAGCGGATACATTTTTTACTTGACCCGCTAATAATTTCATTCCTTAAAAGGTAGAACAGGCAAACAGGGGACCTGAGTCTAGGCTAAGCTGCTGGTTCTGCCCGCGGCAGGGACTCTGATTTGTTCACTGCCGACCACTCTGCCTAGGGCAGCACCTAGCACACTACAGTTGCACAAGCACTCGCCGGGGGAGTGAAAAGAACAGGGATGAGGGCAGCCCGGGAGCTCCAGCGGTCAGCGCAGGACATGATCCTGGAGACCCAGGATCGCGTCCCTCGTCGGGCTCCCTGCATGGAGCCTGCTTCTCCCTCTGCCTGTGTCTCTGCCTCTCTCTGTGTCTCTCTCATGAATAAATAAATAAAATCTTCAAAAAAAAAAAAAAAAAAGGAACAGGGATGAGACCCCGGAAGGAGCCACATCAGCTTAGCTCGATGGTAGCCAGGGAAGACAAGCCTGGCATTTTCAGGCGTGTGTGTGAGGTTTTATAAATGGAGACTCAAAAATGCTCAATGGAACAGTGAGTTAGTTTAGTTCCAGGGCCAAAAGGGAACACTGCTCCGAGGGCCAGGGGATTATAAAAATGAAATATCTCTGTTACAGTCACAAGGCATCTCCAAGAGAAAAAGGGAGGCATCCAAAACAATGACTCAGAGGTGTGTGAGTGAGGGGGTGGGTAATAAATCACTGAGGATCTAATGCAACTATAGACCCTTTCTCTCAGGCAAGGGGGTGGGAAACACATCTCTACAACATTTTGTGTATGATTTGGGAGGGATTGGAGACGTCATGTTAAGGAGATCTGACATAAAGGGACCAGCAAGGGTGCAGAGACTACTTCTGAGGGGTTCCCACTTGGAAAGGATGGGGCACATCAGAGAATGGAAGGGTGTCGTAACAAGGAGGGTACCCGAGGGTACCACAGCCCGCAAGAACCATGTCTGAAAGTCTAAGGCCAGAATAAACATGTTCTCAAAAATCCAGACAGCAAAAAGGCATCTTGGGTATTTCTGTAGTTACTGTTGCTGAGAGCAAGGATTTGGGAATCAGACACCACCACCACCATCACCACCCCCTGCCACCCTGGTTCGAATCTCAGCTTCGTGACAGCACGCCAGCTCTTCATCCACAACGAGCCTCAGGTTCGTTACCTGTAAAATGGGAGTGATGCCTATTCTCAAAGTGTTATTGTGAATAATACGCTTGATAATACCCACCAAGTGCTTGGCCTAGTGCTTGGCACATTTAATATAAAACATATTCACCGTCTGTATTATTATTATCATTATTCTCTGTCTGTAACGCCCTTGTCTCCTGTTCTGTCAAACCCTTCCACAAAGGTTAGCTTTTAGTGGTTTTGTTATTTTTAAGTAATGCCTGAAGTAGGAAAATGAACAAGAAAAAGGATTGCTCCTTGGGGAAGATGATGTAATATTAACTTTGTTCAAAAGGAACAGCTAACCAAAGGGATTCAGGGTGTGGCTGAAGGGCAGGCAGGGAATACAGCTCATGAGCCCCCGTGGAGAACTGTGCCTCTGGACAAGACAGAGAAAGGAGAACACCTGCCCCTGGTTTTGCTTCCATTTTGTCACAGAGGGAATAGTTTTTGATCTGACGTGTCAAGAAGGTATATCTATCATCTTAAATGAGGTCAAGACTCTACAGCCAGATGCCTGACAGCCCAAGATTGAAAGCATTTGCAGATACAGTGGCACAAACATTGCTTGTAATTGTTGAGAGACAACATGGAACAGAGGAGATGCTCAAAGACGGGAACCAGCTCACTTTTCGAAAAGCAAGATTCTAGAAGCTCTGGATTGAGCCGCCTGGTATCACACTGATGAAGTTCTAAACAGATGCAGTGGTAAATAGATTGTTGGTGTGCACTGAGAAAATAGATGGATGCCCAGGAGCTGGCAGAGGATGGCTGAAAATAAATCCTTCAAAATTAAAATGATTTTTTCACTAGGTATTTTTTTTCGAGGATATTAGAACGTGATTTGATTTTGGGAAAACATTTAATGAAGTGCCTCCTTATCATATTGTGGGTAGAATGGAGAAGTGAGATCTGGACACGAGTGCAGTGATGATGTGACTTCAGCAATGTCCCTCAGAACCCCCGTTGTTCCCACCAGTGTCAAGAGAATCTCTGTAAAGTGGTCTGTCCAGTGTTTGCGTAGGTGACACAGAAGTCGTGCTCATAGGCACACAGACACCACCTACCCAGGAAAGTTAAATTACCAGAGGGTCACAGTATCAGGACACAAACGGGTCCCCAGCCCCCAAAATTGCCTTAAAATGGGCTTACTCTGAACACTGTCAGGGAGACATGCGGAAGAATTGCAACTGGTTTTGAAGATATCCCGCCATCAGGGATAGCTCCTCACCCCTTAAGTGCAGAATATACCTCGTGACTTCCTCCCAAGTAGTACCATGTGGCAAGGAGTGGGGTCGGTCACCATGACCTCACGGCTGAGGAACCTGACAAGCCCACCTGAGCCCAGTGACTGAGGTTGTCTCCAACAGGGACGAGTCATGTTGAGGGCATGATATCAGACCTTGACACGACGTGCTGACCGCGGCACTTTGTCTCACTGGTCCTCCTCTCTGAAACCTATAACCCCTATCTTATTATGGGAAAAATGTTAGACCATTTCCAATTGAGGACATCCTATAAAATACCTGGCGAGAGCTTTTCAGAATTGTCCAGGTCATCAAAAAAAGTTCCAAGATACTAGAGGAGCCTAAGGAGATATGACAACTCAGTGTAAGGTGAGGTCCTGGATGAGATCTTAGGTAAAAACGAAGGAAATCTGAATACAGTATGGTCTTTGCACAATAACATATTCGGAGTGGCTCGTTAATTGTGGGAAAATGTAGCACACTTGCATGTAAGACATTAGTAAGAGGGGAACCCTGGTGTGGAACTTGCTGTACTATCTTCACAGTTTTTCTGTAAACCTCCAACTATTCTGAAATTTTAAAAAAACATTTATTTTAAAAACATAATGGATGTAAGTGTAAACTCCTGCTTTTAACATAAAAAAAATGACTTACACTTTAAGTGTTTCTTGGGGGATGTCCAAATTCAATGTAGCTTATGAGAAAGGCGTCTAAGACTTTCAAGCAACCACATCTCCATCTCTGGTGCGGGGCAGCGTGGCAGTGAGAGGCAGCGGGACCTGCTGCTGCCCTCAGAACCCCCCAAACACACACACACTGGGCAGCCTGGCAGCGCCCTGCTCCCCAGACCCAGGGAGAAGACTCCACCCTGGAGCCCAGACTTCTGGGTTCAAGCCCAGGCCCTACTCCATTCTAGCTACAGGAACCTCATCGATTGACTTCACCTCCTGACCCTCAGTTTCCCCATCTGCCAAATGGGCAAATAATGGCAACTCCCTCGTAGAGCCATTGGCAGAGCAAAGCCCCTGGCCCATGACGGCTACTCAGTAAGTGGATCTCTGCGGTTAACAGAGGCCCAACCAGGGCAGAGCAGGCCCTGCCCCTTATTTTTTTAGGGGACGCTTTATTTCAGAAGGGCATTCAGTATCTCGGGGAACAGCATGAGCTGAAGGAGTTATGGGAAGCTCATGGATCTACCTTGGAGGAAACACCGGACCAGGGAAACTACTGCTTCCATGCAGAGTAGAAGCCGCAGACTGAAGTCACAGTTTTGGTGATTAATGTACTGAAACCCGAAGCGTGTCTCTCAGCCTGCCTGGGTCTGTGCTTCTGGATCTTCCAGGTACAGAGAAGGATGCCTTTTGGTCAATTTTGCAGGATGACCCAGAGGATAAAATGAGTTAGTAAACAAGGAAGCGCCCTGATTGTAAAGCAACTGTTGTTGCTTGTTAGTAAGTACACATTTTGTTAAAACTACCTTAAATGTGTAGTTCTCATCGTGCCATTGACAGAGGTGGGTCAAGAGGCCAAGGCACTGCTGTTTGAAATGCTTAATTTTCTAACTGCAAAGCCATGGGGGGCACATCAAGAACACTTAGGGGTTGGAATCTTGTTTGGTGACCTCACCGAGATGTAGAGGCTGGGCTGGAGACCGTGAATGCACAGGCCTTGGACACTGACCCAACTTCTGCGGACCTGCTGTCCTCCCCTGTAAGATGGAGGTGATCATGTCACCCCCGCGAGGCTGCCCGTGGTTACATGCATGCAGGGTGGGCCCACAGTAGGGCTGCAGTGGGTGGTGGCTGCGGCTGTAATCTACAGCCCCTCTGCTCTGGGGAAGTGGTGCTGTTCTGAGAACCCCATTGCTCTGACCTGTCGTGTGGAGTGGTCACTACCCTTGGGGCTCCGGGGCCAGTGGGGAAGAGTCCGCCCCCATGGAGATGAACCACGTAGCACAGGGAGACAGCATAGAGAACGAGGAACAGGGTCTGTGTCAGGGGGGTGCAGAATGAGAAGAATAAGTCATCCCAGATGCTTCAAAACCACCTTTTAGGGGCACCTGCGGGGCTCAGTGGTTGAGTCTTCAACCCAGGGCGTGACCCCAGGGTCCTGGGATCAAGTCCCACAACGGGCTCCCTGTGGGGGAGCCTGCTTCTCCCTCTGCCTCTGACTCTGCCTCTCCCTGTGTCTCTCGTGAATAAATAAATAAAACCCCCTTTTAGGGTGATCTAACACTCAAGGAAGTTCTGGGTAAAACTCAGAGTCCAGAGGAAATCAGACAACTGGGAAGGAGGGGAACTGGGTTCGTGAGAAAGGTGAGGGGTCATTGCAAAACTCCCCAGCGGCAGTGACTATGGCACGGAAGGCAACATGGGGAGAAGGCAGGTGGCCCATACTGGCAGCGCCCGCTCCCAGAGGCAGCGCCACGACGGGACACAGCCATCTCGTCCTTCAGGACCCATGGGGACCTGGCTCATATCTCAGAAGCCCAGAAGTCTCCGACCAGCATCCACACGTGTGAATGTCAGCGTCTCTCAGGGCATGAAGCCACATGTTCTGCCCACATCTCCTTACACCAAAGATTTCCAAAGAGGTTACCACACGCCTTTGGAGAAAAACAACAACAATTGTATTAACAATTTTTACAGAGCCTGGAGGTACCACAGATGGTGACAGATGGATTTGCATTTACACAAAATGACACAGACGCTGATTCTCTGAATACTTTTGATAAAATCAACAACAGCTGAAGTGGACCACCCCTCCCACCACCTAACCACCACCAAACCACAGAGCCAGTGCTCCGTGGGTGCTGAGTGTGGGAAGGTCAGGAGTTAAAGTCTTATAGGGTTTGGCTGACCCCTTCACAGCCCCCCAGCCAGCACAACCTTCACCTCAGCAGGCTGCTTTGGTAGGTGATGAGTCTGTAGTTTCTTGGAGAAACAGCTCCCAGCTTACCCCTGAGGTGGCCCCAGCACCCTCTCAGCCACCAGGATGCAAGCTGCTACCTGTCCATCTAGGTTGGTAAAACCCCACTGGATGCAGACGACTGGGCTTATCTGTGCTCAGAACAGGGCCGCGCATTTAAGGAAAACTAATGACAAACCAAGCACGTCTGCAGTTGGGCAGCCTGGGGTGTTGGAGGCCTGGACCATGTCCTGCTAGAGTAGCAGCCTGCTGCTTGTCTCAAATACCTACAGAGTTGTCATAGAAAAGATAGGACGGGCACCTGGGGGCTCAGAGGTTGAGTGTCTGCCTTTGGCTCAAGGTGTGACTCCGGGGTCCTGGGATCGAGTCCCGCATCGGGCTTCCTGCAGGGAGCCTGCTTCTCCCTCTACCTGTGTCTCTGCCTCTCTCTGTGTCTCTCATGAATAAATAAATAAAAATCTTAAAAAAAAAAAAAAGAAGATGAGATAAACTTGCTCTAAGGATCCTCAGAAGGCAGAGTTAAAATCCAGGCTGGGGACAAGCAGACTTTGGCTGGATCCCAAGGAAGACTGTCTCCTTATTGGTGCCTCTGATGATCTGATTGTGAGGAAAAGGAAATCCTTCTTCGTGATGGCAAGAGTTCAAAGACTGGGTTACCACTTGTCAAGGTTGCCGTTGAGGGGCTCCACTTCGGACGGGGGATTGGCTGAGAAGATCCCTAAATCCCTTTCCACACCTCTGAGGATGTGTTCCCGTGTTCTCGGTCAGCAGACAGAGCAGAAAGTGAGGATCATGGCTTTGCTGGAAAGAGCTGAGGCTCATATGGAGGGCTGAGAGGAAATCCTCAAGTTTAGTGAGTCTCGAGCTCTGGTTTTAAGCTCTTATGGTTTGTTTTTCAAGCTCTTCTTAACAGAAGGAGCAGAAAGTCTGAGTCTGAGCTACAGGATTTGGCTTCTGTTTGGATGTTTAAAGACACCTGCTCTCCATGGAAAACTCTCTCCAAACTCCGGTAGGCATCAGTGGCTACTTCCATCCCTTGAGCAGTATCCTCTCTTCCAACTTCAAGGTGGTCCCAGGAACAGGGCAAGAGCCAGATGGATATGCTCAGCCCCCTCCACATCCAAAGCCTTGATCTGGTCCCATATGAAATGACAGAATGGATAAATGGAACCAGGCCACCTAAGGGGCCATCTCAAGTGACTCGGGGCCCTACTTCCACCTTATCAAAGAGGCCTCCATATCTGTGGGTAACCAATCCTCCTCATCCTCATAGCCTGTGAACCCTGGGTCCCGCACCTGTACCCTAGACAGTCTGTTTCTCTCCTGAAAGAAGCCCTGGTCAGTGCCACCTCTTGTTGGTCTGTCTTTGCTCTTTCTTTTTCAGCTTCTTTCACCTGATGAGTCTGTCCTTGTAAAGGTTTCACCCACTGCTGCCCAGTATGCTCTTCCCTGCACATCTACCTGTGCCCCATTCTCAGCTGTACATCTAAGGAGCTGCTCCCACCCCGCCCCGAATTCAGAAATTGATAGAGAAACCAGTATCTAGAGACTCCCTAGCCTCTGTGTATGGGCAGCAGAAGGCAGGTGACCGTGCCAGGCATCAGTCCTGCTGCCATTTGGACAGTGTTCCCCTTAATTTGTTCTTCATCTTTCATCCAAAACTTTTGCCTGGCTTGCTGCTCTTACCTTGACCTGTCTGAATTTCTTATTTTGAGCATGATTCAAAGGAACAGAGGACTTGTTACAGGCTTGAAGTATAATTTCAGGCAGGTCGCCTTTTCTCCTGGGCCTCAGGAACCACCAATGCTCCTATGGGACACATTAGGAAAGGCCATTCCCTTAGGATACATCGGGTGCTGCCAAGACAGGTGCAAGAGTTCCCAGCTGCTTGCAGGAAAGGGAAAGGTCTGCACTCATCATCCCAGGTTTCCAGCATCTGTCAAGATCCAAGTGTAAACTAGGCACCATAACTTGGGTCCTCATACCTCTAGCAAGTCTGTTTGACACCTCTGCAGAGTAGTGGATGGATTAGACGTGGTGTCAAACGGCAGGCCTGTTAATGTGCAAAGCACAGAGGTGTCAAAACTGGCAAAAAGCAAAGCCTCCATTTCTTCTCAATCTCCTTAAAAACGAAAGAATGTAGATGCTTGGCTGTCACCAAGAACCAGGGACCAGGGCCAGGTTGGCAAAACTGCCTGCGTGTGGTCCTCCTGTTTTCCTGGCTCTCTCCTACCCCCTTGCCTCCCACCTGCCCCTGAAACTGTAATTACGTCCTGGACCCAGTATGATGCCTGTTTGCTGGTGGCAAGCGGGAAGAGGGAGGAGAGGTGGCATCCATTAGAAATACAAAAGCCCATCAACCTTCGCAGCAGCCATGGGGAACAGACTGGCTGTTTTTAGTTAAAAAGACATCTTGGTGGGAAGATTTACCAAAGATGTATTTATACCATTAGAGCTACACCTCCCTGCGGCCTAGTTATCTCCAGTGCCACATTCGTCATTCTGCCACTGGGTTCCGGGGGGTTTGGGCGGCAGAGGTGGGTGGGGGGCCTCTATCTGGATTGAAGCTTGAGATATGAGATGGAGAAGTTACAGGTCTAAATAAAAAGCAGAACCTGGGATGCCCTCCCTGTGCTGGGCCTGGAAATAGTCTTAGCCACCCTACACTTTGAGGAAGGGGGTGAGGTTGGAGGCATTTTTCAGAAAAGAGTTCAGGGATTCCAAGAATGAAGAAATACAAAATTATAGAAAAGATGATTGGAGAATTGCGTGTTTATTAAAGATGCTATTGATTGACAAAACCCTCCCTTGGAAGCTCCTGTGGAACTCAGTAGGTCTCCAGAAAGAGAACAACAACAACAACAAAATCACCAGATCTGGTCCAAAGTGTCACTCGCCATCCCGGACTTGTGGCAGAGTTAAAAGCCTCTTTATGTCCATGTGCTTTGCACACGCATGTTTGGGACTGTGCAAACAGGCGAGGCATGTGTGCGCTCACCTTTAAAGACGCCTGTTGGGGCCCCTGGGTGACTCCTGGTTGAGCGGCTGCCTTCAGCTCCGGGCGTGACCCTGGGGTTCCTAGGATCACGTCCCGTGTGGGGCTCTCCACAGGGAGCCTGCTCCTCCCTCTACCTGTGTCTCTGACTCTCTCTCTCCATGCCTCTCATGAATAAATAAATAAAATCTTAAAAAGAAGAAGAAAGAAGGGAAGAAAGACCGACTTGTCATTGGCTTACTGACCATTAGCCAGAGGGGTACAGAGCCAGTGTGAAGGAAGGCAGAGCTTGCCGAATCTGTGCCTTTGGCTCCCTGATACCCTCTGAGTAGGGGGAGACCTGTGTTGTGGGTGTCAGGATGGGAGGTGAGGTTACAGGAGAGTCTTCACAGTGTCGACAGTCCCAGGTCGGTGGGATTCTGTGCACGGTGCCATCTATGCTCTTTGTTCTGGAATATAAAGGACACATCCTAAACCCTGTGCTCCAGGAGGCTACAGCCTTGTCGAAGAAAAAACTCTGAGGTAGTGCCACTCACACACCCAGCACTTCCCACCCCTGACTGTAAGGGGTCTCCTAGAGAGAGAGACAGAGTTTTAAAAATACATATTCCTGGAGCCTGTGACTCAGAATCCCTGGAGATGGGCAGGACTCGGAGAGCAGGTGCATTTTCACTGCCCTGAAGGTGATGCTCGTGGAGCCAGCCCAGCAGCATCTGTGGACCTACACTTGGGAGAACTAATTCTGGGGCAGTCGGGGACTTTCTGGAGTTGGGGAGACAGTTGGACAGCAAAGGGGACATTAGAAGGGGCAGGCAGGGAAAGGTTAGGAGAGGCAAATGAAGAAGTAGAAGTGATTTGGGGCCTTTGGGGCAGGAGACTTGAGACTGCCTGAAGAGAGAAACTCATGTCCCTCCCTCCATCTTTTACTTTCCATCTTCTCTGAGGATGAAAGAGGGGGTTAGCACAGAAACATGAAAGCAGAGTGAGTACAGCCAGCCTCCGAGGCCAGCAGGAGTGCTGCCTGAGTCCATCCACTGCAAATTTCTCTGAAGTCCTACTTAATTATAAAATCCATGCAAACCATGCTTACTTAAATATTTTTCAAAAAACCATGTTTTCACCCATCTTCTTGTTTAACAGAGTAGTTTTTCAACCTTTCTGGTCTCGGAAAAATCATCAAGGACCCCAAAGAGCTTTACATTACATGGGGTACATACAGCATTAGAAATTAAAGTTGGTGTCTTTAGAGGATTTAAAAACATGTATCCATTCATTCCTGTTAAGATAATAAACCCATTGCATGTTGACATAAATTTCATGGAAAATGGCCGTGTTTTCCAAAATAAAACTAGTGAGAAGAGTGGCATGGTTTTGCATTTTTGCAAATCTCTCCGGCTCTGGCTTAATAGAAGGCAGCCAGGTTCTCATATCTGCATCTGCAGTCAATCTGTGGTTATGTGCGGCCTTAGTGGAGGCAGATGAAGAAAACCCAGACCCACACAGAAGGCCAGGCCCCAGGTGGGACAAGCAGGACATCCACGAAACAGAACTTAGGGTGGTCTCCTCTCGGAGGGTCATGGCAGCACAGGGTCAGCCCTGAGAGTGAGGCCTCCACAGCTTCCGAGTTCTGGAGCCTGGCTCGTCCTACTGTCTGGGCAACACAGATATCAGTACTTCAATGGCCTCATCAAGTCAGGAGGGATAATGTTTCTTGATATCGCCCCCAAATATGACAAGCAGGGGGTTGGTCTCACTGTGGAACCACAGCAATGTACTTTTTATGTCATATTTGCATTGAAAATCCATTAGTCATTCTTGCAATTTGAAGGGATCTTTTACCCACATTCACTGACCCTTGGAAAGGGTCTTAGGACTCACAAGGGCTGCACAGACCATACTTGGAAAATTGCTGGCCTACGAAACTGCCTAAACTGAAAGGGGGTTGTCGTCCCAGGAACAGAGGCAGAGATACAAGGTAATAAGCCAACATATCAGGGGCCAGACCTGACCTGTTCCACTAAGAAGCTGGCCTAATCTGCAAAGCTGTGAGGAGCCTCGCAAGAGTCTTAAGCAAGGGAATGATGGGACCAGATTTGGATCCTTACATTAGTTCATTCCTTTGTCCAACTGATATTTATGGGGGCTCCTGTCATCCCTAGCCCTAGGGATGACAGTGAACAGAGATTTTCTGCCTTTGTGGAGATTACATGGAACCTCCATGGAGTATAAATTCTGGTAAAAAGCAGAAAATAGATAAATAGGGGCACCTGGGTGGCTCAGTCGGTTAAGCATCTGCTTTCAGTTTAGGTCATGGTCCTGGGATCCTGGGGTTGAGCCCCATCTCAGACTCTCTGCTCAGCAGGGCGCCTGCTTCTCCCTCTCCCTCTGCCTCTGCTCCCCACCTTGTGCTTGCTGTCTCTCAAATAAATAAAATCTTAAATAAATAAGTAAAAAAGAACATACGGACCTACCATGCTGGCAGTAGAGACTGGGCTGGCAGAGATTTAGGCTGAGGGAGGAGGGTACACACTCTGGTAATGACGGTCCAGGGTCTGATGGTGACCCGGTGGCCGGGGGGTAGCCAGGAGGAAGCTTGGGAAGGGCCAAAGCAACATTAAGGATGCAGTGGGCCAGTTCCTGTGGGGGGGGGGGGTGCCTGGGGTGGTGCCCGGTTGCCACCTCGGACAGGTGGCAGGGGCAGCGTCCCATGACACAGCACACCCACAGGGAGAAGCCTTTGGCACAGAAGAACAGTCAGCTCGGTTAGCAACATGTTGGGTTGGGGTGCCTGGGCCATTCGGGCAGGGGTGTCCAGCAAGTGGCTGGACTGGATGGGTCCAGTTTCCAGGACGGAGGACTGGACCGGGGGTGGAGACGTCGGAGTCATCACCTCTTGGGGTGCTGAGTGGACGACGTCCCTAGGGAGCATGCACAGTGCAGAGGGAGGTCCACGCAGGGACACGCACACCCAGCCCCTTGTATCTGCCCTGAATGCACCATGCCAGATGTCAGCTATGTCTCTCCCCCAAGGACCGTCCTTCACCTTAGCTCCTGAAGCAGGAACTGCAGCGCAGCCAACCCGGAGGTGCGGTGTCACCCCGCCCTCGCCGACTACCGCGATCAGGGCGGCCGGGCTCGCTGCCTTGCCTTCCGCAGCCCCAGACCATCTGCACTGCTGCACTCTGTTCTGCAAGAAGCCCCCTGGCGGCACCCCTGCCATTCTCGCCCAAACCCAGAGAACTGCACTTGCAGGCTTCGGGCTCCCCTTCAGCCACGTGCAGCCACGTGCCGTCAGAGGCGGTGGTCGTCTCCCTCTGCCCCTGACAGCCTCCTGACACGTGATGCTGCAGGGCGACGGCTCACTCCGGTGGCTTTGTCCAGCAACAGCAGAGGACACCAGTCTGCCCGACACCAGAGCTAGAGGCGCTCCAGGCTGCACTGTTAGGCTGCAAGGGTCCCAAAGTTCAAAGGCAGACGGAAGGCAGGGCCTCACTTCCAGGTGCCTCCTTTGTTCAACAGAGTCCCCAGCTGAGGCTGGGTGGCCAGGGCAGTGTCAGCAGCAATGAGCAAAGCCAAGCACCCAGACAGAGGACAGAAAGCTGAGCGGGGTTGGTGGGTGGGCTCCCCCCAGGCCCCAGCACACGGCCCGCAGCTGGGGACAGGTCTCAGAGCTGCCCTCAGGCAACAGGGAACAGATGCTCTCTGGGGAGAACCGAGGGCCATGTCTTCGCGACCTTCCAAGCCGAGGGCTTGTCACAGCAGCAGCGCACAGACAGCACTGGGGGTTCACTCTGGGCAGACAGTGAGGGAGCCTCGCAGCCAGGACAGGCTCAGCGTCATTGCTAAAGGGAGAGGAAGCCGAAGACTAGAAAGGTGGTCTTTTCCTACGCAGACGAGAGCAGTCCCGAGCCAAAAGCCGAGACAAAAAGCCATCAAGTAAGACCCTTGTGACGCATGACCGCTACAGGTAGACGCAAGCAAAGGCTGGGCCCCATTTCTGTTCACAAGCCCCAGGGACACGACAGGAGTGCCAGGCCCTGTGAGGGACGGAAGAGGGCGCGGCCAGCTCTTGCCACCAGCACGGAATGCAGCCCGGAGCCGGAGAACGTGGCTGCACCGAGACGGAGAGAGCGCCACGTCCCGTCCCGGCCATGGGCTGGGCCCAGCTGCCCCTGCTGAGGGGGACCCGGCCCGCGTGCCCCTGGCAGCCCCCGCGCAGGATGCAGGCCCCCTCCAGGAGCCCTCAGCAGGCCCCAGTTCTCATTAATGAAAAGGAGATGGAACAGAGCAACCTGGAAACTGCAGGTGTTTCTCCTTCTGTCTCTCTGTCCCAGGGCCCTGGAGAAAGGATGGCAGCTGGGCCCCTGGAGCCCCTGGAGCCTCTGGAGCCCCGTGTCCCCTTCCCCTGCGCAGCCCTGGCTGATCATGAGGGTGTCCTGGAGCAGGAGGAAGAGAGGAGAGAGATGACGCCAACACCACCCGCCTGGGGGAGGGGGCAGCGGGGACAACAGAGAGAGACTCTGGGGTCGGCAGGCTCTGCTAGCTAAGGTCGAACTCTCTGAGCCTGTTTCCTCGCAGATAAAATGGGCACAATAATGGCAGTGCCTGGCCAGACCGCGTGCTCACTGCAGGGTAGCTGAGGTCCCTGTGATGTCCTGTCCCCACCCTCCATAGGCCCACGCGGCCTACTGCCTACCACGCGGCTTAGGCAGGTATTGGAAGTCTGTGTCTTGGGGGTCCCGGGGGCCCCTGGGTAGCGCCCTGCTTCCTGTGCAACGTGGGTTCCTGCTGTGTGACCCCACTGAGGGTCACGGGGCACAGAGGCACCACTCGGTCTCCCCTCTCCCCCTGGGGCACCTCCCCACTTCCTGCCCCCTCCCTCCGGGAACCCCCTGCTCACCTGCGTGCAGGTGGTCTCTTAACAGCATGGTCTGCGTGGTCTCTTAACAGCATGTCCTATGGAGCGCACGTCCCCCAGCTCTCAACACAAGGGGGCAGATTACCCGGCCCGTGCCTTCGTGTTTTCATCTGACCACTGGCAGTAGTAACAGTGCCAGCTCCACGGGGTTGTTGGAGATGAAACCAGGTGATGCCCGCGAGGCGGTCAGAACAGTGGCTGACGGGTGTATCCTGAGTGGTTGTTCAGTGTTAGGGTGTTAGGGAGTCCCCATCTCCTGCGAGGAGGGATCTGTTCTGAGTTGCCGCTGTCCTGGGAAACCCTGAGTGAGTTCTTCAGACTTTATGAACACGTTAGCATAACAAACCACCTGTGACTGACCTTCTGACTCAAACAAACATTAACAAGATAGAGGTAAAAAGCCCCTGAATCCACACCTGAGGGCTTGAAGCCTGAATGTCTCCATGTGGCCGGGATAAGGGGATAAGGGGCAGCGCAGGGGGGACGCTGCTCTCAAAGCTGGAGCTTGCTGCATGCCAGCAGACGCATATCCTAGATTTTAAAGTTAGAAAGTTTTTATGGCCTCATGGCTGCAAACTCCAGAAGAAGACATAGCTCACAAGGTACAAGTGACTCTAAAAATGAAATTATAGCGATAAAAAAAATCACATATAATCTCAACTAGGAAGAAAATGGGGCATCTAAAGAAATCAATGTGGCTACCTGGGAAACATCTAATGAACTCTGATTTTAAAAGACAGAACTGGGAAAAAATATATTTGCAGCAACTATTGGATAAATTGTTAATATCTTTAACATAGCAAGAGCTAGTATAAATCAAAAATAAAACCCCCGAGGCACAATGGGAAAATGAGCCAAGGATATGATCGACAATTCCCTGAAGAAAAATAAAGCCAGTTTTCCAAAAAGATGGAAATTCTTCAATATTACTAGTAAGTGAAACAAAAAAATCAAATGGCTAGATCACTACTCTTGCCTTGTAAATGAGCCAATTTACAAAAATTGGTTTTTGTTTTGATTTTTAATGAATCTGAATAAATCTGGTAAAGGTGCAGCATATGGTCCCACTGCAGGTGAGGTATAGCACTCACCTGCAGAGAGTCGCTTCTTACTAGCTCTAGCCTAAGGAACTAGCACTAGTTCAGAAATACTGTTATCAATAATGTTATTTGTACAAGGAAGAGTCAGATATAATCAACCTACAGCATGATGTGTTTACGATGAGTACATGATAGTCTGGGAAGGAGCAGGAGACGAACTCGCCTGGTTAATATGTTAGTAACTATGATTTAAAAAAAAATAATGACCAATAAGAATACAGAGTACGAACGGCGGTATCTCCAGGTGATGGAACGACGGAGATGTAGCTCCTTCTGTGTTTCTGCTCAGCAGCCAGGTTTTCTGCAGTGAGTGTGCATTACTTTTATTATGGAAAAAAATAAACTTTATGTGAAAGTGCTGGAGACCTCACATAGTTGAAGCCAACTCTGATAGTCCAGGGTGATCATGTGGCCCGAGGTTGGGGGACCTTAGAGCAGGGCGTGGGGCAGGCTGTGGGCTACGCTGCATCCTCAGGAGGAGCAGGCCTCATGGTCGTGTTCATGGGGCAGGTGCGCTCCCGGGAAGCCCATGCGGAGTTGGCGGGAACGCCTGTGTGCAGCAGCCGGGGTGCATCCAAGTGAGGACCAACCTGGAGCCCCTGGGGCTGGGACACCGGTGATCCCAGCGTTGCCCGCTGCTCCCCAAGCTGTGGGGCCTGGGCCTCCGGTGACCCTCAGAACCAGGCTGAGTGAAGCTTGATGTGACGTGAGTGGTGCACGCACGTGGAAGTTTTTTAAGCTCTTTGTTTTCCGGTTCCTTCCATCTTTCCAGCTGTACCAAGGAGGAAGTCTTAGGGTGGCGCTCCAGGGTCTCTGACACCCTGATAAGCTGGACTGCTTTCCCTTCTGATGGGCGGGAGCAAGCTCCGGGTTGGGTGCCTTGCATGGGCAGCAGCCTCTGGCTGTGATTCCATCATGCAGGGGGCACGTGGGCATCCGGAACCGCTGGAGCAGGACGCATGAGGGCAGCACGGCAAACACCGATTCCGGGACCTCGGGCCCCAGAACATGGTGGGGCGGCAGTGGCGGTGTCCCGGCTGCGCAAGCCCCGTGTCTCCCTCGGCTGGGGACCCGGCCTGGAGCCGCCTCCTCAACACGGGCATCCCTCCGCCTTCCTCGAAGCAGCGGGTTTACCCTGCTCTGTTCTTTGCTGGGAGTGCTGCTTTCTTACCTGGTTTTGTTGTTCGTCGTCAGGCTTTGTGTTTTTGGTGCCTGGAGGAAGACATGGGATCACGTGCTCAGCATACCTAAAAATGTCTTTAGTTTGTCTCTGCACTTTTCCTGAAAAGCCAGCATCTTCTACCGCCTTCCCCAGGGGCCACGCCACTCTCTGGCGCCAGGCTTTGCCTCTTTACCACTAAAGCTCCTGCCTTCAGCTCAGGACACGATCCCAGGGCCCTGGGATGGGTCCCGGGTTTGGCTCCCTGCTCAGTGGGGAGCCTGCTTCTCCCTCTGCCTCTGCCCTTCCTTCCCCCACCCCCTTGCTCATGCTTGCGCTGTCTCTGTCTCAAATAAATAAATAAAATTTTTTTTAAAAAATAGCAAAAAAGCCTTAGGATGGCAGGATACACAGCCTTGCCTGCTTAGAATTAAGCAAACCTCACAACTTGTCCCACACATCTCTCCACCCCACTCCACACCCTGCCAAGCCCCTGAGACACTCCTCAGGATCTCTGAGGAGAGCTCACCACCTCCCCCGCCCCCTCCCACCACTTCTGTGGTGTCATCCATAGCTCAGCCACCTCGCTGGGTCCCACCACCTTCACCCTGGGGCCGATTGGCAGCTGCAATTTACAAACCATGTGCCTTGCATGAGGGGCTAGGTCTTGGCTTTCCTGGCTCTACAATGGAAGCAAAGCCTCCCCCACAGGCTTGCTGTGCCTTTTAGATGGGATGACATAAAATTCTTAGCACAAAGTGTGTGTTCAAGTGATCTGAGTTCTTTTCCTTTCTTCACTTCTCCTATTTCCATGTCTGATTATGAAAAGATTGCTTCCACAAAAATGAGACAGAGACTCCCATGTGATCCAGCAATTCCATTTCTGGGTATATATTCAAAAGAATGGAAAGCAGGGATGCAAACAGATGTTTAAGCACCCATATTCGGAGCAAGCTCTATATTCACAGCAGCCAAAAGGTGAAAGCAACACAAATGTCCACCAACAGATGAATGTGTAGACAAAATATGGTGTATCTGTGCAATGGAATCATATTCAGCTGCACGTGAGGAGGAAATCCTCGCATGTGGCCTGACATGGGTGGATGGTGAAGACTTGGTGCAAAGGGACATTCACAGACACAAAGGACAAATATTATATGGTCCCACTTATGGGAGGTACCAACATCGTCATGTCAGAGGCAGAAAGTGGAAGCGCGGTTGCTAAAGGCTGAGGCGAGCAGGGACTGGGGGGCTGTTGTTCAATGGGTAGAGTTTCAGTCTGGGAAGATAAACCAGTCCTGGAGATGGATGGCGATGATGGTTGCACAGCATTGTTGAGGTACTTATCCCATTGAGCAGTGCACCTAAAAATGGCTAAACCGGAAGATTTTTATGTAGTGTATGTTTTACCACAATAAAAAAAAATCGTTTATATAACAAAAAATATATATAATCCATCACAGCTCATTGTCAAGGGCATAGAGAGACCCAGCAGGCATTAAGGAAAACCTCAGACAAAGCATTGCTTATAATCCCTGAAAAGAAGTCTTGCCACTCCATTGTGGGAGGCAGGATAAGCAGCACAGGAAATGAAACCCACTTCTCAATCTGTACAGCGTCCACACGCCCACCCAGCCCTCAGAGCTAACTGTGCTCACCATCGTCCTTCCGAACAGCAGTGGGGCTGCAGGATGCCCCAGCAACCAAGGAGAGCTCCCCAGACCCCCTTCCAAGAGTGGCAGGAGCCCACTGCCCACTGACAGAGAGAACCGGAGCACAAGGTGAGCAGGCACCCGGCAGCTGGCGCTACAGTGGGACAGGCCAGCCAGACCTCCAGCCACCAGTGGGGGAGGGAAGGCACACCTCTGGGTGCTTCCAGAAAGTGTCCCGAGCCCCACATGCTCCCAGCTGCCTTCTGGGAAACCCGAAACCCAGAGCAACCCTGAGGCCCAGGGCCAACCGGAGCTGGCCACCCTGGGCTTCTTGAGTAGGGAGGTAGCCAGGTAGATCACCTGAGTCCTCCCCCTGCCCCGCACCACCACAGCCCCAGAACGTTGTAAATGGCTTTAGGAGAGGGCGCCGAGAAACCTGCGCGTGCTTTCAAGGGCCTGGGCCGGGCCGACCTCACACTGCCAGTCAGCTGTAAGCTAACTGCCCTCTCTGGGCCTACAACTCCCATCAATAGAATGTTAAGTCTGTTCCAGCTCCTGGGACCTCTGCAGGCAGAGAATGGAGAGCTCCGTTCCATGGCTCAGGCCTTTCCTAGGTACCTGCCCCATGAAGACCATGCTCCAGCCTGAGGAGGGTAATGAGAAGGATAAAAACAGGTGTAAAAACAGTTTCCTAGGCCTGTGGTAATAAAGTACCACCAACTGGGTGGCTTAGAACCACAGGAATCCATTGTCTTATGGTTCTGGAGGCTCAAAGTTAGCCATCAAGGTTATAGGATGGACTCCTCTTCCAGAGACTCTCAGGGAGAACCCTCTCCCTGGCTCTGTCCAGCTTCTGATGGTTGCCATCAGTCCTTCCACTTGTAGGCCAGTTACTTCGATCTCCATCACCTTCCCTCTGTGTGTCTGTGTCCAAATTCCACCCCCCCTTTTTGGGGCACCTGGGTAGCTCAGTCACTTAAGGGTCTGACTCTTGATCTCATGGTAATGAATTCAGGCCCCGAATTGGGCTCCACACTGGGCATGGAGCCTACTTAAAAAAAAAAAAAAAAAAATTATCCTTTTTAAAAAATTCCAGTCATTGGGTTAGGAGCCACACTAATGCAGTGTATCGCCATCTTAATGAAGTCCATAAAGACTATTCCCAATAATGTCACATTCACAGTTTCAGGGGGTTCAGAGTTTGATAGATCTTTCCAGGGGACACAACTCAACCCGAGAAGCTTTGAAACGTAAAAGTGAGTCAATGTAGCAAAGGAGAATGAGCAAAAATTTTAGAGCCAGTTTGGGTTGGTCTTACCCTCTTCGCGCCCAGTGTCCTCAACTATAAAATAAGATAACTACCCAGCTTGCAAGGTATGATATATGCAAAGAACTGGCATGTAGTAGGCACTCAGAAGTAGTAACTAGCACTTTTAAAACTATTGTCATCCTTCTGCTGTTATTATTTGAATTGAATTGCATAGATGTATGCAACCCTGGAGGGGATGACATCAGGTTGTGGGAAACAGTGCTAGTTTAATGAAAGAGAGGATGTTTGAAGCAGGCCTGGGAAAGATGGATAGGGTTCTGACAGGTGGAACCTGCAGGGGAGGGAATTCCAGAAAGTGTGAGTTACATAAACAAGCCTTGGAAGCAGAAAAGTATAAAGCATTTTGGAGAAGAGCTCCAAGTTCCATTTGGCTGGAATATTGGGAAATGAATAAAGAGTAATGGTAATTAAGGTTGTAAAGTAGCATTTGGACCACAGAACATGAGGAGTTTGCACTTAATTCATAGTCAATGGGGAGCCAATGAACGTTTTTTTGGAAAGAGTGACACGATTAAACCGGCATTTAAGAAAATGAATCTGGCTGCAGTGTGCAGGATCAGAGCACTCTGGAGCAGGGAGGAGCCAGGGGAGACCCTGTGGGAAGTGAGAGCTTCCCTGATCCTGGCTAACAGCTGAAGGCGGCTTGTGCAAAGTGCCCTGGCCCCAGTCATGGCTTAGTGTGGCCACACTGGACAAGTCAGGTACCCTTTCTGGTCACGGTGACCCATGGTGAAATAAGGCAGACGAAGAAAAGTGAATACTGCATGGAATCACTTCTACGTGGAATCTGTTTTCTTTAAGTCACACTATGGAAACAGAGTAGGAAAGTGGTTGCCAGGGGCTGAGATGGGTGAAGGTAATAGGGAGAGGCTGGTAAAAGGGTACAGACTTGCCGTTATAAGGTGAATAAGATGTGCGGATCTAATGTAACACACGGTGACTCTACAGGCCTTCTTCAACTCATGATGGGCTGACATCCCAATAAGCCATCGTCAAGCTGAAAATATCATAAGTCAAGAAGGTATGTAATACCCGCAACCCACAGAACATCACTCCCTAGCCCAGCGCGCCTTCATGTGCTCGGAACACATACTTGAGCATCCACTGGGGCAGAATCCTCTAACACAGCCTACTGTACAGTAAGGGCACGTATCTCATGCAGTTTGTTGGCTGCTGGACCGGAAGCGAGAAACACAAGGGCCGTGTGGGTACAGAACGGTTGTCTATCAATGGTTTACCCTGGCGATCACAAGGCTACCTGGGAGCTGCCCGCACCTGGCATCTCGAGAGGGTCGTATCCTGTATCACTGGGGACGGATCCCAATTCAACACTGGGAGTACAGTTTCTACTGAATGCTTGTTGCTTTCCCACTATCATAAAGTCAAAAAAAATCATTAAGCCAAATCAACTGGAGCCAGAGACTGGCAATAGTTAAACGCACTGCATTGTACAGTTGGAATTTGCTAAGAGGGTCAGACTTAAGTGTTCTCACTAACAAATGAATGAATGGATGGATGGATGGATGGATGAATAAGTGAGTGAGATGATAAATGTGTTAATTAACTAGTGCACAGGCATATCAAATCATCACAGTATACACTTTAAATACATGAACGATTTTGTCAATGGACCTCAATAAAGTGAAATTATTAAAAAAAAAAAAAAGTACAGGGCTGGCCAGTGATGGGCAGTAGGGGAGCTTCAAGGCCCTTCACGAGGAGGGTGTGCTCAGTGTCTGAAGACAGCATCAGGGCCCCTGAGCTGAGGGCACCTGGTGGTGTGGACAAGTGAGGCTTTGCCCAGAGCTGTGTCCCACCCGCCCCCCTGGGAGGCAGAGCCGAGGCTGCTCAAGAGTGCAGAGCAGAGCAGTCTTAACTACTGTGCAGTAGCTGAACCGTCACCTGACCTCACTTTAGAGTTCTGTGAATATTTATGAGTGAGCTCTTGCTTAATGAAGAGGCGAACAGAGACATTAATGAGCTTTTTCTCTCCCAGTTGAGCTCGGGGATTTTTTTGTTTTGTTTTGTTTCATATCTCTGCTCTGAATTCCAGCCGTGCCGCACTGTCTCCCTCCTGCTTCCTTGGGGCGAGAGGCCTGCGGTGCACCGGGTGCACTCGCAGCTGGGCGGAATCGAAGCACACGAAAGTAGAGAGGGGCATGTGTGTGCTTGTGTGTGCACATGTGAGCACCTGCAGGTGAGAGGCTGTGTGTGCACGTGTGTGAGCCCTCCGGAAAGCAAAGAAGACCTATCTGGGTCCAAACGTGAGCTGGAAGTTGCTTCTCCTCTTGCACTGAGCCTCTCGGAGATGAAACAAAAAATAAGACCGAATAACAGTGTGATGCTGGGCCCCCTCTGGGCCTTGTGTCTCGGGGGCCTCTCCAGGGTGGCCTCACTGTGGGACCGGACCTGAGGCTTACACTCCTGCCCACATGTGCCTAGGAGGGCCCTGCAGATGGCAAAGCCCAGACCTGCCCCGTTGCCCTGGAAGAGAATGTGAGGAGGCTTCTTGGAACTACCCGCCCAGGGTAGGGGGCAAGAAGGCAAATGTAGGGGGATGATACAGGTGACAACCTGCACCCAGGAAGCTTGGAGAAAGTCATGGTCCCTCGCTTACTCCTGTCCCCCTGGGGCCTCAGCCCAGTCTCTGAGGGACATGAAAAGGCCCAGTGATTGCATAACTGATAGATCAATAAGAGGAAAGAGGAGAGGCCATGGGAAAGGTGGAGATCCCTCCCTGGTAAAATGTCAGGTTGCCCTTCCCTGGCCTCCCCTCGGCCTCCCTGCCACTGGGCACTCTGCAGCTCTTCCTGCCTGACCCGCACCTGCTTTCAGCCTCCCATCTGACGTTAGTCACGTGACCCCTCGGGCCACGTTTGGCCCAAGCCAATGGGCATTTGTTCCCCTCCTGGAAGGGAAGAAGGGCAAGGTCTCCGGTCCCCCTCGGTCCTCCCAGCCCTGGTCCTGTCCCACCTCCACCCAGAGGCCACCTCTCCCCAAAGCTCCCCACCCCAACTGCTTCTTCTGTAGCACCTTCCACTGCCTGGAAGCCCCCAGCCCAAGAGAAAGGCTCAGGAGGCCCATCCCTGGACACCAGCTGGCAAGACAATTGCTGATAACTACATGTGCGTATGTACAAATGCACACCCATGCACATGCCCGGAGGACCAGCTCACACCTGGTATCAAGCTAATCTGTCAGCCCCCATGCAGTTACCAGATGCTCAAGAACTACAAAGAGAAAAAAAAAAAAAAAAAACTGGATTGCAGTGTAAGAGCCAGCTTCATCACAGCCCTTTACGAGCACTCTTTACTACTCACCTCCTATCACACGCGTGTGCGGTGGCTCTTTTGCTCACCGCTGATGTGGGACATGGTTTTTATTGTAGGTGTCATTTGATTATAACCCAAAACCTTGCATCCATACACTCTGCTTCCTGCCATTCGTGTAGTGTTGTGATCTGCACCCTGCTTGTCTCATCAAGTTCACTTTTATGGGAAATGGGAAGCACGCTCTTTTTTCATTGAAAAATACAGATAACCAGAAGACAGAAAATGCACAGGGGAGAAGAAAGAAAGTAGCTAGGATTTTGGACCACCCAAACCCAATCATATTCACATGTTTGCATTTTCATGTTCACCCCTGGATGTCCCCTGTGTCTAATCTAATTGGCTGACACCCAAGTGCAAGTCATTGGAGTCAGTATCGTGCGTGCACCGTAACAAACAGCACGGTGGGGACATTTTCACATGGGTACTTGAGGAAAGTCATGGAGTGGCCTGCGCGGGGAATGGCTGAGCGCCTGGTCTCAGACACTCTTGAACCTCCTGATGGATATTGCCAAGTCCATTTCCCTGGCAGTATGTGAGGGTCACCATCACAACACGTCCTCTTCAGGACTCTTCTCCCATTTTTCCTCCGATTTTTGCTAATTTGATGGGCTAAAAATGATGATACATCCTTGCTGCCTAATTCACGTTTTTTCATTTATATTGAGTTTGGGTGTTTTTCCATGTGCGTACTGACTAGAAGCGATGTTCACGACATCAGAAGTCAGGACAAAACATTGATCTGTACATGAATGTTAGCATAGGGTATGGGAATGTACTGTGAGAGAGAGAGAGAGAGATTTTGCAGCCTGCACAACCATCTCAGAGATCAGATGTTCCTGTTTGTACGTTTGTAGGTGTGGGTGTGTGTAGTGGTGACGTGAGGTTATTTTCACTTTCCTGTGGAAGACAGTGAGGTGAAGAAGGAAAACAGCGAGCTCTGGAAGCTTTCAGGCTCAGCTTCCCTGTTACCCAGTGAGTAGCTGTGTGACTTGGGTCAGTTACTTCTCCTCTTTTGTGGTCCTTGTTTCATCATCTGTAAAACAGATGACAGAGTCATGGAGAGGTTTACATGAAGCAACAAGGATGCAATAGAGGCCCCTCCACGGACTCCCCTGGTCTCCCTCCAGTTCAGGGTGTACAGAGGGTGCGTGTTCGCTGAGGGAGACCCGCTTGGGGGTGGCCTCCCGGGAGCCATGCCAGCCCCTTCTGTGCCCTCCTGTCACTAGCAAAGAGCCCGGCCCACCCTTCAGGTTCTGCAGATGTGGACTAAGTGGACCTCTGTGTGAGGCATGTGGGCTTCTCTCCTTGAAATAAGAAGTCTGAGCTGATTCCACTGCAGCCATCTCCTCTTCCTCGGGTACTTGAGGGCACGCCAGGTCTGGGGTTGACCCTTCTCTACCTGGCGTGTTCAGCTCCCATCGTGAGTAAGATAAGATAAATAAGCACGTGCCTAAGACAGCAAGGATAGGCAGATAACCCTGAGGGGAGAGGCAGCTGCCATCCGGGCCCCCCAGGCCGTGGCCCCTCCACCAGCAGGACCCCGGAGAGAAACTGGGGCTGTGTCAGCATCTGGCTCCTGCCCCAACCTCCAAGTCCCCAAAGCAGGTGCGTATCCCAGCAGCAGGGGCTTCTCCCGTAACCAGTCCTCTGCAAGCGCTCCTTGAACCAGATTAATCTGCATGATAAGAGAATCTGAAGGTGACAGAGCCCTCTCATTTCCTCATGGCTCAGCCAACCCCTTGTGCAGCAGCCGCCGTGCGTGGGACTCATGCTGGTTGAAGTCAGACAGGGTTCCAGCCCTGGAGACACACCGTGTCCCAGGCACAGAGACAGCCACCCAGGGTCTGAGTCCCCTTGTCCCAGCAGGGGCCTGTGGCACCTTCCCGGGCCCTCCCAGGAGACTCGGGGCACCCCTCCAGGTCCCGTTGGAGTTTATTGCTGCCTGGGCAGCGGTGCTTCTAGAGCCATGCTGTGCTGTTCTGGGTGTATGTCAGGCTCCTCTGCCGTGAGCCGTGCTGTGATGCTTGGGGTGTATGCCGGGCTCCTCTGCCATGAGCCCTGCCGTGCTGCCCGGATCCAGACACCGGGCTCCTCTGCAGCTGGCACCTCCCCAGGGGTCCATTCAGCACCTGGCATGTGGCACAGCTGTGCAAGTGCCTGCCCGTGTGTCTCTAACACGGGGCCCCGGGAAGACAGGCCTGTCTCCTTTGTTCATCTCTGCACGGCGTCAGACCGACTCTGGGGCCCAGCACCTCGTAAGTGCTCTTCATTTGGTGAGTGACAGGTGCTTGCGGCAAAGCTGTGAAAGATCAGAGGCTCACGGGGTGGGGGGCAGTGAGCGGACAGGGTGGATCCCCCACAACAGAGGTAGAGGGCGTGTGGGAGGCATTCTGCGCGCTGCCTGGCAAGGGGTGAGCACTCAGTGTTGCTGTGGAGCAGGTCACCGAAGGCTTCAGAGCCTCCCATAAAATGGGAGAGAAACCCAACAGGCGCAGGATTCCTGTAGGGGAAGCCTGCCTGGCTCCTACTGCGTCTCAGTTAGCGTCAGCTAAACCGTGCAGCCCCCTCGGACCCCTGGTGCAGGTGCCGGGCCTCCATGGCCGGGAAGGCCTAGGATGTGAGAGCCTCAGGCTGCCCACCGCTGGCCGCAGACAGCCGCCCCTCTCACCCCGGCGTCCCGGACACAGATGGCACCTTGCACAGGAGCAATGATGTGAATACGCTCAGGAGGTCCGACCTGGGAGACCCGATGCCCCAGTCCAGGGAGAAAGGGAAGCTCGGCCTTGGCTCTGATGCTCAGCCTCCTCGTTATCGTGGCTCCTTTCCGACTCTTCATGTAATTTTTAGAAATACATCATTTTCTAAAGGTAAATTAAATTGGATTGGATTGGATTCATTGGAGGGACTGTAGTCTGTTAGGGCTGGGGTGAGAACTGCTGGCCTCTAGTCATCAGTGGGGTTTGGAGGGTGATCTGGGACCCCGTGACTCCTGCATGAGCTCTTCCCCACCCCACCCCAGGGGCCTTCAGCTGAGTTCCCCCTGCACACCGCTCTTCCCGAGAAGGCTCCTCAGGGCCCAGGGTTACTTCAGCCACATGGCAGGTGCTGCTTCCTTCACCAAGGAGGCTGACCCAGCTGCCCCAGGCACAAGGCCTTAGGCACCACCAGGCACCTGACCATGTCTGGGTGGGGGTGAGCCTCGCCAGGCTGCTGGGGGAACACCTCTCTGGAAGCCCCCAGTGGCCAAGAAAGAGAAACCCAAGGCAGGAGGGTGAAGGCCTGTGTGCCAGCCTGTGACCATCAGCCAGTGCGATGGTGCTTCGGTGTAGACACTGGGTGATGCAGGACTGGGTCTGAGGCCTGGTTCTACTGCTCTTAAGCTGGTGACTTCAATGAAGTCATTAAACAAATGAGTCCTAGTGTCACCATCTGTGAAATGGGGGTGAGCAGAGAACCTGCTTGGTCAAGCCCTTGTGCAGATTAAAATTCAAAATGTCCAAGTGAAGGAAGAGCTCCATAGTACATGGCATACAGTAAGCACTTAATACATGTGCAGTTCCCTTATTATTATTGGCTGCCTGCTTGGTGCAGGGCCCCTGCCCTGGCTGGCCCTGGGAGAAGGCCACAATGCAGTCTGATAGCCTCTTCACACTGACCCTCAGCACCGAAGCCCTTGGGCTGCTCCATCCTGGGCAGAGGTGGGTGCCCAGGGACAGTGCTGTCCTCTCTAGTGCAGGGGGGTACATGGGGCCACTGGGCATGGGGCCAAAACCGACTGAGCAGCTTGCATAGGGGCAAGACACACCCCTAGGGGTGGAAAGCCAGCTCGGCCCCTCCAGCACCCAGGGAGCCAGGAGGCCGGTCCTGCTCTCCCTCCCCCACCCCCAACCCGCTGTCATTGGTGTGGGGCCTTCCCCACCCAGCACAGCGGCCGCTCGTCCAGAGTTTACCAGGCACCAGCCCAGCAGGAGCATCTCCCCACCCAGGATCAACATCAGTCTCAGGAAAGAAAGTCAGAGACACTGCCTCACGTAACCCTGCAGGTGGCAGTGCCCACGTCGCACAGTGCCACCTCCCCTGTGCTGGGCCGAGGGACAGGCAAGTGGGGAAAAAGGGGAAGGGACATCAGAGTCCCCAGCCTCTAGGCCCCGGACTCTCAGAGGAGAATTCCGGCGCCTTCACCAATTCCCAGTGATCAGTATCTCTGTAGAGGCGGGACAGCCCAGAGGGCACACAAGGCAGCGTCCACACAAGACCAGAGACACAGGTTGGAGCCCCGCACACTGGCTTGCCCTCCCACCTTCATCTCCCACCCTCCACTGGGCCCCATGCCCAGGCAGGGCAAGGGTGACACGGGACAGATCACCTAAGGTTCACACATTCAGGGCATTACCTGAGCACCTGCTGTATGCCAGGCACTGTCGGGGCAGCCCCGACAGTCGGGTTTGAGCAGCAAACAGGAAACATACCAGCTCCTGTATTAAACAGCCTTTTCTGGCTTTGCCCGAATTCCTGGACGTCCTCTGTCCCCTTGAGAGCGTCCCCAGGCCACGGTCAGTAGAACGGGGTTTGTGGTAAACGCCCGGCCTCAACTGGGTGTGCTGCGGCCCCACTCGGAGAGCTCGGCTCCTCCTTTCTTCCTGTGTGCTAGTGACACAGGGGTCAGCTCGACGATGGAGCTAAGAGGGGGTAAAGCAGACACTCCCCTTGCAGGAGAGTCGCAGACTCAAGCTGCCCCCTGGGTAGCACCACCAGCTCCCTGCTCCCCCGCCAGCTCCTGCGCAGTTCAAGTCTGCTTCCACTAGTCAGTTTGATGGTGGCGTGGGGAGGGGGAGCCTGCCCCCGGGGCCCAGGCAGCCGGGAGGTGACAGGCAGAGGCCAGAGGGCGTGCACATGGGAGACCAGTTATGTTAAGTCCCAGCTCCCAGCTTGCCTCTTTTCACTGCTGCCGCCACCCTTCAGAGCGAAGGCCCCAATTTGTTAGACCCCGGGGAGTGTCCACACACGCACCAGAAGAGCCCCAGACTCGAGCCCAGTGTCACTCTCACGTTCAGCCGATTAGGGGAGCGTCGCTTTGCCTTTTCTGTCACTGAGGCCTTGGGCCGACAGCCGCACACCAGTTGCTGAGGTACTGGGAGGTCACCCCCCCCTCCGCAGAGATGTCTGCAAGAAACACTGCTTCTGCTGTTGGCTCTGGGGCCACCTTGAAGCGTTTTCTCCCTTCCTGGGCTCGGCTAATTGGCTGTACCTCATCACTGGGAAGAGAAGGGGATGGTCCTCAGGCACCTGCCTTCGCTCCAGCCCAGACGGACGCCTGTCACTCTGTGTCTGGCGTGGATCATTGGCTGTTGAGCGTGGGTCCTTCCTCTGCCCCCATGGGTCCCAGGCCCCCGGGGGCCACTCTCTTCAAGGTACTTGGAGTCAGCATGAGGGACCTACCCTCCCCCAGCGACATAAAGGGCCCTTTTCTCAGACAGGGATGAACTAGTCACCTGGCCCAGGATCCCAGCCTCAAACCAGAAGAAGGGGAGAAGGAGAGGTTTGGCCGGAGACACCGCAGCCCCCTGTTCACTAAAGACAGAGCCACAGATCGATTTCGAAGGCCCCCCCCACAGACCCCGGGGCTACCTGGCGATCGGGGCAGAGGGGCAGACAGCCGCTCATCCCTCCCTGGCTCAGGAATTTCCTGTCCACGCTGGCAATGCGGGACCAGGAAGCAGCTTTTACTTGAAATTTCCGGTGCTGCCGTGGGAGCCCGGGGGGACTATGGGAAACCATTCTGGCCAGACCAGATACCAGGGAGTGAATGCAGGGAGCCCGGGAGCCGGCAGGGCACACAAGGTCTCCTCCCAGGGCCCATGTCTTCCCTGAGCCGTGGACGTCCGGGGCGCAGCTGGGGACCCTGTCTTGATCAATTGCGAGTCCCCTGCTCTCCCCAGTGCCCGATTCACAAAGGCCATCAACCTGTATTGTTTAAACTGAGAGGCCTGCCCCTGTTCTTGGCCCCACGATTAGATGGGTGCGTGTGGGTGTGTGAACACATACACACACTCAGCCCACAAAGGAAATGTGATGCCATTTATTCCAAGCCCGGAAAAATATTTTTCAGCTATTGAAACACAATAGGTGAGGCCAGGGCATTGGATTCTGTGGTCCCCTCAGGCTCTCACTAACCCAAACACAACGTCTCTCCTTGTGGCCTCCACAGAGCACCTCCCTGGCCGTCACCCCACCTGCTGTGGCAGCCTGGCACCCACACCCAAGCTCCTGCGCGGTTCCCCACCAGCCTTCCCCAAACGCAACCCAGCCCAGCATCTTTCTCCTACTCCCCCAGAGCCAGTCCCAGCCCTTCCTCCTCGCACTTCAAGCCCATGCAAGGGGAGACAGCCATTGGCCCTGGTTCTGCCTGCTTCTGTCCTTGAGGTCAGGGATCTGACATGACCCAGATCAGGGATGGAGGATAGGACTGTTCAGGCACCCGTATCTCTCTAGCTCCAGCATTTGGAAATGAACAGCAGACACTAAGGCCAATAAGAATCTCTGGCAAGACCAGCTTATAAATTTCAGAGGCCCTGGACAGAGACACCTGGGTGGCTCAGGTCGTGATCCCAGGATTGAGTCCACATCGGGGTCCCCACAGGGAGCCTACTTCTCCCTCTGCCTCTGCACCTGAGTGCACCTGTCCCTGCCTCTCTCTGAGTGTCTCTCATGAATAAATAAAATCTTTAAAAAAAAAAAAAAAGGCCCTGGACAGCTGGGGGCTGCAGGACAGAAGGACTGCTCACAGAGCTGACATTGTCCTCATCGAGGTTGGCGATTTCACTGGTCTCATTAATGACGATCCATAGCCCCTCCCGTTCACCAGGGTGGCTCATCAGAATCTCCGGAATGGCTTTAGACCAGAAGACGTCCTGGAAGAGGAAAGCAGGACTTAGGAGAGCCTGTGCGTGTCCCTCGTTGACCCTGAACCTGGAAGCATTCATAGCATTTCTTGGGGGATGTTGCTTCAATCTGTTGCTGATAGGGGAATGGATTCAGGGAGCAGACTGTGCTCTGGAATCCATGAGACTCCTCCTCCTTGGAACAGTACCTGCAGGAAGGAAGTCCTTGCATCCATACGTCATCGTGGCAAAGGGGAGGAAGGGACCAGGAAACTGTTGACCAACGGACATAGCTTTGGGTGTGACTCTGATTCTTGCATCCATTGATCCCAAGAAATAAATGATTCCTGTCAACATGAATGAGCAAGTACAAAGATGCTGAGGAAGTTCGGTATAATGGAGTGATGGATGTCAGGCCAGATGAATCAAAAAAGATTTCCTGAAATAAGAAACATTTTTAGTACTTGAAAGAACTGAACATCATCAAGCTCCGACATCTGTATGTCAGGCTCAGAACAAAGCATAGGTACTTCCTCATTCGTTCTGCATGCTGTGTTCTGGATGATTCCTTCCAGCTTGCAGAACAATGATTTTCTCTTCAGCTCTGCTTCATATATCTACACTGAACTCCATCAAGTCCTTAGTTTTGGTTGTTGTGGGGTTTTCAGTTCTACAATTTCTATTTCAGTTCCTTCAAAATTGCTATATCTGCTTTTTAGCTTCCATGCCCTGGTGAAATTCTCCAGCTTGCTTTTATTTCTTTGAAGTGTAAATGTAGCTGTCTACGGGTGATGATCCCAGTATGTCCAGGGTAAAGGCATCTCTTTGCTATCTGTTATTCTTCTGGTTCTCCCTCATGGTGTCTCCTTCCTCTGCGTTCTTTGACTCTGTGCGGATGGTGTGTTTCAACATCGTTTGAAGGAATAACCTGTAGCTCAGGATGAGAGTGTTCGTCCTGAAAAGAGGATTCTAGTTTGCTTCTTCTAGACACTCGGCAGTGCTGTTAGCCCAGGACCACCTTAATCTGAATTCCTGCACCCAAATTCAAGGCCACGTGTCCATGGGAGGGAATATCTATTTTCAGTTTATCTTTACCCTGAAGGTGAAGCCCTGCAGGACTCCAACTTTGAAAGAGAGGGGGAGTATTTATTCAGACTTCCCACCTGAGAAGGGAGAGGGGGCTCTGCACAATCCGCAGTTCATTTTTGTCACTGTGACTTCTGGATTCATTGTCTTTCAAAGACAAGGGTGGCGTCAAGTACTGGGCTCACGTCTCTAAATGCTCACTGCCTTAGAGATTATGGCCCTGGGCTTCCTCATTGATGATCTGGGATGTTTGTTGTATCTCATCCAGCTTTTTTATTTGTCCCCAGCAGAACAGTTTGTTCAAATTGTTTAACTTTCTGTTCCTGGAAACAGATGTCCCTTCTCTCATTCTTTTTTATGGTGATCAGATGAGGTGAGCAGGTATGAACATTCCCACTTTACAGATAAGAGAGTGAGGATTGGAAATGGCCCAAGTCAAGTGGTCCCCAAGTGGAGGACACAAGAGTTGAATCAAGACTGTTCTGGGGGCACCTGGATGACTCAGCGGTGGAGCATCTGCCTTTGGCTCAGGGCATGACCCCGGGGTCTGGGATCGAGTCCCACATCAGACTCACTGCAGGGAGCCTGCTTCTCCCTCTGCCTGTGTCTCTGCCTCTCTCTCTGTGTCTCTCATGAATGAAGAAATAAAATCTTTAAAATAAATAAATAAAAGGTTGTTGTGCATCCTAGGCTCATAGTTTCCCCACTCCTTCACACTTGAGAATGGAAAAGAGGAAAAGGAAAACTATTTAAAATGTCCATGAGAGGTTCAGAGGGAACAGGGAGCCAGGCAGTGAGCTCCACGAGCAGCTGCATCCACAGAGCAGAGCTTCTGTCGGAAGAAAAATCCCCAAGTGGAAATGGCAGGTGCTCCTCACTGGAGTGGAGCTCCCTGTGCCCCCTCGGGTGATCCAGTTCCTGGGGAGACAGCTGCTCCCCACAGAGCTAGAGTGCACAGCATGCAGGTGAGCATCCAGGTTGGAGCAGATGTGTCCCCAGAAAGAATGCCAGATTGGGGGGGTGGGCAGCTTGCCCAGTGGAAGGACCTGGAAGGAAAGCCAGCGGGAGGATTTCAGATCAGGCCTGATGGGAATTCCACAGTGCTTGCCCCCTCACCTCCCTTGCCTCCTTCTACTCCTCCTGCTGCCAGGAAGTCACCCAGCAGCCTTTCCAGAACACTTCAGTCCCAGGCCTCTGAAACAACAGACACATTCTGTGATTGCTTCTCCCCCTGTCCCCCCTCTCCCCGACCCCCCCTCCACCCAGCCAGTTGCTGTGGTTCAGTCTGCAGCAGCAGGGGGAATTCAGGACAGCGCCCCCAAGCCGAGCAAGCAGTGGACCCTCTGCATCCCTGCCCTCCCAGCTATAGGCTGGCTCTCAAGTAAAGTTTGCTTTCTCCCTAAAGTGTAAGGGCCTCTGCTGAGCCAGGCTCTTCAAAGGCAGTGGATTTATGCTCCTTGAGGCCTTTCCTTTTGCACTTGGTAATGTTTCTAAGATGGATTTTTGCACCCTCCACCCAGGAGGCTCATTAACACACAGAGGGTGTGTGGCTGGGTGCGGTGGGGACCCGGCAGCCGGGGGACAGGGAGGGTGGAGTCAGAAGCCAGTCAGGGCAGATGTAGGAGCCCCGGGGACCAAGCCTGGCTCTGGAAGATTCCCCCCTCCCCCATGGAGGCTGATGTTTCATCAAGATTAATAGTCAATTGAGTCATTTTTAAAGGGGCCTTTTGATGAAAGAGAAAGCACATAAATAAACCCTGCCTGTCACTTAGGCTGTCCTTTTCCGTGTGCCCCTCAGTTCTGCTTTGTAGCCAAGAAGCCTTCTGCCCTTTCGCTGATGCACCATCAGCCTGCATCAGGTCACCCGTCCCAGCAGCCGTGTGCATGGCCCTCGAGGGGCCATGGTGGACATGCAGGGCAGGTGGGGCCGGGTGGCCTGGGCTATGTGTTCTGGGCCCAGCATCCTTCCGAAGAAGTTCCCTGCAAGGTAGGTGGTGACAGCAGGGTCACAAGGTGCCTCCTTGTGCCTGGCCCTGCACTGGGCCTGCTCTCAAGGACAAAGTTCATGATGCTGCTGAAGGGACCATTTCCTGCAGGAAGATGTTCTCTTGCTTTTACAACCGGTGCAGTGGGGGTGGGGGGGGGAAGCTCAGGGGCTCAGTCACTGGCCCCAGGTTGCACAGCCACAGAGAGAAGCAGGTTCCTAATGCCAAGTCCAAGTTCTCGGCATGACGGCACCTTCTCCCATGCCTGGGCCTGCCAGGGAAGGGAGCACGAGGCAGGCGTGCGACAGTGACCCCCAGCACAGGCCGCATGAATCGGGGAGCCGCGGCATGACCCGGGAGCTCAAGGAGGGCTGTCTGCCAGCAGAGGGAAACACAGTCTGTGGCTCCCACTGCCTGAGCCGGGACTTACAGGTACAAGTTTTGGGTAAACTGACAATGCAAAGAGCCCAACCACGACCTGGGGTGTGTCATGCAGAAGGCGACTGAGCGCCTGGGTCTAGCTGGTGGTGACTTGTTAGAGTTACATAATCCTAACTAGTTCTATGTGGGCGTCTGATAGAGTCTACATATACATGATGCCTAGAAACCACGTATGAAACTAGTTATAATGGGCCCCTGGGTGGCTCAGTGCTCGAGCATCTGCCTTTGGCTCAGGGTGTGACCCCAGGATCCTGGGATTGAGTCCCACATCGGGCTCCCCACACAGAGCCTGCTCCTCCCTCTGCCTCTCTGTGTCTCTCGTGAATAAACAAAGAAAATATTTTTTTAAAAAACCTAGTTATAACAAAGCTCACTCACAGTTTATAAAGACCTTTAATAGGCGGGACTTGTTAACAGCCCTGTGAGGCAGCTCATTTGCTGTGCCACGTTCTCGATGAGTAAACTGAGGCCGCTTGCAGTTGCCTGAGGTCTTAGCTCAGTAGGAAGAGCAAGGACTGAGGCAAATGTCTGTCTGACCCAGAGCCTGGACAAGGGAGGGCCCCAGAGGGTGGGGGGGGGCACCGTGGGGACGACTCCGGTGCCACCTTGAGCCTCAGTGGCCGTGGGAACCAAATGCAGCTGTGATACAGTGAGAGGTCACAAGGAGACCATCTCCCGGTCCCTGAGAGGGTGCGGGCGCTGGGCCAGCAGCCAGCACTGGAGAGCGTGCAGTGGCAGGGAGGGCCCTGGAGCTGACTTTGTTTACCCTCCAGGCAGTGACCCGCAAGGCTGAGTGGGGACGCCTGGGGGCCATGTACGGGGCCCACGGACCGCAGTTCAGAGCCCCTCAACCCACGGGGCCTGCTACCCAGACTGCCCTTGGCCCTGCAGCTCTGGTCCCTTGCCCACCTCCCTCCTGCCCGCCGTGACCTCCGCTGCCCCAGCCCAAGCCTCGCAGGGAAGAGGGGTACCGAAGAGGCAGGGGGCCCTTCAAAGGACATGCATGTGGACACTCAGGACTTGGGCTGCCAGGTGGATCTGCTTGACTGCCCACCGGCCTTGCTTCTGCCTCCGACTCCGGCCTCCATGGGCTTCGGCCTCAAGGCTCCATTCGCTTTGGCTGTGACACCTGGCCACACCCCTGCCTACGCCTCCCAGACCTTCCGGGCCCTTCCGTGTGTCCCCAGCCCCCAGCCATGACCCCTGCAGTCTGTGGCCTCCCTGGCCTGGCTGCCCCTGCCCGCCTCATGGTGGAGACGGCTCCTCCTGCCCCAGAAGTGCTTGCAGGCCCTGGGCAGCAGAAGGCCGAGGGGCTGCCCTGGGGAGCAGGGCTGCGGGAAGGGACATATGGACAAGGAGATGCAGATGGTGCAGGCCCGCAGAACAAGGCCTCCGAGGGCTCCCCGGGCTGGAGCAGACAAGTGTGCTGCTCCTTGGGGCTCTCTCATCAACCTGTAGCGCTGAGAGTGTGGAGGGGGTAAACAGGGACAAGTGTCCCAGGGGCTGCCACTGGAGAGAGCAGCTCAGCAAGACTCCTTTCCCAGAAGGAGCACGCCAGTCAAGACTGGCTGCAGGGAGACGCATGGTCCACAGGCACCCCAGGCCCAGGGCCAGGCCACTCAGGGCTGAAGGGCTTGGGGTCTCAGGGCCCCAGGCCTCCAACTTCTTCTGAAGGCTGAATGGCCTCACAGATCACACTTGGAGCATGCCGTTTAGGGCCCAGGGCCCAGCGGGGGTGTGTGTAGGAGGTCTAGCTGGCTGGCTGGCTGGCTGCTGGTCCCTGTCCCATCATAGCTCTGGTTCACTCCTTATTTTGCCACCTGCTTCTCCCCTCTGTACTCACCCATACCCACGTGTCCTTCCCGGGGCCATGAGAGCAAAAGGCTCTGTGGGGGCGGGGGGAAGCAGGCTGCCTTCAGCTTGGGCATGTTACTGCGGTGGTGGCCTCTGATGACATGGCCCTTGCAGACAGCTCGTGGCCTTCCTGGACCTGCTACCTGGCCCAGTATGGATAGACACGGGTCTGAGGCTTTGGGACCAGATGAGCACGTGGGGATCTCCAAGGAGGAGGTCTGCTCCAGGGCCTCACCCAGGAAGGCCAGCCTGTTCATTGCCGTCATAATTAAACTCAGCATTTAATCTTTTCACTTCTAGAAACCTCATGTGGTTCTTTTTCACGTGTACCTGATGACTTATTTCCTGTAGTGTCCTCTTGCAGGCTCCTCTTTGCAATTCTCTCCTTTATTCGGTAAAACCATATCATACATGACTCTTCTATGTCCATCGGTTTCAGTGTCTCAAGTTCTTGGCGTGTGGGTGGATGGTCTCCAAATCTATCGTCGGTTTTTCCTGTTGACTCTGCATTCATGGTTGCTTGCTTCTTCACGTGTGGTTGTTGTTGTTTTGTTGTTTTAAGCAAACTCATATCTACAGGATCTTAACCTGTCAGAACCCTGAAGGCCAGGGTTAAGGGGGTTTTCCCCCTGTCAGGTCTTAAATCTGGCTTTCCCAGAAGCCGGGTGACTCGACCATGTTGAGAGCATCTGAGTCCACGTGTGGGCCTGGCTTCTCCTGAAGACTCTGAGAGTCCCTTTCTGCTGTTGGTGCAAAGGGTCAGTTTGCAGTGACGGGTCACCGGTGAGCAGTTGCGGTAGGCCAGTGGCCTCAGAGCAGCAGTGTTCCTCCCTCTGCTGACAGCTCCCTCCTCCCCACTGTGATATCCCCCTGTGGTTTGTCTCTTTTTATTGGGGGTAAGATGTATTTCCGCTGCCACACGTGAACCCAGCAGCTCATCAAAGGCTGTATTTTATTCAGAATGTGGATGTTTTGCAGCAGAAGGGTTCCCTGATCATCTCATCTGCTGGAGTCAGCAGTTCCATTGCTAAATCTGTTTATGGTTCGCTCACTCGTTCAACAGACCCTGAGTGCACATCCTGTGCCAGGCTTGGTTCCAGGTGCTGAGGATCCAGCCTCTCCCCTCCTGGAGCTTGCAGTCTGATCCCAGAAGAAGCCAGCCCCAGGGCCATCTTCAGTCTGTGGGACACACACCAGAGTAGCCACTCTCTCTCCTACTCACTCTGAATTATCACGTCCCTACTGTGCATCATGTACCGTGCCAGGCACCAGGGACGCAGAGACGGACAGCCCCATGCTCAGGCTGCACTCGTCGAAATGGGGCACACAGCCATTTCGGGGAGTGGGTGTTTCTGCAGAGAAGAGTAAGTGGAGGTGGAAAGAGGAGTGAGTGATGCTCTGTTTTGGGGAGGGGGCTGCTAAGGGAGGTGACATGTGAACGGCATCTAGGAAGATGAGTAGTTGTTGTCTGGGGAAGGAGAGAGAGGATCCTTTCCAGCAACGGGAAGAGCCTGGTGAACGACGTGTGGTCACAGAGGGGCCCGAGGCGCTGGCTAGGGTAGAAGGCAGGAGGAAGGGATGGTGGGAGCTTGGCTGGAGACCCACACGGCTTGCCCTGTCTCCCAGGCCCAAGGCCCCCCAGGTTCTTCCCTCTATTCACCCTCACCCTGAGGCCAGTGACCAAGTCCAGCAAGTCATGATTCCTCAATGCTACATCTCTGTCCCCTCCCTCCCTGCCTGGACCAGCTCCATAGCCTCTTAACTGGTCGCCCTCACCTCTGCTGTCATCTCCATCCAGCGCCTCCTCCACCTGCCTTCAGGGTGATCTTCCAAAGATGAACGTCTGATCACATCATGTCCCCCACTTACCGTCCTTCACCGGTTCCCACGGCCTTTGGGAGAAAGCTCAGAGTCCTTGGATTAACGCAGAAGGACCTTCTGCGACTGCTCCTCTAGCCTCATCCCCCATCTGCCCCTTCCTGCAGCCAGTAATGTCTCAGGTTCCTTGGGTAAGCCCTATGCTTCCCAGCTCAAGAAGTCAGCTGGGGCCACCACCTCCAGGAGGTCCTCTGGCCAACCCACCCTCCAGCCCCCTCCCCAGCCTGATTGAGAGCCACTTCTTTCTTGCGCACACTGGAGCCCGTGTGTACGCTTCTCGTAGCATTATGACATGGAAGCTCCGTCAAGATTTACTTGTCTGTCCTCTCTGAGACTGTAAGCTCAGGGCACGTGTGGGCAGGACATGCCTGTCTGTTTAGCTCTGTATCCCCAGGCATCCAGCAAAGTGAGGGACACAAGCGGGTGTTTGATTAATCCAATCAATCCAGAGGGACAGAGGTGGAAATGTGTGGGCCCGTCCAGGTTAGGGTGCTGTGTGCGGCGTAAACAATGCCCAGGTATTTCTCTGAGCCATTCAGACAGGCTCTGCCACCTGATATCCGATCTTGGTGTCTCAGTTTCCTCCTAGGTACAAGGGCTGCTCTGAGGCTGCTTGCTGTGGCTCTGATGTTCTGTGAATCTGCAGATCTGTGACCTGTGCAGAGAGGATGGTTCAGAAGCAGTGATTCTCTAAGTGTGTTCCCCAGATGGCACCATGGGTGTCACTGAGACGTGGTTAGAATACCTGTTCGGGGGTCACACTCCAGACCTACAGAATCAGAAAGCTAAGGGGAAAGCCCAGTAGTCTGTTCTAACCAGCCTTCCAGGTCATTCTGATGCACGTTCAAGTTTGGGGAACTGTGGTTGAGAATAGCTTTGTTACCCAGCACAACTGCTATGGAGGGACAGGACGTGGAAAGCATTGCCACAGACTCCCAGGGGCCAAGACCCTGCAGCCATGACCAGCTGTGACCCTGCACTACAGGCCAACCACACCACTGGCCTGGAAGGCTCATGCATCCCCTTTTCCCCAGATTCTGCGCTGGTGGAAGCCAGAAACATGTCTCTTCGCACCTCTGTCCCTTCCTGTAGTGGGACACAGAGAAAGAGGGATACTCTGAAGCCACATGAGACTCACTTGGAGCGCAGGCTTGGCCAAGCAGGTGACCCCGTGCATGCTACTCGGCCTCTCCCAGCTGCACTTTCCTCAAAAATGAGGCTAATGATGCCTCGTAAGGTTGTCAGGAAGATAGAATGGTGCACATGGATGTCATAAAAATAGACTATTGGTGAATTGTTACCGTGGTTGTTAGGCCATCCTGCTCTGAGCCTCAGTTCTCCCCTGTGGGTCCACCCCAGGTGGAGTTTTCAGAGGAAACTTAAGGTTCCAAATGCGAACCCATCCTTTGGCTCTTGGCTCACCACTGCGGCCACCTTGCGGGTGAACTCAGGAGAGTGCCTGGCTGCGGGGACACGACCAGAGACGTGGGTTGATTTGGGGGGTTGGGGATGGATGGAGAGGCATGCAGTAGAAAGGAAAAGTGCTCTGAGGTTCTCATTGGATCTTCCAAGTCCCCCTCCTCAAGAATCGACAGCACAGGGCTAAAGTCATTGGTAGGTTTCAGCTAGGCCGCTGCCCTGGATGCCGTCAGCACTGAGGCCCTTGCTCTCTAACCAGACTTCCGCCTGCCATGATGGCTTCTCAGGGACCATGGCTTTGGGCCATAAGGACTAGTCATTGTGTGCAGAGATTGGGAATGTCAGAGACCTGGTTCCTCTGCTGACAAGCCAAGTGACCTTGGGTGTATTAGTCACTCTGTGCTTCAGTTTCCTCACCAGGAACATAAGGATAATAATCGTATCTATTTCTTAGGGTTGCTGGAGGGAGCAAATGAGGTCAAGTCTTCACAGTACCTGACATGATATAAGACAAAAACAAAAACAAAACAAAACAAAAAAACCGACAGCAATCCTGCTCCATGGGAGGGGACCTGGACATGCAAAGAGGCTGACCAGATGTCTGTCAAGGGATGAACACACCAGGCAAGCTGGGGTTTTAGTGTGTGTGCTCCGGGGTGGTCTGCCATTGTCCTTTGCTCTGGACAAGGAAAGTCTCTGGAACTTGCCATGGTGCCCAGCCTGCTCAAGGAGGCCTTCCCCAGCCTGAACCCGCCCACCAGGGCTGCTCTCATCCCCCATCCGCATCCCCAATCCCAGGGGTCCAGAGCAGAAGAGGAATAAGGTGGGTGCAGGAGTGGGTGTGGCGCTGAGGTGCTAATGTCCCCCTGGCGGAAACTCATCAAGGACGTGTCTCCTTGACGGAGCTCCAGAAGCTGGGCCCTGAGTGGACAGTGTCTGGCCTCCAGGAACGAAGGGACTCCCCGCCAGATACATGGCCTCGCCCCTGCCTGAGAGGCAGGCAGAATCAGAGCAGGAGCTGGGCTCGCACTTATCTCTCAGCACCTGGAGGAGGAAGTGGAGGCAGCAATTAATTGTACAAGGCGGGTGGTTTGTGCAGCTTAAGTTCAGATAAAAAGCTTAATTATCCCTAAACCCTAATACAAATTAATTAGTCTCCCATATTAGGAGGGTAAGCTCCCCTGCTCTTGCCGCAGCCCAGACATCACTGCAGACTACTGAGAGGTACCGGGTCCCTGAGCGCCCACCCCGCCCCCCATGGGGTCAGAGGCAGGCAGCTGCCTCACTGTGGCCCCAGGTGAGGTCTGGGTATGAGTCCTAAGTCTGGGGTGAGCGCCCTAGCTCCTCTGTCCCCGGGGGTCACCTCCAGGAGGGGCTTCCTAGTCCCTCCCCTTCCTCCACTTTCAGAGCCAGGATGAGGGCTGGGGGAAGGGAGTCCTTATTTGCAAGAGACAAGGAAGACAAAAAGGAAATAAGGCTAAGGCTTGAAATTTTTTTTTTTTCTAGGCCATGACATTTTCTTTTTTTGTTGTTTTCTCACGCCTTTCTTGGCTTGAAAATCCACAAGGAAAATAGGCCATACATGCCATTAGAACTTAGAGAATCCCTGTCAGCTCCTGCACCTCGGGGCCCCTACCCAGGTGGGACCCAGGAGGCCCTGGGCCAAGGCCACTGGCCATCGCTGTCCCTGTGATCATAATTAGCTGCCATTTAATGAGTGTTTAGTGTGTAACAAGCGTGTAGTCTTTGCAACACCGCAAGGTATGTTTTATTCATTGACTCACACATTCCACCAACATTTATTAAAGTTTGAGCTGGGGAAGGACGTGCTTGGATGTGCATTTTAAGAATGTGGTTCTTTAAAAAAAAAAAGAAGAAGAAGAAGAAGAAGAAGAAGAATGTGGTTCTTTGTAAATTAAAAGGGAACAGGAGTGGAAGTGAGAAGTCCAGTTGGGAGGCTTTTACTGATGTCTGGTCTAGAAGCCCCCGTGGTCTAGGCCCTGGATTTGTTTAATAAACATCAGTAAGATTCTTCCTTATGTGCCAGAATTGAGCATGTTCCAAATAGGACCTCACTAATCCCTCACAACAACCCAGTGAAGTGTAGGTACTGATATTTTATCAGTCCCAGGAACCGTGGTAAAGAAGTTCAGTGATGTGCTCAAAGTCACCCAGCTAACAGGTGACAGAACCAGGATTTACTGTGGGTCCACACTTTTAACGGCCACTCGGGACCACTGCCGCTGCAGCAGCAGAGCTGGAGAAGTGGATAGGCTCCGGCTGGCTCCCAGAGCCCTTCCCCAAGGTATCCTCGCCCCATCCACCCGCTCCCCCCCCCCCCAAAGGAGCCCAATGTGAAGGAGAGAACAGGACAATGGGGAAAGACCGCCCTGGGCTTGATTCCAACCAGTTCTGCCCCTTAGTCCTTGAGGACCTTGGACACTTCACTGTCTCCTCTGGACATGGGCTCCACATCCCTCAGGAGCATTGACTAATGGGGTTGCTGTGAGACCCACAGGTACAGAGAAAGTTCCCAGCACAGGCTCCAGTGCATTATCCCATCCATCCTTCCATTCCCCATCCCTCTGCATCAGGCCGATGTTCCCCATCCTTTGATTGTGTCTTCTATGAGAGGATTTCCAGGCAATTCACCATCCCAACTTCCCTTCTCTGGACATGATCCCGTTCATCAATGTCCTCCTGAATGTATAGTGCCCAGAACTGCACACAGCAACCTAGAAGCGATGTGTCCCAAGGGGCAAGTACAAACACCTACTCCCTCTTTCTGGACACTGTTCTCCCATCAATCCTGGCCTACGGTGGCGTTAGCTTTTTAGCAGCTGCATTACGCCAGTGGCTGCGTTGAAGGTAAATTTCCCTGGTGATTTTTAACACGGATGACTTTTAAGCTGTTTTTTTCCCATCAACTATACAAGTCGTTGGTTATTTGAATCAAAGTGCTGGTGTTGTCATTCATCTTTGTTAAAATTAATCTGGCTGGTTTCACCTGTGATTACATGTTAAAATCCCTTTGACTCCGAAAGACCTCAATTCATAGTCATGCTGTCATTTGGAAATTTGAAGAGCTTGCTTAAAAATAATCAGCCGCAGACAGAGAAAGGCAGACACTGCGTGATTTCACTGACATGTGGAATCTAAAAAACAAAATAAATGAGCAAACAAAACACAACAGAAACAGACTCGTAAATAAAGGAAACTAACTGTTGATTACCAGAATATCCAACAGATGAAGTAGGTGGGATAGATGAAGGGGATTAAGATGCATAAACTTCCAGTTATGAAATAAATAAGTCACAGGGATGTAACGTTCAGCATAGAGAATGGTCAGTATCATAAGAACTTTGTCCGGTGTCAGATGTAACCACACTTATCATGGGGGTCGTTGTGTAATGTCCAAAACTACTGAATCTCTATGATGCATGCCTGAAACTATAGGATATTGTGTGTCAGCTGTACTTCAGTGAAGGAACTTAATTTTAAAATAAAATCATCAGCAGTCCCCTGATCAACACCATCATGGTCGTCATTATTACCATGGGATCCGAGTAGAAGAAGGTTTAAACAAAAGCAATAATTTGTTGGTGTGCTGAGTCAAAAAGAAGGACCTATTGGCTAAGGTGAAGGTGAAGCCAGTCCTCGGAATTAGTGCAGGAATTTGGACTCCCTCAGACTCCCTTCCCCTTTTCTCACCTTTTCTTTTTTTTAAAGATCTTATTTATTTATTCATGAGAGACCCAGAGAGAGAGGCAGAGACACAGGCAGAGGGAGAAGCAGGCTCCCTGCGGGGAGCCCAATGTGGGGCTCGATCCCGGACCCTGGGCCAAAGGCAGACGCTCACCCCTGAGCCCCCGGGCACCTCTCACCTCTTTCAACATGTCAGCCTGCTCCTTCTCTGACTACAGCCTGGCTTCTTCCTGCGGCAGGACACTTGGCTGCCAACAGCTCCAGAGATTTACTCGTCACAGTGTCAACCCTCTTAGAAGAGACTGGTCTCGTCTCAAAGGTGAGACTCCAGGGAAGGGAAGAAGTTGCCCGGTATCAGTAGCCAGAGGGAGAAATGCAAATCAAAGCCACAGTGAGATGCCACTTCACACCCACTAGGATGGCTAGAATGAAAAGACAAATAGTAACAAGTGTCGGTGAACATATGGAGAAAGTGGAGCCCTTAATTTAGTGCTGGTGGGAACGTAAAGTGGTGCAGCCGCTTTAGAAAACAGTTTGACAGTCCCCCACACTGTTAGACATGCAGCTACCACATGACTCCTAGAGAAGTGAAAACACACTTCCGCACAAAAACCTGTACACAAATCTTCAGGGCAGCACTGATTCATAACAGCTCCAGAGCAGAAACAACCCAAATGTTCCTCAACTGATGAGGGCAGAAGCAAAATGCAGGACGTCCATACGATGGGATATCGTCCAGTGATGAGAATGGCTGGACTAGTGACCCTGCCAAGACGGGGATGAACCTTGCAGCCACAGCACAGCAGGCCAAGTGAAGGAAGCAGACACAGAAGGCCACGTATTCTACAATTCCATCCATGCGGAACGTCCAAGAGAAGGAAATCTACCCAGAGAGCAGTTTGGTAGTGGCTTGGGGCTGAGGGGCGGGGGTGGGATGATCCCCCACTGCTACCGGATATGACGGGGGTTTTGGAGGGAAGAGGTGATAAAAATGGTCTAAAATTAGACTGTCATGATGGCAGCACAACTCCGTAAATACACTAAAAAAGTACTGAGTGGAAGGCACCTGGGGGGGCTCCGTCAGTTACGTGCCTGCCTTTGGCTCAGGTCGTGATCCCCGGGCCCTGCGCTCAAGGCCCCGTGTCAGGCCCCCTGCTCAGCATGGAGCCTGATTCTCCCTCTCCCTCTGCCCCAACCTCCTCACTCGTGTCCTCTCCCTCTCAAATAAATAAGTAAAATCTTTTAACAAAATACTGAATTGTAGGATTTAAATGGGTGAATTATATGATATATAAGTTATATGTCAGTAAAGCTGTTAACAGATGAACCCAGGAGAGGAGATCACTGACCTCGTGTAAGTCAGATGCCTCGTTCTGAAACCTGGGAACTGTGCCCGGTGGGAGCAGGGGTATAGGAGCGCGTTTGCAGGGAAACAGCAGCTCCTCTGGGAACCAGCTCCTCTGGACGGAGGTTATGTCCTAGTGGGGTGGGGGGCACAGTTCCTAGACCGGAACCTGGAGTGGGCAAAACAAGAGGTGCCCACCGTGCTGGCTATTTATAGAGAATTTACATTTACCAGAGACAACACTTGGTGCCTCTTCTGAATCCTCTCCTGAATGATTATAACAACCCTGTGGGTTAGGTATATAAAACCCATGTTATGTTGGTAGAGGCTCCCCTTAAATAACTTTCCCAAGGTCGTTTAACCAGTAAGTAATGTGGGGCCAGGGATCAAACTGGGCCCGGGCTCAGTCTCCTCTCAATCATTAGGCCATGCTGCCTCCCTCTGGCTTCATGTAAGTTCTTGACAAATTCTGGAACACACGCTGGAGACCGAGCTTGCAATCCATTCCTTATTTCCCCTCTCACCAAAAGGAGACCCTTTCCACACAGAAGCCAGGAGCTTCCTTCGCGGGCACGGGGCTGCCCAGGTCATCTTTAGGAGATGACGGGAGACCGGTGTCTTGTTCTTCCCCTACTGACGGCGCTGTCGTCCATACCCATCCCTCCTCCCCGTCGGGGCTTTGAGGACCTGGGGCAGGAACACAGCTTGCGAACATCACCATGCAGCCGTCTCCCAAACCACCAGCCAGCGAACCCTCTAAAACAAAAAATAAGGTGACTGGCTGGTGAGCAACATGGCTTATTTTCCAAGTGTTCGCAAGCTGTCCACTTAATGTCTGCTCTCAAATTCTGCCAGCAGTGTGATGGTAGAGCTGATGGTCTGTGGCTTCTTAGATTTCTTCTCCCTCGTCTTCAAAAATATCAATGCAGCATTTCGGCCTCCAGTGTCTCAGTATTTCTGTGCCATGTCCCGACTTCTCAACCAGGCAGTGCTCAGGAGCTGAGCTGTCCTGCTTGCTCTCTGTCATATGTCACCAGGAGCACACGTAGCTCCACTCCTCGCTCTTTTTTCCCAGGGGTAAAGCCACCTTGCCATGTCCGTAGCATTTTTCACCAGCCTCCACCACCCCAACATGTAGCCTTTTGGACAGCGTGCTTACATACGCCTGCCATACTTCACTTCCTCCGTGGCCATGAGCTCGACGCCCACCTTTCAGTCATATCCTTGAAAGTCCCAGCTACTGTGATTCGCCTCTAGGGACAACCTCCTTTTCTTCATCATTGGGATTAGTTGAATGTGGGACCATCAGCTATGTTTGTAGAGTTTCCCAGCAACAGAGACCACGGTGTCCAGGACGCCTGGGCCAAAAGCAATGGTGCATATTATTTATGGACCTGCACACGTCACAATAGGATAATGGTCTGGGTTACTCATTCTGTCTCCATTTAACAGACAAGGAGGCTGAGGCCCAAAGTCACATTGCCCCAACATCATGCAGTGATTTGATGGTGAGCTGGTTGGGGCTTGACGCCAATTTGCTGGAGTCCAGAAGCCAGGCTCTCCAGAGCACCACTGGAGGCCCCTCCTGAGCAGCACAGCAGAGAGGAGAACCTAACACCAGCAATCCCACAAAGAGCTGCCTCACTCAGGTTTAGTGCCGGTGGCGCAGTAGAGATGGTGTGAGCCGGGCCAGAGGGCCAAGACTGAGGGAGAAGGAAGAGCGTTTGCAAAAGAGGAGCCTATTCACAGGGTGTCCGGAGGCCTCAGTGAGGGAGGTCACTCATCCATTCACCAGACACATGTCAACAGCTGGCATATCATCCACAGGGCCCGTAGGTGCTTAGGAGATGAGGATGGCACCCTCCCCACCCCGGAAAAGATTTGCCCTATCCCCTCCAGCTCTTCTCTGCATCCTCAGGACACCTGGGTCCCCTCAGGACAAGTGACCGTGAGTCTCGCTGTCTCAGTGGCAGCACTTTCTGGTCCTCCTCCACCTGCTTCTGCTCCACACATGGTGTTTCTGGCTTCAGCCAAAGGAGTCATCACAGCTCTTTGCCCAAGAGCTTTAATTTATTAATTTATTAATAATGAAGAGGCTAATATGTAACCGCTGTGGAGAGTCCCTTATGGACTGGAGGAAAGAGGCTCTGGCCTGCCTGCCCGGGACTGAGCACCAGCCGGGGGCACCTACGGGGCGTGAAGTACTTGGGAGCTCTGAAGAGCCAGAGCTGTCCCAGCACTTTTGTGGCTTAAGGGGCCGAGTCAGGGGGTGCTTGGTTGCCCTCTGAGATGGTAAGGTTGGTATAAAACTGACAAAAGCAAGAAGAATGGGTTTTAATCGCAGCCTGTCCCCCAACACGGGCAGTCCACCTGCTGTGTGCCTCTCTTTCTGCGTCTGCACGGTGGGGAGGACACAGCCCACACGGTTCGTGGAGCTCGTGGGAGGTAAGCATGCACAAGTGCTTCTTGCATAGTAAATCCCCATGCGAACAGAGCATGGCCTTTTGGTTGTGTTTGTGGACACAAATGCGATCATGCTGCTCTTCTTCCTAATACTCATCCGTGGCTGCTCATTGCACTCAGCACACAATCCACACTCCGTGTGGTGGCCTCGGCCTCCTCTTATATGATGACCCTCCACCCCCAGCAGCAGGTCTGCAGGTATTCTGAGAGCAGACCATGCTCCCTCCAGCCTCAGGGCCTTCTGTGTCTGTGTTCCCTCTGCCTAGCACACTCTTCCCCAAGCTGTGGCACGACTTTTAGATCTCAGCTGACCTGTCGGCTCCTCAGAGCTCCCTGGTGACACTGCCTCCTCCTGGCACAACCCCTGTATCTCTTCTTTTTTAGACATAATGACAAGTGAACGTTTTGATGTGTTCCCCTTCTTGTTTATGGTCATCCCCTTGTAGGTTGTTGCCTCTGAGAACATGGGGATCTTGTCTGTTTTGTTCACTCTCAGGTCACAGTAGGCACATAATAGGCACTTGAAACAACTGTTGGATGGATGGATGAATGGATGGGTAGATGGGTGGGTGGATGGGTGATTGAGTGGGTGGGTGGGTGGATGGGTGATTGGGTGGAAGGGTGGGTGGATGGGTGGATAGATGAGTGGAGATGGATGGATGGATGGATGGATGGATGGATGGATGGATGAATGAGTGATGGGCAGGGAAGCCTGGCTTGTTTCCCAAGTGACCCCCCTTCTTCCTCTCTCTCTCTCTCTCTCTCTTAGATATGGAGATATGGTGCCCAAGACAATTGCAGGGAAGATTTTTGGCTCCATCTGCTCCCTGAGTGGTGTCTTGGTCATTGCCCTGCCAGTCCCTGTGATCGTGTCCAACTTCAGCCGGATTTACCACCAGAATCAGAGAGCCGATAAACGCAGGGCACAGAAGGTAAGCCTCAGCTGGGAGTCTGGGTGGCAGCACAGACAGGGGCCCGGCCCACTGCTTTATGCCTGTGCCGCTGAGACAGTCAGGTCGCCGGGCCTGGGCTTCCCCGGGCTGATCCCGACACAGATGACCTCTTCCTTTGGAAGGTAAGGCAGCTTCATGTCCCTTCCTACCCACCATGTCCTGCACTCCAGCCCCGAGCCCCGGGCAGCCACCACGTGCAACAAATCCTCAATCATCCATGAGCTGACTGCCTCCCTCCTGGATGTTCTATGCGATTTCCTTGAGCCCCAGCTTCCCCTTTCAAGATCTCAGCCACCGACACTTGGTGTCCTGGACCCTTGGTCTCCCTGCCAGGAACTTCCTGGGGCACAGAGTAGCTCTCCAGTACCCCACGCCAGCCTACACAGAACCTATGGACAAAACAGGAATTGGCTGAGAAGAAAAGCAAGTGCTCTGAAAGGAGGATATTCTGAGGTCGCTGAGTTCCAGGACAAATGGCAGGACAGGCTTCAGCCACCTCAGGGTGGCCAACACTACTTAAGGAGGCAGGGCAGGTGAATGCGCCGGTTCGCCCATGGAGTGAGGACAAATGTCGGCTCAGGTGCTTTTTTTAGGGCCTCTGGCTCATGAAGCTTCTTGGGTGGAGACTTTTACCAGATTCCCATCAGGCAAGGGGAGGACCCATCAGGTTTTCCATTTCTCTTTTGATCTGGGCTGAAACGGGTGCCCCTTCAGCACCAGCTCAGCCTCCAGGGGGTGCAGTAGAGCCTTTCTGGGCACAGTGGATGTTGGCGGAAGCCTCGTTGAAAGAGTCATTTATAAGGGCCTGAGATTCATGTCCTTATTTTGTTCTTTCGTTCATTCAGTCCACAAACATTTCCTGTACCTACAGTGCATCAGGCCCTGTGCGTGCAGCTGCTTGTTCCCCCCGCCCCATGAGCCCTGCTCCCAGTCCCCCAGTTGCAGGGGAAACACCAAGTAGCAGGGCTTCCTTGACGCATCAGAGGGATCCAGAACCTCAGAATATATCTGCATATGCTGTCTGGAACCAAGTCACAGAGTTCATGAAGGTCAGCTCTGAAACATGGGTGATTATATAGAACACTTGATAATACACAGGGTGCAATCACAGAGTGAGCTCAGGTGGTTCCCCATCCACAGGGGCCCACCCTTTGACTCACCTTGACCTGGGATGTTGCCAGCCTGCCTTGGGCTGATCTGCTGGCTCTGTTCTGTCCTCTCCATCCCCTTCCACATCTGTTTCCTACCTCTTCACCCAAACTGCAGGCCTCCCCCGGCCCCGCACCCCCTGCTAGCCATCCCAGAAATAGGACTCTTACCTTGCTCCCTGTTCAGGCCAGCAGGCAGGTACAAACACTATCTAACCTCACTATACCACCTCAAGGAAGGGCCAGGGGGAGCCTGGGATCTGCATCCCCAATCAAGGATCATGAGGGCCGGGGGTCCTAGAGCAACCCCACCCCCACCTCCCAGGGGTGGGCCTGGTGCAGGTGTCTGGGTCCAGTGGGTGAGGGCCAGCGGGATCCCAGCTCACAGGCTAGCCCACTGCTGTGCCCAGGCCGGCCAGGCGCTAAATAGCTCCTGCAAGCCACTTTCCCCTCAGTGCCCACACCCTTACCTGCCTTCCTAGAGCATCCCAGCCCCTGCTGTTCATCCCCCGGAGAGGTGGGGAGAGTGGTCATCTCCAACAGGACATTCCAAAGCTCACCCTGTGTGACTACATGCGGAAGGATCAGCCCCGCTGTACCCCTCCTGTGGCTGTCAAGGATGCCGCTCCCTCCTGGCTCCCTCCCGACCACCTTCCCTCTCCCTTTGAAATCAGAGTAAATGTTCAGTGTTTGCACCTCCCTGGATACATTTCTCCTCAAGGTTGCTGGCTCTGTCTCTTTCACCTTGGGCTTCTTACAAGAGGAAAAAAAAAAAAAGAAAAGAAAAGAAAACAAGAATCCTGCCTTGCTTCCCACACTGAGTGTCACTGAGAATCAAGGAAGGCAGGTATAGGGGACTCAGTGGTGGAGACGAGACAGGACAGGCAGGAGGTCAGTGAAGCTGAGAGCTCTCAGCCCAGACCACATGCTCAGATAAGCTCCCTGCCTCAACTGTGAAGCAAATGCTTAAAAAGTTGTCATCCTTTCCCGTCATGACTCGCTTCCTTGAGGGTGTTATTAAAACACACTCCATGGCCACTTGCTTGGGAAACTTGGTTCTCAAAGCCAAGTGAACTGAAGATCAAGTAAGGAGGTCTAGGGAGCCTGGTGGCCCAGTCCATTAAGTGTCTGCTTTCACTCAGGTCATGTTCCCGGGGCCCTGGGGTCGAGCCCCACACTGGGCTCCCTGCTCATGGAGGAGCCTGCCGCTCCCCTGCTTGTGCTGTCAAATAAATAAATAAAATCTTAAAAAAAAAAAAGTGAGGAGGCCTGGCAGTAGACAAAAAGGGGAACATTTGAGTGGGTGGCTTTTTTAGTGATTTTTATCGAGCTAAGCATCGATTCACATGGAAGTTCTAAGATCATCACCGGCAGTATGTGGATGTTGATACGATCCACGAATCTGTTCAGACTTTCCCAGTTTCCTTGTACTTGCATGTGTGAGTGTGTGTGAGTCTGATACAGCTTTATCACCCATGCCGGTTCACGCATCCATCACCTTGGCCAAAGGGCTGAACTGTGCAGCACCATGAAGATCCCTCCTCCTACCTCTACCCCATCCCGAACCCCTGGCAACCACTTTTCTATCCTCTGTTTACATAATGTTTTCATTTCAAAAATGTAACATAAATGGTTTCATATGTTAGGTAACCTTTGGAGACTGGTTGGTTTTTTGCCTTTTTTTTAATTTTTTTTATTTCACGTAATTCTTGGAGATGCAACCAGGTTGTGTGTGCCAATAGTCCATTCCTTTTCCTTGCTGGACATGGATGTATCACACGCCACGGGGCTATACGAACTACTTTTTTTGGTTATTATAAGTAAAGCTGCTGTGAATATTCATAAATAGGCTCTTGTGTGAACATGACTCTTAATTTCTCTGGAACAAACGCCCAAGAGTGCAATCATCCATGTTCTCCTGTGGCTTTTCCACATCTCCCTCTTTTTCCTTCTTCTGCGTCTCCCAGGACAGGGGAGGCCAAAGCTCACAGCCCAGACTGCCGGGAACTGTAGCCAGAGCAGCAGCATCCTCCTTCCAGACTTCTCCTCCAACCCTGGAATCGCCATCCTGGCTAAAGTTGCAACTGCCTGGGCCTCGCTCATCCAGTTTAGAAACTTGCCTGACAGGCGCTGACATTAAGGGAAGGGGGAGAGGGCCTTAAGGAGGCAGCATTTGGCCTGAAGATAGGGAGAGCTGAGCAGAAACCCGTCCAGGCCACTGCCTTGCCCTGGAGAAGCTACTTCCTCTCGTATCTTCCATTTTCTTGTCTTGAGAAGCACCTAGGTGGTGGCCACATTCTCTTTTAACCTCTCACATCATGCTTATGGCCAGTGGGAGAGGGAGAAGCCGAGCAGCCCACACGGGGATGAGCCCACGACCAGGGCCATATTAATGGATTTCTGAGCAGCAGTGAAGGCTCATCCTCCTTCCTGGCTCCTCACCAGCCTGTCATAGCACCTGCTCCGTGCACAGCTGTGTGTCAGACTCCGAAGATAAAAAGACATGTCAGCCAGACTCTGGCTCTCAGGAGCTCAAAGCCAAACAAGAAATCCTCAGCAAACTTCATGTGCTGGGTATGGTCCTGTAAAAACAATAGCAAAGCTCTCTACCCTGTGTGGGCAATGATTAAACAGCGTTGTGCATTTGATGTGACACTCTGTTGCTGTAATAGAGCCCAGGGTGAGATAAGATTAAAATAAGTGCCACAAAGGAGAACAGAAGAATCTTTCATCTCCAGAAAGCAATGAAGACAGACCCCAGATATGAGAGAGGTCTGGCTCTAAGTGGCGCAATCAAATTATATAAGGCTGTAATGAGCTTGAACAATTGGATTTCCATACGTGGCTCTCAACGCCGGTCCTCAGCCGAGGCAGTAACAGTCCTGTCCCTGAATGAGGAGCCATGAGCCTGAAGGCAGACGTGTGGCGGGCGGAGGGGGTCGCTGTCCCGGGCCAGATGGAGGTTCCAGGCAGAGGGAGGGGAGGACGGACAGGGCTGGTCCACGGTCTTTCCCTGCTGGATGCTCGCTCCGTTCTCAGCAGCCAGAGAAGGCTCGTCCTCGGGTCTACAGGCAGACGGAGCTGCCGACCCCACGCCCCGGCCTCCTGCGGGTATTCGGAGGCCAGGAAAGGCAGTGGCGCTGTCCCGGCGGGGACCCTCCGTGCCTGGATCTGACTCCCCGGCCCCCTTTCAGCACCCAAACCAGCCCAGCAGGCCGCTTGGAAGGGCCCTTTCCATGCCGGGGACAAGCAGGCAAGAGATGGGAACCGCCACACTTTGCCAAGGACTCTCGTCCTGCTCATGGTCCGTGCCGAAGTCACGGGGACCTTCACGGACACAGCAGGAGGGACTCTGTGCCCCAGGATGGGTGGGCTCTTCTGCTCCCAGCGGCGAGGACCTCAGGCTGCCTCTGGGTCTGCAGGACTCCAGATTCTGGCAGCATTTTTCTTTTAACCAGCAGAAACCCTCTGCCCATCCATCCCCGTCTCCTGCACAGACCCTTCCCTCCTGGACCTCCCTCGGTGGTTGTGCTGCCGTCACCGTGACACCCACCCTGGCTGTTAGGCGGAGGAGAGCGGCCAGCACACTGTGTGCGGCCTCCCCTGCCTCTGCAAGCAAGACACTGCCCCGGCCCCGAGCTACCGTGTGGCCTTGCAGGGCGTCAGCTCAGGGCTTCCCAGGCTGGAGCCGGGAGGGCTCTCAGTCGTCCTTGTGAAAGCTGGAGGGGTATATGAGAATGCGTCCCACACTCCCCCCGCAACACACACACCTCCCCACCACCACCGTGTCACACATGCGTGTACCTGCTCTCATTCCATAGACACGCGTGATGAGCACATACATGCATTGGTCCATCCATGCTGGAATCCACTCCCCAAAGCAGACATGCAGTTGTAAATACATTTATTGATTTAAAAATTACAAGGCATTGGGGATACTTCCATGAACAAAGCTGAAACTCCCCCCATCAAGGAGTTTATGTGCTAGGGCACAGTGGCAAGGTGCCTGAAACCATTTACTCCCTTAGTGATAAGTATCAAGGGAAAAATGGAAAGAAGGGAAGAATTTAAGAAGTGTGGGATGCTTGGGGGGCTCAGGGGTTGGGCATCTGCCTTCAACTCATGTCGTGATCCCGGGTCCTGGGTTCAAGTTCCACATCGGGCTCCCTGCTCAGTGGGGAGTCTGCATCTCCCTCTGCAGCTCCCCATGCTTGTGCTTGCTGTCTTACGCGCTCTCTCTCTCTCTCTCTGTCAAATAAATCTTCTTTCTAAAAAAAGAATTTAAGAATATTGAAGGGCACAGATGCACATCCTTGCTTTTCTAATTAACTGATGTATGGGCGCCTGCTGGATACAGGACTGCACTGGGCCCTGGGGAGTGTCGGGAGAGCTATGAACACATTTTCCTTTCTAGAGCTGGCGGTTTGGTTAGAGACAAGAAATTCCCTAGTGCAATAGTGAATAGGTAAAGGTCATGAAGCTTTGGGAGGAAAGAGGGCTTTAATGCGTGGTATTTCTGCTGCTGGGATGGCACCGAGGCTGGAGACATGAGTGGAAACCCCTGGGAACTCTGAGCAGGGCCAGGCTGCACCAGGTGGGTCCACAGAGGCCCAGACCCAGTCCCAGGGTCCGTAAACAGAGGCCCGTGGGGCTGGGAAGGAGCCTCCTTGTCCCCTTCACAGGCATCACCTGGGAATGTTGCTGCTCCGGGACTGCCTGCTGTCACCACTGGCTTTGCCAGACTTGCGTCTGGTCCCTCAGCCTCGCTCATGCTCTTTTCTCTGCCGATCACAGAAGGCCCGCCTTGCCAGGATCCGCGTGGCCAAGACAGGCAGCTCCAATGCCTATCTGCACAGCAAGCGCAACGGACTCCTCACGGAGGCACTGGAGCTGATGGTAGGCACCTGAGGGCCTGGCAGTGGGAATGGAGGGGGATAGGCTGCTCTCCTCTTTCTGGGGGCACCACCACCTCAGATGCCCAGTGTGAACCCAAAGAAAGACACGTGTCCAGACCTTCTCTGGGGGGCAGCCCTCCACGACCCTCCCATTGGATTGTCACCATCACACCTGACCCCACTGAAGACCCAGGGCTCCCAGCCCAAAAGCTGGTGTGTTCTCCAGTGACCCTAAAACTGGGCTCACCATGAGTCCTCTGGTGCTCTCCTGCCTCCTGTGGAGAAGTGAAGGACATGGGGGAAGACAGGAAGAGCCACCAGCACTATCCCCAGCCTCTTCCTTTCCTACTAGGGCACCCCAGAGGAGGAGCACATGGGCAAGACCACTTCGCTCATTGAGAGCCAGCACCACCATCTGCTACACTGCCTGGAGAAAACCACTGTGAGTCCCAACCACTGCACCCCTTCTCACCCCTGACCCCCGCCTCCTCTCTGAGGGCCAGAGCCCACAGAGTGAGGACTCTGCACTCACATCCTCACCCTGGGCCCAGGCTGCAGAAGTCATTGTCTCCATCTCCAATACAAAAAGTAGGAAGGAGGTCTCAATCAGGTCTCGGGAGGAAGGCCCCACAGATGAGGTCACAGTCACCAGGGGAGGAGGCCAACACAGGAGATGGTGCCCCCTCCACAGGCCCTCGAGCCCATTTCGTAGTCACTACTGCAAGCTGAGGGCTCTGCCTCTCAGTTCTTCAGTCCAGTTGAGCCTTACTCCTCAAAACTTGGGCTGGACTTATCCTAGATTGCCGCAGAGCTTCTGGTCCTCTCTCTGGGGCTAGGCCAAGGCAACTTGTGGGTCCCTTTTGCTCCCTACATCACTCCTTAGACAGAAGGCAGTGAGTGAAGGAGGGGGTGCCTGTATTTCTATAACCAGGGATCTGATCAACTCCAGTCTCTCTCACTCACCCTAGGGCCCAAGGGAGCCCAGATTCTGCAAGATATATTATTAAGATCGAGCCATGGTTTAGGATGCTGTAGCTGGAATGTGGCATGTTGCCTGTGCCCCCACAAAGAGACAGAAAGGAAGGGCAGTGGGGCCAACTCTGGACCCTTGGCAAAAAAGCTTGAGAGATAGTAGGGAAGAGGAGAGAGACATCAGGTGGACAACCCAAGAGAGACAAAGTGCAGTTCCTTGTTCCTTTCTAGGCCTGCCCTCCCCAAAGAGCCCACAGTCAAGGCTCAGCACCCATTCTACTGAATGTCCCATATTTTGGGACAGGGGGGGATAGATGGCAGATGATTCTTTATATGAGCCAAATGTGGACACTATATGGCGGTTGGACCCAAAGAGGGCTTCCAAAATGGGAAGGTACTCAAAACCCTCGTTGCCAAGATTTGTCAAATCTGTCTCACTGTCAAGAACTGTACATGTGCATCTAGAACTTCTCTCCAAGACCCAGAGCTTGCCAACGGGATAGGCCTGGACCCAACTGCCCTTCCCAACTTGCATGTGCTGGGTGCAATGTGTCAACTGAAAGGATCTGGGTAAAAATGTGTGGATTTGAAGGTCTGGAACATTGGCCTTGAAGAGCTGAGATGTTGGGGATGGAGGGATGGAATGCTGGCACTGACAGGGAGGAATGCTGAACTGAGGGAGTGAATGTTGGACCGTGGGGCCAGGGAGCTGGGATTCAAGAGATGGAATGCCGGGTTTCAGGGAAGGGTTGATGGCAGAGAAGGAGAATGTTGGGATGGAAGGAGTGAATGTGGGGTCTCAACAGGGTCCTGTTGGAGCAAGGGGTGGAATGTCGGGACAAAGGAGGGAGAATGCGGAGAGCAAGGGGTAGAATGTGGGACTCTAGGTGGAATGCTGGGCTGGGGGGACTGAATGTCAGAATGGAGCTTGGGAATGCTGGAATGTACAATCAATGGTGTTTTTATCTTCTGTTGGCATGTTGTCCTGTAGGGGTTGTCCTATCTTGTGGATGATCCCCTGTTATCTGTACGAACCTCCACCATCAAGGTATAACTTTTTAAAAATTCAATTGATGTTTTCCTCTCTGATTCTCCTGAGTCTGTGGATTCTCCTCTTTTCACCCCCGGGTCTGGTTCTCTGCATGTGCTGTCAGTTCTTCTGGGGCTTTTCCTACCTCTCCTGCTGCACCCAGTAGCAGCTCAGGCTTTGGGGGCTCTGTGCTAAACTACCCAACTGCTTCTCCCAAGGGCTTGGAGAGGGCGGCGGAACAAGGTGCCCACCTTGGTGCCCCGTGAGTGTCCATGTGCCACTTCCTCAGGCCCCGCGGGGACGCCTGGTACTGGCTGCCAGGGCTGGTCGGTCTCTCTCTCTCTCTCTCTCTCTCCCTCCCCCCTCTATTTTCATGCTACTTCTCTCTGGACTTTCTTTTCACACTGGTGGCCTCAGCCAGACCATTAATGCCATAGGTTTTTAGTCACCTTGACCAAACAGCCATCTTTCCATTATTCTGGGTTCAGTACCAGGAGACCTCCGCATTCCTTCCTATGTGTACATCTGACTCGGGGACTCCTGTGCCTCTGGATATATTAAGGATCCATATCCTGTGGTCAGGTGGGAGAAAACAAACCTCAATGATCATAACCCTACAGTCTGACCCCAGCCTTCAAGCGCAGGGCTCTTTCACTTCTGTGAATAATCCAGTGCCTTTCAAAGCTTATATTTCACACTTCCCCAAGATTCATAAGGATCTCACCCCTTAAGTCCAACGTAGCACTGAAGACATAGAGTACCCTCGCCCCCAAGTCAGCCCCTCCTTACGCTGCCACCTCCCACCTCCGGGAGATCCTGTGCAAAGTCAGTCGAGTGGGCTTCTAGTTCTGAGGAAGCAGCCCTTAAATGCCTCCAGGCCCTCTGTATCAGCTCAAAGCCACAGCAGGAGCATATATCCCATCAGGATTTAATGGCTACAGTCCCCACCATTCAACCCGATGGCCAGGGCTGCCGATAGGAATCTTTTTCTTTCCGCATTTGATGCCTGTGGGACATCGCCCCTCCCGTATGCTTATCTGTGCTCCAGGCAGCTGGGTGTCCTCCTCCCAAGGCCCAGACAGACAGGCAGCCACACAGAGCACGGGGGCTCATCCCCCTCCTTGCCATACCCTTTTCCTACCCCTTCTCCTTCTGCTTCCCACAGAACCACGAGTTCATAGATGAGCAGATGTTTGAGCAGAACTGCATGGAGAGCTCGATGCAGAACTACCCATCCACAAGAAGTCCTTCGCTGTCCAGTCACCCGGGCCTCACGACCACCTGCTGCTCCCGTCGTAGCAAGAAGACCACACACCTGCCCAACTCCAACCTGCCAGCCACTCGCCTGCGCAGCATGCAAGAGCTCAGCACCATCCACATCCAGGGCAGTGAGCAGCCCTCCCTCACGACCAGGTGGGTGGCTTCTATCCCCATCGTTCCCCAAGGCTTGAGTCGTGCCAGTCCCAGAAGGGAACAGCCTCAGCCTTGGGAGAACTGCTAGCCCTCCCTCCCCACTCATGTGAGGCATGAGCCTCCTCCACCTTCCTTCCCATCCTTGCAAGTTAACCCAGAGGCCCTTCTTATGCTTGGGAGGATGCTGAAGCGGGTTTAGGCCCAAGGTAGGGTTAGAGACCAGAAACAGTAACTGGAAAAAAAAGAAAAAAAAATGAAACAAAGAAAACCTGTCCCGGTGCATAGAATGGATGTTTTCTCAGGGAAACAGTTTTCACAGTTGTGTTAGACATGACTTATCCCAGGCTGATCTTGGACCACAGACTGACCTTTTTCCTCCTTTCTCCACTTATACTTAGGCCACTTCCCACGACCTCCAATGAGTCGCAAGGAATTCAGGGAAAACAAAAGTCAAATGCCACAAATGATAGGTAAACAGTCTATGAGCAAGGTAAAAACGGATACTCTGAATTCCAAAGCTCCGTGTAACTTGCCTTTGCAATTGTTAGAATTACTAATTAGAAGGGAGAGCTCCGGGATGACTAGCAAAAGCAGAGCCAGAGGGCCGCAGGAGCTCGCCCTGGTTGCCATGAGCTAGACCTGCGGAGGTCGAGGGTGCGCTGGGACAATGGCAGGAAGAACCGTCACCAACTCACTCTTTTTTTATCCCAGTCGCTCCAGCCTTAATTTGAAAGCAGACGACGGACTGAGACCAAACTGCAAAACATCCCAGATCACTACAGCCATCATCAGCATCCCCACCCCCCCAGCTCTAACCCCAGAGGGGGAAAGTCGGCCAGCCCCCGCCAGCCCCGGCCCCAACACGAACATTCCTTCCATAGCCAGCAATGTTGTCAAGGTCTCTGCCTTGTAAACCATTGGACAGAGGGCCAGTGCAGGGAGTGAGGGTGAAGGGGGCTGGCCTGCAGGTGGGCAGCCACCGGCACCACTCCCCCACCTTCCCCACTCTCTCTGCCTGCCCTGTCACACCCCTAGCACTGACAACTTGTGCCTGGAAGGAAAAAGGAGGTGGCAAAGGGGCACCTGAGGTTCACCGCTGCTGGCGGGGACATGGACAACGGCCGGGCCCTGTGATCCTGCACCTCGCTGGGGCCAGAGGAAGGGAGGGTAGTAAGGGACGGGGTGGCAGTGGGTGATATGGAGGCAGCGTGCCAGGGCAGGGCCTGGAAGGGGGAGTTGCCTCAGACCCAAGAACAGCTGTTTTTGGAGACCCTGGTGAGGAAAATACAAGATCAAGGGCAGCACAGGGGCCGAGTTGTCACATGCAAAACAGGAAGAAAATATAACACTGTGTATTTAAGCACCTTTTTCAAGGCTCTTAATGGATAATATTTATTCATGGGAAAAGGTGGAAAACAAAACACCAACGGATTTTTGTGAAATATTTTTCTCCATGGACCCAATACCTTTGAACCAAAACAATGCATTTTGTGAAGGTTTTTTTTTTCTCCTTTTATAGAAGAAGCTTTTAAGCTAAGAAGTCAGTTATTGCTGAGTTCTCTCTCCATCCCCCAGGTGGGTGAGGTCACGTGAGCCTGGGCCCCCACTGCCCAGCTGACCTGCACAGAGCTGCCATCTGACCACATGGCAACACTTCCCTCCATCTGTCCTTTGTCTCTGTACCTCTCTGCTTCGCCCCCTGGCTGTTTTTCTCTGTGTCCTGCCATCCGTCTTCACATGGACCCCAGTGATCCTGAGACAAGTTAGTAGAGCCTCCTCCAGTTCCAGGCACCTGCAGGCTCGTGCCTGGGTGTTATATCTGTGTGAACACAGCTGTGGAGAGGAAAGAATAAAGTTTAGGGATGAGGGAAGTCCACTATGCCGAGCAGAGCGCTTCCCTTGTGGTTGGAACCAGTGGTGTTTGCAGTTTCCGTTTCTGGGGGGGAAAGGGAAGGACTAGATTTTTCACACTGGGATCTTGACACGGGAGAGGGGCCAATCCCTAGGAGGCACGGTTGGGTCTGTGTGTGCCAGTGAGGAGAGAGCGGAAGGACCGGGCTCATGGCTGCAGTTGGCCCTGGAGCACCTTGCTATGTACCCTTCTTTCGGGACTCACCACAAAACCCACCCAGAACTCTGCCAAGAGGCCCCATAAGCAGCTTCCTGCAGAAAGGGTAAGCTTCTGGCTCACCTTGCGACAGAGGTAACGCCCATCCAGAGGCTGCAGAAGATTCGGCTTGTGTGCTTCGTGAAGGACGCTCCACAGCGTGAAAGCAAGTAAGCCATTCTAGATGATTCTTACCTGATCTGAAAAGTGTTTGAGGTCTGAAGAGTCTTCAGGCCCAGTGCCCTGAAGGTTCCTGGAGTGGAGAATGAAGCCTGATCACCTCCATGCAAGGGAGGGAGTGGAATGTTCCTTCTGGAGAAGCTCGGAGGCCTGAGGCTAGTGAGGAGCCCTTCCCACGCTCCGTGGCTGTCCGCCCAGCTTGGGCTCCGGGGCACGCAAGCCCCTTACCCGGAGGCCGGCAGTCTCACCGCAGGCGCCAACCGCCACCCACACGACTGCCTGGACGCGTCTCCCTAGTCAGGAGCCTGCGAATACCTTCGGTGGGCTTCCCTGTGAGCCCGGCCGTGTCGACCTGTGGACAGGGAAGGTCAGTGGTCCTGCGGGCATCTAACCAGAAGGCGTGCAGGCGGGCAGGTGGGCAGGTGGGCAGACGACTCCGCGCCTTTGCCTCTATCTCGCGCTGTCCTCGCTGAGCACTCACTGCCTCCTTCCTCTGGGTCTGGCCTCAGGGACTCCCCCAACATGAGGATGGGTGGTCTGGTCCGTGAGCAGAGGAATATACGTGTACACAACCACACACACCCTCACACACACACTCACACCACACACACACACTCACACCACACACACACACACTCATACCCTACACACTCACCACACACACACCCTACATACCCTCACACACCCACACCCACTCACACCTACCGACACACTACACCCTCATACCCACTCACACCCCACACACCCACACCCTCACACACCACACACACACCCTCACACTCACTCACACCCTACACAGACACCACACACACATACACTCATACCCACACACCCTCTCACACACACACACACACACACACACACACACACACCAAACAACAATCTAAAAACATACCCGAGAACAGGTACTTAAATCCTTCACTTCGTACACATGCCCCCTTAGGGAAGGCAAAAGACTGGGTGGGGCCCCTGCAGACATGAGGCAAAGGACTAGAAACAGAACATTTCCTTTGAAAGAATGGTAATGGAATGAAGTTAGGAGTCTCAAAGTACCTAAGTTTGCATCATAAAAACTGAGGAAGGTGAGGGGTAAAGAGGGAAATAGGAACGTGGTCACATATACATACAAACTGCGGGTGTTTGAAGACAGACCATCACAGGGTTAGAATAATGACAGCATCCAACCCAGGATCCGTCCAATTGTGCACCAAGGGAACGTATTTATGCTTTCCACAAAAATTAATGAACAGATTTTTAAAATCATGTCCCAAATTTCTCATTTTTTGGCTCTAATGACCCGCTTTGTATTTCTTGAATTTCATTTCTAAATCCCACATTAAGCCAGTTCCTAAGACTTTAGGCTATCCCCTTCACCTCCATCCCCCCAATGTAGCCTTAGCCAAGGATAAGCGGCCCAGCCCACCTCTGGTCCAAGAGATGTCAACCCCGGAAAATGGTTCATCTACGCAACAGAGTACGGAACTTTTGTAAGTCAACAAAAAGGCCTAAGTGTGCTGAATCAGCTTAACAAATCTAACCTGTTGGCCAGTGACCAGGAAGAACCAGGATGTCAGAGTCTTCTAGAGGTAATGGCTTTCTGGGGCAATGACTCTTGAGCTTTCATAGTTTCTGAACCACTTGAGCATAACAGAAGATTCCCAAAAACATTTATCCCATTTGATACCACTCAGCACTAGAGAGCATTTAAAAAATAATCATTATAGGCTACATTCAAATGAATGGAAACTTAGAAAATATACTATGAAGAGTATATCAGAACTAGAAAGGATCAGGGAATATCTAATTGACTTTACAGTGTAGAAAGTTGAGGCCCAGGGAAATCAAGTGAGTTGCTCAAGGTCATGCAGTCATTAATGTCCTCGCTGGGACCTAGCTAGGGACTGTTAGTCTAATGCTTTTTCCACTGCACTGGCTGCCTCTCAGTGCAATGATGCCTCAGAGAAGACCCATCAAAGAATACGGGCTGTAACTGGAGACATAGTCTTAGGTAAATGTCAATAGGACTTGGACACAGCCCCGGGGAACCATTTGACTGTGGTAACACAAACCATCCTTTTGAAACCATCATTCCCTGGGTAGAACTAGCTGTGGACTATCAAGTCTGTCCAAAAAAAAAGGTGAACCAGTGAACAGTTTTCATTCAGCCAAATGGTACCTCTTCCCCATGAAGAGAGAGCTAAAACACTTCCAAGCATACTTCTAGGATCCCTTTGATCCTTGCTACAACCTAGGATGGTAGGGGGTCAAGTGATTAAGTCCTTAATTCACAGGGAAAACAGGTGGCAAGAAGCTCAGTGACTTATCCAAGCTCACATGGCAAGTTAGCAGCAGAAGCATTATTGCAATCCAGGGTTTACACACCTTGTCCTGAGATGTTTCTCCTCCGAGTCACGTTGCACTACTCTGGGGCTGGCCTCTATTTTTAATACTTGGATTTCCAGGGTGGTGATTAGGGGGAGGAAGCATTCCATTCAGAACCACCATGAACCAGGACCTCCAGAAGCAGCCTCTGTACTATTTTGCCTTCATCCCCTATTCTCTTCATGTGTCGAGTTCAGGACAACCTGCACAGAAGCCAGTTTGAAAGACTGGATATTCTCAATGACACTTGAACACATTAACCCACAATCACACAGGAGTTTCAGGTCAGCAAGTAGAAAAGTGAAACTAAGAGAAACAAAGAATTTGAATGGAAATTAAAGTGGACGGTTAATGCCGATCTCCGATTAACAAGTCACTCTGTGGATGTGCTGAGGAGCTTGCAAGTTACAATTTCTGCAGTTCAGGATCATGTCACTTATCAGAATATAGTAGGAAAGGTGTACACTGAAACACGTGCCTAGAGTTTTTCGTCATTTTCTTAACTTTGCAGAGGTAGTGGTTGAACTTGAGCTAAACTTAGATTCTGAGGTTATTGATGAAGTCTGGCGGTCCAGGCTCCCTCTCTACAATCATCAGGTAACTACAAGGCAGAAAGATCCCAATGCTGTTAATCTAAGACAATGTTAGTTTCCCTTCTAAACTAGTTGGCATGGTAACCATGACAAATGGGAACCTGAAAGACTTTCATTCTCCCTGATTTCCTTATGAAATCTCATCATTTGCAAAGCTTTAAAGTGACTGGATGAAGGAAAAGCATTTTTATGACCCATGACCCTTGGAGCCCAAATAGCATCATGAAAAGAAAGTGGCTATCAGAAAAAGAAAGAGTTTTAAAGGGGTTCTTTTTGAGTCTTGTTTTCTATTCAGAATGTTCTATGTTTTTCTCATCAAGTGTGGGAATGACATTTATCTTAGCAGGTTATTTAACTACACTGGATGATGTCACTCTGAACCAGTGTATGACACTGACCCAAGTCCTGGGGGGCTCCTTGGACCAATAGACTATTTTGCAAACCTGGGAGGTGGGAGGGATGGTATATTTTTGATAACCAGACATTCCAATGTAATGTTTTCCTTAGAGGTCACCCCCCTCCGTTAATGTTATCGTGAAAAACATCAAGTGTGTTCTTTTCTATTTTCATATAATAAGTGGGCTTTGCTTACCAACATCTCAATGGCAAAGAAGAAATACTGTAAAAAAAAAAAATACTGCAGGAATATAAACATGTGAAAACTTTCTATGGAAAAAAAAAAAAACTCGAGTTTCCTGTCGTCTTCTTTTGAAAACTGTAGTGCATATGTTAAAACGTATTATCATTTACAGTACCGAGTCGTGTGCCACTGCTGTACCTGATGTATCCGATCTGGATTAAACAGACTACGTGCCACAAACCCACAAGTGATCACGAATGTTTATTTTCCTACCACTTCTGCTATCCACTAGAAAATAAGGGAGATGTCCACAGACAGGCTGTCCTATGGAAGAAAACCCACAGTGCTTCTGCAGGGTGCCTTGGGCTGGCCTCATGGCTCTCCCCCAGCCTGGAGCACTGTTCTCACCGGCTTGTGTGCTTTAGTCAGGGATCTCAGTTGGCAAGTACTGGCTTGCTTTTGTCAACAGCCCTGTTTTGAGCCTCAGCCCTGTGTTGCTGAAAGGAGAGCTACAGTTACGTTATCAGTCCAGGTTCTGCTGAGAATTCCTTTATCTCAACAGGGGTCTTAAACTAAAAAGAAAAAACGGCTGTGTGGAGTACAGCTGGGAGCTCTGGAATTAGATGATGGAGGCTCACATTTAGGTTCCGTTGCTTACTTGCATGACTTCTCATCAGGTATTTTTCTCTCACCTTTGGTGTATTTCCCCTTAAGAATGGGGGTACTGGATTAGGTAGGTGTCTTGACGATTGGCTCTAACCTTAGTAATGCTGATTTAGGTAGCGTAACAGGCATTTTCGTATTCCACCATAATGTGAACAACACACAACCCCAACAACAACGAGAAGCCTTTTAATCTCCCCAAACCACAACCTAATCAATGGAGACCATAATAGAAGGGGAACACCAAGGCTAGCTCAGAGGCCTATGAAATTCAGATGCTCAAATCTTTATCACCCACTAGGTGTCACTAGGGATCCGTAGCTCACAGAATCGAGAGCCCAGGAACTGGAAACCAGGTGTGCACTGAGCAATGCATGTCAAATAGTGTAATTCCTGCTCAATTATCTTTAGTATTTGAGGGTTTAGTATAAACCCTCGTTTTTAAAAGGTATGGCTGCAATACTTAAACTACTTTAGAAAATGTTACTTTATTACCCCCAAATAATTTTCCTAAGTCAGAATTATCCACAGCAGCAGGTTTTTTTTTTCTCTTGTGTGTGTGTGTGTGTGTGTGTAATAACCCATTTATTTTTTCCATATTTTTTTTTTGGAGTTCAATTTCCAAAAATATAGCATATCACCCAGTGCTCATCCCGACAAGTGCCCCCCTCAGTGCCCGTCACCCAGTCACACCAACCCCCCCGCCCACCTCCCTTTCCACTACCCCTTGTTCCTTTCCCAGAGTTAGGAGTCTCTCATGATCTGTCACCCTCACTGATATTTCCCACTCATTTTTTCTTTCTCTTTTATTCCCTTTCACTATATTTTATATTCCCCAAATGAATGAGACCATATAATGTGTGTCCTTCTCCGATTGACTCATTTCACTCAGCATAATACCCTCCAGTTCCACCCACGTTGAAGCAAATGGTGGGTACTTGTCGTTTCTAATGGCTGAGGAATATTCCATTGGATACATAAACCACATCTTCTTTATCCATTCATCTTTCAGTGGACACCAAGGCTCCTTCCACAGTTGGTCTATTGTGGACATTGAGCAGCAGGTTTCCTAAAGATTTCTCTACATGTTAATACTGCTAGCCTGATTTAAGTTACAGCTTAACTTGAATAGTTGTAGTCAGCATATTAGTTAGTACTCTGGAATTCAGACATTAAACCAATTCACACTAGCCTTTATCCAAATCACCTGAATTTATAAAGGCTCTATGTATTCATGAAATGATTATTCTTCTAACTAGTTAGTATTTTCTCTTATTAGTCATGTATTAATTAAATCTTAGAAACTGAAAGGAAGCCTAAAAATCTTCTAGTCTTAACTCCCTCATTTAACTGAGAAAACTGGACCCTAAAAGGTCATATGACAGGTGCAAGATGAAGGAGGCAACAGTCTCCACTAGGACGAATGCTCTTTTGCACTACACCACAAAGCATTCAAAACAAGTGAAATTTACGTAAAACCTGTGGTTTCTAACAGGCTGTGGAGACACGCAGGCACCTTGACTGCCAATTCTAAAGTCTTCCATGTAATCATGCACAAACAGCAGCAGGTTCCTTCCACAGCCACCACTAACACAGCATCCTTTGGGAAGGGAATGGCTGAAATTTTCCAAGTGAATGCTTATGGAAAATGAAGCAATCATTATTTTCCTGTGTTATGAGCATTCTCACCTCCAGCTTATTTTTCTATTAAAAAAAAAAAAGCAAAACAAGACAAACCTCAGAGAATCCGATTAATTTCAAGACTAATGGGCAACCTCATCTCTAATTAAGATGCAACAGTATCCTAATTAAAATCCCCTAGCAATGACAGACTGTGAACTTGGCTGTACTGTGGGGGAAAGGGTAGAAGAAAAGAGGTAAGTTCAGTTAGTTAGCAATGACAGGATCTTATCAAAATGTGTAATTAAAGTCTCTACCTCTTAATGACATGCTGGACCTAATTATGGATTTTCTATTTACAGTGTTAATTTATTCTAACTTGGCAATACATGCACAGCATAGACACATGTAAGCAAAGCCTACCAATGCCCAACCCAGATGACGAATCCAAATTGGGTTCATGGTGGTGGCATGTGTTGGATAGTAAATGACAATGGCTGTGCACGTTTGCTTACAGCCCTGGGAGAATTGTTTGTACTTCTCTACCTAGATAAGTACGCACACAGGAAAGAAGAGCTTTCCTTTTTATTTATTTTAAGATTTTACTTATTTCATGAGACACACAGAGAGAAAGAGAGGCAGAGGGAGAAGCAGGCTCCACGCAGAGGGAGCCCACCGTGGGATGAGATCCCGGGTCTCCAGGATCAGGCCTTGGGCTGAAGGCGACACTAAACCGCTAAGCCACCCAGGCTGCCAAGAGCTTTTCTTTTAAAAAGTAAATACATTTCTATGAGGGGATTCTCTCACTACAAATCCAGTTCACAAAAAGGTTTGGGTACCCAATGCATACTCCTGAAAGGATTGCCACAGAAAAGCAACGAATAATGTGTATAGTTGTCCCCCCTTATCCACAGAGAGTATGTTCTAAGATGCCCCGTGGATGCTGGAAACTGCGGATGGTACCAAACTCTGTATGTACTGTTTCTCTCCTATACATGCACAGTAAGGGAGTAGCAATAATACAACATACTAGAAGTTATGTTAGCTAAATGTGGTCTTTCAAAATCTTATTGTACTGCACTCACCTTTCTTCTTGTGATGATGTGAGCTACTGCTGGTCTGATGGTACATCAAATGGATGGTCTGCTTCTGGACCACAGATGCAGGGCAGGGGTGGGGGTGGGGGGGGGTAGTTGAAATCATAGAAAGTAAAATCTCAGATAAAGGGGGAACTGCTGTAATTTCAATTACATTTTTTTTTCTAAATTGTAATTTATAGATGCCCCATCTAAGAAAAATGGGATGCTCCCCACTAGGGGTCATTAAAAGCAAAAACTAGGGGAAATTTTAAAATGAAAGCATTACAAGAACTAGGGGGAAATTTCCGGAAGACCTAAGATTAGGACACCATGTGGGAACAGCTTGAACAGAATGAGTTCCAACTTCCTAAAAAAACTTAAGACAAAGAGCTAGAACTTTCTCTTAGCCTCCCAGCAGAGTAGGGCAGTTCTTTTTTTTTTTTTTTTTTTTTTTTTTTTTTAGAGTAGGGCAGTTCTTAATCTGGGTTCCATACATGAATGTTAGAGGTCATAATGAACGCCTTAGAATTACATATACAATTGTTTACAGAATGGAAATTTTTCTGGTACAAATCTATAGCTTTCATCAGACTCCTAAAAGGATCCAAGAACCAACAGAGTAAGAGTTAGTCCTTTTCTTGAGAAACAAAAATAAGACAGCCACTGATGCTCCGGAGCTATTTAATATACAGTAAAAAACAGCTTTCACAATCTTAAAAACAAAAGACATTCAAATGATCAACAATAAACATTTTGCATTTTTACTGGTAACAAATATTTTTAATGGAAGCAAAGAACATGAAAGCAAGTACCTTTGGGAAATGTCTGAAGCAGTATTTATTCCTTCCTGACGAAACATAAAAAGCGAAGGGATTTTCTGAGCTACCATGCTACAAATTTCTAAAAGAACATACCTCTATGGAAATACGAAATACAGTGCAAGCCTTTTGTCAAGAACTCCACAGCATAAACTAACGTTATTTTTTAAATCTCAGCTGTTTTTATTTTTTCAAGTAAGCAGTGGTGTAAGTCTTTTTAAATGTTTCTTTTTCAAATGGCTTACAGAAAATGGCATCCTGGAACCTTTAGCTCTACGTCCCCAAATTTTTTTTCAAGAATTTGATCCGTGAAAAATTTAAGAAAAAAAAAAAAAAGAAGAAAATATACCTGGTCAGGTAGGTCAAGACAATCTGAAAAATAGATGTGTCCCAGCAGGAAGCCTCAAGACTTCAAATCCCTCAAAAATGCCACTCTACTCTAGGACAAGGAGGTTGGCTAACTAAAGGAATCGCTCACTGGTGATGTGGATGGTCTGAGGTCCTGCCTGTCTGTAATCAATGGTTGCCGCGCATCATTTCTTGTAGGTAAATTGTATTCATGTGATAAGCCGCCATCCAGCCTGGATGCCTCTGAGCATTCCAGTAATACGACTGAGAGGCAGCAGTGTAATACTCCTGCCACGCCCTGTAGTAAGCCCTCCAGTATTCCTCATAATCCTGATAGGCGTCAGAAAAACCTGGATGCGTCTCCCCACAGCAGTCATACCAACCATCTTCCTGGGGCTCAGCCTGCGCTCGATAGGAAGACCACGGGGGAGGGTTTCTCCGGCTCTGCTTAGCTCTCTGGTTAGCCCCCTCTTTATGCCTTGCCTTCGTTTGGGTTTCAGGTGATTCTTGACACTCTGCAGGATTAGGGGTGTCGTTTCCATTCAGAGGTTGTTCCAAAGATGTATGGCCATCCATAGGCGTGGACTCTGAGTCTTTCAGCTGAGTATCTGAAGAGCCTTCAAAGTACGACTTATTTCCTTTGCTCTGGGAGGAAGTCCTCGAGCTGTAAGAATCACTGTCACTCTCGGAGTCTCCAGACTGGCTACTGCTTGCCAGCATCAGCACTTTCTCCTCAGGAACTTTACTGCTTACCAAACCATTCTGAGGATTCACAGTCTGATCCCCAGGACCTGTGTAATGCCTGATGATTTCCACAGGTCTCTCTAACCCCTCATTAATATAATGTTCATAATCCTCTACCAATTCTATAAAAGTCAAAGAGTATGGCAGATGGATTTTAAAGGAAGACAGACAAGGAATTTTGGGGAGTGACACAGGTAACACTTCTTTGACCTGGTGCTCACTGGCAGAGCTCTCAGCAGGGATCTGAACAGAATTCTTCACTTGCTCTTCCAACTGTATGTCACAGCCCCACTCTCTTGGAGACGCTGCTTTTTCTATGATTCCACACTCTGAGTGGCTTTTTGCAGGAAGCTTTTGTTTGGTATTATTTTTTGATTTGACTAATAATGCAGACACAGAAGTATTTCTAGATGAAGCCACGTGGTTACCATGAGCTTTCTGAGTTTGAAAGTTTCTCTCCATTTTTTGAATCTGCTTTTTTAAGGGCTGGGTAGGTACACTTGCTAAGCCATATGTATGCATAGCAGCTTTAACCTCCACGTCCCAATCCAAACATTCCTCCATTAGACCAGGAAGAATGGGATCTACATAACAAGAACAAAAAGAATTTTAAAATTTTGAGCTGTTCTAGAACAGGAACTTTTGAATGACTTCTTATGCTTTCCAGAGTCAAATAAGGTTAAGAAACAAAACATACTAATAATATACTAAGAGCTTAAGAATTACATTATACTTGTATTTTAAAAGACCTAAACAATCCTTGCAGTAAAGAAATATGCCCCCAGGCATGCCTGGGTGGCTCAGAGGTTGAGTCCAGGGATCCAGTCCCACCCACATGGGGCTCCCTGCAGGGAGCCTGCTTCTTCCTTTCCCTGTGTCTGTCTGTCTGTCTGTCTCTCTCTCTCTCTCTCTCTGTCTCTCATGAATAAATAAATAAAATCTTTTAAAAAAGAAAAGAAATATGCCCCCAAATATGCAGGACACATCCCATACCCACAGCAGTATCTCCCTGGACCTCCTGCTCAAAAAGAGCTCATGCAAGGAGTAAGGTCCATGCCTGCAGCAATTCTCCCATCTCTGCCCTTCTCGCTCTCCCCAGTGCCTCCCTTTTATCTGACTACCACCGACAGCAAAACAAGATACTAGAAAATGGACTGTGCTCCCCCCAAAGCTTATCAGCTGGGAAACATTACAACTGCAGCTCTGCACCCAAGTAAACCAGCCACCCTATGCTCCCGACAGGGAGAAATCACTGCCCCCAACAGTGGGGAAAAACCTCTATTAGGGGTAAGTTAGAGGACTGTAAAAATATTGATGGTCTCAATGGCACTTGTAAGTTCTAAAACATTTGCTGGCTCCAGCTCTCTAAATTTCCTATTCCATCCAGGTGGGATGACTTACTCCTCCTGCAAACTCAGACCTTCCCAAAGTGTGATCAGTTTTCCTTAGGAAGACAAAACATACAGAGCCTCTGATTTACATGGATCTGGCCCATCTGTGGCTGCTGTCAGTGCTCCATGTACACGTACCCCTACCTAATCCCTCTGATCTGGACTCTTCAGCTGGGGCTCCTGACCTAGCTGAACAGACCGACCCTCTGATGAGAACTCTGATTCCCACTAAGGTGAGATCCCTTGCTTGCCTACACCTCTCCCACTCCTGCCCCAGGTACTTCATTGGAACAGTCTATTGCCATACAAGTTCTCAGTCCAATATAAATCCAACACCATGAATATACTTTTCTCATGATTTCAGGGCTCTGTTAACATCACATAAAGATCAAAATATGTCATTTTCCAGTATCCAAAAGGCAAACTTAATTTTTATCACTAGATGCTATAACACTGAATCCTACCAAAGTCTTAACCCTCTTGTACCAATTTTCAATTTATTTTTTCTACATTATAATCATTTGATAGGTTACCAACAGACTTACACATATAATTAACATACTGTAATGTCTTAAAACAACAGAGAACCTAAAAACCATTTCTAAAAACAAATTTAGAAAATCAGGACACAAGCTTAGAGCAACTGAAGAAATCTGTGAAAATCGAAACTCACAAAATGAGTTATTACAAAGCCAGAGCTACTAGAATCCACAGAATTGGAGCTACTAACTACTAGCTGATCAGAGCTACTAGAATCCACCTTTGTAAAATAAAAGATGAACCCTGTGCCAGACCTGTGTTTAATCTAGCTTTATAAAAATCACTAAATGAGTTATATATTAATTGGTAAAATATTCAATGCTACATTTATTCAATAACTACATATCCCATATTCTAGATCACGTATATATTGTATATTTATATATATATTCACACATATGTACATATACACATGTATACTTACACACTAACAATGCAAACCACATTTCTACACAATTTTTTTTTTAATTTTCAAGAGATCATTAATAGTTTGAGACGTGCAGTTTCTAAGGTGGCACTTAAAAAAATCAACTTGACAAATGACTCACTAAAATCAAAAGAAAACATTTCAGGGACTCCTGGCTGGCTCAGTTGGAAGAACATACAACTCCTGACCTCAGGGTCATGAGTTCGAGCCCCATGTTGGTATGGAGATTGCTTAAATAAATAAATACTTTTTTTAAAAAAAGAAGAGAAAGAAAACTCTTCAAATTTTTTAAAATAGCATTCAAATTAAAGACACTACTCCTTCCTCGTGGTGACAATGCAGAATATGGCTAGAATTACCTCTCATAGCAACAAAAGTATTAAACATATGCCCCATTATTTAAAAGAATAAAATGAAAACTGCAAGTTTACAAACTGAAATATAGAGCTAACATAGTACTTAAATATTTTTCATGTGCCAAGAGTTAGCTTGCAATCTTTGCTGCTTATGAGCTGTAAGAGCTTAGGCAAATTACTTAACTTCTCAATGCCTCAATACATTCATTCACAAAAAGTCAGTAATAATAGCACACACTTCACAGGATCGTGGCGAGAATTAAAAACGTTAATATACTGAATGGGACCAAACATATCCTAAGTACTCTGTGTCAGCAATTATTTTTAAGAGGCCTATCGCCAATATGATTATTCTTTTGACAGCAAAATGAAACAGACAGGGACGCCTGGGTGGCTCAGCGGTTGAGTGTCTGCCTTCAGCTCAGGGAGTGATCCAGAGTTCCAAAATCAAGTCCCACATCGGGCTCCCTACAGGGAAACTGCTTCTCCCTCCGCCTGTGTCTCTGCCTCCCTCATGTGTGTCTCTCATGAATAAGTAAAATCTTTAAAAAAAAAAAAAAAAAAAAAAAGGGAAACAGACAAAATATACCTGGTAAAGGCAGAAGATTGATGTTACATTTCTGGGCAATTTTCATCATCACGCTTTCTTCTTCTCCCCGACAACAGTAGGTCACTGTCAACCCCAAAGTACCTAAAAGCACAGAGGGCATGTTATGTAGTAGATCAGTTTCACGTAAGTGACACTCCACCTGTCACATTTGCATTTCTTCCTCCTAAAGAAAGCAGCCAAACTTTTTTTCTTTTTTTTTTTTTTAATTTTTTTTTTTTATTTTTTTTTACCAAAACGACCAGCTCTGCCAATCCGATGCATGTATGTCTCCCAATCCAATGGTACATCCAGATTTACTACCAGGTTCACCTTCTCAGCATCAATTCCACGGGAAGTCTTGGATTGAAGAAGACAGTAAGTACTTGCATTAACTGCCACACAGGCACCAACACACACTCAATTATTCTAGTATAACCAAGAGCCAACTTAAGAACATGAGGATATTTAAGAGCAAAAAAAAAAATTAATTAATTTCTAAGGACGAGTTTCAAGAATAAAGATGAAAATATAAAACTTTGAAGAAAGCAAATTCCCCTACTAGAAAGATAATTCCCTTCTGATGTTCTTATCAGACACACCTATGTAAAATAAAAGATGAACCCTGTGCCTCTGATAACAGAGCCCAAGTCAAGATGGATTAGTCACTCAAACTGAACAGGAAATTTACCAAATCGGTGGAAATGAGGACTCTGCAATGAAAATGTTTCAGTTTGGCCATAGCATCAAGACGCTGATTCTGATTCATGTTGCCTAAAAAGACCCAAAAAGAAAGTCATATAAAAGCAACCTAATAAATATTTACCAAATCCACAAAAAAACAGAAATCATAACTATCGTTCTCAAGCTTTAAAAATACACCAACCCAAGTTAATTCTATCCTCATATGCAAATCAAGGTTAAGACCTAAAGTCAGAATCTTTTAAAATCTGGTTAGGCTGTCAGCTTGAAATTCAAGTATTAATTTTAAACGATGACTGGGTTATGCTTGCAGATTTAACACTATATCCGCAAAGTTACATATGAAGTAGAATAACTCTTAGGAAAATAAAATTGCTATAATCAGCTGTTTATAAATTTAGTTTTGAAGTGTAATCTATAGTCAAAATATTAGAAAAGTCTTCCCTGTACCCCATGATATATAATGACCAAACTAAGGCTAACAGGTTACAAACTAAGATATCAATGAAAACTCTAAAAAGGAGCTCTCTGATCAAAAATTTCTTTATATCTTTCATTCCTACTAGGTCAGCAGTAATAATTTAGCTTTGTGTCAAAAAATGAATCATCTGGGCAGCCCTGGTGGCACAGCGGTTTAGCACCGCCTGCAGTCCGGGGTGTGATCCTGGAAACCCAGGATCGAGTCCCGCATCGGGCTCCCTGCATGGAGCCTGCTTCTCCCTCTGCCTGTGTCTCTGCCTCTCTCTCTGTCTCTATGAATGAATAAATAAAATCTTTAAAAAAAAAAAAAAAGAATCATCTTGGGGCGCCTGGCTGGCTCAGTGGGAAGAGCATGTGACTCTTTACCTCAGAGTTGTGAGCTGAGCTCTACATTAGATGTAGAATTCACTTAAAAATAAAATCTTAAAAAAAAAAAAAAAAAAGAAGTTACAGGACTTCAAAACAGTTAATTCGGTAGCAATTCTTAGCATTTTTACAATGATTATGTAAGGTAGCAAAGTATTTTTCTCTGAAGATGACAAATTTTATAAAATTATTAAGTTCTTCACCGACATTCATTCCAATTTTCTAATTTCGTATTACATACCAAGTTGCCTCTTGAACAAGGATATCGATATGTGATCTCTCAATGAAAATTCACCTCCAATTTCCTTTACTCTGAAGACTCAGTGCAACCTCACACTCACAAGACAACTCACGAAGTAGTTATTTCTTCCTCCTGACGCTGGACATGCTTCAAGTCAGAACACTAAACAAAGACTAAAAGTAAGAGAGGAGCTTACCTGAAATGCACTCAGCAGGAAAGCCTTTAGCAGAAAGGATATCTGCCAAGTGTTGTGCTCTATGAAAAATAACATAGAGGGTTATCATTTTATAGATATGGCCCTACACCTTTTATTTCACAAATTCTCCAGGTGACCTCTTAAGGTACATACCTGCTGTGCAAATTAGAAAAGACTAAGGCTTGATTAAATGGAATTCTGCTGAATAGTTCCTGTAAATGCTGAGCCTTCTCCTCAAAAATCTTATGGGCCAAAGGGTATGAATTGACAATTTTGTAATACTGCTTCAAACCTACAAAGAAGAGTCTTCTGTTAAAACAAATATATTTGCTATATCCTAATAGCAAATATGAAAGCACCAGCCAATGAGACAAGGGAAAGCTCCAGAAAAATCACAAACCAGTAATGTAAGTATCCAATATCTCTTCTCACCTATGAGACTCGGATCACTGGAATTTAGTCTTACAAAAGTGGGATCTCTCATGTACTTTGTCAAAGCATTAGCCAAAAATTCAGGGTAGGTAGCTGATACTGCCAACATCTGTTTACTAGCAGGCAAGGAAGAATAAATCCAGCTGCAAAACAGAAGAAAAATACACACCAGGGAAACCAATCACAGTAATTACCACCTGGAAAAGCTAAAGAGAGACACTTTAGGATACACTTTTAATAGTCAAGCAAGTTATTTTTCTTACTTTATTTGCTCCTGGAAGCTGCCTTCTTCTAAAAGCTTATCTGCTTCATCAAGAATAAAGAGACGTATACTGCCTGGGTTCAAGTAGTCAAGTTCTATCAGTTGTTTAATTCTGCCTAAATTCCAGAAGAAAAGCATATTGAATTATTCAAGATGCACTGAATATGTACAAATCTTGGTCAATGTTGTTACTCAACTTACTCACAGGTTATGCTGCTGACCTTCTTAACCTGACCCTCATTATTATGCATTCAAACTGAATCACAAAGCAGAAATTGTGAGTTCTGATCTTGCCTAAATCCATTATTTTTCCCTCATATTTCACCACCAATTAGTATGGATCATAAACACTGTTCCCATCAAAAGACTTGAATGCAAAAGCCCTGCATACTAAATTCTGATTTGAGTGATTCACAACTGAATGATTAATACAGAAAAAATCCCAATCCATGGCTTAAAAAGGCTTCCTGAAAATCATCTCATTCCCCTTCTTCTGAGAAGCCAATTTCATACATGTGCTTAAACATCCTTAGGAATGGAGATCTCATAATTTCTGTTGGTAATCCCAATTCTGTTGGTAGTTTGTATCTCACTGGTCTAAGCCTCTTCATTTTATAATTCTCAAAATAATTCTCATAGTTATCGGAGATGCCCATATTCTTATATTAATTACATTACTTATATTAAAAGTGTTCAGTTCTTAAGGAACCCTAATTACGAACAGGGTGATATCTTACCAGGAGAGCCAACGGCAATATGACACTTTTTAAGCCTGGTTTTGTCTTGTGATAATGGAGTCCCTCCAATAAAGACATGACACTCTAAGCCTTCCATTTTTATTCCAATAGCAGTAATAACAGAATGTATCTGTACAGCAATTTCTCTTGTAGGAGCCAAGATCAAAATCTAAAAAAGCATAAGATATATAAACCTTTAACAAGTCACAGGAGTAGATACGTATGATTGGCACATTCATACTACAGTGAGCTATCTTTCATTTAAGCAATTGTTTTAAATGATGAGTTTTTACTGACAAGGGAAACTAATCCGTTCACTCACCTATGTATTCATTCAACAAATATTAAGCAAGAACCTATTATATGTACTAAGAAACAAATAGGTTGCTGTGAACAGTCAACAATACACAGTCCTTGCTTTCCTCGTGGCACTTTCATTCTATGTAAGAAGACAAACAATGAAAAAACATACATAAATCATGACATACAATGAAAAGTGCTACAAAGAAAAATCAAACGGGAAAAGAGAGAGAAGTGACAAAGAAGGGAGTTGTTTTGAATGGGCCAATGAAGGAAGGCCACTAAGGAAGTAACATTAGGGACCTAAGTGTACGCTGCAGAGTAGAGCTAGCTGTGTGACATCTGGGGAACTGTTTTTAGGAAGAGGACACAGCAAATGAAAAGGCCTTATGACAGTAATGTTTTTGATGTGCCTGAGGAACAGCAAGGAGGCCCATGTCACTGGACCAAATCAGGGTCAGATATCTAGGTCCATGAAAGAGAGCCTTGAGACTAAGGTAACTAACTATGGGAGGACAAGGTGAAACTACATGTTCTCAGCTACAAGAAGAAGAAAAAAAAAAAAAAAAAACCTAGGGAGAAAATATGCCAAAACAATTCACAGCAGTTTCTGGGTACATGAGATTATGTGTTGTTTTCTGGTACTTCTTTGCTTTCCTGAATTCTCCAACTTTCAAAAATGACTATGTATTACTCTGAGAACACAAAAGATCTTTAGTTCAAAAATACAAATTTGGTTTATGGAACTTATTCGGGATTTTAGCATTTCACCTACTGCCAAATTGTCAGAAGCCAGAATCTCAACTACATCTCAAATTCACAAGTAGAACAGCTTAGGCCTTTGGGAAGCAAAAGGGCTTCCTATGGGCACAACCCAGGATTTGGTAGACATAGAGGAATGTGGATATGCTGGCATACTGTTTATACATAACACGGGCTCAACAAAACTTTGTTAAAGAAAGGATCCCCAAACCTAAGTCTCTTACTAATTTGGGCAGACCATCTTTAGACCTACTCCAAGAAAACCTAGAAATGGGAGACCAATAGGGTATACTCACAGAGCTCTAAGAATCACCTGCAGTTACCAGCAGCAATAGCCAGCGCACTGTCTTCTCATCAGTCAGGCCAAATACTAAATCTTACCACAATCGGGTCAGCAAGTAAAAGAATAAAGAAACCCTACCTGTATTCTCAGGTAATGCAAAAACCGACACACGTGGCAGACATAATCTATTAGAGATGCAGTGATAGAAATTCCCAAACATTAAGGATGCAGTGATAGAAATTCCCAAACACTAACGACGGAACCCTGGTCACTGTCCACACCACCACCATCCAATAGCTTTAATGTCTCCTTAACTTCTAGACCTTTCATTTGCTTGACTCAAGCATTCATCAAATCCATCTGTCTCTCGGGAGCTACTGGTATTGCATCCGACCCCGTGATAAAGTCCACATAACAGGGACGCCTGGGTGGCTCAGTTGTTGAGCATCTCGCATCTGGTGATCGCAGCCCCTAGGAGGCCCCCTGCATGGAGCCTGCTTCTCCCTCTGCCTGTGTCTCTGCCTCTCTGTGTGTGTCTCATGAATAAATAAAATCTTAAACACACACACACACATCCACATAACATGACCTCCTTTGGGTCCTCCAAATCATACTCACCTGGGTACTTTGGTTTTCGAGGACGAGAGAGTCCAAAGCAATGGTAGAGAACACACAGGTTTTCCCAGTGCCAGACTTGGCTTGAACAATTAAATCTGAGGGGGGAAAAAAAAACAAAAGAAAATAGATCACAAGGTAGCACGGGACTAAAGAAGCTTGGATACCAACACGAAATCACACAACCGGAGGTGTCTCCAGGGATCACCTGGTTGGCACCTTCGTTCTTAGCTAACTCTTAAATAAATAAATAAATAAATATAAAGAAAATAAAATAAAGATAAAAATAAAGAAACAAAAAAAAGAGAAGGAAATAGAAGAAAGAAAAAAGAAAAAAAAAAAAAAAAAAAAAAGAAAGAGAAATAAATAAGAATATAAAATAAAATAATAAAATATAAAAAAAATAAATAAAGTAATAAAAAAAAAATATAAATAAATAAAAATATAAATAAATAAAAATAGAAATAAGATAAATATAAAAATAAATAAATATAAGTAAATATAAATAAATAAATAAAATATAAAAAATATAAATATAAGTAAATGTAAATAAAAATAAATATAAATAAATAAAAATATAAATAAATATAAATATAAATAAATAAAATATAAGTAAATATAAATAAATATAAATAAATATAAATAAGTATAAATATAAATAAAAATAAATATAAATAAGTATAAATATAAATAAAAATAAATAAAAATAAATAAAAATATAAATAAATATAAATAAATATAAGTAAATATAAATAAATAAATATAAAATAGAAATATAAGTAAATATAAATAAAAATAAATATAAATAAAAATAAATATAAATAAATATAAATATAAATAAATAAATATAAATAAATATAAATAAATATAAATAAATAAAAATAAATAAAAATAAATATAAATAAGTATAAATAAGTATAAATAAGTATAAATAATAAATCAATCAATCAATCAATCACACACACACACACACACACACACACGGATACAGCCTCAGGGCACGTCCGGAGGCGGGCCTCGGCCCCGAACCTCCCGGTCCCTGCGAAGGGGCCGCCGCCACCTCCCGCCCGAACGCCGCCCTCGGCCCGGCCTCCTCCGCCCTCACCGAGCCCGCAGCGCCCCAGCGGGATGGCCTTGAGCTGCACCGGCGAGGGCCGCTCGAAGCCGGCCGCCCGCAGCCCGTCCAGCACCGGCCGCGACAGCAGCAGCGACTCGAAGTCGGCCGGCTCGGCCAGCAGCACGTCCCCGGTGCGAGCCCGCGGGCCGCCGACGTCGTGAGCCGTCCGCAGGCTCCGCGCCGGCCCGGGAGCCGCCTCCGAGGCCGCGAGCGGGGGGTCCACGCGCCCCGCCGGCCCCGCCGCCCCCGCCGCCCCCGCCGGCCCCGCCGGCCCCGCCGCCGCTAACGCCGCGGGCGCTTCAAACGCCGCCGCCATCGCCGCCGCGCCGCCGGGTCTCGCGGCGCCGCCGGGTCTCGCGGTACTTGAGGCGGGGGCGGGGAGCCCGCGGACGGGAACGCGGAAAACTTTATTGTCAGTCCTCGCGGGAGACAGCGGGGCCGGCAGTCGGCTCGGCGGTGCGCGCGGGGCACACCCCGCCCCCGGGCCGCCGAGCCCTCCCCGCCCGCGCAGGGCGCCCGAGCGCCGCCTGGGGGTCCGGGTCGGGTCCGGTCCGGCCGCTGTCGACTCGGGGCGGCTCCAGCACCCTGTGCCCTGGCCCCGGCGGGGCACGCGGCTCCCCGAGCGACCCCGCCACCTGCCACCTCCCAAACCCGGAGCGGGCCCCGGAGCCCCCTGACCGCAGCCCTGCGCCTCCAGCTGCGCCTCCACCTGCCCCCGCGCACCCCGCGCGCCCTCCCCGGGGGCCACCGACGGTCCGCAGCTTCCCCTTCCCGGAGGTCTCTGCTCAGCGCCTTCCCGAGGAGCCCACGCCTCACCTGCAGCACCGCGATGTGTGCTTTTTTTTTTTTTTTTTTTAATTTAAATGTGATTAGCCAGCCTGCAAGTGCATCATTCGTTTCAGATGTGGGGTTCGGCAATTCATTCGCTGCAGATAATACCCAGTGCTCACCGCATCACCCCATTACCCCCCCCCCCCGCAGCGCCCCCCAGTCTGTTTCCTAGAGCTAAGTCCCTCAGGCTTTGGCTCCCTCTGGTTTTCTGTCCCTTCCCCCATGACCATTGCACGCTTCCTTATACTCCACATAGGACTGGAACCACGTAATCGTCCTCCTCTCAGCATAATACGGTCCCGGTCCAGCCACGTCACTGCATCTTCACTCCAGCAGAGTCAACAGTGTCACGTCGACCTCACGCGCACAGCATAGGGATTCGACCACCCTGCGCATGACTCGGCTCATCACGATCACGCTCCAATCTCTATCACCTGTTTCACCCCTACCTGTTAGTGTTCTCTAACAGAACTACCCCACCCCCTCCACTCGCCCACCTTTCCCACTACTCTCTGTCTCTTGTTCTGCCTTATTTTTCTCCACGGTACTTACCCCTACCCTAAGACTGTTTATTGTCTGTATCCCCCACTCTACTAGGACAGGAACTTGTCTGGCTCTCTCCTGTGTTCCTAATGGGGACAAAATCAGATCTCAAAACATAGGAAGTGCTCAACATTTATTGAACAAACAAGCTCCTGTGACCAAGTCTTAGCCATAATTCCAAATTTAAATATTTCCGGAACCTAATCTTTTTTTTTTTTTTAATAGGGATTAGATTTTTTTTTTTTTAGGTTTTTTTATTTATTTATTTATTCATGACAGACAGAGAAAGAGAGAGAGAGAGAGAGGCAGAGACAGAGGCAGAGGGAGAAGCAGGCTCCATGCAGGGAGCCCAATGTAGGACACAATCCCGGGACTCCAGGATCACGCCCTGGGCCAATGGCAGGCGCTAAACCGCTGAGCCACCCAGGGATCCCTCCGGAACCTAATCTTATTCACAATTCCAAACCTAAAGATACTCAGCATCCAACTCCCAACTTTTTCTTTTGTCCTTATATCATTCTGGTCCTTCTCTCTCACCCTATTCTCACACATGTGCACACACCCAGATTCCAAATGATATAGGAGGGGCAAGGCAACCCCACTGGAAAGAGGTCCCAAGGATGAATTTTGCTTAGAAATTTAGAAAAAAAGGGATCCCTGAGTGGCTCAGTGGTTGAATGTCTGTCTTTGGCTTAGGGCATGGTCCTGGGGTCCTGGGATGGAGTCCCGCATCGGGCTCCCTATAGGGAGCCTGCTTCTCCCTCTGCCTGTGTCTCTGCCTCTCTGTGTCTCTCATGAATAAATAAAATCTTTAAAAAAAAAAAAAAGAAATCTAGAAAATGCAGAAAATGTCAACTGTCCATGTGAAGCAGCGGGTGGGGGGGGTGGGCCTGCCAGGAGCAGGCACTGAAGTTTCCAGGCTTCCCCATAGTATCCCCACCTCTTTCATTCACCTAACTCCCAAATCCCAAACCTGGGAATTATTCTAGACTCCACTACCTACCGCCCCTCTCCTTTTCTAAGTATAACCTGAGGGCAGATAATTTGGCCTCCACATATTTCATTCCTCTCTTCTCTCCATGGCATGTGTCCTATTTTAAAGCCCCTTTATCATCCTAGCTGTTGAAACAACCTTCTGAATGGTACCCCTGCCTGATTTCTTCTCTCTCCCAACCATTCAGCCCACGGGTGCTGGAGTAATCTTTCTTCAGTGCGATTCTTAGATTGTTTGGGTCCAGCTGCAGATCCCATTCCTTTTAACAACCTTCTTTATTTCCCATGCCAGACCTCCACTCACTCTATGATAACTCCAGTCTCACTCTTGCTGTGTTCTATTTACTTATTTGTGTGTCTGTCCCTCACTATGAGCTTCTGGATGGGAAAGGATGGGAATTTTGACACTCTAGGCTCGCCAGCCCAGCACATGCCCTTGATGGGCCTAATAAACATTGAGTCTTGCTCAGAAGTCTTCACTGGGTATCCATGCACACAGCAGTAGTTCTGTAGGACTCACACCAATCACTTATGAAGAATCCAGCTCTCATCCCAAAAGCAACAAAAAGATTGCTCTTGCAGAAAAGACCATTTACAGTTTTATAGGTATCCTGGGATTGTGTCTGTTGTTTGTGATGTTTCACAGACACAAATATTGCAGTAATGTTACCAGGAAGAAATTGTACTGCTTCAGTGAAAAACACAAATCAATAAAGTGCTTTCCTCAGTAGTGAAAAATGTTAATAATGCTGTTGGCTGTAACTTTTAGTGCCATAGAGATGAAATCCAAAGGTAAGAGACCATTCAACAACTAGTTAAGGTTTCACAGCAACAAGTCAGACTGTTGTGTGCCTCCCGGCCTCCCCCAGGGTAAAATCACACTGGGACCCCAGCCTTTTCTTATGCTGGTCCGTCTACGTGGGAGGCCTTTCCTCACCTCTGTACCTGGGAGTTAGAGAAGGGAAAGATTCCTATGTACTGAGAAGCAAAAAAACAAAACAAAACACATAGACTCAGGGTAGATGCTGAGATTCTAATGGTCCCATATGATCATTTCACAGTAAAGGTTCCTATACCAGAGGGGAGGGAAATGATGGTGAATAAAAGCATGGACCTAAGGTGGCCCACCCTGAGTGTGAGGATCCATGGGAAAATGTAGAAAGGAAAAGCACTACAGTTTTTTTTTTTAATTGTATTTATTCATGAAAGACAGACAGAGGCAAAGACACAGGCAGAAGGAGAAGCAGGCTCCCTGCAGGGGACCCCAGACCCCAGGATTATACCCTGAGCTGAAGGCAGACACTCGACTGCTGAGACCCCGGGCAGCCCTGCACTACCGTTTTGTTTTGTTTTAATTTTTATTTATTTATGATAGTCACAGAGAGAGAGAGAGAGAGAGAGAGAGGCAGAGACACAGGCAGAGGGAGAAGCAGGCTCCATGCACCGGGAGCCCGACGTGGGATTCGATCCCGGGTCTCCAGGATCGCGCCCTGGGCCAAAGGCAGGCGTTAAACCGCTGCGCCACCCAGGGATCCCTGCACTACCGTTCTTACGGCTACTTCTCATTGGACCCTCAAAGCAACAAAGGGTAGGCCATACTGCATTCAACCACAAACATCTCTTTATTCTTTCTTTGACAAACATCCTCACACCTAATGTGAATCAGCTAAACAAGGGAGACACAGAAATGGGATGGAATAATCAGAGCCTGGCCCTCGAGGAGAAACATACAGGCTGACAGGTGGCCTTGATCAAGGAGGAAACACACAGGTAGCACAAGATGGCTGTAAAATCATTGCAATACTCACATTTTTCAGGGCTTTCGGTGAAGTGTGGCTGTCATGTGGGAGAAAGTGGGAATTTATGAGAAATTAAGGAAAATGCCTTTTACTATTCCAAGAGCAGTAGCTTGCTTTATGCCCTCCTCATCTCCACCCAAAATGAAAGCGTGCCTTAAAGCATGCACCTAACTATGAGAAAAGCTCCATGAGCAGATCGTTCCTCACCCAATCCTTGGAGTCTAGTACTTGTGCCAAAACAGCACCAGGGAGGCAAAGCTCAACTCCTGTGAAGTACCAGGGCTTCACTTTCTGAGCTGATCCTTCAGGATAGAGAAGGAGTGCATCAGGCAGTGGGGGTGGAAGGAGAGTTCACCAAGCAGACAAATCAGAGATATTCTGGGCAAAGTGAACAGTTTGTGCAAAGGCGTGGAAGCATGAGAAACTGTAATAGTTTAGGGAAGCCACGAGCTTTAGTGTGAACGGAGGCAAGTAAGGCAGCAGGTACCAGGAAATGAGTCTGCAGAGATATATCGGTCCCGCATCACGGAGGGCCTTGTCCGCTGCCACAGGAATAGAGATGGAGTGTGCTGTGCTCTCCCGTGCACAGGGCCCTGTTATGTAACAGGACAAATGCGGCTGGAAATGTGGATGAGGCTCTAGTCATGGCCAAGCTGAGGAGTTTGCATCTACAGCATCTACATTTGGGATCTGATTTGAGGCAGGTCACTGCAGGACCCATTTCACATGCTGTCTCTTACCCGACGGCACCTAGGTGTGCTAGGTGACGGCTCTCCAAGCGCCAGGGCACACTGCTTATCCTGCAGACCGATGAAGCACCTGTTTCCTCACTCTCTCCCTCCTGGACAAGGGGGACCTTTCTTCCCGATGTTCCTCCATTGGTCTGTTCAGTGGATTAGCGCCATCAATAAACTTGGAGTGTATCAACTCACAATATCTGGCCTCCTGGACAGAATCTATTGCTTCATGACCTACTCAATCCCACGTAGCTACCTTCCAACATGGAGAATGACTATTTTTACTTATGCCCCTTGGCGTAAGGAGTGACCATATATTCGGTACCTTTTTTTAAAAAATTGATTATTTATTTATTTAATTCACGAGAGACACACACAGAGAGAGAGAGAGAGGTGGAGACCAGGCAGAGGGAGAAGCAGGCTCCACGCAGGGAGCCCAATGTGGGACTTGATCCCGGGGCTCCAGGATCATGCCCTGGGCTGAAGGCAGGTGCTAAACTGTGCTATCCCTGCCACCCAGGGATCCCCTATTCAGTACTTTTTAAGACAGGAATTAGGAGGTGGGGAAGCAGCAAGGGCCCAGTCCCTGCGCCATGCACCCCGCTCACCCACTTCCTGCCACAGGCATTTGCCTGGCAGGCTTTCGAGAAAGAATCCCAGGTCTGCCTCCCTCTCTACAGACCCAGACCCCCTCTGTCCAAGCCCCGCATTGATTAATTGCCCCTTTTAGTACCACAGCCTCAGTCTTTAGGAAGGCAGCACGTTTGCTCTTCTCCTTGTGAGAACGGGGCCCAATTCATTCTTGTCCAGGCAGCATAATAAATAACCTGCCCCTGTTGGCAAGGAGTTTATTAGAGACTGATGGGACATTTAACAATAAGTGGGGGCCTGTGATTTATTAGGTAGGGAGGCTCATTGCGTCTCCAAAGACTAGGAATGTGGAATTTAATTGATAAAGCAGCTGTCAGCAACAATGAGATGCACTCAATAGAATATGCATTTGAGGGATTCTCTTTGGAGCTGTCAGGAAGGGCTTCCGCTAATCATATTCAGCTCCTGCGGGTGGGGGTGTCTGCTGGATATGTGCGGGAGACAAATGGCAGGGAGGGGACTCTGCAAGAGGCCTGGGGAGGGAGGCACCTGTCAGTTGCCCAGCCCAACGGAAGAATGTGACACAAATGAGCACAAAGAAGTGGGATTCCCGTCACTCTGAGTGAGGATCCCCTTCAAGAGGCCCTGGCCCCTCTCCTGTGAACTGCTCCAGACAACAAGAGGCACTGAGGGCCCACTTCCTGGAAAAGCGGGGAAATCCCAAGGGTAAAGTAGCCAGAAGAGAGATTGGTTCTGGAATTCTAAACTCCCCAAGCCCTGAGATTTCTGGACCAGACCTCCCACCTTGACCCTCCCCACCAGTGACCCTCAGGTATGCAACACACTGCCTCGCACCACCGTTTCCCACCTGCCCCCACTCTTTTCCACGCAGCCTCCCTAAAACCCCTGCTCAGGGGGCAGCTCCTCCTGTCACTGCCACTCTCAAGCCAAGAACAGAGCCTCAAAAACTTGGATGGAGACTCGCCTTTTGTTTTTGTTGCTGTCCCCCAGCTCTGGGTCCCCCCACCAGAATCCAGGGCTGAGAACCTGGAAATAAACGCCTGTGGTGCCACGTGTGCACACAGCTACCTTCCCCCCTTGGGGCACCCTCCACCTCATTTCCTGACAATAAGGGGGACTGGTTTTCTCTCCGTGGAGGGCACAGCTCTGTCCTCAGGCAGTCTCGAGCCTTCTCAAGGCAGATCTGCTTGAATTTTCTTACGTCCCCACCTCCACTCCTCTGGCTGTTGCTCAGCCTTAAACAAAGCCACTTAAGGCCCAGGAGGGGCTTTCTTAGGCTGGGCTGCTTCCCTCTTTTGATCCTTGGCATCTATTCTTAGGTCCCAGGAGACCAGTCTGCCTCCTTGTTCCCTTCAGGGAGAGAAAGGGAGGGGAAGCAGTAGACAGGGAAGAAGTAATTGTCACTGTCTCGTCTGAGCCTCAGGGGTGACACTGAGGGACCTCGGAGCAGAATGGATACAGCAACTGGTTTGATTAAATCAAACCTCTCCTGCAACCTTGTTAAATTAAACTGACAGGCTGAGAGCAGCCAAGGGAGGGCAGAGGGATCATCACCTCCGGTGGGGGCAGAGGAGGCCTGGAGCCGAGGCTGCTGAGATCAGATGGCGGCGGCGGCAGGCTGCCCTTTCCCTTGTTTGCTGACTACAGATAGGGGATGAATTTATGGATGCGAGATGCTGAAGTACCCATGGAGCACAGGCTGCCGGGCTGACGCAGGGGCAGGCGGCTGCCTCCCCAGAGGCTCCACAAATTGCCTTGGCACTCTGGCCTCCCATTTGGAACCGTGCTGGTGACATTTCAAAGGGCCTCTGCACATCTAACCTTTAATACAGGACAGGAACCGAGGGAGTGTCTGCCCCTCTTTACGGTCAGAGAGACTGAGGCACGGAGAGATTACAGGGCCAAGCAGGGTCAGGCGGAGACGGGCAGCAGGGCCAGTCCAGGAACCTACCGCGTCCGGCCCATCGCCTCCAGCACAGCGCCCGGGATCCAGGCCCCAGGATGCCGTTTCTCCTCCCGACCCCAGGAGACGCGAAAGCCACGCCGCGAGCTCCGCAGGCCACCGTGTGATGCCGGCTCCCAAGCGGCTGGTGAAGCCCACCTGCCAGGCACACGGCCCTTCCATCACACTCATGTCACCCTCCCACATGCCCGAAGCCTCCCAGGCCCCTTCCACTTCCCCCCCCTTACAATTCGGGGGCAGGGGCTGGGACCGGGAGACCATTAGCCACACCAGCCGCAGCAGCGGCGTCGGAAAGTAACACTGACACCCGCTGGCTCCTCACCCGTCACCCGTTCCTCACCTGCCAAAGCTAATTTTCCACTCGCCGGTGGATGAGAGCTCATTTCAGTGTCTGAGTTCCCCCCCTACACACACACACACACACACACACACACACTCACACTCATCTATGGCTGCACAGTGCCCTTGTGCACAGAGAGCGGCCTCGGCCATGATGCCCCCATTTCCACCTCGGGCACATGCCAACCTCGTGTTCATCAACATGTCCAGCCCTCCCCAATCTCTGTTTCCATAAGGAGGACCCAGGATGGGGATGCCAGTGACGCTGGTGCACACTGATTGCCAGCAGGCACTGCAGGGGCACCCTGCAACCACTGCCGCCACGGAGGACTCGGGGCGAGGGTCGGCACCTGGGGTAACATTTGCTTGATGAGGACGTTCCTTGTCGCCATCACCCACTGGCAGAGTATGTATGTACCAGGCCAGGTCGGCATCACCCTGCTCTGTGTCTCTGCTTCCCGAGGGACTCCGATTCCCGCCCCTGACCTGAGAAAGCTAGGAAACGGCGGGCAGACAGGCAGGTCGGAGGTACTTAGACAAATATCCAGCCCTCTCAACTCATGCCTGCTGCTGTCACCGGCCCCACGCAAAGCCAACGTCTCCAGTCTACTAGGGCAACTCATTCAGATTTCTGTGCTGCGCTTTCCTGACCTGCAAGTCATACGCTTGGGCCAGAAATGCAGACTTTGGTCAGAGTTTTAAAACTTTAAAGATCACAGAGGTGAAAACTGAGACCCAAAGAGGTTGAATTACTTGTGTGAGGCCCTGGGGCAAGGCGGTGGAGTGACAGAGAGGGAGAGCATGGGTTCTGCGGCAGGAGCCAGAGCCTCCCGGTGACCCTAGGGGAGTTTTGGCTCCTCAGCTCCTTCCTCAACTGCAGAATAGAGGCAACAGAAGCCTCTGCCTCTGAGGCTTTGAGAAGAATAGCTGAGCACCTGATACACTCCATAGATGTTAGCAAGCCCTATTTTTACTGCCAGCCTGGAGGTTCGGACACACATGTCTTAACTTCTGGTCTCCCCATGAGGTCATGGTCCCCTGATTCTCCATAAGGTCATCCTCAGCTCCAAAAACTCTATGATTCCAAGTCAGAAAGATGAAAATGCAAGCTATTTCCAAAATGCTCCAGGCAGAGACACAAAAAACCATTTAGGGGATTCATTATTCACTCTCCAATGCTTCAGTCACTTCCTATGGGTGATGATTCATGGGGAATAATCACAGCTAAGAAAATCTGTCCAAAGGCGGGAGGAGGGGGCATTAAAAACCCACACCCCTTTGCTCGTTCAGTGCCTCCTCTTTAAAATGCATCTTCATTTGTGAAGTGATGACATGTGTCTCCTGGCCTCATTGCCATTCCACTTTGGGCCTCGAAGCTTTCTCTTGGTGTAGACTGCAGCTGCTGGGAGCCATTGCCCACCCACACCCCACAGGACCCAAGGGAGAGCATCTTCCTCTCTGGTCAGGCAGAAGCCCTTCCAGCAGCGGCCGTCACCCCAGCCCAGGCTGCCCTCAGGGTCTCCGGCCACAGCCCAGGGCCACCATCTGATCAGGGCCAGGACAGCTCTCTGGCCCCTGCAGAAGACCCGAAGCCAAAGCCTCTTAGGAGCCAGTCTGGTGCAGTAAGCCATCCCTGACATGTGCCCTCTTTTTCTCCCTGCCCCATGGCCTAGGAGGAGAAGCAGGTAGCCTTCCTTCTTATCTTGCTAACAAGTCTCTCCCTGGCAGGCTGCCAAGCTCTGGATTTGCCCACAGCTACCAGAAGCTGGCAGGGAGAGGAGCGTGCGCTCTGAGCAGCCAGCCACAGTAGGTAAGGCCACGGGGATGGGACTGGCACTGGGCCTCCAGGGAGTCAGCTGGGGCAGAATGTCCCCAGGGGAGTCCTGAGAATGGGTCCCTCTCCTTTTCCCTGCAATCTGCGCCTACCAGGGCCAGTCTGCACAAATTGTATAAGCATTTCCCTTAGCTGTGCCCTGACATTCTTTAGGTGTTCTTTGCAGTTGAAAAATATTTGCTTTTCCAGTAAATGTGTGCAAAATGGAAATATTCGCTTCCCGAGTAGCAATGAGACCATTGCTTAGGCACCAGAAGCATGAGACCCATAGCTACAAATAATTCCAGGTACGGCTCGGTAGCAGCCCGCACTTAGCCTGGTCTAGATAATGATTCGTTGTTTGGGCTGCTCTAACTTTGCACAAGGCGGTTCCCTCTGAGTTGTTCAGGGGAGACAGCACATTCATACATGGAGCTTTCCCAAAGTCACAGACTGCTACTTCTTCCTCCAACACCTTCCTTCCATGCCCTCTGAACACATTTTAGCATCTGCACCACTGATGGCCTGGTCTTGCAGGCCAGTGACTGGACAGAAATGGAGGCTGAGAGTGGTGCCTGGGCTGGCACGATGTGGACGGTGGGGTTTGCAGATGGGGAGCCTAATGCCCTCATGGGCTGTAGCACCTCTGGTAGCCCAGCCCAGGGCACATCTTTCCTCTTCCAGCAGCATGGGTAGTAGAAAAGAGGGAACTGGGAGCTCTTGTTCCTTCTATCACCATACAGAACAATCTCCTTGAGCCTCAGCTGCTCTGTCTGTAAGTGGGGAAAACAGCACTCCGTGTTTAAAGACATGAAAGCTGGGACGCCCAGGTGGCTCAGTGGTTGAGTGTCTGCCTTTGTTCGGCTCAGGTCGTGATCTCTGGGTCCTGGGATGGAGCCCCATGTCAGGCTCCCTGCTCAGACAGGGTTCTGCTTCTCCCTCTCCCTCTGATCCACCCCCCTGCTTGTTCTCTCTCTCTCTCTCTCTCTCTCTCTCTCTCTCTCTCTCTCCTCTCTCTCTCTCAAATAGATAAAATCCAAAGTGAATCTTTCCTTTGGAACCCAGAGACCTCCCAGCATATAAGCCATGTGGTCCCTCTGCCATCTCCCCTGGAATTAGGATTGTGGGAGACAGAGGAGCCCAGGGCCCCGTCTGAGGTGGATGGAGGATTAAAGCTAGGAGTTAGAGCCTTCTGAGAGTAGCTAGGCCTCACTCCAGTGCTGTCCCCGCCATCCTGCTGTGTGCACTCTCAGACACGTAGTCTCTGCTCAGCACCTGCAGACCTGCCTGCCAGGCAAGGTCCTCTGCCTGGGGAGACACAGCTCAGCAGTGACATCTGAACACATTCCAATGGCACATGTTTATCTCTAGGGTCAGCCTTTCCTGTTGGTGCTCTGGAGGTGTGGAGGAGCGGGGAGGAGGCTGGGGATGGCTGCTGGCAGGCACGGGAGGTGGAGGCAGGAGGGTAGTGGGGGTGTGGACCTCCCTCTTGGAAGGCCTATGTTTGATGAAGCTTCCAGACTGCATGTGGCCACATGTGTCTCTCCTCATGTCAGTGTGAGCTCCTCGGCTCTTCTGCTGCCAGTGGAGATGGGCACTGCTTCGCCCAGGGATACACCTTCCAGAGCTGGCAGGGACGCCATGGGTGGGGACCTCCAGGTGGGGGCCACAGGAAATAGAGCCAGTAAAGCAGCAGTGTTTCCATTGTTTAGTTTAGGATGCGAGCTCTGTTGGGACACAACTGGTTCTGCCTCTCCCTTTGAGCTCAGTCGTTGGTGCCAGGACCTCCAGGCTTTGGCACTGGGACAAAGGGGGCCACCCTCCCTGACTGGGCTGGGCAAACCCCATGAGTTTGATACCCTTAAGACACCATTTCCAGAAGCTTTACCCTCTCCCTCAGGACAACTACTCCCCACACAGGAATCTCCACCAGCAGAGGGCAAATGCTGAGCTGCCTTCCAGAGGGTTCCACCCCAGCTCTGGATGGCTTTGAGAAAAGTGTGTTTGCAGCCAATGTCAGAGATAATCTCATCCTCCCTCCAGGCTGACTTTTGGGGGACAGTAGAGAGGAGGTTGAACTATTTGATTCTTCTTCAGCAAGAATGAATGTCCCCCATCCCCTGTCCTCAGCCTAGGAATATCTACTCATGTTTATATAACTATGGCAACAGGCTTTATTCTCTACCACTTAAGCCCTTAAAAAAAAAAAAGAGAGAAAGAAAGAAAGAAAGAAGAAAGAAAGAAAGAAAGAAAGAAAGAAAGAAAGAAAGAAGAAAGAAAGAAAGAAAGAAAGAAAAATGGGAAGCAGTCCTTTTTCCTGCTGCCTTCTGCTCTGCCCAGAAGACAGAGCTACCTCTTCAGAAGCAAGGTGACACACAGCCCCATGCACCCTGGTGCAGTGTCAGCCTTCTCAAGGGCGAGTTTGCAATGGCCCAACATTGTGAAAGGACTTAAGGGTTTGACACCCATTTTCTTCCAGAATCCTGTGGGAACCACAAAGTAATAGACCTCTGACTTGCCTGGGACCTCTCTTTGGAGCACTGCACTGAGATTATGGTCATCAATTTTTTTTTTCTTTCCATCTCCTGACCTTAAAAGTAGATGGGTTTTGTAATGTGTAAAATTGTTGTATCACTGTGTCATACACCTGAAACTGGCATATTATGTCAACTATACTTTATTTTTTTTAATTTTTATTTATTCATGAGATAGAGAAGAGAGAGAGAGAGAGAGAGGCAGAGACACAGGCAGAGGGAGAAGCAGGCTCCATGCACCGGGAGCCCGACGTGGGATTTGATCCCAGGTCTCCAGGATCGCGCCCTGGGCCAAAGGCAGGTGCTAAACCGCTGCGCCACACAGGGATCCCATACTTTAATTAAAAATAGGATTTTTTTTTTTAAGTGGATGGAATGCAATCTGGCTGTGCTAACAATATATCCTTTATCTCTGAGATGGGATTCCTCTTGTCCTGACTACTGCAAAGATCATTGTCAAAACAGCGTTTTGCAGGGAGTATAAAAGTGTCAGGCTCACATGGGTTTACCTATAAGCAAGGGAAGCTGAGGCCAGTAAAAGGAAAGCATTTGTGCATGTTGGGCTGTGCTGTCAGCAGGTTAGGGGTGCTAACCACTCAGCCTAAGGTTCTTACCAGGAGATCAGCCTGCGTGCATCTCTTGGAGTTTGAACTGTGGCCATGCAAGAGGATTCCAGTCCCGGAGCTCTCAGGGGTGGAGAAGCTGGGGTTTACACCTGCCACTAAAGACTACTTCAACCACAGACCCACAAATGTTTCTTGGCTGCCTTCTTCTCTGCCACTGTGCTGGGTGCTGAGCTCTAACAGTGGGCAAGGCCCACAGGGGTGGGGAACCCTTTTGTGGTGTTTCTCTCAGTATAAGAGAATGTGTGGGTTATGATAGTGGCCAGATCCCCCTTTCAATCAGAATCCTGGGAGATTCAACTCCAGAAATGGTTCAGTCAGTCTGGGGACCTCAGCTCCATCCTTGGGGCTGGGTTCCACTGTGAACACACCTGGGGTCGCACAGAAAGGCACCCACCCCCCTGGGGATCCAAGTGCGAGGAAGCCGGCGGGCTGGGCCTTGCACGGAGCCCAGAGGACCCCCGGGCCCGATCGCCCGGTAACCTACTGCCCCGGAGAGCAGGAGGACCTGAAATGAGAGGCTTCGTAGCTCGGAACGCCAGAGAAGATTCTCAGCTCCATCCTGCGGCCCTCGGGTTGTCTGACGGACGAGGCCGCCGCCGGATCCTGAGCAGGGAGAGCGAAAGGAGCGCGGGTCCCCGGGCTGGGCAAGAGGCCACGGAGACGCAGGCCTCAGACTGAATTCTGACCCGCCTGCGCCTCTTCTTTCTTTTCTCCATCCTTCGGGTACCGCTGTTGCTGCTTCGTCCTAAGGGGGGGCGGGGGGACTCAGGAAGAGGCCCAAAGACACGGGCAAGGAAGGCCCCCTGTACCCAGGGACCCGGGGTGATGGGGAGGCATCGAACGGACTCTGCAGGCTCCCTTCTGAAG